>NC_050493.2:0-640000 GCF_012460135.2 Molothrus ater | reverse complement strand
CTGAGATGTCACTGGCTTTGCCCGAGTCCACCATAGGGTCATTCATGCTGCTGGAGCTGGTGTCCCAGTCGTAATGGAAACTGGAAAAAAATCCACGGGTAGTTAAGAGAAGGGGATGAGTCAGGCTGGTGCAGGAGAAGGACCCTGTGCTGTGCCCTGGGGGTGATGAAGTCGCTGTTGGGGCAGTGCCAAGCTCTGGCCCCAGAGGGGAGCACCCGGAGCTCTGGCTTTGCTCCTGATTTCCCTGGGCCCACAGCTGGGGGTGTTCCTGCCCATCCTGCCCTTTGCCAATAGAGCTGGAAACTTCCAGGGCTCTTTTTCCATGGACACCCTGGAAGCTGATTTGAGTTTCCCATGAGCACACAGAGCCACCCTTTCCTGCAGATGTGAACTCTCCTCCCTTACAGCAGTCCCAGCACGCACAGCTCCTCCCATGGGATAAAAATATAAAATAAAATAAAATAAAAAAAATAAAATAAAATAAAATATAATAAA
Organism: Molothrus ater; assembly: GCF_012460135.2. Lineage (NCBI taxonomy): Eukaryota > Metazoa > Chordata > Aves > Passeriformes > Icteridae > Molothrus > Molothrus ater. The sequence continues at coordinate 639,505 of NC_050493.2, read as the reverse complement.
ATAAAGTAAAATAAAATAAAATAAAATAAAATAAAATAATAAAATAAAATAAACAGGTGCTGCTCCGGGGACTCCAAGGGCTGGGAGGTGTCAGAGCTCCCGGCACTGTCCATGGAGGAGCAGCCACTGGCTGGGCAGGGCTGCACGCACGGTTCCAGGGCTCCGTGTGCCTCAAAGCCCTCCCTGCCCAGAGTGAGCGGAGCCCCCCGAGCCCAGCCCAGCCCAGGCCCTGCTCCCTACCTGGGCTGGCACCGTGGGTGGGCACAGGGCGCCAGGCCCCGCTTGGCTCCAGCCGCGTCCCCCCGGCAGCCGCAGCAGCCGCTGTCCAGCACCTGCAGCTGCAGCAGCTCCTCCGAGTTGCTGAAGGCCGGGTTGTCCAGCGAGCTGGCCGAGGGCAGCCCCGAGCGGGACCAGTACTGGGCTGAGACATCGTCCAGGCGGCAGAAACGGCGGTAGCTGCAGGACAGGACGGGCATGGGCTCACGTGTGCACACACAGGTACACGGGTACACATACACACAGAGATACACACAGAGATACACACATACACACAGGTGTGCACACACACGGATAATCGCAGGTACAAACACACGGCAGGCACATGCACACGTGTGTACACGCATGTGCACATACACAAGCACGTGAGCACACAACCCCAGTGACTGCTTGACAGCACAGATCACAGATTTCTGCCCAAATTTCCTGGGTCCAGGGAAGGGCCCAGCTGCACACGCAGGGTGGGGACAGAGCCCGTGACACTGCTCAGCCTTGGCCGCAGCCCCGCGGTGGTTGCAGCTGTTCCAGTGGTTTCCTCGGGAACAATCCCCACAGCACATTACAAAATGGGCAGTGAGTGGGGCCAGGACAGCAGAACCCCGTTCCCCAATGAGCTGCTTTGTCAGGGCTGTGCTCGAGCCTCGCTCAGCCCCCAGGATGGGCAGGACATGCTGGGGCAGGCAGACCCTGTGCCACGGGCAGCACTGAGGGGTCCCAGAGACCATGCAGTTGGAGCTCATCAGCACATGGTGCACATCTGTCCACAGCAGCACAGCCCACAGCCCTTCAGTGCCCGCACAGCCCCCAGCCCCCAGCCAGCCTCACTTCCCGTGGCTGGGAGCATCCCCCCATCACCTCCCACTGCCGCTATCGCACTCCCAATGCTGTTTTCCTTGGCAGAGCTCAGCCCCAGCCCAGCGACCCCACCATGACTTTCCCTGCTGGCCCTCACCCCCAGAGCCCAGCAGGGGCAGGAGTGCCCACCCTCCGGAGCCCCCAGACCCCAGTCAGGCCCCCCGGCCCTGCGCTCCCACCTGCTGCGGGTCTGGTCCGCCCTGGCCTCCAGCAGCAGCGCCTTGAACCGGCGCACGGCGACGGCGGCGAGCACGGCGCCCAGGAGCACGATGCTGAGCAGGACCCCGGCCGCCGTGCCCAGCAGGCCCTGCTGTGTCACCCGGTAGTCACAGCGCAGCCCCATGAACCAGAAATCGCTGCCCACGGGGCACCTGCACCGAGGGGGCCGTCAGCGCCAGGGGGACAGCGCCGCCACCCCGGGCTGTCCCCAGGGCACTCACTGGCAGCGGGGCTGCTGGTCCCGGCCGTGCGAGCAGATGCCGTGGTTCTTGCAGTAGGCTCGGTGGCACAGGGAGGTGCAGGTCACGTTCCCGTCCGCCCTGGACGCGCAGGCGAAGCCGGGCGGGCAGGTGAAGAGCAGAGCACAGGGGTCCAGCGGCCGCGCTGCAGGGACGGGCACGGCTGTGTCACCCTCGCTGCCCAGCGTGTGCCCGCCCTGCCAGCAGCCCCCGGGCCCGAGACGGCCTCGCACTCACCCAGAGCCACGTGGCGCAGGACGGGGGCCGTGCCCAGCGCCAGCCCCGGCCGGGCACGGGCAGAGCCCAGCGCGGCCTCCAGGAGCTCGTCCAGCCCCGGCCCCGGCAGCTGCTCGGCCGCGAACAGCGCGTCGTAGCTCAGCACCACGCTGCCCTCCCTGCGGGGACACCGCGGGGACACCGCGGGGCTGGGGGCGCCGCACCCCGGGACGGCGCTGCCCCCGTGCCGGGAGCGGGACCCGCTGCGGGACCGAGCCAGCACCCACCCGATCCCCGACACCTGCGGGACCGCGCCAGCACCCACCCGATCCCCGACACCTGCGGGACCGCGCCAGCACCCACCTGATCCCAGACATGCTGCAGGACCGTGCCAGCACCCACCTGCTCCCCGACACATGCGGGACCGCGCCAGCACCCACCCGATCCCCGACACCTGCGGGACCGCGCCAGCACCCACCCGATCCCAGACATGCTGCAGGACCGTGCCAGCACCCACCTGCTCCCCGACACATGCGGGACCGCGCCAGCACCCACCCGATCCCCGACACCTGCGGGACCGCGCCAGCACCCACCTGCTCCCCGACACATGCGGGACCGCGCCAGCACCCACCCGATCCCAGACATGCTGCAGGACTGTGCCAGCACCCACCCGATCCCCGACACCTGCGGGACTGTGCCAGCACCCACCCGATCCCCGACACCTGCGGGACCGAGCCAGCACCCACCTGATCCCAGACATGCTGCAGGACTGTGCCAGCACCCACCCGATCCCCGACACCTGCGGGACTGTGCCAGCACCCACCCGATCCCAAACATGCTGCAGGACTGTGCCAGCACCCACCCGATCCCCGACACCTGCGGGACTGTGCCAGCACCCACCTGATCTCGGTCACCTCCAGCCGCAGGAAGCCAGGCACGGGCGTGAAGAGGGGAGTGACCTGCCAGGGCGGCGGGAGCTGAGCGCGGTGTCCCCGGCCCGCATTCCCCGGCCCGGCCCGCAGCCCCCAGCCCGCATTTCCCGGCCCGCATTCCCCGGCCCGCACTCACCGTCTGGTTGAAGCCCCGCAGCAGCTCCTGGCGCTCGGGGGAGCCGGGGTCCTGCAGGGCCGGCACGAACGCCATGTCCAGCACCAGCTCACAGGGGATGCGCAGGAGCGGCGCTGCAGGACGACAAGGGGACCCGCAGGTCATGGCCCCACCCAGGAGCCTCGTCCCCCTCCTGCCGTGCCCCAGCAGAGGATCCCAAGCCTGACTCACCTCGCAGGAGTGGGGGCTGATCCTCCACGATGAACACCTGGGGGGCCCTGCCCACCGCAGCCCGCGTCACCTGGGGGGTGTCAGTGTCTGTCCTCCCTGTGGGGCTGCTCGATGGCTGGGCCAGCTCTGTGTCCACAGCAGCTGGGGGGGACCCAGGGCCCCCACCATGGGAATCTGGGGGCTGCTGGGGGGGCCCGGGCATCGCAGTGGGCACATGAGCTGGGGATCCCCATGTCACCCCCTGCACACCCCTCTGCAGTACAGCAGGATGTGGCTCTGCTGTGACTGTCCCCATGTCCCCGAGCCTTTCTGGGCTGGTGGCAGCTGTGATGGTGGCAGTGACGCCGGTGCTGGTGGCACCAACAGCAGTGGTGGGTCCTGGGGAAGGTGCAGGCTGGGATGAAGCTGGCTGCTGGGGAGGCCCAGGTGCTGAGGGCGGTGCCAGGCTGCCCACTCCCACCTGGGTCCCCCCCAGGGATGGAGGGCTCTCAGCAGGACCCACCTTCGAGCTGGAATGGGGCAGCCCTGGGGAGGGGTCCCCCAGAGGGGTGCCCACAGTGGTCCCTGGGGAAGGCAGGGGGGCTGACAGCAGGGTCACTGCAGAGCCACTGGCTGGGGCAGACTGTGGGGACGGGGACATGTGGGGGGATCCAGGACTGGCATGTGTCACCCCACCCTGTGCCACTGCGGGGCTTCCAGGGGCTGGGGGGACAGGAGGCTGCCCTGGGCTGGCTGATGGGCTCAGGGGGATGTGACTGCGTTCAGAGGGACCCTCTCTGTCGGGTGGGCCCAAGACTCCCGTGGTCAGGTCCAGAGCTCCTCCCTGGCCGGGAGATGTCACCCCTGCGGTGCTGGCCATGGTGGTGGGGACAGGCAGACCTGAGCCCCCGCGTGTGGCAGGCAGCGAGGCCGGGTCTGTCCCCACAGCTGGCCAGGCTGTGCTGGCCAAAGGGCTCCCACCAGGCCCAGGGGACAGTGCAGAGGGGTGAGGGGCAGAGTGGGGACCCTCCCGTGGGTGGGAAGCAAAGTCCCGTCCTGCTGACAGCCCTGGCAGCCCCCAGTGTGTCCCCTGCAGTGTCCCAGGGGGGGTCAGCAGCCTCTGCAGCGCCCCAGCAAAGGGTGATGTCCCTGCTGTCCCTGGGGCTGAGCTGTCAGTGGCCAGCACGGTGCCCGGGCGGGTCCCTGGGCTGCTGTCACCCAGCTGGACAGTGGCATTCTGGCTCTGCACGAGGGCTGTCCCAATGGCCCTCCATCCCAGCAGGCTGCTGCTGGACCTCCACTGTCCCCTGGCAGAACCTGGCACTGTCACGGAGCGTGGTGAATACAAAAGTGGCCCCTGCGCGGTCGTGGCGCCTTCTACCGTCACATGTGCCAGAGGCTCAGGGCCCGGGGGGTGCGTGGAGGCAGGATCCGTGTGTGCCTCCGCAGGGGCTGGGGTCCCTGCCGCGGTCACCCCCGGCCCGGCGGGGGCTGCCTGCTCCCTGCCTGCAGAGACCGGGGGTCCCAGGGGCTCGGCGGCCGAACCGCCCCGCGCGGCCGGCCCTGTGCCCTCCCTGCCCAGCCCGGGGCTCTCCTGCGGGCTGTAGGGCTCGGCTGTCCCGGCGGGGGCTCCGGGGAAGGGCGGCGGTCCAGCCTCTGTCCACAGCTGCCCCACGGCCCCTGGTGTGGGAGGCTGCCCCGTGCCGGCTCCCGGCTGCGGGCGATCTGCGGGCAGAGGCCAGGGGAGAGCACTGAGCGGCTCCGAGCCGCAGCCCCCGCGGCTGGCACTCGGTGCCACGGACGGTGCGGGAGGGGCGGCCGTACCTGGACCTGTCCGGCAGCGCTCCCCCGCCGCCGTGCCCAGCTGGGCGCAGGGGTCGGCAGCGCTCAGAGCAGAGCCCGTCCCGCTGCCCAAGGCCGGGCAAAGCCGTGCGCAGCATTCCACGAGCACTGGGAAGAGAGAGAAAGGAGCAGCGTGCAGCGGTGCTGGGCATCGAGCATCCCGCACCGGGCACCCGGAGCTACCGCCGAGGTGAGACCCCCCCGTCTCTTTCTGCATTCTGTTAACCGAGGGGCGCTCTGCTGAAGGGGATGCTCCAGAACAACCCAAACCCAGCGGGGAACCACCTGCCCAGGTCCCAGCGAACGGTGGCGAGTCCTGCCCCACCACCTCACTGTGCCCGTGCTGGGCTCACCCCGAGCCCGATGGTGCCAGCACCAGCGGGTGGCAGTGCTCCGGGCAGGGCTCCGGGGCCCGTGGCGGCCCCTCTCCAGTGATAATGGGCGGTTCAGCAGGAGCTACGGCGGGTGGGCACCGCCCGGTGGGGCTGGCACTGCTCGGGGCTCACCAGGAGCCTGCGGGCCCCGCTCTCCACCGGCGCCCACCCGGGCTCCCGCAGGGGCAGCACCCGCCGCCTTCGAGGCCACGGAGTCGCCCGGGCTGGCGGCACAGCTTGGTACGGAATGGCCACAGCACGGCACGGAATGGCCACACGGAAAACACACGCGGCCGCCGCCGGCGTGCCCGCCCCGCTGCCCGCTCGCCCCGGTACCCGCGGCCGGGCCCACTCCGGGCAGGTCCCAGGGACACCGAGCAGCCGCCGCCCCCGGCCCCAGCCCCGGCAGGGACACGGACCTGCCCGGAGCCGGTACCGGCCCCACCGCCGCCGCAGAGCTCCGGGCCGCCGGGATGCACCGGCCCTGCCGCCGCCGCCGCCCCCCGAGCGCAGCATCCCCCGCCCCGGGACCAGCGGCACCGGGGACCCTTCCCGGCCGTGCCCCCCTCACCTGCGGCGGCCAGGAGCCGGGGCAGCGGCGGCCGGGCCCGGGGCAGCGGGAGCCGGGGCCGCTCCATGGCGCGGCGCGGGCGGCTCTGCCAGGCGGCGGCAGGAAGCCCCCGCCCGCCCCCGCTGCGGCGGGGCGGAGGCGCCGGGAACCGCAGCCCCCGGCCCGGACCCGCCCCGAGGCACCGGCACCAGCGCCGGCCCCGGAGCTCCCTCCCTCGGGCCGGGCGGACCGGGGCTCGGCAGCTCGGCACGGCCCCCGGTGCTCGGCGCGGAGCCGCCGCCTGCGGGGCTCGGGGACTCACAGCCCCTGCCCGGCCCCCTCCCAGCGGTTCATCCCGGGACGCGTGCTCTGCCCCCGGCTGTCCCCGCTCCGTGAGCCGTGCCAGGGACAAGGGCTCCGCCAGGACACCAATGTCAGCTCTGGCTGCAGCTCCCTCACCGCATCCCTCAGGGTCACCACACCCGCGGGAAGCCAGCGACCACTCCCCACCATCAGACACCTCGTGTCCATGCCGCGGGGAGCCACCAGAGGCACAGGAGCCAAACCCACCGTGTGCCCCCAGCTCTGCTCAGAAATCGCCCAGAGCTCAGCCAGGCTGTGGGGCAGGGAGAAGCTTCCAAGGGCACAGTGAGAACAACACCTGTGCCCCGGAGGCAGAGGGTCACTGGTGTGCCAGGGATCTCACAGTGAGGTGCAGCTCCTGAGAACACCCTGGGAGCAGCCCACCACAACACAGGCACCATGGGCAGCACTGCAGCCTCTGCTCCATTTTCCATCCTTACCTCCCCCACTGCCAGAGGATCTGTTATCCTTGACACTTCCTTGGCTCCCAGCCTGGCAGGGCTGCTGTGACATGTCAGTGTTTCTTGGCTCTGAGGAAAAACTGTGCAGTGTTCAGAAATACCCCGTTCCTGCCTCATGAGGGTTAAAGCAAGGCTCCCATGCTGAGATGAACCGGGTGTACAGGAACAGCGATGTCAATTCGCTGTTCAGCAGCAGGAAAATCATTCCCCCCCTTATTTTCCATCAGGAAAGCAGAAGCCTTTCACACAGAACTTGTTTTTATCAGCACTGATGAAATAAACAGTTACAAGCATGCAGGGCAGAGCCAAATCTCGGGGCAGGGTCCCCCGAGTGTCCTTCACACCCAACACCACCACCAGGATCCACCCACTGTGTGAGACAGAACAGCCACCACCAGAATGGTCTTAACTCTTTATTCCTGTTTTTTTTTTTCTTGTTTTTAAAGGACAACACATTCAGACAGCTTTAAATACAACATCCACGTGCAGCTTCCAAAGAAGGCAGCAGTGGGACAGCGTGTGCACTCCCGTCCATCCCTGCCGGCACCAGCCCAGTCCTGGTGTGGGACAACTCCTGGGAAAACAAAATCCACATGTTTAACACCTCACCAAGCATTCAAAGGTACAGAAGTGGGTCAGGACACGCTGAGTACTGAACACAGGCACAGAAGGAGCCCCCAGCTCTCTCCAGAGGCCACAGCTCCCACCCTGGCCCTGGACAGAGAAGGGTCACAGCCCCCCTGCCCCAGGGAGCTGGGGGGGAAGCCTGGAGCCACACAGGAACAGGCAAGAATGTGGATCAGTGCTGCAGGCTGGCCTGAGGCCACCTCATTTCCCCTGCAGCCTTCCCCGGCCGCTCCTATAACCCTTTCCTGCCCATTTCCTTCCCGGCTGAGGCAGAGGAAACGGCAGCAGTAGCAGGGCTGAGGTGCCCCCACACACCCTGCACAGGGCACGGGGAGATGGGGCCATGGCTGAGAGCAACTTGGCACCCACTGCTGCCCCAGGGATGAGCTGAGTGCTGGATGTGCCAGGCAGGACCAGATGAGAGGCTGAGCCCACGTCCTGTGCCCAGCTGCAGGTGCTTCAGGAAAACACCCCCACCCTCAGGAAAACACCCTCCACCTGCCCTCCCTGCTGGCACCCACAGCTGCTGCCAGCTCCCTCCCGAGCTGCTGGGATCCCACCGGTGCCACACATCACCCTGTGTGTGCCCAGGCACCCTCAGAGCACCTCTGAACTCACCTCTGAGCAACTGCTTCACTCATAAACATCCTTCTTATCTGCAATGTAATCTACAATCTCCTGTGGGCGCATCAGCTTCTCTGCATCTCCGTCAGGAATTTCAAATCCTGCAAGAAAGGGCACACATTTAGCCCAAAACCAATGGAAAAGGGAAAGGGCGAGGAAGGGGTGGCTGGGGGCTCAGGGGACACGCAGGCAGGGGCTGCTGTCAGCCAGAGCTGTCACTGCACTGCCCAAAGTGACACTGCTTCCAGACAGGGGACACGGCAGGCACAGCAGCAGCCAGAGCCCCCCAGACACCAGAGTGTGGCAGGGCTCAGCACCCTCTGCTCCCCTTTCCCCCTCCCCGGCTGGTGCCCATGGGGGGTGGGACAGAATTCCTGCTTCCAACGGGGCTGAGCTCCAGAGCAAAGGGCCATATTCCTGACTGCTTCCAAAGGGGCTGAGCTCCAGAGCAAAGGGCCATATTCCTGACTGCTTCCAAAGGGGCTGAGCTCCAGAGCAAAGGGCCATATTCCTGACTGCTTCCAAAGGGGCTGAGCTCCAGAGCAAAGGGCCATATTCCTGACTGCTGTGGGTGCCCAGCTCACTGGTGGCCCTGTGGGGTTTGCCCTGCACTCAGGGCTGGCACTGTGGGGTCTGCCCTGCTCCCATAGCTGGCTCTGTAGGCTTTGCCCTACTCTCGGGGCTGGCCTTGTGGGGTTTGCCCTGCTCGCAGGGCTGGCTCTGTGGGGTCTGCCCTGTTCTTTGGGGTTTGCCCTGCTCCCAGGGCCTGCTCTGTGGGGTTTGCTCTGCCCCCAGGGCTGGCCCTGCGGAGTTTGCCCGGCTCTGTGCGTTTCTCCCTGCCCCACACGGCACAGGCCGGCGGTGCCGCCGCTCGCACGGCCCAGCAGCCCCGGGCGCCGTTACCGAACTCGTCCTCCATGGCCATGATGATCTCCACTTGGTCCAGACTGTCCAGGCCCAGGTCCTTCATGAAGTGGGACTCGGCTGTGAGCTGGGGAGGACACGGCGGTCAGCGGGACACGGGCACCCGTCACACCGGAGCCCGCGGCCCGGCCGCCTCCCCCCCGTCCCGCTCACCTTCTCGGGGTCGATCTTATCGTAGAGCTTGAGCACGTAGAGCACCCGGTCCTTGATGTCGGCCAAGGTCAGCGGCGGCAGCTCGGAGAAGCTGCGGCAGAGCGGCGCGGCCACGCGCGGCAGCCGGAGCAGCGCGGGCGGCGCGGGGCGGCCCGGCGGGGCGGGCGCGGCGGGCGGCAGGCGGCGGAGGGAGCGGAGCGCGGCGGGGCGGGCGGGCAGCGGCAGCAGGCGGCGGGCGCAGGACGAGAGGACACGGGCCGCCATCGTCGCTGTCCCGGCGGGCGCCGCGCGGCGAGACCGGCGCCTGCAGCGCCCTCTGCCGGGCGGCGGCCGCAGCGCCGCGGGCCGCGATCCCGGGATGGGCCGGACCGGCAGCGGCGATCCCGTGATCCCAGCTGCGATCCCGTGACCGGGGCTGCGATCCCGTGATCCCAGCTGCGATCCCGTGACCGGGGCTGCGATCCCGTGATCCCAGCTGGACCGGGCTGGGAGCGGCGATCCCGTGATCCCGGCTGCGGTCCCGTAACCCGGCTGCGGTTCCGTGATCCCGGCTGCGGTCCCGTAACCCGGCTGCGGTCCCGTAACCCGGCTGCGATCCCGTAACCCGGCTGCGGTCCCGTGATCCCGGCTGGATCGGGCCGGTATCGCCGCTCCCGGCCTGGGAACATCTCCACTGCGGGAGACTCCAGACCCTCTCTGAACTCTGTTCCTCTGTCACTGCACAGGAAAGTTCTACCTCGTGTCCAGGTGGAACTTGCCATGCCTGTAGCCTCTTCTCCTATTGCTCAGCACCACTGAGAAGTGCCTGGTCCCTCTTCTTGGCAACCCCTTTAGATAATTAACACACACTGATAAGGTCCCTCTCAGCTGCGTCTGCTCTAGAGGCTGACCAGCTCCAGCTCCCTCAGCCTTTCCTCGTCAGGGGATGATCCAGTCCCTTCATCATTTCCACAGCCTCTGCTGGACTCGCTCTAGGAGCTCCGTGCCCCTGCTGTCCCGAGGAGCCCAGAGCTGGACACAGCTCTCCAGCAGTGCCTCACAGGGCTGAGCAGAGGGGAAGGATCCCCTCCCTGACCTGCTGCAAATGCTTTTCCCAGGGACACCATTGTCCTCATTGGCCCCCAGGACACACTGCAGCTCAGGACAGCTCGGTGTCCACGAGAGCCCCCAGGTCCTTGTCCGCAGCCCCCCGCAGTAGAGCAGTGACAACAGACACGGGCTGGTTCCCAAGGCAGCAGGTTTAATGGCACGGCAGGCGGCCCTGCCCGCCCGTCAGGCGGCTCCCGGCTGCGGGGGCCGGTACCGGTACAGCTGCACGGTGCCATCGCGGCGCCCGGCCAGCAGCCCGGCCCCGCCGGGGGCCCAGCGCGCCAGGGCCCAGTGCCCCTGCGGGGTCCGGGGGCAGCACGGCCGTGCAGCGGCCCCGCAGCAGGTCCCACACGGCCACTGCGCCCGACGTCAGCACGGCGGCTCCCGCGGTGTCCCACACGTCACCCTCCAGGTACCTGCGGGGACACGGGGGTCAGCAGGCGATGTGCAAAAACACCACGGCAGCGTTGGTTCCGTTAGCCCGGGCTCAGCTAAAGATTAATAGCAACGGCAGGCAGCCGACACTCCGGACTGTTCCTCCAGTGCAACTGGGAAGGGAGGAGGCCAAGGAAATCGTCCTGGAGACTCAGAACGTACTTGAAAAAGGAGTACTCTTAAAAGGTGGCTCCCTTAAAAAAAAACAAAACACAAGTGTCCAAGGCCAGGTTGGACAGGGCTTGGAACAACCTGGTCTAGTGGAAGGTGTCCCTGCCCAGGGCAGGGCATGGGACTGGATGGTCTTTAAGGTCTCTTCCAACCCAAACCATTCTGTGATTCCATGACTGTTCAGTAACCAAGACCTTGGTCCACCACTATTCCCCCACATCCATCACATTTCCTGTGCAAGGACACTGCAGGCTGAGCCTTAAGCACAAGGCTAAGCCTGCTGATGCCTCAAAACACAGGGCAGGAAGTAAAAGGCCATGTGCCTGCAGCCAGCTGCTCCACACAAACAAACCTGGCAGCACGGGATGCTGCAGCTGCAGGCGGCGCCAGGGGTTTAGCCAAGGAGCCCAGGGACACTCCCCCTGGTCCCGTGGGGACAAAGTCAGTCCTGAGGAGCCCAGGGACACTCCCCCAGTCCCTGGAGGACAAAGCCAGCCCTGCGGTGACGGTGACAGAGCTGCCAGGGGTCAGGGCACAGCCTGCAGTGGGAAGTGGGCAGGAAGCAGCTCACAGCCCCGGCCCCCAGCCTGGCACCGCACACACGCAGGGCCGGATGCAGCCCCTATCACGGGGAGATGGCCGCTGGATCCCCGCCAGGGCTCTCCCAAAGCCCCGCAGGAGCCAGCCCAGCCCAGCCCAGCCCCAGGACTCGCCTGCCTGCCGGGCCAGGGGGGAGGCAGGAGGACGTCACCGGCGCGCCCCGGCCCGTGCGCGGGTTGAAGGCCACCACGCGGAACGCTGGGCTTCCACAGGACTCGCTCTCTTTGGCATGAGGGTGGCTCAAAACAACAAACAGAAGGCCCTGATACAGAGAGGGAAAATACATCACTAAAAACAACAGCAGGAGGAGGAAAACCAAAATAATTTTCCAAAAATTAAGTGCTAGACTCTCTGTAATCACAGCCCTGTGAACAGTGATGCATTATTTTTACTGAGGAAAACAGAAACGGTTTACTTTCCTTATCAAATTAGATAAAAGCAAGAGCAGCTGCTGGCTGATAAGGGCTGATGCAACACAGCAGAGTGACAGCTCAGTGACCCGAGGGATTTATGAATTTCTCTTCCTGTTTCAAAAAGCTAAACCTGCTATAGGATGAGGTGACACTTCAAAAAACAAAAGAAGTAAATCTTCTGGGTCACACTTTAATCCCTACAAGCTTAAAATGTAACAAAAATTCCATGGAAAGCAGCACAACTGAAAACAGTAGCTCCCAGAATGGCCACAAACCAGCATGAAATATCCTGGGATGGATAATGTGAGGAAGACTCCAAAGAGTCTGACCCAAGGCACCATTATTGGACAAGACATTCTTGTCCCAAAAGGTTACATGCTCACTGAAAACAATCAAATCCTTGATAAAGCACAAAAACCCATTGGGAATCACAGCACAGGTAAAAGCAAGCGGGGAAAGATGATTAGTGTGAATGTTGGTTTCACACAGCCCATTCCCTCGGGCATGTATGTCCAGAGGAACATTCACAGAGGGATTCTAATGCTGGCAGCACCCACGTGTGACGTGGAAGAGGCTTGCCAAGCACCAGGCCTGGGCAACAGCACTTCTGCTTCCTACTCACAGCATGCTGCAGCTTTGGAATGCACCAGGATGCATTGCTCCCACTTTACTAGCACCCTGCAGAAAGCCAGGAGTCGAGGCAGCCAGAGAAGGTTTTTTATTCCTCCTGGTAACCTGTCTATCCTTGAATTATTTGCAGTGTATTGAAATAGAGCTGATAGTTCAGCCCTCCCTAGTAACTTCAATCCTTTATATCCCCATCCCAGCCAGTGCAGCCCAAGCATGAACTGTGAATTTTGTGTACGTACGGAGTCAGAATACGCTCGATGGCAGATGGAAGCTGGGTAGGAATAACCAACGTGCATCTTCCTCAGGAGCTGACCAGTTCTCAGATTCCTGCAGTTGGTGAAAACAGAAATTCTGACTCATTTCTAATCACAGTTACACCCCTGTGCAGGACGGACATGGGTTTGGTTCCACATTAAGCAAACGAAGCCAATAGCCAGGAAGGGTGTAGTGAGGATGATACAAAAGCAATGGAATTACAGCAATTCCCTGGCTGTCTGACTGTGGTGCCACACTGAGCACTGGCCCTCTGACAACCACCATTTCATGGTGGCTCAGCAGCCAGCCAGCACCCCTGTACAGCTCTGCAGCTGCTGAAACTGCCCCCAGCCCCTAAACTGTGTGTGGCAGAGGAAACACTCACCAAACCACAACACTGTTCCCTGCAGTGGTGCCCACCAAGGCCTCTCTCATCTCTTCTACTTCAGCAAAGGCTGTAACCGTTTCTTCAGGGGGCATCAGAGTCTGCCTGTCCTTGCTCCTGAAAGGAGACCAGCACATAGAAGAGCAGGTAAAACAAAAAGTGTGTTCTGGAAGAGGAACAGAACACTGCTCAACATCCGAGGTGTTTGCTCGCTTTTATCCCACCCACCACAGGGACACCACCCAAAGCAGCACCCCCAAACTCACCCCCCTGTCTCTGAGAGAACAAACATCTCCACTTGCTGCTCCTGCATGGTCCTGCTGCTGCTCACCAGCCTCCAGTCCTTTAGCCCAGCAACTGCTTTTATATTCCCAGTTTTCACTAGGGAGTGCTTGAATGAGTCAGTCTCAGAAGAATAAAGCAAGAGCCTAAATCAAGAGACAAGCACACACCATGACAGGAGGAAGGCCCACTCAAATATGCAGTAGCATATAAAGATCAGTCTGTTCTATCAGCCTGCCAGCTCTGAGGTGAATAAACAGGTCTTTACAGTTGATTTTTAGAAATCCCTTCCACATTTTCCAACTGTTAAAGCAACTGAGAAAGTGCCACACTAGTTAAAAAGATAATGTCAACCACTTCTCACAAGGAGCTGAGCTGCAACTACTCAGGGTGCAAAGCACTAGTAAGAAATAAATACAAAACCTTATTTCTCCAATCTCCAGCTCTCCCAGTGCTACACACACGAGGTTACAGGTGTCTGGCAGAGGAACAATCTGGATTACAGGAATCTGGGACAACAAAACAAGAATTCAGTGCCACCCACAGTGTCCCTTTGACTTTATTCTCATTTTCTAGAGTGTTTCAAGTAAAATGATGTGGAGCAGGATGGATTTTCAGACCCCTCTCAAGAAGCACACTAAAATGAACAGCTGCACTCTCTGCTGAGTGCCTAATTAAACAATCCTCGCTGATACAAGAGACAAAACGTGTCTTGAGGAACTCTAAGGGGAAAAAGCACAAGTGAAGTGCAGGCACCATTGCGTGCATAAGGTATTAAATTCCAGCAGGTAACCACGCAACCATACAAGCAGGCCCAAGCTCCTCGTGTCTCAGGAACACATGGGGCAAGGAAGCAGCCCGTAACTCTAGCAGTGAGGATGTGTCCGTACCTCTCTGAGGTGCCAGGTGTGCACCCTGGCCCAGCCGGCGGGGGCCCGTGGCTGCCAGAGGGACACGGCGCTCTCGCAGGCGGTGACCACGCGCAGCTCCCTGCAGCCGGCTGCTGCCCAGCACACCGCGCCCACGTCCACCGCGCCCGAGCACCAGGGCTCCTGCCAAACAGACACCGTGCTCTCCTCTGTGCTCTCCTCTGACACCACACAGCGCTCCTGCTGCACTTCTGTTCGACCCTGTCTGGCAGAGCTGCTGCTGCTGCTGCTGCCTCGGTCACAATTCCCTGCTGCTCTCCCACCTTTAGCTCTGAGACAAACTGCAAGCTCTCTTCTCTGGGGCCATCCGGCAGCGCTGCAGTCAGCGGCTCTGCTGCATCTTTTATCTGCATGAACAAAATAAAAATGAGCGTAATTCAACTTTGAAATTATATTCAGCACCTGCAAGAATGAGGCAGAATTGTTGCATGCTCCCTGTCACTCATGCAGGTACTGCATGCCACTGCTGTGATCCATGCAAAGAGAACTTCTCCCTGAAGTCAGACAGGACTCTGGAAAAAGGGGATTTGCCCACAAAACCACTGGCTTAGTACCCTTCACAAAGATCCCAGCTTGTTACCTGTTCAGGTGAGGCTCTGCAGGATTCCTGCTCTTTGTTCTCTGGCTGCTGATGCTTCTCCAAGGACACAGTCTCATCAGATTTGTTCTCAGGACCTCTTTCAGCTGCTGAAGGCAATGCTGTACCTTGCTCCTTCTGGTTTCTGGCAGCCCCTGCAGCACAGGTGTCAGGGTGCAGTGGCACAGCAGGGTCTCTGTGTGCCACATCCCCCAGGACCAGGGCAGCTGCTCCTCTGGGGGAAGGTGAGGTCACTGGCAAGGCAGGTACAGAAGGTGTGTCAGGGAACACCTCAGTATGCACTGAAGGTAAAACACCTGGGGTTGCACCCACAGCAGGGAAAACAGACGAGGAAATCTCAGGCTCAGGGTGAGTGGGAGCCTCTAGGACAGTCCCCATGGGAGTAAACAGCAATTCATGGGTGGAAAGCTCCTTCTTGGAAGTCAGGCCTTCCATGCAAGGGAGTTCAGGCAATCCAGTTTTGGAAGGCAAAATTAAATTACTTCTGAGACTTTTTTCTTTTGGCTTCATTTGTGCATCTGGTGTGTCCTCTGGAGCCACACTATCCCCAGACACAAAATCCTCCAAGTCATTCACAGGGGATGATTTCAATTTCTCCAGTTTCAGCACTCCAAATTCCTCATTTGGTAAGTGGAAGTCCCTGATGCCCAGCTGAGGGACCAGCCACTGGAGGCTGCGGAAGGAGAAGAGGGAGCCACGAGTGTCGGGGTCCGCAGCAGGGAGCCCAAGGGCAGCAGGACCCTGTGGACCCATGGCACTGCTGCATCCTCTGCTGCTGTCATCTAAACACAGGAATACAAGACAGAACATCGTGTCATAAAATAACCAGCAACTTGCCTTTTCAGATCTCTCATGAAGGGTGTCTTGGATTTTAAAAAACATCAAAACACCATGTTCATCTTAACACACAGAAGTGGCACTTTTCTGGAACGACACTACACTCTACAGTTACTCTGGACCTCTGGATCAAGACTTTGGCTCAAAGATCACCACCAAAGCCTGACAGATGTGCCTGAGTGCTCAGTCAGTTTGGTTTATTGGTTTTCTCCCTACACTTTCTCTTTTTACAATATTCACAGACCCTCAGAAAGGAGAGAATAATCATTAGCATGCAGACTCAGTTGGAGGAACAGACGGACATTCAACTGCTGACAAACCAGCTCTAGTGCTCACAGCCTCACTCCAACAGCAAGGGCAGCTCAGTAAGTTCCCAGCCCTGCTCCACCTCTGTTCATTCCCTGCAAGTTTCTGGAATTGTTCAAGGAACATGGGCACCACAATAATCTATTTTTAAATAAATAAATCTCATTTTAAATGAATGAAAGTTAACTCCTATTGTATTTTCTTGCATAAACCCAGCAGGGTGTGAACAGCAGGGCCTGCACTCACAGGGATGTTCCCTGCCGTGGGGAATGGGGCATTTTGGGGAGTTTATATGTGAGAAGTACCTGGTGAGCCCGTTGGGGGCCTGTGCCTGGCAGAGCAGCGCAGGGAGCGGCGCAGAGGGACACTGCCCCCGGGCAGCTGCTCGGCTCCTCGCTGCCTCTTCACTCGCTGCACTGGATGTTTATGGCCCTGACACACAGCAGCACTGGCAGAAGCGTCGCTCCCTGGGCTCAGGGAATCGCTGCTGTGGAGTGGGTTTTGAACCTGCTCTAGCAGAGCCTTATGGCACTTGCCTGGCACTTGGCTCCCACCTGGAGGGTCAGGACCTGCTGGCTGGGTAGCTCCAGTCACTCCTGGCCCTGTGGGCCCCAGTGCTGCAGCACCAGACAATCTCCTCTCATCTGAGGAAGACCTTTCAAGGTTAGCATCACAGTTTTCCTTTTCACTCTGGTTCTCATTTGACAGCAGAGCACTGCTTTCATTGGCCATTGTGGGATCCTGACTCTCTATAAGCTCTTGTGACACTGGACGCATGGGGGCTTTGCAGGCAGACTTTCTTCTTCCCTTCTGTTTCCTCTGGGATTGTCTCTGCTCTTGCCTTGTGCTAGTGATGCTTTTCTGAGAAATGGATTCAAGAGAAGTGCTGCTGTTGCCGGATGCAGGAAGAGATTTCTGAGAACTACTTGAGTTTGCTTGATCGTCTTCTGCCCCAAGAAAAGGGAAGGGCTCAACCCCTGGCTCTAAATCACCCTCAGCTCTCTCTTGCAAGGGCTGATTGGGGTTTGCATCTTTCTGCTTGCATTTACTCCGCTGGCCTTTCTTGCTCCTGCCCAGCTGGCTGAGGATGACAGCATCCAGGTCCACCTTCCTCTGGCAGTTGGACATGCGGCGAGTTGTCCGGACGTAGTACTCCACGGGGAAGAGCAGCCCTTCCACCACTGTGCAGGAGCTCAGCGTGCCCTCGGGAGCCACCACCTTGGCAGCAGGAGAGAGCCTTGACTCCATTCCAAGCTGTTGATTCTCCAGCAGTTCTTCAGCAGTGTCCAGAGCTTTATCTGCAGGACAGGGATTCACGGTATTAGTGTCGCTTTGATGTCCTTCATGGTTTTTGCTCTCCTTGGTTATGCTGGTATTTCTGCTGTCAGGCAATATTTCATTTTCTGACATTAAATCCAGGAGCCCATGTAATTCTCCCTGATCTTCACACAAACTCTGACCCTCTGGCTGTTTTATTCTACTCGGGGATTCTTCTCTGCCATCACCTCTGGAGTCAAGTAAAACAGAATCTCCATGCTGTGAACACGGCTCATGTCCATCAGGTGTGGCCACAGCCCTTGAGGACTCAGGCTGCCAGGTGTCCCTGCTGTCCCTCAGCGCATGTGGGGACAGCTCAGGCTCTCCTGCAGTGACACTGCCACCAAACACATCCTGTACAAGCCCTGATGCTGCATCAGGAGTGAAACTATTTCTTTCTCCCTGCACAAGCACTGCCCCAGGTGCCCTTTGAGCAGGTTCCTCAGTGTGTGAGAGGCTGCTGTGCCTGAACACTGGTGACTGAAGCTCCTCTGCACTGGCAATTTGATTTTTCATCATTTCACCAGTACTGATTAGATGCACATCATGCACTGATTCCCTTTCCTTTGATTCCAGAGCCTTTGTCCGTCTCCGAAGCTTCATCATGCCTCGGGAGGTTTGGGGCTTTTTCTCCACAGGGACAGGACTGATGGTCCCACAGCACAGGTTTTCCTGTCTGGCCTGAAAGCTTTCTGCCCGGGAGCTGTCCTGAGGGCTAACCTCATCACTGGAGAATTCAGGAATGTGCTTAACTGTGGCAGATGTTGTCTTCTCCGTGCCAACATCAGAGCAGGTTTTAGTCTGTAACTGAGAGGGCCCATCTCTGTCAGGACTAGGAGATGTGTTATCTCTAGAACCTGGGGGAGAAAATGCCACACGTGTAAAGTACTCCTAAAGTCCTGTCCAAGAAAAAAACATCACATGGTAAAATCAGACTTTGTTATCAGGGAAAAACGGGGATCTTACAGTCAGGATTGGAGCACTGCAGACCTGGGGAGGAGGGAAGCAGAGCAGACATTACTGCAGAGCACGGCTCAGCCCAGGGCAAGGGCCGTGTGGGGGCAGTGGATGTGGGGGCAGTGGCCGAGGGGACAGCGGGGCCCGGAGTGAGGGTCAGCGGGGCCGGGTGCAGGACGGTCCGTGGGGCAACAGCAGCCACCGGGTCCCCGGGTGCTCCCACAGCCCTGTCCTGGGGGGGACTGCCTGCGGCTCCCACCGGGGGCAGGCACCCCGTTCTCCCCAGCTCCCACCCCGTCCTCCCCGGCTCCTACCTGAGGCACCCCGTTCTCTCCGACTCTCACCTGGAGCGCCCCGTTCTCCCCGGCTCCCACCTGTGGGGCTCCGCTCCCGCCGGCCGTGGCTCCTGGCTCGCTCGGCTCGCCGTGCCCGCTGTAGACACACAAGACCCGGCGGGGCTTGGACCGGCTGGCGGTGCCCCGGTGCCCCCCGGCCCGGCCCGGCCCGCTCCGCTCACCCGCAGCCGGATGACGGTCTCGCTGTACTCCCGCCTCAGCAGCGCCAGCTTCTCCCGCAGCTGCAAGAGATACCCGTCGGGATGGGCCCGGGACGGTCCCGGTCCCGGTCCCGCCGCCCCGGCCGGCCCCGCACCTTCTCCTTGTCGGCTCCGCTCAGGGCCGCCGCTGCCGGCGGGGCCTCCATGGCAACCGGGGCGCGGCGGCGCGGCGGGCGCGGCGGAGGTGACGCGGCGGAAGCGGAGCTCAGGGCCGGGCGGGGCGGCCATGGAGCTCAGCGAGATGCTCTACAACAAGTCCGAGTACATCGAGACGGTGCGGGGCCGCGGGGAGCGGGGGAGCGGGGCTCGGGGGGCCGCGGGGCTCGGGGGGCCGCGGGGCCGAACCGGGCGCGCCGGGGGGCGGCGGGGCCCGGGACACCGGCCGTGACCGCCCGTTCTCCCCGCAGGCCTCCGGCAACAAGGTGAGCCGGCAGTCCGTGCTGTGCGGCAGCCAGAACATCGTCCTCAACGGCAAGGTGAGCGCCGGGCGGCCGCTGCCGTGTCCCCGGCGGTGCCCGCGGCACCCAGCGCTGCTCCCCCGCAGCATCGCTGCGAGCTGCCCGTGCTGCTCTGTAATGCTCGCTGGCCTGGTGAGCGCTGCCCGTGCTGCTTTCGTGTCCCGAGCGGCACCGTCCTGCTCTGTGCTAAGCCTGCTCTGTAATGCTCGCTGGCCTGGTGAGCGCTGCCCGTGCTGCTTTCGTGTCCCGAGCGGCACCGTCCTGCTCTGTGCTAAGCCTGCTCTGTAATGCTCGCTGGCATGCCCACAAGGGCAATTGGTGGTTCCAACCTCCTGCACTTTTGCTTTGTTGTCACTTTCCTTTTGACTGAAAGAATCGTCCCTAAAGTAAGGGAATCTTGCTGGAGTGCCCGGGCCCCGGCATGAGTTTGTGTAATAAGCGCCACCACAGGCGGCAAAGGGAGCGGGTTTAGCTGTGTGTCCTTCTGCAGACAATCGTTATGAACGACTGCATCATCCGCGGGGACCTGGCGAACGTGCGGGTGGGCCGGCACTGCGTGGTGAAGAGCCGCAGCGTCATCAGGCCGCCCTTCAAGAAGTTCAGCAAAGGGTAAGAGTCCCCTGCCCCTTCCTTTAGGGAGAGACCTGAAAAATCTGTCAGCTTGACTGAGTCTTGTGTTCCGAGAACTCTTCCTTTTGCAGCAATTTGCAGAAATCATCTCTCAAACCTGCTTTTTCCTCAGATGCTGAGCTGTGCCTTGAGGGTTTGTGTTCCAGTCCTCTGTTGGATGGAAAGCGATAGATTAGAATAGCAAAGTGAAGAGCATGTTTCAGTTTCTGTGTGTTTATTAACAACATCTTCCTTCTCATTTGGGCCATCCTTTAGAGAGGAGAAACTTAGAAACCGTTCTGTCTCCCTTAGCAGCGGATCCACATCTGTTAATCCATCTGGGGACAGGAGGCTGTGGGGTGATTCTGGGTCTAGCAGTGCCAGTTTGTTTGTTGGATGCATACAAATACTCTACTGTCTTGTTGCAGGGTGGCTTTCTTCCCTCTGCACATTGGTGACCATGTCTTCATAGAAGAGGACTGTGTTGTCAACGCGGCCCAGATCGGCTCCTATGTGCACATAGGCAAGAACTGTGTCATTGTGAGTGCCATTTCTGTACTTTCTGTGAACTCCTGCGTGCTGCCAAGGCCTTGTGACAGCAGCTGAGATGTGTCTGCACCAGCTGGCTGGAGCAGGCTCACTGTCTGTGCTCTTCCTTCCTGCTCCTCGTCCTTCTCTGCAGGAAGCTGAGCGAGCTTTCAGGTTTACTTCTCTGAGGACAGCATGTTCAGCTGCTGCTGGCTGCAAAATCCATCCCAAGTGTTGTCCCTGTGGCTAATGGGGCCGCCCAGGGGAGGCAGCCTGGCCACAGAGTACAAGTGGAATTGTGTTTCTGTGTAAATAAGACCAAATAGTCAAGGCTACTGTGTGCTGAGGTAGAGAAGGCCTTGCTGGTACTGCTTGACTCAGGTTTTTGGTGACAATTTGAACATTGACATGTTAATGTGCAGTGGTACCTGTGCTAGTTGAAAGCAGACAGACATTTTTCCTCAAAAAGAAAAGTTAATTTTATTGGGAGATCATTCAGTCAGGGTAAAAATTTATTCCTGTGATCTCTTATAAAGGATATGTTTTGAGCAATTAATTTTCTTGAAATTTAGGTAACATCAGTAATAATAAGAAAACCTCATGTTCGTAGTGTTGTAAATATAAACTTTTCCTGTTCTCTGCTTTAGGGACGTAGATGTGTTTTGAAAGACTGCTGCAAAATCTTGGACAACACAGTACTCCCTCCTGAAACTGTAGTTCCACCTTTCACTGTCTTCTCAGGCTGCCCAGGTATGCTCCCTCTATCTTCCCTTGCACAAAACTGCAGATAACATGGATGTTCTTATTTTAAATGGGATTTCTATAACAAAGGTGTCCCTTAGCATTTAGTGCCTAAAAATAAAGTTACTGGGTACTTGCTGCACTGAAAAGTAGCCCTTTTAACTTGTGAAACTCCCTGTTTTAGTGCATGTACACAGGTGGAACACGATGACTGATGGCCATGCTGTTCTTCTTCCAGGACTCTTCTCGGGGGAGCTCCCGGAATGCACCCAGGAGCTCATGATTGACGTTACCAAGAGCTATTACCAGAAGTTCTTGCCACTCACTCAGGTCTAGTAGCCACAGGAGCGTTCTGGGGGTGGGCAGAGGGACCCTGAGCCCCTCTGTGCCTCAGCTGGCCTGGCCAAGCAGTCCCTCGTGAAAGCTGCTGTGTCCTGTTCAAACTCTGTGTGCTCGTCCAGTGTACTCCATCCCACGTTGTCTGAGTTGTGCCTCTGAATGTTCTGGAGCTGGGAAAGCTGAACTTGGGGCAGCAGCTGGGAGTGAGGCCGGGCTGACACCTGCCTCAGCCTGTCTGCTCAGTTCTGTCCTAACCCAAAGCTAGGCTTAGGTTTGTTGGGAGCAGTCTCCATCCCAGCAGGGCTGTTCTGGCTGTGCTCTGGGCACTTACCAGGGTTCATAGACCTTTCCTTTGGCACAATCCTTGCTGCCCATGGGCCTGCATGCTGAGGTGCACAGCCTCTTCCTTTCTCCCTGGGATTCTCTCCAGGGGTACATCATCCTGCTGTTGGCTTAAGGAGTTTTGGCTGACACGGACAGCTGTCTTCCTGTGCCTGACAGGATGTTCCTTAGCTTTTAGCTCCTGAAGGAGACCTGTGCTCTCACCCCTCAGGGCTAGTGTTCTTGGGGTCAGTGCCACTTCCTGACTTAAAGAGCCAAAGGCCTTTGAAAAGAGGATTGCCATGTCACAGAATTCAGTGCAGCAGAAAGTAGGTAATTAAAAGTGAGAGAATGCTGCAAATGTTCCCATTTATTACCCAGTGTCTGCATTTGCAGAAAGTTCTTCTGTGCTCTTCTGCATTATGAAACTTAAGAATGACGCTCAGACTTCTTAGAAAGAGTGAAGATTTCATTTTGGACATGTAGTAGAGCGCGAATAGTTCTTGCTGAGAGCAGCTCTGGAAGTTGGAGGCATCTGATGCTCGTGTACCTGAGTACAGACAACTGGCTGCACACCAGTCTGCCTGCTCTGGTTGTGCTCTGTTAAAGCTTAGCCTAGTCCTGCTCTAGGTTTTAACCTGCATGTTGTAGTGTAGCAGCTGGGGGTTTAGGTGCGTGGCTGTGGATGAGCAGCCCTGGAGCCTCAGCTGATCTGTGTAGCAAATGCTGATACACCTTAGTAGCCAATAGCTGTGTGAGTACTAACGTGTGTAGTAGCTGCTGTACATCCCGTGTAAAACCACTGACTGGTTTGTATTTTTACTGTACATAAATTAAAGCCTCTTCAGTTGTTCAAGTGACTCGTGACTCTTCAGACCAAACTAGATTGAGGTTCCTGCTGTGCCTGGGCATAAGCCACAGCCCCTTGTCCTGTGACTGCTACAGCCTATTCTGGCTGTCCTGTGCATTACAACATGTAGTGAAACAGGGTGAAACAGCTGCTTGCTCCCTCTGAGGGGCCTGAGAGGTCTCCTCTGTCACAGCCTTGACAGGTTTGGGGCTTCTTGTGAGATTCCCTGCAAGTCAGGAGTTGAGAGCACTGCTTTGCTCCAGGGTGTCTCTGGCAGTGTCTGGCAGGAGTGGGGTGTCTGTGCTGTGTTGCTGTGTTGTCACCTCAAAGTTTCAACACCACATTGTGCATTTCACTGGGATCGCTTGATCAGCAGCCACAGCAGCAGGGAGAGGAGTGGGAGAGGGGATATGAGTTTGGGAGTGGGGTGGCAGCTGGAAAAGTCTGAGTGATGAATTTCCACAGCACCTGAGAGCAGAGCTGTAGTGCATGAAGGGATGTGACGCTGCAATAACATGTTTCTTGGCCTGCTCTTCCTTCTAGCTGTCCCAGCTGACTCTTCTGCCTTAATTAAAACCTCTTTTGTTGTCTTTGTTAAGGTGGCCTCTGGCAGGGCCTAAAACCAAGCCACCACTGAAGATCCCTAACACCCAGCATTGTTAACATTCCTTACACTGGCCACTTTCTCCTCCTGCCTCTGAAGCGTCCCTCTGACCTGGGCTCAGCTCTCCGCCTCTGCCAGTCTGGGAAGATGGAGTGTCAGTGTCCCAGCTCTGCAGGCAGCCTTCCATCCAGCGTGGTGCAGGAGTGGGGAAGCATATCCTACAGGGAGGGGAATGTCTTCTGTCAGCAATCTGTACAAACACTGAGCACTTCTAACCCCAAGTTGCTGTGTGGCTTCATTGATCCCTGTGTGCTTTGCTTGGCGTTGCTGATCAGGAGGGGCGGGGTGTGCTGCTGGATGTGAGGAGGTTCAGGGTCCCTGGAGCACACCCTCCCTGCCTGTGCTGCTGGTGGCTCGGCGTGAGGAGTGAGGGCCTGCCAGGGCTGTGTGGTGAGGTCTGTGCCTGCTTTGTGGAGGGCAGAATCCCCTGGGATGATCCAACCCTTGAGCTGTGGCTATGGTGACCTGCAGGGCTCCTGGCCTTGTCTGTGTACTGGGCTCCAGGACACCCTGGCTCAACCCGCCGGGCAAAAGCACTGTGTATGCCGGTCACAGACAGTGTATGTTGGTCACAGACAGTGTATGCCGGTCACTGACGGTGTATGCTGGTCACTGACGGTGTATGTTGGTCACAGACAGTGTATGCCGGTCACTGACGGTGTGTGCTGGTCACTGACAGTGTATGCCGGTCACTGACGGTGTGTGCTGGTCACTGACAGTGTATGCCGGTCACTGACGGTGTGTGCTGGTCACTGACGGTGTGTGCTGGCCACTGACTGTGTATGCCGGTCACTGACGGTGTATGTTGGTCACAGACAGTGTATGCCGGTCACTGACGGTGTGTGCTGGTCACTGACGGTGTGTGCTGGCCACTGACGGTGTATGCTGGTCACAAATGGTGTATGCTGGTCACAAATGGTGTATGCTGGCTACTGACGGTGTATGCCGGTCACTGACGGTGTGTGCCGGTCACTGACGGTGTATGTTGGTCACAGACAGTGTATGCTGGTCACTGACGGTGTGTGATGGCCACTGACGGTGTGTGCTGGTCACTGACGGTGTATGCCGGTCACTGACGGTGTGTGCTGGTCACTGACAGTGTGTGCCGGTCACTGATGGTGTGTGCCGGTCACTGACAGTGTGTGCCGGTCACTGACTGTTCTTTGTTAGCCAGTGCTGAAAGAAACAGCTTCTGCCCATGGGGAAAGGGGGCAAACGGTGTTCATTCCCTCAGCCCACGGCACCGTGCGTGCCAGGGAGCAGAGAGCAGGAGCCTGGCTGGGGCTGCTGCTGTGTGCTTGTGGGATGTTTGTCATTGTCATTGGTGGTGGAGTTCAGGCATGGGAGCATCATCCCACGGTCACCTCTCCCGGCAAGGGGGCCCAGGAGCCAGCATCGCGAGTGCCGGAGAGCCTGGTGGGGGGACAGGGGGCAGTGAGGGCAGGGACAGCCCCTCAGAACTGCCACACTGGCACCCGAGGGGCAGCAGCGTGGGGGTGCCCGTGTTGTAAAAACCGGCCCAAGGCCGGTTCCTGGCTCCCCACGGGAGTCCCGCTGGGAACCGCAGGACATGGGAGCCGCGGGAGCGGGCGGTGCCGCCGCCGGGCCTCTGCCGGGAAAATCCACGCCGGTGCCAATCCCGGGGAATGTCCTTGGCGGAGCGCCCCGTGCCCGCAGCCAACGGCCGCCGGCGCACGCGCACACCGCGCGCCCCGCGGGGGCGTGTCCGAGCGCGCCCGGCCCCGCCCCCGCGGGTGCCTGTCTCCCTGGGCTCCCATGGTGCCCCGCGCGCCGCGTGGATTTTAAATCGTGCGGCCAATGGGGAGCGGCCGCGCGCGGTAACGGCCCCGGCGCCGCCTTTGAATCGCGGCCGGACCGAGCGAGCGGCCCAGCTCAGCCCGGCCCGCCGCGGCACCGGAACAGCCACCCGGCACAGCCACCGGCACCCGCAGCTGTACCGACACAGCCACCCGGCACCGCCACTGCACCGGGACCCGCCGGTACAGGGACTCAGCACACCCAGCTTCCCCCGTACCGAGACCCGCAGCTGCACCGGTGCAGGGACCCGGCACGTGCCGCTTCCCCGGCACCCACTGCTGCACCGGGACCCGCCGCCCTCCCGCAGCCGCTCTTTCGGTGCAGACAGCCGGGGCCCGGCGGAGCCCCAGCGCGGACACAGCATGAACGCGCCGGGCGGGAAGGCGGCGCGGCCGGCGGCGCTGGCGGAGCCGGCCCGGGCGGCGGCGGCGGCGGCGGCGGGGGGGAAGGAGGTGCCGAAGGTGCTCGTGGACCCCCGCACCCGGCGCAGCTTCGTGCGCGGGCGGTTCCTGGGCAAGGGCGGCTTCGCGCGGTGCTACGAGCTGGCCGAGGCCGAGAGCCGGGAGGTGTTCGCGGGGAAGGTGGTGCCCAAGTCGCTGCTGGTGAAGCCGCACCAGAAGGAGAAGATGTCCATGGAGATCGCCATCCACCGCAGCCTCTCCCACCGCCACGTCGTCGGCTTCCAGGGCTTCTTCGAGGACGACGACTTTGTCTACGTCGTGCTGGAGCTCTGCCGCCGCAGGGTGAGGGGCCGGGGGGCGGGTGTCGGCGTCCCCGGGTACGGACTGTCCCCTTCCCCGCGTCCTGCGGTACTGAGCTCCTCCTTGTCCCGCAACCCCCGCCCCGGTACTGACCCCCCGTCCCCCGCAGTCGCTGCTGGAGCTGCACAAGCGGCGGAAGGCGCTGAGCGAGCCCGAGGTGCGGTACTACCTGCGGCAGACCATCCTGGGCTGCCAGTACCTGCACAGCCACCGCGTCATCCACCGCGACCTCAAGCTGGGCAACCTCTTCCTCAGCGACGACATGGAGGTGAAGATCGGTAAGTGCAGGGACCCCAGCCCGGGGACTGGCCAGCCAGGGCATCTTGGTCATATCCTGTCTCCCTGTCCCTCCAGGTGACTTTGGCCTGGCCACCAAGGTAGAGTACGATGGGGAGCGCAAGAAGACCCTGTGTGGGACGCCCAACTACATCGCCCCAGAGGTGCTGGGCAAGAAGGGGCACAGCTTTGAGGTGGACATCTGGTCCATTGGCTGCATCATGTGAGTCAAGCTGCCATGGAGATGGGCAATCCCTGTGGTTCTGGTCTCCTTGGCCCCTCTGAGCTTCAGTGTGATCCAAAGCTCCAGGTCACTGTCTCCACAGTGCTGAGGCCTGCTGCCAGGCAGCTCCCGACCTTCCCCAACTGAAACTTTCCCTGCAGGGTGCTGGATCCCAGCTTCCCTTTCCAGGGGACAGGATCCAGGCACAGTACACGTAGCTGTCAGAGTCTAATGCCAAGTGTGTTCCCCCTGCCAGGAAAGCCCCTAGGTGTGCTTAGGACATGGTTGCTCCTGTGCACAATCTGAGTCTCTTTTCAAAACTGACCCCCTTTTGTCTGGGAATGCCCAGGTACACTCTGCTGGTGGGGAAACCGCCTTTTGAGACCTCCTGTCTAAAGGATACGTACATCCGGATCAAGAAGAACGAGTACACCATTCCCAAGGTATGCTGCTTCCCATGGAGCGTCTGTTTGGCCCACAGAGGTGCTTGGTGAGCCTCCTGCTGCAGCCTCTGTGTCTGTCACTTCTTGGGCTCTCCAGCAGGGCAGGGGCTCTCAGTGCTGGGGGGCTGGTTCAGACTGGGGTGGCATGAGCCTTGTGGGGAGCCAGCAGCTCCCTGCCCTGCAATCCAGAAAAAATCTGCACTGGGCTGATGGTGTGTGGGGGTGAATGGACATGGGCAAGTCCATTAGGACTGGGCCAGGTCCCCAGCTCATCACACTGCTGATGAGTTGGTGTTGCTCAAGTCGTTTGACCTCAGGCTTTGGGTGCTGTTAGGAGCCACCCAATTCTGCTTCCCCAGGCTTGTGTCCTGCTTGCCCAATGCGGCGCTGGAGCTCTGCTCCAGGCAGAGCTTCCCCGGGCTGCAAACCCCGTTCATTTGTCACTAGTGCACATTGTCCCTGACCCATCTCTAAACTCCACCTGTCCCTCAGCACATCAACCCTGTGGCTGCAAACCTCATCCAGAAGATGCTGAGGTCGGACCCTGCCACGCGCCCGACTATCGATGAGCTGCTGAACGACGAGTTCTTCACCTCGGGGTACCTGCCCAGCCGCCTGCCCACCAGCTGCCTCACCATCGCTCCCCGCTTCTCCCTGGCTCCCAGCAGCCTGGAGCTCGGCGGGCGGAAGCCGCTGACCGCGCTCAATAAAGGTGGGTGTGGGTGCCTGGGTGGGGCTGGGCACAGCCTGCCCGCCTCCAGCAGCATCCACAACCTTCAGTGTGCCTCCCTCACATCATCTCCTGATCCTTATGGAAACTCAGAGCATTTGTGGTGAGGGGGCTCTCCCTGCTCTGCCCGGGACGAAGCACTGCATTTGCTTCAGCTCTGTGAGGGGCTCAAACTGATGCCTGGGAAGTTTCACCAGAACACAAGGAAGACCTCTCCTATGCAGTGCCTGAGCACTGAACAGATTGCCTAGAGAGGGTGCGTGGAGTCTCCCTCCCTGGAGATACTCCAGAATCCTCTGGACACATCCTGTGCTCTGGAATTACCCTGCTCATGTGCCACCATGGTCCCTTCCCACATGACTTGTTCTGTGTGTCAGGTGTTGTCTGTACCTGGTGCCTTTGGAACCTCGCCCTGGTCACATCTCAGTGTTGTCTCTCTGCCCAGGACTGGACAGCCCTGCCCAGGAGCCCTTGCCGGAGAAGGAGGAGGCGGCGGGGCTGCGGGAGGTGGGAGATGCTGTCAGCTGCCACCTGGCTGACATGTTGCAGCAGCTGACTGCAGTCAATGCAGCCAAGCCCTCCGAGAGAGTGGCAGTGAGGCAAGGTGAGCCTGGGGCAGCCCATAGGCCTCATGGGGTGCACTGGCTGTGGGAAATGTCTCCTAACAAGCTGCTTTCTTCCTGCAGAAGAAGCTGAGGACCCGGCCTGCATTCCCATCTTCTGGGTTAGCAAATGGGTGGACTACTCAGATAAATATGGACTTGGTAAATACCTTTGGTGGCAATGCTTCAGGCTTTCCTTGTGTCTGAGGGGGCTGGCAGAAGCCTGGGTTGGGGCATTTCCTAGGCCTGGGTTTTTAATCACCATATTCCAGTGTGTGTGTCCAAGACCACTGCCAGGAATCTTACCAAATACCCCAGGAATCCAGAGCAGTGGTCATCAGCCCTGGCCACTTTAATGTGGACAATGGTACCTGTGCATGACCAAGTTCTCCCCAGGCTGCACAGGGATCCAAGGTGGCAGCAGAGGCTGTTTTTGAAGCAGCTGATGCAATAAGGGAGATGACTAATCCAGAGATGGAAAAGTGCCAGCCAGACCTCCCCAAAGAGGAGACCTGGCAGGGCCTTGGTGGGATGGCTGTTAGGGAATCCCTGGGTGATAAACCATCTGCCTTGGTACTTCCCACTGCTTGTTGTCCCCTGAGATTGGAGGTCTCATGGGGTCCCTTCTGGGCAGGCTACCAGCTCTGTGACAACAGCGTTGGGGTTCTCTTCAATGACTCCACTCGGCTCATCATGTACAACGATGGGGACAACCTGCAGTACATTGAGCAGAACAACACCGAGTCCTACTTCACTGTGAGGTCCTACCCTTCTGCCCTCAACAAGAAGGTCAGTCCTGGGGGCAGGAGCCCTGGCTGGGGAGTGGTGAGACTCCTGCCACCCTTAGGCTTTGATGGGAGGGTGGGTTCCAGGGAGAAACGTTTATTGGAGGCCACTGGCACTTTACAGGCTTCCTCTAGCTGGTGGCACATAGCCCCAAGGACAGACACTAGCAGCTCTAGCTGCTATCTGAGGCTCGTTTATGAGCAGTTAGTCCTCACAAGACATCCATGTACAAAGTGTTCAGCAAAGCAAGTCTGATGTGTCACAGAGTTAACTTTGACGATTTCCACAAGTTTTTGCTGTGACACCTCAAGCTCTGAGAGATGCAAGGAGGATCTGGGACTGTGCTCCCCCTCCCCATGCCTGGGGTCACCCTCAGCCCCTCACAGCCCATCCCTTCTGCAGATAACACTACTGAAGTACTTCCGGAATTACATGAGCGAGCACTTGCTGAAGGCGGGGGCGAACATCACGCCACGGGAAGGGGACGAGCTGGCCCGACTGCCCTACCTGTGCACCTGGTTCCGGACCCGCAGCGCCATCATCCTGCACCTCAGCAACGGCACTGTGCAGATCAACTTCTTCCAGGTGAGGCTCTTTGCAGGGCTGTGGCTCTGGCTGCACGTGGTGTGGCTTGGACGGTGGCAGAGGGGATGACCTGAGCCAAGGCTGTGCCCAGGGAGCCTGGCTCTGGGAGCTGTCTGTGCTGCTACCTAAAGCCCCCAGAGTGTCCTCCCTTGTGAGGGGCTGTGCTCTGCAGCAGCAGGCTGGCTGCTGCAGCCAGCTGTTGCCCTTTGCTGCACTCTGAATGAATTCTACAGAGGGATTTTGTCACACACTCTGGGTGTGCTGAGATGGCTCATGCTGAGGAAATGCTGCCCCAAGGAGCACGGTGCTCAGTGAGCATGTGTTCTCACCCCCCAGGACCACACCAAGGTCATCCTGTGCCCTCTCATGGCTGCTGTGACATACATAGATGAGAAACGGGACTTCCGCACGTACAAGCTGAGCCTGATCGAGGAGCACGGCTGCTGCCGGGAGCTGGCCAGCCGCCTGCGCTACGCCCGCACCATGGTGGAGAAGCTCCTCAGCTCCAAGTCTGGCTCGGGCCGCATGAAATCTTCCTCCTAGACCTCGTTCTTGCTGGACTCGACAGCGGTGCCAAACTGCCCGGCTGCGGAGGGAGAGGTCTGGCAGCTTCCCTCCCACGGCCCGGCTGGGTTCCCACTCCTGGGTATGGGCTCACTGCCCCGAGGAAGCCCCTGCTGCTGTGGGAATGGTGTTGTTCACTGACTGGTGCCCAAAGGTTTCTTGCTTCCTGCTCCTAACAAAGTGTATTTTTAAATTCCCTACCTAGTCTGTTTTTCTAATTTCCCAAAGCCAAAAACCCAGCTCCAAACCAGCCCTCTCGTTTGAGGTGCCTGGGGCTGCTCTTGAGAGAGCAGAGCTGGCAGTGAGGTGTCTGTACATGGCTGTGCCCGTGCTCTGGGCTTCGTTTCCTCTGGCAGAAGCTCAGGTAAGGTATTGAATGAGCCCGGGGTGAGATTTGAGCAATTGGCCTTTTAATGCTGAAACTCCATGAAACCTCAACTTTTGTATATTTCATAACTTGAATAAAGATTGTTTAACAGCAGCCAGGCTGTTTCACTTCCCTTTGCCTTGCTGAGAGAGGGGGCAGCACCTCTCTGCCTTCCTCTCTCAATGAGACATCCTCTTCCCCTTGGCCTGGGCTTGCCTCTTCCTTGGCTCCATGACTAATTATGGCTAAAGAATCAGCACAAGTCCTCTCAGGCAGCAGGAACCCAGTGAGCTGCCTGTGTTGTTCTCCCACCACTGCTCCCTGCCAGCAACCAGAGGTGCTCTGAGGCCAGTTTGTTTTTATAAGCAGGACAAGTTTTAGTTTTAGTTTTTTAATTTTTTATAACATTTTGTATAAATATATTCTGAAAAGAAACCTGGTACAAACCTTGTTACCTGTGTAACAAAATCCCACACCCCAGTACACAGAGGAATCAAACTATACAAGATTATTGCTGTTCCACAGAGGAACTTTGCTGTGGGGCTCTCTGTGCCCATGGGCTCAGCTGGTGCTGGAGGCTGGCTCATAGGGCCCACATGCCCATGGGGCTGCCATGAACCAGAGCACCCATGGGACACCAGCCCTGGGCAGCAGGAGAGGCTGGGGGAGCTGCAGGCATAGGCCTGTCTTTGAGAAAAGGATCCCAGGGGCAAGGAACCTCCCTCCTTTGTGCCCAGAGACAACTGTTCCTGGATGCTGTGCCGCCAGGCCTGGCACAGGCTGCTGGGGCCCCTAAGGGGGGAAGCCCTGTTGTGAGCCCAGCTGAGATTCACACCCCCATGGTGGGGCTGTGCCCCCACAGCCCAGTGCCACGGGCAGGTCCCGGCCCCAGGGTGGCTGCTGGGCCTGGCCTGGTGCGCACAGCCCTGCTGGGGCTGAGGGGCAGCTCCAGTGTCAGGACTGGGAGCCCGGTTCTGAGCACAGCTCAAGGAGCTGCGGCCCCAGGCCCTGGCACAGGAGAGAACCTAAGGCACAAAGCTTTCTGTCCCTGGTGACTGTCCCCTGAGGCTGATGGCAGCCTGAGGGCGTTGCTGTGCCAGGGCTCCACTGTGAAAACACAACGTGTTTTCCTCTTTCTTCTCCAAGCACTGTGTCCACCTGAGATGTCCTTGTTTTCTGACCCAAATGCCTTCACACCTGAGTCTGTGTTGGCAGAGTGTTGGTTGCCCAGAGGGTCCCCCAGGTGAGAGCACGGTGCTGTCCCGTGCCCCAGCTGCTGAGCCCTCGCCTGGCTGGCAGCAGGACCCCGAGACAGGGCCCGGGTGGGGAGCAGCAGCCACAGCCCTCGGGCATGACCCACGGTCCTTGGGCATGACTGTGGCTCTCGGGTGTGACCCATGGCCCCCAGGCATGACCTGCAGCCCTCGGGCACTGCTGCCCCTCAGGCACGATCCATGGCCCCCAGGCATGGCCCCCGGTCCTCGGGCACTGCTGCCCCTCAGGCACGATCCATGGCCCTCAGGCATGGCCCCCGGTCCTTGGGCACTGCTGCCCCTCAGGCACGATCCATGGCCCTCAGGCATGGCCCCCGGTCCTCGGGCGTGACCCACGGCCCTCAGGCAGCACCCGCAGCCCTCAGGCGCCGTCGCCCCTCAGGCCCTGGCAGTAGTAGGAGCGGAAGGTGCGCTCGTGGGCACAGACCCGCATGGCCCCGTGCGTGTGCAGCAGCAGCCGCGGGAAGCGGGAGGTGAAGTACTGCACGAAGCCCTCGGGGACGGAGCCCAGGGCCACCCGCACATCGGCCGGCAGCTCGTGGTAGTGGTGCTTCTGCAGGAGAGAGGGTGAAGTGAGCGGGGACGGGGACAGTGGGGGTGGCAGGGCCGCGGGGCAGCTGGGTGGTCGTACCTTGTTCCTCATGGCCCGCAGCAGGTCACGCACTGACCCCCCCTTGTAGGTGCGGAACTTCCTCAGGTCTGGGGACAGCAGGAGAGACACGGAGTGAGGGGGGACACAGCCCATGTAGTGCCAGCCCCAGCCCGGCTGCACTGTGGCCTCCCAAGGAAGGGCTGCCACCTTTACCTGCCCCGCTTTTGGCTCCTGGGCACAAGCAGGTGCCTGCTGGCCAGTAAAAGCACCAGCCCCTGAAGCCCCACTGCTTCACTGGGCCCAATGATGAGCCTGGCCCCTCCATGCTCACCCATCTGCAGTGGGAGGGAGATGTGCATCCTCCAGTTGGTCCTCACCACCGCCCGTCCCCCCGATTCCAGGGCTGAGACGATGGGCCCCTCGGCTGGCTCCTTCTCCACGCGGTCACTGACGTCCTGTGTGCCCAAGAGGTGGGTATGGCACTGCCCCTGCTCTGCACGAGGGGGGACACAGACCCAGGGACCCCTCACCCCCCATAAGAGTAGCTCACAAGGAGCATGTAGACCTAAATGCAACAGTTTCCAGCATGTTTTTCAGTGCACATCTGTCTGTGGGACAGCACAGGCTCACCTGGAAGAACTGCAGCTGCTTCTCCTCACTCCAGAAAAAGGGATGCACAAGGACCACAGGGGCCGAGGGCCGGCGCTGGGGCTCGGAGCTGATCATCGCCACAATCAGCTCCCTCGCAACGAGTTTGTCTGGGGGTGAAGCAGAACAGCAGAGAGCTCACCCCTGCGCCAGGAGAGGCAGCTGCCCTCAGGCCGGAGCCTCCCCGCGGTGCGGGGCTGTGGGGACGGGTCTCACCGTGAGCCTCCTCCTGCAGGCAGCTCAGCTGGTAGCAGCCCGCCAGGATGTTGGCCTGGCGCCGCAGGCTGTCCCCAAAGGGGTGCTGGCCCCCCGACACCACGTAGTAGAAGATGCACCCGGCTGAGAAGATGTCCACAGCACTGGTCTGCAAAACATGGGGGCACGGGGCACCCTCAGACAAAGGGCGAGGAAACCTTTACCTGCCACTTCTCATTGTGCTTTCATCTGCACAATTTGTCATTGGCTGCAGAGCTGCTGGAAAATGCATCACATGAGCCTCCTGCTCTGCTACCTGTGCTTAGGGAGCCCCATCACCCCAGGTCCCCAACAGAGAAGGGGTTTCCAGAGGCACAGCCAGAATTCGGGACTCCACAGCCCAATGGACACACAGGGGCTGCAGGTGTCCCACCAGCAGGCAAACAGACACCAGCATGAGCCCCAGCACTGCCCTGCCCAGGATCAGTGCAGCAGCTGCTTCCAGTGGGAATGAGATCCCCAATTCTGAAGAGAGAAGCGTGACCTTGGCAGCATCTCACAGCCCCTCCAACCTCCCCACCCCGAATTTCTGAGGACTAATGGAGCCTAATGAGACACGGGTGCTGAACACAGCTGGGCACTGTCCCACAAGGGCAGGAGCATGGGGACAGCCCTGGCAAGGAGCACAGTGCCTGTGTCTGGGCTGGCTCTGGCTCACAGAGCTCTCATCTTAATTGTGCACCCCAGCAGTGTGACCTGGGACACCACCAGCATGGGGACACTGCCACAATGGGCCCAAGGAGCACCCGGGGCAGGGTGGCCACGGCTCACTGACAGGGTTCTCCTTCGGGGCCTCCTGCAGCACCTCGGGCGCGATCCAGCCCTCAGTGCCAGGGATCCCGGAGCGGAGGCTGAAGCTCTGTCGGCCCCCCTGAAGCTTCTTGCAAAGGCCGAAGTCGGAGATGACGGCGCGGATCTGCCCGTGGCGGTTCGGGACAGAGATGAGGATGTTACAGGGCTTCAGGTCACGGTGCACTGCAAGCGAGAGGCTGTGGTGTCACCCGGCAGGGCTGGAGCAAACAGGGCTCTGGCACAGCCCCATGTGCTGCTGATCCCCACAGCCACTGCCCAAACCCTGCAGCATGAGGAGGGGCTGCAGAGGGGACTGCTGGCCCTTACCGATGCTGAGGGAGTGCAGGTGGGCCAGCCCCGACATGGTCTGACGCAGCACGGACACCGGGTCCAGCCCACGGCGCTCAAAGCTGGGGCTCTCCACGTACTGGAACCACACAGGAGAGGAACTAAGCCTCATTTACTGGGCAAGGGCAAGCTGGCTGGAGAGACACACCACCCAGAGGAGCTGCTACAGAGGCAGTTTGTGCCCAAGGCCGGTGTCTGCAGGGCTCCTGTGCCCGGCTCACCTCCTGCAGCGTGGCGGAGCACAGCTCGATGGCGATGTAGTGGAACTGCCGGTCCCGCTCCGTGCAGAAGTAGCGCACCACGTGGGGATGCTCGTCCGACTCCCGCAGCAGCCGCACCTCGCGGTCCAGCAGGTGCACACACTCGGGCAGGAGGCGCTTCACGGCCACACTGCGGCCCTCGAACTGCCCCCTGTGCACAGAGTCCCGCTGCGCCCCTGTGCAGCAGGGCCCGGCCACCCTCACCCAAGGATCCCCAGCATGCTGTACCCACACTGCTGCACCCCAAAGCCTGGTCACATCACTGACAGGACGAGATCTTCCCAGTGTAAGCTGGGAAATGGAGGGTCTCAATTTTGCAGGAAAATGACATCCCTCACGTTTTCTGTGTTCAGTGCTGGAAAAGGGGCTCAGCCAGAGCCTCAGAACTGTGAGAGGGGCCAGAGCCAGTGCAGGCAAGCAGAGAGGGGGTGTAAGGGGGACCTGCCCTGTGTACCCAGTGCCTGGTCAATGAGGGCCACGAGCCCAGCTCCAGGATGGGCAGGATGAAGATCAGAAGAAGGTGAAGGGGGTGAGCTCTCAAAAGTCCCTGAACCAGTGGCCACCACCCTGAGCTGCCTTGTCACTATCCCTGTCACCATCCCACTACCCTGGCTCCCAGGGAGAAAGGGAGCAGAGGGGGGACAGGCACCCAGTGTCACCCACCTGAAGACAAAGGTTCCTCCAGCTCCATGGCCCAGCACATCTTTGGGGTTAAAAGAAACTTTCCCAACTACAACCAGGTCTGGTTCTGCATCTGCAATGGAGAGAAGACAGCCTCCATTAGTTCTGTATGGAGGACACCTGTTTCTCTATTCATCTGGCCATTTCTTGGGCCCTACTCCTATGTAGCCCATGCTTATCCAGCAGCAGATCAGCACCCATCCCAGGTGGGCTGCAGCCCTCTCATCTGCAGGCAGCCCTGCACCTGCTCTGGGTGCTAGTGTCTCTGGACAGAAGCCCCCACAGCCTGCCCATTGCCCCTGCACCCACCTTCAGCAGCCCCTGGGACAGCTGGCTCTGGGCTGACTGTCCCGTTAGCCGGGCTCCTTCAGGCAGGTGGAGGGGCTGGAGCCCTGTGAGAGCTCTGAGGCACTTCCCTGGCTCAGCTCCAGCTCCCCGGGCTCCTCAGGGACGCCCTCCCTGGAGACTCGGCCCGAGAGCAGCATCTCCTGCTGCTGCTGCAGGAGCTGTATCTGCTCCTCCAGCTGCTGCTGCTGGGCCACATGCTGCCGCTGCAGTTTCTGGAACACAAACCACGGGAATACTCAGAGCCTGGAACCACGCTGGGGCGTCGGTTGCGGCCCTCTCCCTCCACCACCAGCACTCACCATGAGCAGCAGGACCAGGATTCCCCCGCCCAGCAGAGTTGTGCCCACGCCAGCCATCACCAGGTCCCAGGTGCCAGACTCGGGGTACACCTCCAGCTGCTCCCCCAGCGTGGGGTCTGCCTGGAGCTGCCCCTCGCTGCGGACAGCTGGCGCCTCCGGGCTGCTCGGGGCCAGGAACTGCAACACACACCCAGGGCCGGCTGAGGCACAGACCGCAGGGCACTTGGCTTTGGGACTTCCTTCCTGTCCTGTCCCATGCTGCGGACCCACTGCCCACCTCAAGCAGCACAGACCCCTCAGTGACCCAGCACCCTTCACCACTCACATCGTCGAACACGGTCCTGCTGGGAGGAGCCCTGGGGATGATGGTTTCCGTGGTTTTCCTCAGGTTCTCTGGGAAGGCTCGCAGCATTGTGGTGTGGACCAAAGGAGGCAGCTCATGGTGCCCTTTGGCAGGAGGGGAACAGAGACAACCCTCAGTTCACCTCTTGGTTTCAGCATCCATCCCTTGCCAGCAGTCCTGGCCCTCCTGGAGTAGGAGGGTTGCTTCTCATGGGACCCCCAGCATGGGTAACTGTGAGCCCTGCTTCAAAGGGTCCCTGCCCACCCCTGCACAGGATGTCCAGCAGTCACTCTTGGAGAGGGGACAAGGAGGGGCTGAAAGGAGTCCCAAGGGGCAGGGGACACAAGGAGGGGCTGAAAGAAGTCCCAAGCCAGCGTTAGCCCAGCCCGAGGTGACTCAGCCTTAATCCCATTCATCCCGCTGGGCAGAGCAGGTTGCCTATTGTCCCTAAAGCACAGCAGCAGCTCGGGGTGTTCCCCACCGGGCACCATCTGGGAGCCAGGACATGGGTGAGTCTGTGCCTACCACTGCTCCGCACCTATGAGCAGCCACTGGTTGGGAGGTGAGGCGATGCTGCCCTGCGGGTACTTGACGTCCGTGCTGGGCGTGATCTCGCACTCCCCGGACTCCCTCATGGTCACCTCGTCCGTGGTGGGGCCATCGATCCTGGCCAGTGTGATGCCCTGGGGCTGGGGATGTGGCAGCTCGTGGGGCACCAGGCAGCTGGACATGCCATGGTGGCTCCAGAGGGGCAGAGGGGACACTCACCACCAGTGCCACGCTGCTGTGCACCAGGGAGGTCACAGCATAGAAACTGGTGGCGTGCTTCCCCACGTAGAGCGCCGGCCTGCAGGGCAAGGACAAGCATCACCTTCCATCCACCAGGACCAGGGTGGCCGAGCACGGGGAACACGAATGCCACCGGCTGCCATCGCTCAGGAATCACCTACAGCAGCTGGGTCTTGGTGGCAGTGAAGTCCTTGACGGACTGGTAGCTCCACTTGAGGACGTGGATGTCCTGTGACTGGAAGGTCAGATAGCGCAGGGTCTCCATGGCCAGGTTGAGGTGGGGCAGGCGGCGCAGGCTGTCCTGGTGCCACAGGTAGATGCCAACCACAGGTGAGCCGTAGTTCTGCGCCCACAGGACCTCTCCACTCTCCTTGTCCAGGGTCACCACCAGCCCGTCCCCGCTTGAGGCCAAGTGTGCCATTTCTGCAGAGAGCAAGAGGGATGAGGGATGCAGCACTTCAGCTGTGTCTCCTCTGGTCACCCTCAGTTCTGTCACTGGCCATGGGCTGCTGCCTGTTCTCCCCAGCAATGGGCACAGCTGAGTCCTGCTGCTGTGGGCACTGGGGAGCTGTGTGCCATGACTGCCACGGCTCCCATGGCCGCTGCAGTTGCACTCACTGTAGTGGTAGGACTCATCGCAGAGCGGGGCCGAGTACTCAGAGAAGGTGGCATTCCAGCGCAGCTCCCGTGACTTGGTGTCATACATGGTGATGACGTACTCTGGGGACAGGAGCAGGGCACGAGGTCACCTGCAGTGCCCCATTCCTGGCACCAGGTGGTCGATGGGGGCACTTACGGGTCCGTCCGATGTAGAGCAAGGGGCTGGATGGGCACAGACCATCCCAGGCCTCTGTTGAGAGGGTGGTCTGCTTTTCCCCTGACTTGGGGTCCACAATGAACCAGCTGTCCTGCTTCTTCCCTGAGAAGGAAAATGCCTTCTCTGTAAGCCCCCGCAGCCCCCTGTCCCCAGGAGCTCCCTCTGAGCCCTGCCTGTGGCCCCGCAGGGCTCCTGGAGCCCAGGCAGTGCTGTCCTGCACACCCCAGAGCTCCGTACCGGTGTAGAGCACCCCGTCCGAGCTGCGGCACGGCGAGGACTGCACCAGCTCCGGGATGGTGAACGGCAGCTTCTGCAACACAGGAGCAGGGCAGGGTCACCCCTGCAGCCCAGGGCACCCCAGGGCTCACAGCATGCCCACGGCCCCACAGCCCTACAGACCATCAAGCCTTCTTTGTTCTTTCCTCCCAGGATATACAGGCTGCCGTCATTGGGGTCTGGAAGGAATGCTGGCCTGGGAAGCACGAGAGAAGGATAAAACGTGAGCCACCCCCTGCCCTGGGCACCTCCAGGGACACAGAGTGGCTACACTGCAGAATCCCCTTTAGCAGTTTGCTCCAGGGTGAGTCCCTGCAGGACTTGACCTTTCCTGGGCACCTGCAGCGCTGGATTTGGCAGGAGATAAATCCCATTCTGGTCAGTCCTGGACTTCCCACAGCCACCCAGTGCCCACCCACCAGGCTGGTGGATGCCCTGCCTGTCTCAAGGAGCTCTTGCTGCCCTGCCTGCCCCTGAGCTCTCAGGGGGATTTCCCTCTCTTTCTCTCCATGCTGGTGTGTGTAGTCGAGCTGAGAGTTCCTTGGCTGTGCAGCAGGTGCCAGCTCCTCCTCATCACCATGTGCCAGCACCAGGGACAGGGTAAGGTGATGCCACAGCATGGGCTGGGCATTTCATTTCTCTGTGTTTCCCCTTTCCTGCTGTTGCTCCATCGGTTATCAGGGAGCCTCCTGCACTGCCCAGTGGGGGTGACACTCACTCTGCCACATAGACCGGCACCTGCAGAATGGGATCTGAAACAGAGAGTGAGAGGCCACATCAGCAGCGGTCCTGTGAGTAGGACAGCACAACACCACTGTTTACCCAGCGTGGCACTGTCACCCAGCCCAGCCACGCAGCCTGTTTGCCTCTCAGAGCCAAAAGAGACACCAGAGGCAGATGCTCATCCGTGCCTGGGGCCAGGGCTGGCAGTGCACCCCAGGCTGGAGGCACTGGCAGCCCAGAGTTCATCCAGCAAGAGCCAGGCCAGGGGAGCGTTCCCAAACCCCAAATATGCTCCAGGAGCTAGGCTGTAAACAAATGCCTCCCAGTCACTACTCACCATCCTTCAGGGTCCACTTGATGTCCCCTGTGCTCTTGCTGACGGCGTGAAGGTTCCCATCCAGTGTGGAGATGAAGAGCAGCGTTTCTGGGACAGTCACAGCACTGCCTTTGAGGCTCTAGGACAGACACACCGTCCTCAAGAGATCAGCCAGACTTGGGAACAATCCCCCAGCCCAGCTCCTCTGTGCAGCTCAGCTCCTGGGGCAGCTGCACCCTCAGTGACCACCCACCCCTATAGCCCTGGCTCACATCCCACCAGAACCATCCTGGGGCTGGAGTAGCCTTCCCTCTCCCTCCTCTCCCTGGAACAAGTTTTCCCACAGGTGGGATGAATTGCAGTGTGGCTGTTCCCAGTCACAACCCTGGATGCCTTTCTAAAGGTGACAAGAGCAGCTCCTTCCAGAAACAAACGAGTCTGGTGACTTTTCATGCCAGAGAAGTGATGATTGCTTGCCTGGGCCTTCAGAGCTGCAGGTTTCAGCTACCTGACATTGAGGAAGTAATTGCAAATTCACTTGGGAAGAGGAGCTACTGCTTCCATGTATGGCGTCTGCATAGCAAGTGCCAGCTCAGCCAGCACCACATATGCCGGCCTCACCCTGTCAGCAAACAGGGATGGGCAAACAGCACGGGACACACATGGCTCTGGCAGTCCCCAGTGCCAGGGATTTGGCAGTAGCACCTGAGCCCCTGCATGGCCGCAGATTAGCGTGAGAGGCACAAGGACACCCCTGGAGCCCAGCCCCTCAGTAGTCCCCTCGCTGCTCGGGGAGCCTGAGCTGGCAGAGCCTGTCCTGGGGGCCTGTCCGTGCTGTGGAGCAGGGAGCAGCCAGAGCCTGTGCCCAGCCAGGACCTGCATGCGAGCCTGAGACCATTTGCAGAGCAGAACCTGACAGTACAAGAGTGGCTGTGGCACGGCAGGGCCAGGAGATTCCTTCAGCTGCAACAGAGCACAGGAACACACACAATCTCCCTCACAATGCACCTCATATCAGCCTCTGCGCCTCCAGCCCAGTTCTTTTATTTGCACTTCTTTTTGCTTAATTTTCAGGTGAGGTCAGAGTGAGTTTCCCTGCTCTGGCTTTGCCCAGAGGACACGGCAGGGGACTGCTCTCCACCATGGCTCCTCCAGCCCCCATGGCCATGCAGGAGGGATTGCTGCTGGCTGGGGACGTGGCAGGCTGGCAGACATGGGGCTCTTGCTGTCTGCTCTTCCCACCTGCCTGGGGGAAACTGAGACTGCCGGGCCCCCAGCCATCAGGGCTCTCTGCTTCCTTCCCCCCTCAAGCGCTGGGGTTTTTTCCATCCCTTCTGCAGGTGTTTTGGTGCCAGGGCACTCGGGCAAAGGCCAGGCTGCCTGCCCTGCTCCCCATAAACCACCATGGGCAGAACTGGGAGCACTGGATGCCCGGGAGCTGCCGCCCTCCCCCTGGTCCCAGCCTCAGCCCACAAGTGTGGCTGTTCCCACGGGCTGTCCCAGGAGCTTTCCCGAGGTTCCACCACAGCGCTCTGGACTCTGCAGTGATGCCGCTGGGGCCGAGCTCAGCCGTGGGCTCGGGGCACACTCGCTCCCCCAAGGATGGATAGAGAGGGACGGCCAAGCACAGACAGAAACTCGGCGCCAGCATCCCCTGCTTCCTCCAGTGAAGCAGCTCTAGCCGTGTAATCCAAAGCCACCCTGGCACGCTGCCTATCCACTTGAACCGCCACCAGCTGCAGGAGCTGGATCCGGCTCTGAAGGCACCACCCTGACAGGCAGCAGGACCAGGCAGAGGGGGAAGGGGACTCCGCTGCCGGCCACAGCCGGGCCCGGGGTGAGGATGGAGAGCAGTCTCCGCTCTGGGTGCCCCCGGCCCGGGTGACAGCCCGGCGCTCCATCGCAGCGTACGGCCGCGGGCCCCCGGCAGCATCCCGGCCCCACGGCCCCTCGCCCGCACCACGAGCACCTTGCGGGTGCCCCCGCCCGAGGGCCGGTTCGGGCCCCGCTCCCCGGTGTCACCCGCGGGCACCAAGTGCCGTGTGCCCTCCCGCAGGACGCGCGGGGCACGGTGAGCACGGGCTCACACCGGGAGCACGGGCTCACACCGCGCTGTCCCCTCCCGGGCGCTGTCCCACCCCCGCGCACCCCCCGCTGCCAGCGGCGGCCGTACCTGTGCCGAGGGCGGCGGGAGCAGCAGCAGGAGCAGCCGGAGCAGCGGCAGCAGCGGCGGCAGCGGCGGCAGGAGCCCACGGCGCGCCCCCCGGAGCCCCCGCAGGCGCGGCGCGGCGGGGCCGCCCATGTCCCGGCCAGGCCAGGCCGGGCCGGGCCGCGCGGCCGCCGTGAGTCAGCGGGGCCGGGGCGGGTCCCGGACGCGGCTTCCGCCCCCCCGCGCTCCGCACACGCAGCCCCGACCCCGCGGGCCCGTCGGCCTCCCCGCCCCGCTCCCCTCCGGCTCCCGGCCGCTGGCACCGCGGGAGGAGCCGCGGTCAGCGCACAGCCCCGCATCCCCCGCCCCGGGCACCGGCCCCAGCCCGGCCGCGGGCGCCGAGCCGAGGACGGCTCCTCTCGCCGGTAACGCGGGGCGAAGCCCTCCCGGCGGTGGCGGTGGAGGAGCCGGCTCCTGCCGCCCCTCGCAGACCCCCTCAGCCCCGTGTGCCGGGAGCTCGGCCCGAGGGCCAGCGGGCACCGGGGGCTGCGCTGGGACCCCGCCTGCCCTGACCGCTGGCCCCGAGAGCCAGGGCACAGCGGGCAGCACAGCGAACACAGCTGGGAGAACGGCAGCGCAAACTGGGGTTACCGACCCCTCTGAGATGGGCGTTTGGGTGGGACAGGAGGTGTCTAAAGGGGGAAGCGAGGCCGAGCAGGCCGGTTCAGCACGGCAATCCCGAGCGTGCCACACGCCCAGCACTGGGGCTGTTCAATGGCAGTGGGACTGTGCGACACCGCAGCCAGCCCAGCCCAGCCCAGCCCAGCCCAGCAGAACCGGCCCAGCTCGGTGCAAAAGCAGATTAAAGCCCGGCTTTGGGCAGGGAGGTAGAGACCACCCCGTAATTCACAGCCGTGCGTGTGCAGTGGCACAGGGCAGCAGAACCCAAATCCCCACCGTGGGAGATGGGCACCCACGGCTTTGACGTGTCACCAGGTGTGGAGTCCCCTGAACTCTCGCCTGTGTCCATCCTCCTGCAAAGAAACTACAAACCCTTTGCTCACAGTTGTTCATGCAGGAGGAAGCAGCTCAGTACATACAGAATATTGAAACACTCAAACACAGAAATACTTAATTATCAAACTTTAATTCATAAGACTAATCTTACAGAATAAAACACCAGGATAACCAGTCAAGGTTACACTTAAAAAAATCCAGCAGTGCAAATCTAAGACTAAATATTTGTCATCTCCCTCCCCCCAAAGTAGGCAATAGATTATTTAAAAATACCATAATACATGGTACTCACATATTCAATTTAAAATAAATCTGCAGTGAACACAAATATCTAAGTTGGTTTTTTAAAATATAAAACCAAAGAATTAATCGCTTTGAGTATGGATAAGACAGAGTGAACTTCCATGAGTACCAAGATGAATCCTTGGCTAGAAGGTAAAATGGCCACGTCTCATACAAGCCTTGCTAGGGCTCTCCTGGTCCCCTCCGGTGACAAGGACACTCACTAACAAAACAAGATGCCAGCGACCTCATCGTAACAGGTGGGGAGAGGTGCTGGACAGAACTGAGGGTGAAAACGGCTCCACTGGAAAAACCAAGTTACAAAGGAAGGAAAGTAAAGGAAGGGGAGTCTGGAAACAAGCCTGCAAGGACGGAGCAGGAGCACTGTGCCCGAGGCAGTGGCAGGGTCAGGACCGTGGCTGTGGGCAGGGGGCAGAGCAGACCCCACCGGGGCACCTGGGCATCAGCAGCAAGGAATTGTTTCTCTTTGGCCCTTAGAGCACGGAGCAGTGGGCACCAGCCAGCAGGGGCAAGCTGGGCAGGGTGTGTGTGGCACCAGCACAGTGTGGTGGTGCTGAGTTTATCTCCTTTGAATCCAGATCCCTCTCTTCCATCACCAGAACACCCTAACTGTAGTTACACATTCCTCATCAACGTCATTAATGGAAATTAATAATTTACTTTAAACTTGGTATGAAACCATGCGAGTAACACAAGCTCTT
Organism: Molothrus ater; assembly: GCF_012460135.2. Taxonomy (NCBI): domain Eukaryota; kingdom Metazoa; phylum Chordata; class Aves; order Passeriformes; family Icteridae; genus Molothrus; species Molothrus ater. The sequence continues at coordinate 596,169 of NC_050493.2, read as the reverse complement.
CATGCAAGACAATCTCTGTTCAAACCCCAACCAGGCTGAGCAACAACACCTGTGCATTCCCAAGGAAGCAGTGATCCTGGGACTGCTTACACTTGGGGTGCACAACAGAGGAAAGGATACTGAACTTGGGACAAGTAGAGGAGGAGAAATCTGCAGTGCTGGGCACAGAGAGGGGGAAGGGATGGCACAGAGGTGAGCTGTGATACCCAGTGTCATGGAACAAGGTAGGGAAGGAGCTGGGGGACTGGCAGGAGGAATCCCAAGATGGCAGCAAGGAGGGGACACTGCCTGGGCTCTGGGAGCAGCCAACAGCAAACACCAGCTGTGTCCTGCAGGGACCTGCATTTGCCTCACCAATACTTTAACCTGCAATTTGCAAGCCCAGAAAATACTCAGTGCAGCCTCATGTGGAGTGGCAGCCCAGGGTGCTCCCGGGAATCACCCCTACACACAGCAGGAAGCAGTCGCTGCTGGGAGCACCCTGGAGAATTGTGATTTAACAGAAAGACACGTCTGTGCAGCTGGTACTGGTAACTGCCCACAGAATGAACGTCAGATCTCAGAACCATCTTTATCACCAACTCCAAGTGTACTCACAATTTACTCACACACTGTGTCTCACTGAGCACCAAACTCCTCCCTGGGATCCCTGGTTATGCTGAGTCTGCCTTGGGATGGTCACAGTGACCAGAGAGCAAAATCCAAAGCTGAGAGAGGCAGGCAATGGCTGAGAGGCAACTGTGGCACTATCCCACTAAAAAGAGGGTGTTTCTTAATGTCAGTAACTGCCTTGGAAAAACTGGTGTATGCCAGAACATACACAACTCCACATCATTCCCAAAGAGAAAGGATCTTAAAAGCAGCGCTGCTAATTTCAACTAGAATACTCATTTCAAAGAGGTCCCAAGAAATCTGGGATATTGAGCCAACAAACACCAACTAAAGCATTTATAAGTCACTTTCCTGTATTTTAATTCAAATTTTACACATAGAACAAAAAATGAGACAATTTCATTTTTCCAATCAAATCCAACCTGCAAGGAAGCACCTAAACAGGATCACATTTTCTTACTGTATAGTATTTTCTTCATGTTTAAAATCTGTATGCAACCAAGGGGTTTGTGCTGAGTCTCCTTTGAGCTGCTGGGCTGTGCGTGGCCCAGGAGAGGGCAGCTGTGCCCCTGGCACGGGGTGTGGCGCTGCCCTGTGCCCCAGCAGTGGTCAGTGCCTGTGCCCACGGGCCCCAGAGTTACTCACCCGGTCGCTGCGTCCTGCACAGAAGCCACAGGAGCTGGGGAGGAGCTGGAACTCGGGCACCAGGGCACCACAACTGCTCCTGCCCTCCCCAGGAGCAAGGGGGTGAAGGAACAGGAAAGGAAACGGAACACAAACAGATGCACAGACAGGTCTGAGCACGCTGAGGAACGAATGGGAGCTGATCATCACAGAACCAGCAAGGTGGCAACATGGCCCCAGGTGACAGAAAGAGCCGGTGTCACCCCTTTGCCTTATCCTGTAGTGCCCACACCTTCCACCAGGTAACAAAATGTTAATTTCAGCCTTAACACCAGGACTGACAAGTAGGAAATTGCACGTGTGATGGCTGTGTTTCACCCACGACATTGCCACCAGTAAAGGCAGGCCAGCTCCTCTCTGCCCCCACTGCTCCAGGGGACTGCCAAGGGAGCTGACACAGCTCTCCTGGCCCAGCCACGCGTGTCAGGACACACTGCTGCTGATTGTACTCAGAAAGGAAATACCCCAAGCTACAGGAGTAACAAGCTCATCACTAGATTTTATGTAGGACATGAAACACCTTTAAAACTCATATTGCGTGGCTGTTCAAACAGAAAATGCAAACTAAAAGCTGCTATCTAGAGGCTACAGGGAAATATGTGACCTCAACACCTACCAGAAAGCCAATGTGTTTTCCAGTCTCTCAAGTAAAATAAAAGTAAAATAAGTATTCATTTGGGAATCTGCACTGCTGTGCTTCAGCTGAAGGAGAGGGAAGAGCAGACATGGAGCATATTCAGATTAGCTGTTCCTAAAAGGCTGTTTCTGCATGGCTTTGAGCTACTGGCATGGAGCAGCATGGAGCCCCAGTGCTGATGCAGAGCAGGGATGTGTGAGCTGCTCCAGTCTGGCTGCACAATGCTGCTATGGGCTTTGCACCTGCGCAGGGCTGAGGGCTCTGTTCAGAACACCTGAGAGAAATGGCACATGGATGGCTGGCATGACACACAGAGCACCAGAGCCCCAGGCACAGCACGTTCCTTCTGACAGAATGAGGTGTGAGGGCTTCTTGTGAACTGGAACAGGAGAAAAGCTGGAAGGTGGTTTACATTTCAAAACCTCCCTTGCTGGATGGTTAAACTAAAGTACGATTCACTGAATTCAATCACTACAAATTTTCAAATCCAGCCGACAAAGACTGCTGCTGTTATTAAGAATCCAAAACAGCCTCTGAGCTTCTCTCTTCCTTCCTGCCCCCACCCCAAACAGGGCAGGACGGTCTCTGTGGTTCCCTGTGTTCCTCTGTGTCCCCCTGCTCACACCAGCAGCACAAGGGTGTTCCCAGTCCAACAGCTCAGTGTCAACGCAGCAGCTGCAAAATGATCCTGGACTGCAACGTGCATGAGCAAGAAAATGCTCCCGAAATGCAGCACCCAGGGCAGGAGGTGAAGCACTGACCAGGCACGGGAGGGAGCAGCTGGCAGCACTGGGTCACCGGCCACGACAAAACATCCCTGCAGAATTCACCTGCTCCAAACACGCTACACAGACCAACCTGGAGCTGCCAGACTCGGGAAAAGGCCAGGAAAAATCCCAAACAAGCAGGGCATCTTTGGGTTAAAACAAAGAATTAGTTCTGCTACCAAGGAGTGGAGGCTGCCCTGGAGGGCCAGCAGGATATGGCTTCACCGAACAGCGACGCTGTGCTCTGCTACAGTTAGCTCTTAAAAATCTGCCCCTCAAGGTCCCCTTCACAACCAAGTAACTAAGGTAAGTCTAATGCTGATAACTGAGAGATTATGAAAATATTTGGTTTTGTTCAAACCATGTAAAAAATCCTCAATAATACATTGCAATATTTTCTCTTTAAAACTAAACTGGAAGATCAACTCTCAGCAGATTTAAGTGTATTACACACAATATTTTGTGAATTAAGATTTATTGATTTTCATTGTATTTGCTTTAAATATGGTTGAAGCTGACTGCAGAAAAGGGATGGTGAAATCTTTAAGTTAAAAGTAAACTAATGGTGAAAGAACATCACCTCTGGCTTCCATCCATGCCTCGTTTAGCATGTTTTAATAATAAGTTCCAGGACTGTCACATCCAGGGATGTTGGAGGCCTCTCCCAGCAGTGTCCTTAGATTTGTGTCATTTTCCTGTGCCAGAGGTGAGCGTGCTTTCAAAAATACTGCCACTTCCCCAGCACCGTGTCTTTGATTGCATCCACATACTGAGTTGGGACCCAATAGACCCAGTAGTAAGATGCTTCTGTTGGGCCCAGCTGAAATGCCTGCAATTAAAAATGACAACATTTACACATGGGAACAAAGAGCTGGTGCCAGTGGACAGGCACAGCTCATCCACTGCCAAACCAGACCAGCCTGTCCCACCTGCTGCTCCCTGCAGCACTCGGGGCATTCCACAGCTCTTTGGTGGGCAATTAAAGGAGCATTGCAGAGAACAAGAGCTGCAGAGCACTGCGAAAACCATGAGCTCTTCCCTTTTACAACATCACAACAGTAACCAGAACTCCTGGCCAGTTTCAAGAACATGAGGAAATTATTCTGGTAGACAACCTGAAGCATAACTCAGAGTCTCCAAAGAAACCTCAGAGCTGAGAAGCCAAACAGGAACTAAACAAGACAATGACCATGTTTTTATAGTCACAGGATTTTATATTTAGACATAATGTCCTATTTCAACTTCTTTCCTATGCCCAGGAGAGGGGCACCATGGCATGCCAGAGCCTCTGCCCTTGCTGTGGGCTAAGTTTATTGCAACATGTGCTTAAGAGGATCTCTTCTCACACGGGTGATCAAAAATCAAGTACTGGGACAGAGACTAGAGCAGCACCCTCCTGCAGGCCATGACTTTAGGGGGAGGGAAAAATATTTCCCTTTCCTTCCCCTAAAGAAAGAAACAGACCTTTTATAGAAAAGAAACTTACTTCAACATCAAAAGTTAGTTACTGTGCTTTCAAAAGCTGGACCTTAAAAAAACCCCATGGATTAAAATAAACAGCTAAAATTTCAGTACATTAGCACAGTTCTCTTCTGAAATATAACTTTGCTAGATCCCATGCAAGTTGTTCAGAAAATTACAGGTATGAAAAGATATTACAGCATCAAATCCCTTTTTTCTTAACCTCCATCAAGGCCTGTTGTTCATATAAATATCACAGAATCAAGGAATTAAACCAGGTACCAAAAATATCCCTACCATTAAGAAATCATGAGCTATGTTGTGAACATGTTTACTGGTCTGGCGCTGTCACAGTCAGAAGATACAAAATAATGCTTAAGCACTTCATGTTTGTGTGAAAACACGGTGGATTTCCACACAGCTGCAGATATTCAATATGGACCCAAAATATCGACAGTGTGAGAGGAGCCCATGTCCCCACGTGCACAAGGCTGGAACCACCATCCACCTCCAGCCTGCTCTGACCTGCAGCCTCAGCAGTGTGTGCTGCGTGAAGGAATCAGATGGATATGATTAAAGTAGAGCTGTTACTCACCATCATGTGATAATCCTCATGGCCTTCAATAGGTTCACTCACCACATTTTTAATGGACCCCATGGGTAACTTTTCTGTTCTCTCTACATTAAAATTGATCAAAGCATTATTTCTGACATGCGGGGAAGCAGTATTTCATTTTCATTTCATACACCACCTCCATTAATCTCCTCAGGTCAGCAGTCTCCCCTCCAGGTGAGTTTTGGATACCTGCTGCCCAGGACGTGGTGGCTGCAGCACCACACCCCCCCCACACCCACAGCTGGCACCCAGCAGTGTGAAGGAATCCAAAACTGGATCACACAGTTCCCCTGCATCACATGAAGTATTTCAGTGCTCATCATTTGGGCCTAGACTGAGTGATGGGAAATCCCAGGCTTTATGTTTATGTTATGTAATGTTTTCCCATAAGGAACTCCCCTCGGAGCAGCAGAGATGCTCATCCTATGGAATCTAGTCCAGGTATGGGAATACTCAGGACTGACTGCCAAGGATTACACTGAACTCTCAACAGCAAGCCTGAAAGCTTGCAAAGATACGCTGCCCTAACTCTGCAAGCTTAGGCCAGGCTTTACCCTGAGGCAGCGTGCAGAGAAGAACAGGGAAGGGAATATAACAGAGAAAATAGGGAAAGAAACAGGTAAGAGAAACTGAAGCCCCCAAAAGACTACAATTACATGGCAGAGTAACATCAGCAGCCAGAGGCAATGACAAGAGCCACAAAGTACATGGTCCAGGGCAGAGCTTTCCCATCAGCTCTGTCCTCACTCCTTTCTACACGCTCAGTTCCAAGGTCCTGCCTTTCCACTCAAGCATCCAGCATCAGCTGAAAATTATCTTCTTGGATACAATACAGAGGAATACCCAAAACACTTTACAAAGGAGAAACTGAACTCTGAGTTCTTGAGACAGATCTATTTAATTTGTGATCCAAAAAACCTCAAACCTACCTACAGAAAGCACACAGGGAGATAAACTCAGTTATGTAAGGAAAAATATTCTCTGCCTCATAACTGAGCTCACTCTGAACTACCTGTTCAGACCTGTGACTTCATTCATGAGGTAAAACCCCATTTTGCCCTTGTTTAGCATCCCCCAAATAAATTTCTGCTCTGAGTATCCCAGCAACAGACAAATCCCATTATCCATGCCTCAATGCAACTGCTACTGAGCCACTGGGGAACAGTTGCCTGTGCCAAACTTCAGACTACAAACCCCTGTGAGGCTGCAGGGCTGGGGGTAAGAACCAGCTCCAACTCTGCAGGGCCAGCAGGTGACAAGCTGTGCCAACACCCAGATGTGTTTACTCCAGCCCTTACCTGCTGGCCTCTGCCATGGGCTTCTCAGAGGAGGAAGGAGTTTTTCCCATTAACAGCCAGCAATTACAACCATTCCCTAGAGGCAGCAAGCTGCTGCTGATTCGGGGGAGCAGGGAAACAGGTTACAGGAAACACATGACTACAGGAAGAATCAAATTCACAGCTTAAGCAATGCCATGTAGAACACCCCAGAAACACTACACTTGAAAACTCATCTGGGGGTGATGGAAGAGATTAATCCCCTAAATACTAAGTATGGATTTAGAATCTGGGATCAGTAATAGAAAAATCTGCCTGCCCAACCTATAGAGTTAAAAACACCCCCAATGCCTTGCTCCATCACTTTGCCCAGGAGGAAATCATTGCAACTGGCACCAAGAGAGGTTTTAAAGCCAGAAAAAAGCTTCACAATCAAGTCTGTCCTACAAAGAAAGGGTCAAAAACTTTTGGGATTTCTGCTTACTTTGGACCTATTGTAGCAGCTGGAGGCAGTACAACCACCCAGTGAGGCTGCTTTACTGGGACAGTGAGCAAGCACTTTCATCCCTCTTGCTCATGACTATGTATTGCCCAGCCCAGTCAGACTGAAGGAGCACAGCTTCCTTGGCAGGTGGGGGATCCCAGTGTCCCTTCACCCCAGGCAGCAATTAAGCACCACACAGCCACTCACTCCCCCTGCCCTGCTGGGATGGGGAGGAGAACTGGGGAAAAAGTAAAAATTGCATGGTTTGAGCTAAGAACAGTTTAATAACTGAAACAAAATAAAATATACTACTACTAATGGTAATAATAAAATAAAAATATGAAACTCCAGAGAAACCAGTGATGCCCAATACAGCTGCTCCCCACTGCTGACTGACATCCAGCCTGTCCCCCTTCAGTGACCAGTCCTTCCCAGCCAACTGCCCCAGTTTATACTGGCCATGATGCTCCATGGTGGGAAATGTTCCTTTGGCCAGCTCTGTCCAGCTGTCCTGGCCAATCCCCTGCATCTCCTTGCATGCCTCCTCACAGGCAGCATCTGAGACACCAAACAGTCCTTGACTGAGGGAAGCACTGCACAGCAACAACCAAAACATCCACTGTTATCAGCTCTGCTCCCATCCCAATCCAAAACAGCTCCTGGGAAGAAAACTAACTCTATCCCAGCCACAACCAGGACACAGACACCCTCAGCAAGGCACATCATCCCCAGCTCCTCCTGGCAGCACTGCACAGCAAGCCCTCTGCACAGCACCACAGCTGTGCACTACTGACACAAGCCATTCACATAATTTCGGCTGGAAGGACACAGAGTGCCAGAGATGTCAATGCTCCCAGTTTTTATCCCAGCTCTGAGTTTTCCTTCCAAGTCTTGGCTAAGCCATTGGGCCCCTGTGTACTGCTGGCATCAAATCCATGCTGCTTATGGAGTGCTTTGAGATATGCCAGAAATGCCCATTTACATTTGGAGCCAGGGACAGCACACTGGACCCTTAGTCTGCTGACACCACTGAACTGCAGTTTTTCAGGAATTGATGTGGAGTATCAAGTACTATTCAATGCCCTGGGAGAATGCACATGAGGAAAGGAAAGAAAGCTTTCTGAAGCACTGCAACACCAACATCATTCCCTAAACGCAGTTTAGTCAGAGGAGAAGCTTTTCTAGGTCACACAGTTCAGTCACAGCCCAGTCACCAACTGCCCATCCCCAAGGCTGAGAGGTGCTCACCTTTTGTACCAATCCAGAGCTGGTCTTGCTCGAGTTTGAAGGTCAGCCTGACTTTGCCCCCTGACTTGTTGTACATGCCGGACAGCGGCACCGTGGGCAGCCGCTCCTGCAACGAGACACAGCCGGTCACGGCCAGGGCTGCCCAGGAAACATACAAACTCCCAAAACTCTCAGCTCTTTCAGCAAAAGGACCACCCATCCTTCCAGCTTTCTGCCACAACAGCAACGAAGCACTGAACCACTGGGAAGGGTCTCAAACCACAGAGAAGTCTCTTTGTGACTCCGAGTGTCTCAAGGCTTTATTCACGCACCTGCACGCCTTTGACAGAAGGCATCACGTCGTCAGGTTTTCCTTTGTCCAACACTTTTCTGTGTTGCTGCAACATAAAAACAGAAATTAAAGTTTGCAGTGTGCTTGCAGCTGCCCATTGACCACACCCCAATGGCACTGAGACACAGCTGAGGGCTGTTCACAGGCATTGGTCACACGGGCATCACTGACTTTCAAACTTCATTGTGCGCTTTCCAAAATACTCTCAAGAAATTATCAAAATGAGTGGAACTCCAACACAATGCTAAGGATAACAGCCTTCTCAAATATACACACACATAAATACAGGTGTATAAAATCCAAAGTGTTACATCCAGTGAATGGCAGAAATTCTCCACGTCTGGCAGTGCAGCCCAGCACCAAACCAGCATGGATCACAGCAGTGGTAACGTTCAAATCCACACTCACAACTTGCACCTGGCTGAGCACCTTTAAAAAGGTGCTCAGTGTAAGTTCGCACTTACACTGAGTGTGAACCATGATAAGTCAGAGAAAACCATCAGCATGCTTCATGGAGGCACTACTTAATCTAACCAAGTTTATTTTAAGGAAGGTACAGGGCTGGTAATACCTTGAGCTGGCAATCCTTCAGCAGCCATCAAATCAGCCCCACTGCACCGTGCTACAAAATGTGAGAGGAGAATTCAACACCCACATCCCTGTCAGGGCTGGGACAGCTGAGGGAACTGCTTTCTTGGCGTTTGTTTTGAGCAGTTTTTGGGGATCAAATTCTTTTGTGCCAATAAAAAATAGTTAGGTTTTAGACAGTTAATCTGGGCTGGATTTGCACTAACATCCATCCAGTGTTTCCATTTCTGGACCAAACTGCTTGGCTATGCCTAGCACCACAAGCAGTGTCTTGCAAAGCCCCAGTCCCTGCTAGACTAAACAGTTCTGTGCTACTCCCCTGCCCAGAGTCCTTCCAATGCTGAGCTGTCAGAAATGAACCCCCAACCTGACCTGAGGAGGAACAGGAGCCACAAGTGCCTGCAGGAGAATCCCATAAATCCTACTGCTCCCCCACACCAGCAATTATTGCAATATTCATTACCTTTTGTCTGCAAAGTGGCTCCTTTTTGTTTTCCTCAGCTTTGACGTCCTGTTGAGCAGCGTCTTTGGGTGTATTTACTGCTAACACATCGTTGATGGTAGAGCCCACAACCATTATTTTTGCTCCGTTTGTTACTTTGATTTCCCGCAACGTTTTCTCCTCGGGCAGCAGTCCCTTGAACATAACTTTCTGCATGGCGGGCGGGAGGCCTAGGGGCAAGCACAGCGATTAGGAACGGCGGCGGCGGCGGGGGCGGCGCGGGGAGGCGGCGGCGGCCCCACAGACCTGTGAGCGAGTGGATCTTCTGCTTCAGCTCGGCTCCCGTGCTGTCCAGGCAGAACTTCACGTCGTACTTGTTCTTGTTCCAAATCACCTTCAGCTCCACCAGCTCCCTGCCGCCGTCCTCGTCGCCGCCGTTGCTGACAGACGCCTGCGGGGGCTCCCGGCGCTCCTCACCGTCCGGAGACCGCCCCGCCGCCGGCGAGCCGCCCGTTCCGCCGCAGCCCAGCGGCAGCTCCTGCGCCTCTGCCTCCATGCCCGGCTCCTCGGCACCTGCGGGGAGCGGACAGGAAGATCCCGGCCCACGGGAGCTGCCCCGGCCCGGCCCCAGAGCGCCGCCCGCAGCGTGTCCGGGGCCGGCTCCCCGCGCTGGCGCCTCCCGGCCCGCCCCGCCGCCCCCTGCACCGGCACCGCGGGCTCCGGGCCCCGCGGGCTCCCGATACCGCGGGCTCCGGGCCCCGCGGGCTCCGCGCTCCCGGCCGCGCTCGTACCATCAGCGGCGGCGGCGGCGGCGGCCATGATGATTGTGTACAATCCGCCGCAGGGCACGCCGGGAAACGCCGCCCTGCCGCTGCTGGGCCACGCCGGCTCCCGTAGTTGCCCCCGCACGCCTCTCAGCGTGGGGGCGGCGGCGGGCCTCAGATCGCGCCCCCGCAGCACCGGCCGCGCCACGCCGGGAGGCAGGAGGGGAGCCGGACCCTCCGCTCAGAGTTCCGGGCACCGGAACTGCCCCACGCTGCCGGGCCCGTGGCGGCGGCCGCGGTCCCCTCGCGCGACCGGACGAAGCGTGTGGCGGCGCCTTTAAGGGAGGCCCCGCCCCCGGCGGCGGCGCGCGCGGGGATTGGCTGCGGGCCCGGGCGGAAGCGGCGCCGCGGCCACGTGGGCGCGTGGCGGGATGGCGCGAGCTCTGCGCGCGCTGCGCTGCGCGGCGACACCGGGACCGGGACCGGGACCGGGACCGGGACCGGACCCGGACCCGGACCCGGACCCGAGCGGGGGCCGCGGGTCCGGTTCGGACCCAGCCCCACAGGTAACTGACCCCTTGGCAGCCCCGCCCCTGCCCACCCACGGGTCTGCGCTGCGGCGGGGCGGGGTTTTGCGTTGAAAACATAAATTCAGGCTGTGGAAGGGTGCGGGGGCTGCTGGTTCCCTGGAGGGCTTCTGTTGGAGCTCCCGGTCTCGCCCTTCCGGCGTGTCCCGGTGCCCTCCCGCCGTGCAGGGTCACGGTCGGTGTACCGTGGCCGTGCTGGTCCTGGCGTGTGCCCGCTTGTCAGGCATTGCCAGGTCACTTTGGGGACTCTGTTCCTGGCAATAGTCATCCATAAGTTATTTTCAGAGCCAGTGCCCCCGGAGCTGGGGGTGCCTCGGGATGCGGTGCCGCTCCCGCCTTGGTGCCGCTGCCATCGCAGGCAGCATCCAGCGCCCTTCCAGCTCGTGTTCAGAATTCTCCCCTAGGTCTCCTTTGTGACCACCTCCTCTGATTTCCCCACGATTACAGGTTTTCTGCATTTAGGTGGCCTTAGGACTGCTTTGTACAATTATATCTTTGCCAAAAAACACCAAGGAACCTTCATTTTAAGAGTGGAGGATACAGATCAGAATCGGGTGGTGCCAGGAGCTGCAGAAGGAATAGAAGATATGTTGAACTGGGCAGGTATTTAGAAACATCTTTAATTTTTCACCTGCTGAATCCTTACCTTTCTTGTGAAGGCTGACCGGACTCAGCTGGAGGTGGATTAGCCTGCCTTTGTGCGGGCTCTTAGGCAGCCCGGCTGCTCACTGCCGCCGTGCCGGTGTTGCAGGTATTCCCCCGGACGAGAGCCCCGGGCGGGGCGGCCCCGCGGGGCCCTACGTGCAGTCGCAGCGGCTGGAGCTGTACGGGCGGGCGGGCGCGGCGCTGCTGGCCAGCGGGGCCGCCTACCGCTGCTTCTGCAGCCCGCAGCGCCTGCAGCTGCTCCGCAGGGACGCGCTGCGCCGCCAGCAGACCCCGCGGTACGTCCCTGACCCTGTGCCTCCTGCCCGTGCAGGGAGGAGGCGTGTGTCACCCTCCAGAGAAGAGGTGTCAGACTGGATATGCTGTGGGCGGGTTACAGCTGAAATTCAGGCGTCTGCTTAGGGTTTTGGGAATGTAAGAACAGCTGGTGGCGTTGGCCCGTGTTGAGCAGAAGCCCTGGCGCCTGAGATGCTGCTCATCTCCCCAAGGTACGACAACCGGTGCCGGCACCTGACGGCCACGGAGGTGGCCCAGAAGCTGTCCCAGGGCCTGGACTGCGTCATCCGCTTCCGCCTGGAGAGGGGCGTGCAGCCCTTCCAGGACCTGGTCTACGGCTGGAACAAGCACGAGGTGGCAGAGGTGGAAGGTGACCCCGTGATTCTCAAGGGGGACGGCTTCCCCACGTACCACCTGGCCAACGTGGTCGATGACCACCACATGGGCATCACCCACGTCCTGCGCGGCACCGAGTGGCTGGCCTCCACTTCCAAGCACCTGCTTCTCTACAAGGCCTTGGGCTGGGAGCCGCCCCAGTTTGGCCACCTGCCGCTGCTGCTGAACAAGGACGGTGGCAAGCTGTCCAAGAGGCAGGGGGACATCTTCCTGGAGCGCTTTGCTCGGGATGGGTTCCTGCCAGAGGCACTGCTGGACATCGTCACCAACTGCGGCTCGGGCTTCGCAGGTACTGCCACGGGCTCCTGCCTACCTGCTCACCTCATGCCGACTTCATGGCATGGGCTGGGTTTGTTTTAATAGCTGAGAACCTTGTCAGTGTTTGAAGGGGTTGGGGAATGGGTGTCACGTAACCAGCCAGTCACTGTGGTGCTACCAGGCCTTCTGCAGAGCTCCTGTGGAAGGAGCTGGGATGGTGCAAATCTTTTGCTGCTGTGCAGCCATTAAAATTGAATCAGGTGCTTAATGGGTTCTCCCTTGGGAAAACCCTCCCTTCAAGGCTGAGAAACTCTGTGAAGTCTTGGGAAAGCTTGCATTCTGTGGTTAGTGATTGCAGTGTTGTCTGACACCTGTGCCACCTTTCCTTTAACCTGACAGACCACAAGAAGTTGAGTCAATGTCTCCTTTTGTGGTTCTTGCTGTGTGGGGATCACAAATTAACTTGTGCTCTGAGAGCTCTGCTTGGGAATAAAATCTTGCTTGGGCAGTGCTGACTCCTGGCTGAGTCTGACTTCTCTGGCCAACTGAGGCAGAGGGGTTCTGCTGAGGAAGGTGATGGAGCCAAGCAGAACATCCCAGTGCCCAGTGCCTGTGCAGCAGAGCAGCTCCTGGGGAGAGGCAGCATGGCAGTGTGCCTGCTGCCACTTCTCTCCTGCCTGCCAGGGGCCACCCCTGCTGCTGCTGGCGCTGCACAGGTGGCTGTCCTGTGTCACCTTTGCTCAGCGTGCTCCCAGCCCCGTGCCCGAGGAGAGCACGGAGCCCTGTGATTCCCTTTGGCTGTGTTGCAGAGAAGCAGATGGGGAGGACTCTGGAGGAGCTGATCTCCCAGTTTGAAGTAGGCAGAATTACAACCCATTCTGCGCTCCTGGACCTTGAAGCACTCCCAGAATTCAACAGGTAAAAAATTAGTGGTAGCTTTAAAATGTAGTAAGCACCATGTCAATTGGAATTTATTTCTAGCACCTGGTTTTCGCTGGAGGTTTTGTTTGTTGGATCAAGCATGGTCCTGGCGCAGCACCTGTTGGGCTGTGCTAAGAGGAACTATAAATTCCTGCTCACACAGTTCCTGCCTCCTCTCCCATGCTGTGCTTGGTCTCTGGGGTTGGTAACACTGAAAGTCTAGACAGAGGGTGGGTGTAGCTGGGAGGATCTAAAGTCTTAAGTTTATAACCTAAGAAAGTAACATCTAAAAAGAGTTAACACTTCCAGAAGGCTCTTTTGCAAGTACACTCGTGCTCCTAGGATATTGTGCTGCTAAGGTGGCCTCATCATCAGTTCCCTGTGGGGCACCTGAGCTAAATGCTTCTTTGTAGAGTGTCTGACTCTGGTTTAATGCTGCTTTTCTAACAGTTCCACAGTTTCAGCTCAGTTGGTCAGAGCATGGTGTTAAGAATGCCAAAGCCGTGGGTTCAGTCCCCAGATGGGCTGTTCCCTTGAGAGTTGGACTTGATGATCCTTGAGGGTCTCTTCCAACTCAGAATATTCTGTGATTTCTGTGAAACACGGTTGGGGTGATCCAACCCGAAGCAATGCAAAAGCAGGTCTTTGCTCTGCTGCAGGATTCACCTCACCCGTCACATTGAGAACCAAGGGCTGCGCCAGAAGCTCGTCAGGGAGCTGCAGGGGCTGGTGGAGCTCGTCTATGGGGATCAGCAAGTGGATCCAGATGTTCTGGAAAAGGAATATGTGGAGCGAGTCCTACTGCTGAGAAAAGTATGGGTAGCAGCAGGTTGCTGTGCCACCATCCTCCAGGCTGAGGAATTGCTTCCTCCACAGCACAGCCCTCTGCCTTGCCAGCTTTGCTTTCCTCCCCCAGGGTCACATAAGCCTCCTGAAGAATCTGGTATCGAGTGATTACTCCTACCTGTGGGTCAGGCCCTTGGTGTCCCGGCAGCAGCTACAAACAATTTCTGCAGAAGTAGATAAAATAGGAAAACTGGTCTTAGGGTAAGTGTGCTGCTGCCTGAGCTGAGTAGTGGCAGAAATGGCTCCTCATCTCTGAAAACAGTCAGAATTACTGCTTTTTCTGTGGTTTTCCAGGTCTGTGGCATAATTTTGTAGTTTAAACTTGCTCTTTTGGATGAGCTCTGCTGCTGGTGAGCAGAGGGAGCGCCCTGGCACAGGGCAGGGGTGAGAGGTAGGAGCCCTGTGGGTTTCCATGTCCCCAGAGTGTAAGGGTCACTTTCTTTCCCAAAGGCTCCTGACCAGGCCAGCAGCTGCCTTGACTGTGGAGGAGTTGAACAGAGAGCTGAGAAAGGTGCAGGAGCAAACCAGAGAGACCAAGTACAGCAGCATGATGCAGCTCCTGCGCCTGGCGCTCAGTGGGCAGCAGGTAAAACGAGCAGTTCTGAGATGATGTGCAGTGTGCTTTCACAGAGCTCAAACCCACGTTTTACAGGAGTTCTCCAGAGCCTAGTCCTGGCTCAGCTCTGGTGCTAACCCTTCAGGTCCCTCTGAGCAGGGCTGGCATCAGTCTGTGATGCACAGGCGCGTGCTGGGGAGGTCAGCTCCTGTGCTCAGTGACTCTCTGTGTTGCAGCACGGCCCCAGCGTGGCGGAGATGATGGTGACCCTGGGAGCTGAGGAGGCGTGTGGCCGCATACACAGAGCCCTGTCCAGCTGACAGGGACGTCAGTGACACTGCCAGGCCGTGCACTGGGATGGTGCAGGTGGCACCTGCGTGATCATCTCTGAGCAGACGAGATGGGCTTCAGGCCAGGCAGGTGTCTGGGCTGGTCCCACGTCTGTAGGAGCCTGCACTGAGCACGAGCCACTTCGTCTGGGAGAGGAACCGAGTCCAGATTCAACTCTGTCCTGCCGTCACCTCGTGCAAGGAGCCTGCTTTGCAGGGGGGGGAGGAAGACAAGTATCAGCATTTAAATTCAGAGCATGTGGACAGAAAGTAACTGAACCTCTGAAAGCAGCAGATCAGATTCTTTTTGGAGAGGGCCTACAGCTGCACAACACGGTTCCCCAATAAATACAGTGGCGGGTATTTATATATATATAGATGTGTATTATAGCTGCCCTGGTGTCCCACCAGCCTGAGTGAACTGCTCAGAGTGGGTTTCCTGTGTACTGTGTCATGCACGTGGTTCTGCTAAAAACACCCCTGATCAGGAGATTGAGCTGTTTTATCCTCTTTTGTCTGATGCCCTTCTAATTATTAAATCAATGTGGTGACTTCGATTCTGTTCTCACGGTTACTCTGCGGCGGGTGAGGGGAGGAGCTCAGGGCTTGTGCTGAGCTCACAGCCACACGAGCACTTCCACAGCAGCCTCGGGAGCCCTTCCACCCCAGCAGCCTCAGGAGCCCTTCCACCCCAGCAGCCTCACGTGGGCTGCCCTCAGCCGCCCGGAGCCGCTTCCTGCCCGGCACGGGGACGGAGCCATGGCTGGCAGCGGGCAGCTGGAGCGCTGGCTCAGTGAGTGGGGCTGGGGCTGGGGGCCGGGGCTGGCTCTGCTGCCTCCTCCAGCCTGGGTGGGCACTGCAGCAGCTTCACCTCCCTGGGGAAGGGGCTGCTGTCCCATGGAACCCTCGTAGAATGATGTGGGTGCTGGCTTGCTGTATCTGGCTTCTTCCCCATCTGTCCTGCCCCCAAAGCTGGCTCAGTGACAGACTGGGGAGTGGTAGAGCCAAAAAAGACTTTTTTTTCCTGAATTTAGCTGTGCTAATGTGTAAACTGCCTGTGTTCCAGCACAGGTTTTGTAGTGGTCCTGGGAGAGCTGCCTGTAAATGGTTTTTAAGTTTCTCCGGCTAAAAGCAACATCTGCTGTTGTCAGGCTGTGATTGACTTCAAGTGTGTGCTTGGGACTATATTTTTAGGCAGACTTTAGTAACAGCTGTTTCCTGCTCATCCTGGATCTGCCCTTTCTGCTACAGAAAGCTCTGGAGCAGCGGCACCAGCGCGGTCTGAGCTGCTTCCTGCTCTGGGCTCACACTGAGCCTGGAGTTTACTTCTTCCTCCCTTGTTTTTCTCCCTCTGTAAGATGAGGCCACTGACCCGAGTGTCTCCGAGGAAAACTGGGAATGCATCCAGCGGTTCTGCGAGCAGGTGAACGCTGACACGGCGGGGTAAGGCAGACACAGAGCTCTTTGTGGTCACCCAGGCTGTGTCTGGCTCTGAGCTCCCCTTGTGGATCTGCAGGAGCAGGGGCTGGGGCTGTGGTGTGGGGAGCTGCAGAGGGAGCTGAGGGAGCTCGCTGGGCTCTGCCCCTCCTGGGAGCAGAAATGAGTTGGAAATGCGAGTTGGAAATAGGTGTGTGCCAGTGTGGTGGAGGGTGATGTCAGGGAATGGGCTTTGGCATCAATGCCCACGGGGCAGCAGGTCCTGCTGGCCATGCCCTTAGGAGTCTGGCCAAGGATTCCTGCTGTGGGGTTCTGCAGGGGAGCCCCAAGGCAGCTCAGCCTCAGCTTTTCCTTCCAGATGGGTGGAGAATCTCTGCTGAGGTTTCCTCACCTTCCAGCTGACAGTCTGGGCTCTGTGGGAAGTAGCAGGGACTAATTAAGCTAATAACCAGTCAAACCTCAGTGATCATTTCTGTGTTTGGAGCAGACCGAGTTCAGAGCTCTGGCCTGGCACCCAGCACGTGCCCAGGAGCTGGCACAGGCTGCCCTGGCTGTCACTGGAGCTCCTGCAGCTGCAGAGCCAGCTCTGGTGGGGCCTGCCCGGGGACACCCCCAGCCTGTGCCTCTGCTCCCTCCCAAAGGGCAGCCCCTGGGCAGGGCTGGGAGGCAGCGCTGGGGTCACCAGCTCACCCGTGTGTGTGCAGGGTCCCTGGCCAGCGCTGTGCCTGGGGAAGGGTGTCTGTCCTGCTGTGAGCCCAGCAGCTGCCCTTCTGTGCAGACCCGGCCCAGCAGCATTTGCTTTTCCTGGGAACTCGTGCACGGTGTGACTTGCTTTGCTCTTCCCCAGCCCGTGGTTTGCTCTGAGGCTGCTGGCACACAAAATCCAGTCCCCTCAGGAGGGAGAAGCTCTGCATGCCCTCACAGTGAGTACTTCCATCCACACACAAGGCAGTCACTGGGAAACAGAGTTGGCAGGTGGAAAGCAGAGCAGACAGGATAGCTCTCTCTTTTCTCTTAGATGTCCATGTCTTTCTCTCTCTCGGATGCCTCTCCATTTAACTTTCCCTTGCACAAGGAATACAGGAACCAGGGCACAGTGGAGGCAGTGACTGCTTCTGTTGCTCCCCACGCTGCTCTGCTGAGGTGTTTTGTTGGTCTGCAGCTCTGGCTGTGTGAGCTGTGTCCCACCACCGAGGCAATAGCTCAAAAGTTGTTACTGATGGGTAGAACAGAGCAGGTGGCCTTAAATGTGCTGCCTAGGAAAGCTGGATGAAGGAATAAAACATATTCTTGCTGCCTGGCTTTCTCAGTATCTTGTGTTGGTGACTGCAGTGGCAGAAAATTCTTAGATTTAGCAATATAATGACAAAATTTTTGAAAGCTCCCCAAGCCTTGTGTTTTCAGTTCCTGTTGGTAACATTTTGTTTTCTGCAGGTCCTGGAGACTTGTGTGAACAACTGTGGTGACAGATTTCACAGTGAAATGGCAAAATTCAGGTTTCTGAACGAGCTGATTAAAGTGCTTTCCCCAAAGGTAGGTGATGGTGGTTACAGGGTGTTTGGGATAAGGAATGCACTCTGCTTTATTGGAGGCAGTGGGATCTTCTGGCCGTGCTCCTCTTCGTGGGGGTGGGCTGGGCCTGCCTGAGACGCCCTCTGAGCATCACACCATCAATTTCCCTTTCTGGTGGCTCCTGCACGCATTTACCACTGGGGCACGTTTCATTTTCCATTGCATCAGCCCAAGGGCAGAGCTGCAAAAACCTCATTTCAAAGAAATGCTCAACTGAAGAACAAAACTCCTTGTCTCAGTCTCAGGCTTGATAACAGAATTTCAGTGAAGCCACAGACTCTGAAGCACATATCACTGAAGACAATTCTGTTTACTGCTCTGAGAGGACAGGTATCACTTAATCAGTTTGAAATGCCTGGCCTTGGGGAGGTTTGTGTTTTGATAGTTAAAGGAGTGGTCATAGGCAATAATGAGAGAAATTGGAGAAAGCACCCAGATGCTGATAAGAGACAATAATGTTTGTTTCTGGTTTTGTTCGGTTTTCCTGTGTCAGGAGCTGGCTGAGGCCGGTGCTATGACTGTATTGCAGCAGTTAAGGGGAGTGTTTAAAGTCAAGCACAGAATGTTTTCACTAAAATAACCTGCTTTGGGTTTTGGATTCAATAACTGATCAGAGAAGTTCGAAGTGGTTTAATTTTGACTGTTGTAGAATATATGTGTGATTCTCATACACTCCATAGCAGTTCTTGTGTTTCCTAACCCCAGGATACACATTGTCAGCACTGTGAATAAACTCACAGGAATCCATTTTATCCTTGGTGTCTGCACAAAAATACCTTGGGGCTGGGTCCCTGTTCCAGATCTGGCACCAATTCTTTGTGTTTGAGCTTTTTGTCTTTCTTTACTGTCTTGTTTTCAGTACTATGGAATTTGGTCTTCAGAAAAAGTCAAGTCAAGGGTCACAGAAGTGATATTCAGTTGGACAGTCTGGTTTCCTCAGGAAGTCAAAATTCAGGATGCTTATCAGATGCTGAAGAAACAAGGTTCAGTTCTGTTATTTCAGTTTCCTTTTTAGCCTCCCGAGCCCCTGGTTTCCCCACAGATATCTGCCCCCCTCAGCTTGTGACTCAGCTTTTTCCTGACATGCTGTGTGGAAGGAAAAGGGACAAAGGTCCGAGGCTGGCTGGGTTCTGAAGGATGCATGGAACTGTTTAAAGGGATTTTCCAAAGAACAGCCTTCCTGAGCCACAGCTCAGACCAGTCTGGAGGCCCTGCTCACACTGTGGGCAGGGAAAAAGCACAGGACAGGCTCAGAAGTGATCTTTGCCCTGGGATGTCTCCCAGGGTTATGAGAGATGAGTTCAGAGGGATCCCAGGATGGATTTTTCCATCCACTCCATTATATTTAGTAGTCCTCAGTGGTATTTTAATCTGGAAATCTGTGCAAAACCTCATGCACTGTTGAGCATCGAGGTTTCAGCAGCTTGGGCATCACTGAACAACTACTGTTACCTGTTCCAGGGATTGTAAAAGAAGATCCCAAACTGCCAGAAGACAAAATTTTACCTCCTCCTTCTCCAAGACCTCAGAATTCTATTTTTGACACAGATGAAGAGAAGTCCAAGGTAAACCTCAGAGTCTTCATGCCCCACCCTCTGTTTTGTCCTGATGAGAAAAGAGGCTCAGTAATATTTTGGGAGCTTCTGCTGTTTCAGACAATCTCAGAATAATGCTGATCCCTCCTGCAGTGCAACAGCTAGAGAACTCTCTGAAACTTTGTCAGAAATATTGCCTTAGAAAAAAGTGAAACTCTTTTACAGAAAAACATCAGTTTCCATGAAATCTCCCCAAGGGAGGGCTTCTCCAGGTCTTACAGAACTCTGCAGAGGCAGAGTCCCTAATGCTGACCAGCCAGGGAATGCGGGAGCGGTGTAACCTGGACTGGGCTCTGGGACAGGACCTGGCGTGTCTCCGGGATGATGGGGCCGCTCTGCAGCAGCGGCCGTGGCTGCCCTGTGTGCACCGTGCCCGGGGCTGCTCTCACTGCTGCCCCACCCGTGTCCCCACAGCTCCTGGCCAGGCTCCTGAGGAGCCGCCACCCCGAGGACCTGCGGGCCGCCAACCGCCTGATCCAGAGCGCCGTCAAGGAGGTGGGAGCTCCCCGAGGGGCCTTTCTAGAACCTGGGAGGGTGGGAGGGACCCTGGCCGTTCCATTGGACAGGAAACCGCTGTCCTGCAGCCCCAGAGAAGGGACCGTGTTCAGGCTTTCCAAATTATTCTGAGGTTACAGCATGGGATCATTTTGGTTTGTTTCCCTAAAATGTGCCATTGCCAGGAGAGGGAATTTGTGAATGTGCATAGAGCAAGGCACTTCCCTGTCAGTGGGACCTTGGCAGCAGTACAGCAGTAGTGGTTGGAAATTTCCAAAAATAAACTCAGTTCCCAGATGGAAAGAAGTCACTTCTGTACAGAACTGCCTCTTTCCTGCGTGCAGTGTGTGTGCATGTCTGGCCTGTTTACACGTTCCATCTGAAGGAGCATCCCACTTCTCTGCTCACAGAGGAGATTTGGTTTAACAAAGCCCCATGGTTGTTCCGAGTGTGTCGTTCTGTGTGGCAGAAGCCACCAACTCCCAGCTCAAATTCTGAAGTCACACTCGTGTCTGTGGTGAGAAGTATTCCATATTCCACAGCACACAGCCAGGGTGCCCTGATGGGGCAGCTGGGGGGTTGTTCTCACCTGTGCTGCTTTGTGCCTTCTCTACCTGCAATAAAATATTAATAGGTGTGACCCTGAGTGCTCCAGCCAAGTCACAATCTAGCTTTTTTTCATTTTTCGTCACAGGAACAAGAAAAGTCAGCTCAGGTGTCCCGAAGAGTGAACACCATCAGTGAGGTTTCTGAGAATGTCAAACGTATGGACGAGTTCCTGGAGAGTTACAGGAGAGGTGAATTATCCCCAGCTGACCAAGAGAGCCTGCAGGTGAATGCTCCTTTTCCTCCCTCTCCTAGAGGGAGCATCCTTGGCAGGGGGTGGCACAGACAGAGGTGTGGGGTGTGGGTGCTCAGCAGTGCAATGTCAGTGCAATGTCTCCCCCAGGCTCTGTTCAGGGGTGTGGGTGCTCAGCAGTGCAATGTCAGTGCAGTGTCTCCCCCAGGCTCTGTTCAGGGGTGTGGGTGCTCAGCAGTGCAATGTCAGTGCAATGTCTCCCCCAGGCTCTGTTCAGGGGTGTGGGTGCTCAGCAGTGCCATGTCAGTGCAATGTTTCCCCCAGGCTCTGTTCAGGGGTGTGGGTGCTCAGCAGTGCCATGTCAGTGCAATGTCTCCCCCAGGCTCTGTTCCAGCGCTGCGAGAGGCTCCGGCCGCTGCTCTTCCGCCTGGCCAGCGAGGCAGTGCCTGACGAGGAGGCTCTGGGTAAGAGCCAGCACTGTCCTTGTGCTCCTTGGCGCTGGCACAGGGCTGTGCCCTGCCCTGGAAGGGGAATGCTGGCTGCTTGGCACCCTGTGGGCAAAGCTCCCCACTCTCACCGTGAAACCATGCCCAGGGAAGTGCCATGTGGTCTCCTTCTGCTCATCTCTGAGGAAGCTGTTAATTTTTACTTGGAGCCCAGGGTTAAACAGGGAATCTGATTCTTCAGATCAGGTGGTTTTCTGAGTTTTTTTGAGTTCTGATGTTCAGAGAACTGAAAAGAAAGCGCAGAAGAGATGGCAGGAATTAGAAATACTTTAGAGATGGGATAAGATTTCAAAGGGATATGGATAAATGAGAGAGAGGCCTGGAATCAGCAGCTGTGTGTGCAAAATGGAATGAAAGGTGAGTGAGGAGCTGAGGGCAGCCTGCTCTGCTGGCCCTTGCTCCTGAGCTGCACTGTCCCTTCCTCAGGAGCATTTTGGGGGGTGCTGTGGAACTGACCTGACCTTTCCCTGGAAGATGAGTATTTTGTGTCTGCTCTGGTTTCCCAGCTGAGGTCCTGCAGGCCAATGACAAGCTCTCATGGGCTCTGGGGCAGTACAGGCAGGTTGTGGCCAGCCAGGAGGACGGGGATGGAGCAGGTTCAGCTGCCAGCTCTGCCCGTGCACCAGGTGAGAAGCCTCCACAGCAGCTCTGCCCTGCATGCCAGGTGGGAGCAGGGTTTGGGAGGGAAGTGCTCCTCAGAGAACAAACCTGGACACAGTGCTGTAACACACGAAAAATATTCTGTAACCATCATTTTCTCTTGCCTGTAGTTGACAGAAAATACTCCCCAAGCTCTTCACCTTTGGGGCACAGCTGTAGCCATGGCTGTGCCGTCCCTCCCCGGGCTCCTGGCTAACTGTGCCTGTGTTCCCCAGCGTGCCGAGCAGCCCCGCGGCGCACGAGGAGCTACACCCTGATCGACTTCTCCGAGCTGGAGGCCACGGCCCTGACCCCCCCCGAGCCCTCTGCAGACACAGCCTCAGCCCCCCGACACGGCAGCACCACCTCCAGCTGCCTGCTCGAGGAGCAGCTGCACTCCTTAGGTCTGTAGGTGCACTTCAGTGCCACCCTCCTTACTGGGGTTTGTGCTCTTCAGTCAAGAGGGGACAGCTTTGGCTTCAGAGTCAGTCCCAAGAGAAAGTGGAGCCTTCCAGATGGGAGTTTTCAGGGATGCAGTGTCTCCAGTGCTGTTAGACAGCAAAGGAAGCACCTGTGGAAAGCCCTGTTTTCTGTAAATTATCTGTGGCATTTGGTGTCTTTCTTAGGTCTCAGCAACTCCCCCGTCACACAGGAACCACCCCCTGATTTTGGCCTAGCAGAGGTGAGTGATGCTCAGATACTCTGCTGTCCATAAGGTATAAAGGACAAAAATCAGAGATGATTCCTGCTCTGCCTTTCCCTGGCAGCCCTTCCAGTGTAGCACTCTATTCTGAAGGGAAACTGGAATCCTTGTGCTCTCACTCAGTCTCTCAGGTGCAGTTTGTAACCAAGTGACTCATATATATTTCTGCTTTAGGTAGTGGTATTTGATAAACAGTTATTTTCAGTGCAACAGGTTTATTGTTGCTGATATTATACAGCATGAACCTGAAGAGCCTTATTTTCCAGCCTGCTGTACACAACGGCTTTAGGGAAGGTGTAAGTGCTGTTCAAAGCCTGGCACCACAGCAGGGCTGGGAAGACAGCTGTGCAGGGAAGAGTGAATTCCAGAGCCTGGAGGAACAGCTCTCTCCACCATCCAGGACCAAGGCATTCTCTTTGTAAGTAAACTCTTCATAATAGAGTCAGATTTTGGGGCTGAGGATTTCTTTTACAGCAGGGAGATTTAGGAAAACCTTTCAGCTACCTCTGGTTAGTGATGGCAGGTGATCCATGCACATATTGGCTCTTTCCTGCAGTTATGCACTGGTTAATTGCAGTTAATTGCACACCAGGACCTTCCAAGGGTCAGAAATTTGGGGAGACAAATCCCATTGGTTGATAACAAGGTGATGTTCAGCTAAAAGAACAAAAACCTTATGGTCAGGTCTTTTTATAAAAACCTGTCACTCAAAAAGCACTTTCCTCAGCCTTTTCCAGACTGTGACAAGGGAGTTCCCAGACATTCAGTGGAAGCTTGGAACCATTCACAAATCAAATTAATCTCCACAGATCTTCAGAGCAGGAGACTATTACAGTATGCTTATACAGTCTGCCATATTACAAGAAACTTTACTGAAGATTTTCAGCTTCCCGTGATGTCTTTGAGCAGGAATTTACTTTGATCTGCCTGACTAGGGCTCCAGAGAAGCTGTGCTCAGGGATGGCAGACTTCCAAAGCCCTAAACCTAAGTTTTACTGTAGTAACAGAACCAAAATCTGCCTTAATGAATTTTGAAACAGCAAGATCTTCCATAGATGATAGTGTTTTTGAATTCCTCAAGGACTCAGAGTGTAAGTCTGTAGTTTCTTTATACCTAAAGGGGATGAGGGATTGGGAATAGAGACAGACACAGCAGAAGACAGTACATTCCCTGTAGTATCCCCACTTAATACAAGCTTTCTACATGCTTTTCTTTCCAGGGATTTATCACCAATGAAACTGCCCTTTCCACATCTTTCAAATAACTCAGTGGCAGATCCTCCATTCAGCCCTGGCTATGATCTGAAGCCTGCTGCCTCTTTGCACGCAGCTTCCAATGATGCTTCTCTAGAAAACCTTTTTGTGCCTTTAATTTCAGTTACTCCAAGTAAGTGCAATTCTGTGCCCCAGCTCTGCTTACTAGAGCTCTTCCATGAGTTTTGCAGGACAAGAAGCCAAAGTAGCTTCATGCTGTGTGGGTTGCTGGAGACAAGTAATGAGTGTTCTGTGATGGGCTTAATGTACCTGAGAATTTGAGCAGGTGCTAGGGATCATAGCATGAGAATGTCCTTGTCCTCCCTCCTCATTGCTCAGGAGTTTTCTGCCCTGGCTGATCTTTGTAATGTGCTTCTAAACCCTCTCCTTCACACCTTCAGTCAAGCTTCGAACAGTTGTTCCACCAGAAGTCCTAAAAGACACTTTTGAGTGGGAGTTGCCCCACTTCCTAAAGCAGGAAGCTCTTCATTCCACCTCTGCTTTTTGGTTTCACACTGTATGGCCCAGCTCTGCAGCTCACCCCAGAGCATTTCCTGGGAATGTCACCCTGGGGTCTCAGCCCGGGGCCACAGAGCCTTGGCTCTCACTGCTGCTGGAAGAGGACAGGTGCACAGACATCCTGATCTGCCTTCAGTCTCAAGTGAAGCCCGTAGCAGATTTTGGAAGGGCAGGATGGTGATAGTCAGGTGTGAAGTGCATGGTAAGGAGCCCAGTCTTGTGTGCACTCAGAAATGCACTTTACTTTTCCCACCATATCTCTGTTGGATCCACACCTGACTTCTCTCAAGGACTGGTGAAGCCTGAGCTGCTAAATCCCAAAGGCAGAGATTCCTGTCTCTGCCTTGGAGGCAGATGTAAATCAGGGGCTGTGTGCCACTTGGTCTGTGAGTTTGCCAAAGGAAGTAAAAGTTTGTCTGCATTTTCCTTTTTGCTATTCCTTATCCCATCTTTCCTGTTCGCCCTCAAATGGGAGAGGAATCCAGGCTTTGATTCTGGTTCTCAATTTGTCTCTGGCAGGCACCATCTCTCCACTCACTGTGTATGACAGGAATGGTTTCAAGGTCATGCTCCACTTCTCCAGAGACCCAGCTCCTGGGCGACCAGACGTGCTGGTGATGGTTCTGTCCATGCTGAGCACCTCAGCACACCCCATTAAGGACATAGTGTTCCAGGCTGCAGTCCCAAAGGTGAGAAACCTGTGACAAAGTAGTAGAGAGGCTCAGAAATGTCCGGAGAGGAAGGTTCACCATTTCTTGCTGAGCATTTGCCTTGCTCATGGGAAATTGTGTGGCTCCCGGGCTCTGCACGGAGGTCCTGTTGTACAGTGGTGCCTGTTTCACTGTGTGTGTCCATGGGCAGAACTGGCTGTTTGGGAATATCTGCCTTTAGTTGCAGGCTGTGCTCTTCACTGAATGAAGAGTCTAGCTGATGTATCTTTAACCAGCCCCAAGGCTCAGTGAGGCTCACAGCCCTTCCCCAGCATGGACTAAAAAGCGTTTCTTTTGTTTTCTCTTTCAGACCATGCAGATAAAGTTACAACCAGCCTCTGGTTCTGAGCTGCCAGCCTTCAGCCCTCTCCTGCCGCCCGCAGTGCTGTCCCAGGTGCTGCTGCTCTCCAACCCACACAAGGTGCTGCTGGTGGGCACTGGGCACCCCCTGGCTGTTTGTGTGAAAAATGGGGAGACTCCTAATAATGGGGAGGTGTAATGGAGAGACAGAGCAGCCTGGACTGTGCTGGGAAGATGATATTTTGCTCAAAGAGCTTTCCAGAGCTACAGTCTGAAGGACTGTGTGGGCAGTTGCTGCAGGGACCTGCACAGTTTTGGAGGATCTGAACACAGACACAGCTGCAGGCACTCATGGTGCAGGTGCTGGCAGCTGACGGAACACAGGGACACCCAAGGCACAAGTGATGGGTGGCAGATCTTTTGCACTGGTGGATAGTTATGAGACCCAAGATCAGTGTAAGGAACTCTGTCTCTAAGTAGGCTGGCCAGGCCTGGATTGCCAACATGCCCATGGCTGGAATGCACAATTATGTTGCTCTTCCAGTTGCTCTTGTCTATCTTAGGGTTACCTGTCCAGGTTAGGACAGGTATATCCTTAGGTTAACCTATCCAGGGTCTCCTTCTGTGCAGAGCTTCTGCAAGGCTGGTGTTTCCCCTGTCAGAGGTGGCTCACTGCAGCGAGGCCACGAGGGGTGAAGGCGTCTGGGAGTTTATAATGATGGTGTGCCCCTCTCCTCCCTTCTCTCGCAGGATCCCCTCCGCCTGAGGTACAGGCTGGTGTTCACGCAGGGCCTGCAGCCCGTCTGCGAGGTGGGAGAGGTGACTGGCTTCCCAGAAGCAGAGCTCTTGGACACTGCCGTGTGGCCTTAGCCCAGACGGAGAGTGACTGGGGAGCAGCAATGCCCCGTGAGGGCACGTTTTGGGGATCTGCCGCTCCTTCCTGCTCGTCGTGCCCGCAGGAGGAGGAGTGTGGGCTGGCTGCTTCTGCCGCAGCCTGTCGCTGTAGCTGAGCCTGCTCCACAGGAGCCTGCTGGAGAGCGCCTCCGTGCTCCTGCCACGCACACCTTCCCGCAGCTTCTGGGCCACCTCCCGTTTACTTGTGAATTAAAAAACAAACAAAGTGAATCACACCAGCATGCAGCCCCCGTGCCAGCCTGTTCCAGGGACACAGGGACACCCCGGCCCGGGTTCCCCGGAGGCGGGGGCGGTGGGCCCGGTACCGGCAGCGCTGCGAGGGAGCAGAGCCGGGCACAGGGCCGGGGGACGCGGCTGGGCCCTGCCGGGGCGGCGGGAGCGATCGGCCTGGGCACAGGCGGGGCTGGGCTCGCGGCCGGACCCAGCCCCGGGCCCGCCCTGAGCACCGCCCCGGGACCGCCCCGCGTTTCCGGGTGCGCGGCGGGGCCGGGCCGCAGCCGCCGGGGCTGTCCCCGGCCGTCCCCCCGGTGTCCCCGGCCGTCCCCGCGGTGTCCCGGCCGTCCCCCCGGTGTCCCGGCCGTCCCCCGGTGCCCCGCGATGGATTTCTCGCGGTTCCTGTCGGACGAGTTCGAGGTGAAGGGCTGGGTGAACGCGGCGTTCCGCGCCGTGCAGCAGGAGGCCCCGGGCAAGGTGGACGCGCACGCCGCCACGCTGGTGATGAAGCTGCAGCTCTTCATCCAGGAGGTCAACAACGCCGTGGAAGGTGCGGGCAGGGCTCGGGCTGGGCTCGGCGGGCCCCGTTCCGCTCCTGCGTGTCCCCGGCCCTGCATCCTCCCGGGGCCCTCGGGCAGAGCTGTGCCGGCCGCCGCAGGCCGCGGTGGCGATCCCGGCCTCGCCCGGACCGGGGATCCTCGCACCCGTCTTGGGTCTCGCAGCTGTTCACCAACACACCTGCGTTAAATGCTGGGAAACGGCAGCTGCTGCCAGCGCTGCGCTAGATGGGATAACAGCGTAAATGTCTTCTCCAAAAGGGTTGCCCAGCCCGGGCACTGGCTGCCCAGGGCAGTGTTGGAGTCCCTGGAAGGTTAAAAAGCCGTGTGCATGTGGCACTTGGGGACATGACTTAGTGGTGGTCTTGGCAGTGCTGGGGCAACGGGACTGGACTATTTGGAACAGTTGGACTTGATGGTCTCAGAGGGCTTTTTTAAACCTAAATGATCCCATGATAAAATACATATTTCAAGTTTAAAGATACAGCTGGAGATTTGTTGTTTGATGTTTTGCTTTGTTTTTTAGCATTAGGTTTTTTCAAGTGCTAAAGATTAGATAAGATTATTGAAAAACTACCTGTTCCTGCAAGGGCTGCCACCCCTCCACACTGGCTGCTCTGTGTTCCTGCAGAAACAAGCCATCAGGCTCTCCAGAACATGCCCAGAGTCCTCCGGGAAGTGGAAGTCTTGAAACAGGAGGCAACGTTCCTGAAGGAGCAGATGATCCTTGTTAAAGAGGATATAAAGAAGTTTGAAGAGGACACAGCTCAGTCCATGCAGGTCAGTTCTTAGTGCTTGTCTGCAGCTTGTGAAATTCTAAAAGTTACAGAGTTGCTCATGTGAAATAATCTTGTGAACTTCAATTGGCAAAATCACTTCTTTTAACATCAGTAATGGTGAGGTGGGTGTGACACAGAGCTGTGCAGTCTGCATGTCCTGAGGAATAGCTGCTCAGGTGTCTGTTCAGAGCTGCTGGTACCTGCCTGGGGACTCTGGTTTCTGCCTGGGGTGCAGAGCATTTTCAGGCCAAATGGATACGAAAAGAACAAGACCAGAATTCAAACTCACCTGTTATTTGACTTTGAAAGATGATTTTACGTCTCTCTAGCTCCTTCAAACCATTCCATCTTCTTGTAGTAATATAATCTTTTCACACCTTTTTGTTTTTAAAATTTAAGCAGAAGATAACTCCCAAGCACCTGTGAGAGCCATTTTTTTTTCAGGGGGAACATGGTGTTGTTTTTTCCTCAGGTGCTGGTAGAGATTGACCGGGTGAAGTCCAGGATGCAGCTGGCTGCCGAGTCGCTTCAGGAAGCAGACAAATGGAGCACACTAAGTGCAGATATTGAAGAGACTCTTAAAACACAGGTAAACACTGAATTATTTGGTATTTGTGCCTCCAGCTTTTCAGGGAGCTGTGTTTAGAAGTCTGGTTTTGAGGCGGCTGTGAAGCATGTCCTTGGTGCTGATGCTGATGCTGTCGGAGGTTGCCCTTGGTAACAGGCTGCCTTTCCTGCTGGCAGGACGTGTCCCTGATCTCAGCCAAGCTGACGAGCATGCAGAGCAGCCTGGCCATGCTGGTGGACACGCCGGATTACTCGGAGAAGTGTGTGCACCTGGAGGCGCTGAAGAACCGCCTGGAGGCCATGGCCAGCCCCCAGATTGTTGCTGCTTTTAACTCCCAGTCTGTAGGTCAGTAGCTCCTGCTGGCATTTACTGTCAGCACTGAGTCTGTTGTCTTTAAAACAGTTTGGATGGAGAGTTGGTGTCCTGAAGGCTCCTGGCACTGGCTCCTGAGCTTCTCCTGGTGGAGCAGGTGCCCTGGAATGTTTTGGGCTCTGCAGCTGCCTGCAGGCCAGTGCTGCTTTGATTTTCCTGTGGTTTGGGGTACCTGTGGCCAGGAAACAAGAAGATTACAGGATTTTATGGGCCACGTGGATGTACTGCTCAAATAAGCAGAAGGGCCTTGGCTTTCTGTTGTCATGGTGTTATTGGTGTAATCAGGAAGGAAATTTGTTTGGAAGCATTCTGACTTCCTACTACTTTGTAAAAGCAGCTTTGCAAATTCTCCTTAGAAAATTGGTCTTTTTGGACACTTCTTTGTGCTGTTCTTTCCCTGTGCTGCTGTCAGTGCTTCTGAAAAGTCGTTGTTGTGGTTGTTGACACTCATCTCTGTTTGAGATGTCAGTTGTTCTGGTTGTTGACACTCATCTCTGTGCACCTCAAGGTCCTGCAGGCATCTGGGGCTATGGGGTACAAACCAGACTTTTGAGGAACCTGTGTTTCTAAGCTGTGTGCAGGAGCAGCTGTGCCATGAGTCAGTCTGAGGCACAGGTGTCATTTTAAGGACAGGTGAAAGCAAAGCTGAGGCCTTTGTCAGGTATGCTTTAGGTTTGTAAGTGCTGGCTTGTTTTTATAATTGTTTCCTTCTAGGAAATGATCTGGCTTTAATATTGGATGTGTTAGCACAATGTGCTGGTTAGGAAGTTAAATTCATTCCTTGTCTGCTGTCTGATCTTTTTTGAGGGTGGGTTTCAGGCAGTTCTGCTCCTGTTTGAGAAGATAAGCAAACGTAGATTGTCTCTTTCTGTGTAGACCATTGTGCCTGCTCCCTTAGAAGAGGAGTTCTTGCTCAGACTGATGTCTCACCCTCAGCTTTGAAGCTGATCCTGATGCCTGTTACTTTGTTTTGTTTAGATCAGGCAAAAATGTTTGTTAAAGTCTTCACTGAAATCGACCGGATGCCCCAGCTCCTTGCTTATTATTACAAGTGTCACAAGGTAAGAGTTCTGGTAACACTTTAACGTGGGGGAATAGCAGTGAATTCTTGCTGGGCTCTGACTGCAGAGGGAGCTGCTGCCCCACGGATCTCGGCTGTGCTGTGCTGGGGATGGCACCTGTTCTCTCTGAATTTCCTTCTGTGCCTTCTCTTGCTGGCTCTGACCAGCCTGGGTTACTCCCTGTGTTGCAGGAGTAATTCTGCATTCGGGGCCTTGTCCCTTCCTGCAGCACACACAGGCTGTGTGTGTTCTGCTTGATTTCTCTGTGCCTCATGGTTTTGCTTTGCTTTGCTGTGGATGTGGCCATGTCAGCAGTAACTTTATTACTGCAACTTGCCAGCTGCTGACTTCTGTAAACTCTTTTCAGGTAAGATTAAAAGTTGGAATTCCAGACAGTTCTGTAGCCATAACCTGAGCTTCAAATTTCTCACATGACTGTGACTTTTGAGGATTAAGTTCAAGGCTGGGGCTTGCCAAGTATTTCAACTATTATGTGGGGGTATCAGTTGCAATCTCATTTTATGAGTAAAATACCAATGTTAATTAAATCTTTGAATCACTAAGAAGCTGAAAGTCTTTTCCTGCTGTGGTGCTGAATTATATGTTATGCTGAAAGGGGAGAGGGGCACAAGGGGGAGCCTCATGTTTTGGCAGAAGTGCTGTGCATGGGGAGTGCTGGGTTGGGCATAACAAAAGCAGGACCTGTGGCCTGTCGGTTTTCTTCTCAGAGGGTTCTGTTCCCCATCAGGTGCAGCTGGTGGCCGTGTGGCAGGAGCTTTGCCAGAGTGACTTGAGCTTGGATCGCCAGCTGACCGAGCTGTACGACACCCTCCTGGGCAGCTGGCACACCCAGCTCCAGTGGGCAGCACAGGTGCAGTGCCAGGCTCTGCTGCTGGGGGGGACAGGGCTGGGCACCCTCTGCATTCCCACACAGCCTTGAGGAGCTCCTGGCTGCTCACCCTGAGTTACACTCTGGGCCTGCCTGTGGCAGGTTGGGGTTTGCAGCCCTCTTACTGCTCCTGGTCCACCCTTGCAGACAGGATTTGAGCTCTGCTGTTCCACCAGCAGCAAGGTTGCCGTGTTATTGACATTAAAGCTGCTCTATCACTTTCATCTGTATCTTAAGTTAAAACTAATTTGTTGGTGTTGTAAATGTGTTCTGTTGCAAGACATTTGAAATGCCTGAATTGCTTTATCACTTGGCCTGGAGGAAGCCCTCAAGGTCACGCTGGACTGATGCATGTTGCTCTGTCTAAGATATCTGGGGGCTTCTGCTGTCACCTCTTGGAGTCTGTGTGCTTGTTTTCCCTGCCAAGAATAATGTAGGATCAAAAAAAGTTTTTGTCCTTTGGTGAAATGAAGAAATAAGTTCATATTGTTGAAGAGTTTTTCATCCATGAAGGGTAAGAGATTCTTATCTTCATGTGACAAAGCCAGTGTCAGTGCAAGGCCTGTGCTGCAGAGGAGCTCAGTGTTTCCTTGAAATGTATTTTTTCTGCCTAATGATTCGATGTGACTTACAGGTCAGATGTCAGGTTACATTTTAGCAGATACTCTTTGAACTGGGGATTGTGAGAAACGGCATGTGGGGCACAGCTCATGTCACTCAATCTCCTGTGTTGCTTCTGCTTTCTGAAAACCTCTGGGAACTTTCTGGTGGTAAACCCAGCTTTCAAAGCAAATGAGCAGAATAGCTGATGAAAAAGTCACAATGAAGGCTGTAAAAAGTTTTATGCTAGTGGAGTGGCTGATTCTCAGCTGATTACAGACTTTCTAGCCTTTCCACTACTGACTTCTGCCTATCTGACCAGTAATTTGGCTGATATAGTCCTATTTCTTCATATTTTACTGATTCATGTTGTTTCCCAACACACCTGTGTAAACTTGAGTGCTGTTTCAAATGCCCTCTTCTGCCAGGTGTTTTTAGAATCACTGTAGTGCCTGTGTTCTGAGTTCAGGTTTTGACCCGTGCCTGTCTTCTAGTTTCTTGGTGGCTGTACTCCATGTACTGCCCTAGGCTTGCAGTCAGGCTTGTCTGTGTGTAGGTCAGCATGGCCCTTGCAGCCTGAGCTGACACCTCTGGGCTCTTCACCCCTTGTGGGGTGTTCCAGGTTTGGCAGCTGCCTGCTGCTCTCTCTGCTGTGTGTCCTTCCAGGTAATGTGCTTTTGCCAGTAGCTGTTCTGCTGCCACAGGTTTTCAAGAACCCGCATGAAGTCGTGACTGTGCTGTTGATTCAAACCCTGGGAGCTCTGGTGCCTTCCATCCCCGTGTGTCTCAGCACTGCCATGGAGAGGACGGGCCAGGACACCAAGCTGGCCCAGCTGCTGGAGCTCCACGATGCCACCGTCCACTTTGCCAAGGGGCTGGAGGTAGCCATGCTGCCAAACCTCAGTAAGGCTCTGCCTCTGCATTCTGCCATTCTGTGCTGTCCCCTTTGTGAAGTCCCATTGTGGGATTTTGTTTAGTTTTAGGTGGAGAGGGGGATTATCTCTCTTAAGCAGTGCCCAGTTCCACGGCACTTGCACCTTTGTGGTTGTGTGTGTGTATCTTACACCTGAGCTGTTGACACAACACTGAGTTTCCTGAAGTTGCCCTGTCCTGAGCTGGCTCTGCAGGGTAAATAGTATTTAGCATTCTCCTTTTACAAGATTTACTGTTTCTTCTGTCTCCCAGACAAGGAAATGTCTCCAGGGAGGCAGCGAGACCCATTGTGCGAGATGACAAGGCAGAAAAGTTGAGGAGTTTCCTGGAGTTATCACATCTCACTAAACAGGAGAAAACCTGCTTGAAGGCTGCATCCATTGGATGCTTGTATTTGTTTTTGTAGTTTTTCTGATGCTGCTGGCTTAGGGTTTAATCAGGTGACAATGCCCAGTGTTTTTTCTGAGCTGTTGGTAGTTTTTTTTTTCCAGCAGCATCTTCAGTGTTTGTTTCCAAATCTGTGGTTTCCCCTCCCTGGGACATTTGTCTTTTTGGTCATGATTGCTGAGTGATTCCTGCAAACCACACAGCAGTGAGGTGCTGTTTGCACAAGTTTATGCCTGGCTGGAGCCGTTGGCTATTTATAGACCCTTATGAATTTGGTGGGGCTGCTTCAAAGACTGGCTGTGGGAAAATCCAAAATTAAGGCTAAGGGAGCATTTCTGATGCTGTGCTTCCTGTGTTTGGTTCCTCATAACATTGTCTTGAGCTGTTTAAACCCAGATTCTTTCTTGATCCTGTAAATTATGATTGCTGGGCAATGTCAGGGAGTGTGACTGTGTCTGTTGTCAGGCTGGTTGCATACACATCAGTCATTTTCTTATTTAATTTGTGGTTCATTATAGAAATTAGTAAAAAGGACTTGGAAAAATAATGCCAGATTGTAGAAGATGATGGAATAGGGAAACTACTGTTGTCTGAGTGTGTTTAAAAAACACCCAAGATCTCTATTTCTGTCTCTTTTAGTGTGGGGTAGGACATTTGAGAAAAGAAATATCTCAAGAATGGAAAGGCCAGGTGACTCAGCTGAGGAGACTCAAACCAGTTCCTGCGTGTGTGTGTGTGTGAGGGGAGGGCTCAGCTGTGATTCACTGGATAATTCAGTTTGGAAGGGACCTTGGGAGATGATCTGGTCCAGTCTCCTGTTGCAGGCAGGATCTGCTGTGAGGTCAGACTGTGCTTGGGATACTGTTCAGTCTGGTCTCTAAAGTGTCCCAGCACAGAGGCAGTGCTGGCTGTGGACAGACTGCTCCATTGCTTTCCTGTCCTCAGGGTGTGAAAGTCTTTTCTGATGGCCAGGATTCAAAGTAAATTTGGTCTGCTGCAGGTTGGAGTTTGGCAGAGCTTTGTGAGAGCAGCTGGTGTCCAGTTCTGATTTGGGCAATAATCATTCAGCCCTGCTTTGTGTTTGGGCTGGCAGCTCCCTGCTCAGGCATGGCACTGAGAGGCTGAGTTTGTGCTTCATGTTCAGCTCTGGGTGATGAACACTGGCACAGTAGTGCTGAATGAATTGAATTAGTGTCAATTATTTTAAGTGTGAACTAGGCTTTCTGATAAATGAGGATTGCCCCTGTTTGATGCCGTGGGAGTAATGTGTTTCACTTCTCAGATGGCTTCAATTCTTCTGCTGTAGGTTGGAATGTTTGATAGATTTTTGTCACCCAGGCTGTTTTGGGTCAGTGAGTGCTAATTTTCTTGAGACACTTGTTGAGGTAGAACATCTTGGTTTTAGGAAGCAGGTAGAGATAATAATCTTGTTTCTAAAAAAATAAAAAAAACCCAATCTGTGTAGTTGAGATTGAAGCTGTTGGGCAGCATTCCAAGCCTGTGCAGGCAGCATGCTTTAGTAGCTTGAAATGAGGCTTTTAGTAGCATATTCATCTCTTTGTAGACTAAACATGTGATTCTTTGTAGAGGAGCAGAACCTGGTGAAAGTGATGGAGCTCGTGGAAGTGGTGTATGCTCCCTACAAGCCCTATCAGCTCGAGTATGGAGACCTGGAAGAAGAGAATCTCCTCATCCAGATCAGCGCAGTGCCCTTGGTAATATGTACCAGCCTTTGCTCAGCTGTCCTGGGAGAGGCTGAAGCTTCCCCTAAACACTGGGGTCTTTGTCACAGTTACTGCTGTCTTTGCCCCTCTCCTTTTTGGTTGTATTTCCTTTCACTTGCAGAAGATTCTGCTGTTGCAGAGCTGTTTTTCCTTGAGCACGTGGGGAGCGCAGGGTTTGGCAGCCTGGCTGTTGCTACAGTCCGTGGGCAGGAGGGTGGGAGCCCCAGCGTGGTTCTGCCTTGGGAGTTTCACAGGGAAGGAGGATACCAGAGAGCGCTGTGTTACACAAGGTGTGTTTTCTCTATTGCCTGGAAGGAGAGCCAGGCTCAGCTTTGTTGTTCCTGTTGTTATTTAGGAGCATTGGGAGGTGATTGATTGTGTCCAGGAGCTGAGCCACTCGGTCAGCAAACTGTTCACGCTGGCGGCCGGAGCCATCGACAGCTGCCTCAAGCTCACGGACGGCCTGGGGGTGTGTGGGCTGCTCAAGGCCCTCAAGGCCCTCTTCTCCAAGTAAGCTGCCTTTAGCTACTGCTCCATTCATCCTTTAGCTACTGCTCCCTTCATCCTGAGCGTGCAGTTTGTGGCCAAGGACTCGGTAGTTTATGGAAAATGGCTGAGAGCAGAAAGTGTCTCTGACTGTACCATGAGTCATCAATATCCCCCTCGCTGCTTCATTTGAGCACAGGCTGTTTTCTAGAGGAAAAATGGAAGATTTTTATGGCTAAATCAAAGGCTTGCCAGCTGTTTCCATTCTAGATGGGGAGAGTTTTCATTTTTAATAAATACTTTTGAAGGAGAAAATGTTTCCCAAAACAAAATAAGGCAAATTAGGCTGATGAAAGTAGATCTCAGCGGGAAAATAAGTCTGGAGGTTGAGCTTGTTCATCTTGGAGGTCTTCTCCAACTATATTGATTCTGTGAATACACAGTTACTGGGACAAGTGACCTCACATTCAGGATCTGCCTGTAAGTCTGAGATACCCCACAGAGTGAGGTTCACTCTTAGTTCTTGTTTTAAAGTATCACTTTCCTATTCTGATACTGATTTACTCCTTATTCCTTCACGATGCTTAAAGAGCTGCTCACAAGGTATGAATCAGGTATTGCTGCCCTTTGGGAAGGGGAAAGAGGAAAGCACAAGTCTCTGATCTCATCTTCTTTATAGGCTATTAGAGAGCAATGTACCTGCCTCCGGCTTATGGGCATTATTAAAAAGAAAATGGGGGTGGGTGGAAAACAAAATGTTCTTCTCTTTATCCGTGTTCTCATCTGGGGAGTAGCTGAGAAAACAAATTCATGAGATTGTTGTCACCATGTTCCTGGAGTAAGAGCCAAGTGATGTTGGAGTAGAAGGAGCTGTATAAAGTTTTCCTGGTCTTTCCTAGGAGATGGCCAATGTAGTGGTAACTAAAATATCTTACTCCTTCCTTCTCACGGGCAGGGAGAGCTCCTGGTAATCCATAGGCAGCAAAACTGAGGCAGCCACACAGCATCTTTTGTGCTCCTTGTCTTCTGGTCTGGGCTGGAGTGGGCTGTGGCTGATCACTTCTTCACATCCACCTGTTTGGAGTGGAGCCAGAATGTCTCTTCTGTACTCCTTTTAGTATTTCTGGCTCTTTTCTGGTTCTTTCTGGGCCTTGCAGAGGACTGACTGAACAGATCACAGGACATGTCTTTGTGCTGCTCTCCAGCCTGTTCCCTTATGCTGGTGCTTCTCTCTGCTGCTTTTCTCACTGCAGATACACATCTGACTTCACGAACACACTGCAGTCCATACGAAAGAAATGTAAACTGGACGATGTCCTGGCAGATTCCCCGTTCCAGGAGGACTGGACTGCCTTCCAAAACTCTGTCCGGTAAAGGGTGTGGGTTTGTTTGTCTGGCTCAGAGCTGATTTTTGTATCAAAGCTGAAAGGGAACTACTCGGGGTCAGTTTACACAAGTTCTCGGTGCAGAACACAGGGCTGAGCTCGCTGTGCTCCTGGGAGCACCAGTGTCAGTCATGGGTTTCAGGTTGCTCCTGGCACAGGGAGGGCTGTGGGGCTCCCCACCCTGCCTGGAGCAAGGCTGATCTCATGTCACTTGTAATATTAGCAGCTCTTAGAATTCTTCCCAGTGACACTGAACTGGCCTTCCCACAATGACAAGAAGTAGCATATGGATGAGGCCATTGGGCAAAAAAATTCAGTGTTATCAAATGGATGCAGAGTTAACCACCAGACTGACTCTTGACTGGTGTGTGGGCTGTGGTTTGGTTATGGCTTTTCATAATTACTTGACATGGGTCTGAGATGGATCTCTGAGGGGGGTCTGGCATCATCTGCCTGAAATCTCACAGTGTGTTTTTGTCTTGTTCTTTCCCAGGATAATTTCTGTTTGTGGTGAACTCCTTCATCAGTGTGGAGACTTTGAGCAGCAGCTGGCCAACAGGTGGGCACTGGTGACCTTAATTCACAGCTGCCAATGTAGAAACCAAGTTGAAAGAAAACAAACTCCAAGGTGCTTTGGTTGCAGAGACCATGGAGGGAAAGGCACCACTGATTCCCCTTCCCCGGGCTTTGACATGTCAGAGATGGGGCATAGACTGTTCTGCCCAGTCATGTTCCTGAGGCAGTCCCAAGAATCTTTTCCTTGGATTCCTGGCTGGGCACCACTGGGCTGCCAGATGGGGGTCAGGGAGGAATTTTCCACCAGATCAAGTTGGCAAGATCCTTGTGACATGGGGCGTGAATCACGTGCTGAAATGTGTGGGTGTGCCTTACCTGATGGGTTCCCTGTAACCTGAGGAGTGTAGGCACAGGCAGCACGTGGGGTTTGCTACTCCTTGTTGTAAGCAGTGCACTGCCCAGGCTGTGGTTCCTTGAAGTGCTCGGTGTGACTGGAGAAGAGCCCAGCCTGCAGTGCTCAGTGGGGCCCCTCTGCCCTCCCAGAACACAAACCCCCCTGTTCTCCCAGCACTTCTGCAGCTGGTGAGCTGCACACTGGATGAGAGGACTGGCTGCAGGTCTCTGTCAGTGAATGCTCTCCCTGGAAGTCGCTCAAGGGTGGTGCTGGTCCCTGGGCCAGCATGAGGACAGGACTGCTGAGTCCAGAGGATTCTGCTGGTAACTTTCGTGTACTTGTTTTCAGGATTTTGTCAACTGCTGGGAAGTATCTCTCAGACTCCTACAGCCCTTGCAGTTTTTCTGGCTTGCAGGACACCAGTTCTGCAGAAAAGAAGAGCTCCATAAAAAATCCCTGGCAGGAATACAATTATCTCTCAAAGGAGAATCCATCCGAGTATGCCAGCCTTATGGAAACACTTTACACTCTGAAGGTAGCCCTGGTGCCTGGAGAGCCTGCCTCTATTACAGTGTGTTCTTGTGCCCCTATTGGGTAGATGACACCTGGATTCCCCCTCCAGTCTAGTGACTTTTCATGCTGGGCTGCAGCCTTTCCATGGGCTGTGTTCTGCAGAGACACTGATACACAGAGAGATGAAATGTCCAAACCCAGGGAGTCTGGACTCATTCCATCTCTCCCCAGATCCTGGCTCTGTTTTGTGAACAAACCCTTATCAGCTCAGGTGAGGGAGATTTTATCACACTTAAGCATTGGGAAGGTTGTGTTGGAGCCATCTCAAATTCTGGAGCCCACACACCACCTTCTGAGGCTTTCTCTGCCACTTAGGCTCTGCTGCCCTGTCCAGTCTGAGACAGAATTCTGCAGGATCATTCATGCATGGATCTGTGAACAGGGTAGAATGGCTTTAGTTATCTTCTCATGGATCTAAGTTCTGTTTGCCATCATTGGTCACATGGAGTTGTGAATTCAAGGTTATGAGTTTATTTCCTCAAAATGTTTTGATTTCTTCTTTTGTGGTTCCACCTTCAGTGTCATGTGTCTGATTTCAAACCTTGACTGAACTGTCCAGTTCCACAGGTCCTCTTCAGGTAGAACTTAATTCCATGGAGGGTATCAGTTGTGCCCTTTGAGTAAAAGGCAGTTTTGCCACCTTCTCTGTAAGTTTCTCAATGACCAGCATGTGCCAGAGCCTGAGGAGGCTGGAATGTGATGCTGATTGCTTGTCCTGCAGTTCAGGGAGCAGTGGGAGTTGGAATAGGTCATTCCAAAAGAAACGGGCTGTGCCATCACGGAGGAAAGCTCTGGTGCACAGGGATGGCCTGATAAAACCCCTGTATGTTAGCACAGCCCAGTGTGGCACTGCAGGCTGGTGTGTGTGACTGTTTCTCTGTGTGTGTCAGGAGAAGGGCACCAGTAACCTCACGCTGCTGGCGCCGTCGCGAGCGGCGCTGGCGCGCCTGAACCAACTGTCGCACCAGCTGGCCTTCGACTCGGTGTTCCTGCGCATCAAACAGCAGCTGCTGCTGCTCCCCAGGATGGAGGTGGGCACGGGGCTGGGCCCAGCAGGCAGGGCTGCCTGGGGATCCCTTGGGTCAGGGTTGCTGGGGGTCCCTTGGGTCTATTGCTGGGTGTCCCTTGGGTCAGTGTTGCTGGGGGTCCCTTGGGTCTATTGCTGGGTGTCCCTTGGGTCAGTGTTGCTGGGGGTCCCTTGGGTCTATTGCTGGGTGTCCCTTGGGTCTATTGCTGGGTGTCCCTTGGGTCAGTGTTGCTGGGGGTCCCTTTGGGTCAGGGTTGCTGGGTGTCCCTTGGGTCTATTGCTGGGTGTCCCTTGGGTCAGTGTTACTGGGGGGATCCCTTGGGTCAGTGTTGCTGGGGGGATCCCTTGGGTCAGTGTTGCTGGGGGTCCCTTGGGTCAGTGTTGCTGGGGGTCCCTTGGGTCAGTGTTGCTGGGGGTCCCTTGGGTCAGTGTTACTGGGGGGATCCCTTGGGTCAGTGTTGCTGGGGATCCCTTGGGTCAGTGTTGCTGGGGGTCCCTTGGGTCAGGGTTGCTGGGGGGATCCCTTGGGTCAGTGTTGCTGGGGGTCCCTTGGGTCAGTGTTGCTGGGTGTCCTTTAGGTCAGTGTTGCTGGGGGGGTCCCTTGGGTCAGTGTTGCTGGGGGGGTCCCTTGGGTCAGTGTTGCTGGGGGTCCCTTGGGTCAGTGTCCCTTTGGTCAGTGTTGCTGGGCTGTCTCCTGCTCAGAACGGTTCTCCCTGCTGCTGCAGGCAGTGGAACAGTTTCCCTTCCTTCACCCACTGCCTTTGCAGCACAGGTGTTTGAAGGCTCCGCTGTTGGTTTGAGGTGTTGCTTTTCTGACCTATGTGAGCATGTTTCCCACAGGGAGTTGGGCAGAAAAAGAGTGGGTGTTTTGGGCCTGAGGGATAACGTGGTGAGCAGTTTTCCCACCATCTGTGTTCTGCTTCCTAGAATCCCTTGGGTAGTCACAGTTCATGTTGTTGGGTCACCCCTTTCTAAAATGCTGACAGGCTTCGTGCTCTGGGAGGTCATTGATTCATCCTGCACTTTCTGCCTTACAGGGCTGGAGTTCTGGTGGCCTTGGTGAGACCCTGACAGATGACCTGCCAAACTTCAGCCTGACCCCTCTGGAATATATCAGCAATGTAAGAGAACTCATCTGTCTTTCTGCTCTAGA
The DNA here is from genome assembly GCF_012460135.2 of Molothrus ater. Classification (NCBI taxonomy): domain Eukaryota; kingdom Metazoa; phylum Chordata; class Aves; order Passeriformes; family Icteridae; genus Molothrus; species Molothrus ater. Next base: position 556,365 of record NC_050493.2, on the reverse strand, counting down.
AAACAAATTGCTGGGAACACTCCAGAGAGCAAAGATTTGCTTGGAGTAGCAGTTCTCTGTACAGGTCTTTCTTACCATGAGTGTTTCAGTGGCTGCTTCTCTGACCTTGTGAAAAACTGTTTCTTGTACCAAGTGTAATGATGCACGAGAGCCAATTTGTAGGTGAGTGAGTGGCTGTCAGGCTCAGCTCTCTGCTTTCAGGTGTATTTACTGCAGGTGACCTTTTCTGTGTAAAGGACTTGCCTTGCATTTGTTCAGTGACTCAGCTTTTGGTGTTTTTATTCTAGATTGGGCAATACATTATGTCTCTTCCTCTGCACCTTGAGCCATTTGTCACTCAAGAGGATTCTGCTTTGGAACTGGCATTACATGCTGGAAAACTGCCATACCCCCCAGAGCAAGGTAGGGTGAGACCAAAGGCTTGGGTGTCTGGGGAAAGCTTTCCCATCCTGGCATCACACAGGTGGGATGTGATACACTGACAAAACCATTGGAGATTCTTTCCTATCACACTGTTTCTTCCAAGAATCCTTTGGTAAAACCCAGGAGGAGCCTCTAAATAATGAGTAAAGCTTGTTTTTGTTTCATTCAAACTGGAAGCTTTGGTTTGGTCTGTGTGAGTTTGATGTTCATTAAAATGGAGGTTTGGGGTCTGAAGAGTTCTGTTGGGTTGTGGCTCCTGTTCCTGCTCCAGGGGACTGGCCCTGCCTGCTGTGTCACTAATGCTGCTGCAGGTAACAGCAGTAGCCACCTAATGCCTTTCCCTGCAGGCTGGCAGTGTACCTGGTCTGCTGGGCTTAGTGTCTTTATGGGGTTATTATTTCCACAGATAGTGAAGAAAGCATAGAGCTTGGTATTTACAGCCTTCCTGGAACCTTCCACAAACACACTCTTCAGTTCAGGCTTTTGCATTACTATTATGTCACCTTGAAGCATTTACATGTTGTAATGCCTTGATAATTTTCAAAACACTAATGAACACAGACTGCCTTCAGGGCTGGAAAAAACCTCTTGTGAATCCTTGTCTGTGGTTTGCAAACTGCTCCTGGAAGAGGATCCTGTAGGAGGTGCCAGGCAGGGCCCTGTCCCAGCTGCTCACCCATCAGCCCTTTGGAAGTGACTTACCTGGAGGGTAATGCAGGGAGTACACCACATGTCAGTGGTGTGCAGCACGGGGAGAGTACATGACTGCTCAGATTACCCCAGAACCAGCTGATAAACTCTGGCTACCTGGATGTCCTGTGGAGGGAGCACTTCAGATGTTGTTAACCAGTTGTTCATTAGCAGTTCAGATGTTGTTAACCAGTGGTTAATTAGCTGTTCAGATGTTATTAACCAGTGGTTAATTAGCTGTTCAGATGTTGTTAACCAGTGATTAATTAGCTGTTCAGATGTTGTTAACCAGTGGTTCATTAGCTGTTCAGATGTTGTTAACCAGTTGTTCATTAGCATTAACCAGTTGTTCATTAGCTGTTTAGATGTTGTTAACCAGTGGTTCATTAGCAGTTCAGATGTTGTTAACCAGTGGTTAATTAGCTGTTCAGATGTTGTTAACCAGTTGTTAGGGCTGTGTGCTGTGCAAGCCCAGGGGCTCAGGAGTGCTGCCTAACAGGACTGTGTGTGCAGGAGATGAGCTGCCCGAGCTGGACAACGTGGCTGACTACTGGCTGGGCTCCATCGCCAGGGCCACCATGCAGACCTACTGCGAGGTCATCCTGCAGATCCCGCAGCTCACACCTCACTCCACCAAGCAGCTGGCCACGGACATTGGTGAGCTCCTGGGCACAGCTCACGTCACCCACGGGCAGCTGCTCTGTCCCCACGCAGGGCTCCTGCCTGGGTGGGAGCTCTCTGTGACAGGATTCCCTCAACAACCAGGATAGCTTTCATTTCACAGTGTCTATCGCAAGTTAAATACCAATTTTTCCTTAATTTTGCAGATTATCTCATAAACGTGATGGATGCCCTGGGCCTGCAGCCCTCACGGGGGCTGCAGAACATTGTCACCCTGCTGAAGGCCAAGCCAGAGGAGTTTCGCCAGGCTGCCAAGAGCCTGCCCCGCCGGATGGCCGCTGGCATCGCGGCCATGAGGGGCCTGGAGGCTTAGCTGTGCCCTCCCTGCCCCTGGCATCGCAGCCATGAGGGGCCTGGGGTGCCAGCTGTGCCCCCCTGCCCCTGGCATCGCGGCCATGAGGGGCCTGGAGGCTTAGCTGTGCCCTCCCTGCCCCTGGCATCGCAGCCATGAGGGGCCTGGGGTGCCAGCTGTGCCCTCCTTGCCCCTGGCATCGCGGCCATGAGGGGCCTGGAGGCTTAGCTGTGCCCTCCCTGCCCCTGGCATCGCAGCCATGAGGGGCCTGGGGTGCCAGCTGTGCCCCCCTGCCCCTGGCATCGCGGCCATGAGGGGCCTGGAGGCTTAGCTGTGCCCCCCTGCCCCTGGCATCGCAGCCATGAGGGGCCTGGAGGCTTAGCTGTGCCCTCCCTGCCCCTGGCATCGCGGCCATGAGGGGCCTGGGGTGCCAGCTGTGCCCTCCCTGCCCCTGGCATCGCAGCCATGAGGGGCCTGGGGTGCCAGCTGTGCCCTCCCTGCCCCTGGCATCGCAGCCATGAGGGGCCTGGGGTGCCAGCTGTGCCCTCCCTGCCACTGGCCCCTGCTCAAGGACTCATCTCCTCAGACTGGTTTTCATTTCTGCAAGGACAGTGAAAAGATCTCTGGGGAATAGGGAAATTTATTTCAGACTAACTTTTAATAAATGTCTTTGTCTAGGAAAAGCTTGTTCCATTCTTCCATCTTTAGAAATAAGGAAAGATGTCCTGCAGCCAAATTTCCCAAAACCTCTGCATGACCCTGAGTAGGTTGAGGAGTGCTGGAAATGTTCTGCCAGGTGCTGCAGAGTTCATGCTTTGTGGCAGCTTTTTCAGAGAATTTAATCTACTGTATCTGAGGTGATGGTGTAGATGCAGCACAGAGGGAGCTGCCTCTAGGCAGTGGCCACTGCTCAGGGCTGTTGTTAATACAGGGTCAGGAAGGGTCTCTTCAGCTGACAGTCGAGGCTTGATAAAGCTCAGCCCTGAGACTAGAACCAGCTTTGTAGGTTGTTCCTGGTGCAATTTCACTATTCAACTGAAAGCCATGAAGTTTGTAAGGAATTTAAGGAAAGTGGTGCTTCCTTGTAGTATTTATTACCATTTGTTATATAGATTTTTGTGAAGCAGCTGGTCTAGCCTTGGTGTGCTCTCCTGGGAGACAGCGGGGCAGAATACAGGGACTGGGCTGGCAGCTGAGTCTGGAGCGCCTGCACTGCTGCTGCAGCTGCAATCCCCTTTGCTCAGCTGGGCTCAGGCTGCTCTGGGTCCAGCCGGGCTGGGACAGAGCTGGAGCCAAGCACTGGAGACACTTCCCACTTTTATGAGATGTCAGACAGCTCCACGAGCCAGCTGTGACTGGAATGGTGAGCTGTCCCTGTCCTGCAGAGAACACTCTGTTCCCTTCACCTGCTGTAAGGAGGGTGCAGCTCACTGGCTGTGCCTCTCCCAGCCTTCCCCTGCCCCAGTGCTGCTGGGGAAGGTTTTGGGGCTGTTCCTTGTCTGCTGCTGTTGGCCTGGGCTGGCAGCCAGCTGGGGCTGAAGTCATGAGGACAGGGTGAGCAGCCTGGGACCTGCTGCCCATCATCCCAGGGACCTGCTGGTGACAGTGTGAGAGATGATGCCCAGGTTCTTGCTCTCAGCATTCCCCATGTTTTAAGAAATGTGCTCTGGTTTTTCACTGATTTATCCTTAGGAGGCCTTTGCCAAGGATGGCACTGCATACAGTGAGCACTGATTCAGGAGGGGAGGGTGGCAGGTCCTTGTTTCCCACTAAGCTGTGATATGGGATCAAGTGCCATCACTCTATGAGAGCTCTCCTGTGGGAAAGGAGGCTGTGCTTGTGAGTTTGTGGTACCCAGAGATGGAAATGTTCCTTTCAGGAGACAGGAAAAGTCTAGGACAGCTTGTAAGGGCTGCCTTCCTCTGTCTTTACAGATGTGTTTGCTGTCATTTGCCCTCTTTGCACTCTGGTGGGTTTAGGGCTCGCTGAGCTCAGGCTCTGCCTGGGTGGGGTGGTTCTGTACAGAGCAGTGTGTTTGGGGCTGTTGGTCCTTCTTCCTTCAAATGAGAACCAGCTGGGGGAGAAAGGGCTGGGGCAGAATGTGGATATGTGAAGGAGGTACTCCCTGCATCAGGATTCAGTGAATTTTGAACACAGAGTTCTGTTGTGTGGGGCAGAGTCAGCTGTGCTGGTGGCACCTCAGCTGTCAAATGCTCCCCCAGTTCCTGTGTCCTGCTGCTGGTGGTCATCAGCAGCTGGCCCCACCATTTCCAGCACTGCCGAGGGGCTGGAGGGGCCCTGGGCACGCTCTGCCCCACGGCCCTGCAGCAGAGCACCCAGTGCTCGGGGACCTTGCTGTGCAGAGGGATCCTGGACCCCCCTCTCTGCAGCTGTCCCATGCTGGGCGCCGTGCCCAGAACAGCGTGTTCTGCTACGAGGTTTAACCACAGGATTGTGCTTCCTCTTGAACTTCTGCAGAGGTACTTCAGCAAGGCCATCCCCCGTGATGGGTTCCTGGGAAAGCTCCTGGGGCCCATAGCCAGCCAGGGACAGGTGAGCTCCCTGCCCCACTCAGCTCAGCCCCACAGGCACCACCCAAGGGCCCCGGCTGCCCCCGTGTCAGGGTGGGCACCCTGTGTTCTCCTCCTCCCAAGCCACTGCCATCAACCTCTTGCCAGCACTGCACTACCCCCACTGCCAGCAGGGAAGCTAATGGCAACTTTTTATTGTTGCAAGAATGATAATTAAACAGGCTGGTGCCTCCTCCCACCCGAGTCTCTGTGGAGTGGTGTTCTTGGCACACACCATCAGCTGTGCCCACCCGCACCGTGAGTGGTACAAACCCCGGGCAGCAGCACAACAGGGCACCCAGGGGCTCCAGCAGTGAAGGGAGAGTTCAGTTTCCATTGTAGTTCTTTGGGAATGGAAATTCTGCAGCCTCAGAAGTCAGAAGCAGCTTTGGTGCCATCCCAAGGCTCTGCTCCATGGTATGGCACACGCTGTGCCACATCCCTGCAGCCAAGAGTGCTGGAGAAGGGGGTAGGATGAGACAGTCTTTAAGGTCCCTTCCAACACAAACTCTTTTAGGGTTCTGTGATCTACCAGGCCACGGCCTTGCATCCACTGTGAGCACATCCTGTCCTCTCCCTGCCACCACCCTGCTCTGCTCACTGGGAATTGCTTCCCACCCACCTGGTGACGAGAAACAGTGACATGATTTTACAGCAATACTGATGTACACAAGCCCTACACACTAAAGCCAAAGCCTGACTCTGTGAGGTTTATTGCAGGGTTTATTGGGCAGAGCTTCCTGCCAGCGATCAGTCATAGGAGAGGACAGCCTGGGCTTTAATTCCCTCTGACTGTGGACAGACATCTGCCCTGCGCTCACTCGGTGTCCGCGTCGCTCTCGGGGCCCAGCGTGTCCAGGGGCTGCACCCGCAGGGAGTCGTAGTTGGGCGGGGGCGTGCCGGGCTCGGGGGGCAGCGCCGGGGCCCCGGGCACGGCCCCCACGGGCTCGGGCTGGAAGCCCAGGTTGGTGTGAGCCTCCACCAGCTCCGACACCGTCGGGGGCGAGTCCGGGAACCGCGCCCGCGCCCGCCGCTGCTTCAGACCTTTGCACCAGCTGATGACGTTGATGATGGTGATCCACAGCGAGTCGATGATGATCTCCCCAAACTCAATGAGGCACAGCACCGAGCCCCCCATCCAGAACCCGAACTGGCCTCCCAGGCTCGACAGCAGCCAAACGATCTGTGGGAGGAGAGCAGAGTGAGCCCCCCAGATGTGCCCCAGCCCGATCCATCACCCGCGTGCCAGTGCTGGTGTGGGTGATGCCCCTGAACCTGGGACCTGCCTGCTGGGGCCCCTCCTGTGCTGGTGTTGCCCTGCAGGGCTGGGACAGCCCTGAGAGGTGGAGTGGGGGAAGGAATTGAGGGCTGTGAGCCACCAGGCAGAGGTGGCTTCATCCACTTCATTTCAGCAGGTGTGCCAAGAAGCAGCCTCGAGGGACAGAGTGTCTCCCAGGGCACTGAGCCCTGCCTGTCCCCGCTGGCTGGCTCCTGTGCCTGCCCTGCCAGAAGGGCTGGCATGGGCACTCACCGTGGTGGCAGCTGACTCTGAGATGGTGCGGTAGTTGTACTCCTGGAAGTAAATGTTCAGCTTGATGATCCCATTCCTGTAAAGAGCAAAACCCACCTCAGTGAGGAGCTGGCTGTCAATGCCCTGCACCTCTGCTCCAGCCTGGCCGTGGGACAGAGAGACACCAAGACATCAGTACAGCGTGACAAACGTTATGACATTGGAACTGTCCTTAAGGCTGATTTTACTTTGCTGCATGCTTGCGTTTGACTGGCCCAGTGTGCAGCTCTGGAGAGCAGAGGACATGCATGAAGTGCCTTTTGGATCTGCTTTTTGTGTGTCCCAGGTGAACACGCTGCAAACCTTGTCCTCCCTGAGCATTTGCACCCGCGCGCGCTGGCCCAGAGCCAGGGCTCGTGTCAGGCTGATGTTAACAGGCTCAGCAGAGAAGATAAAGTGGTTGTTCCTTTCACTCACCTGTCCAGAGTCACATTTGTTGACATATCCCTTTCATAAGACAGAATATGGAAAATCCAGTCCTAGGGAAACAAAATCTGTTCAGAAAGAGTAGAGACATCCTGTGCTCCTGAAGAGCACAAGCCCTGCAGGTGCTGTGCCCCGTGGCAGGCAGCCCTGGCGCCCTGTGCAGCTGGAGGGGCACTGTGGGCTGAGCAGGGCAGCTCTGCCTCAGCAGGGCAGTGGGTGCTCCTTCCCTGTCCCATGTGGGCACAGCCTTGGGCTGACACTGGGACAGAACCCAGCAGGGAGGGGCCACTCTGGGGGTCCCTCCCTGCCTCATGCCCTGGTGCTGGGCTGGTCTGCGTGTGGAAAACATGGACTGCAGCAGAGGTGCTCTGACAACAGCCAGGGCCCATGTGCCTGGGAACAGGAGCCAGCAGTGTCTGCTACAAGCCAAGCAATGGGGTTACCTCAGAGGCTTCTGATGGCCAGTCCGCCATGGAGATGGTCATTTTGTACTGGGTGTCACTGGAGTGGAGAGGGACAGCATTAGTAGGGAGATTTCCCCTCCTCTGAAGTCCCTGGAACTTCAGTTCTCACACAGCAAACCAGCCCTGCAGGGTTTGCTGCCCTTTTGGGACAGTCAGGGCTGATGGAGTCAACGGGAAGGATCCCTCCACCTCCACAGCAACCAGGTCAGGCTCAGGTACTCACTTGCATGTTTCTTTGCAGGAGTCAATGCAGATCTGACGCTGTTTTATGCTGGATCTCAGTGAGGAATAGCAATATGCTGTTTGGTGAAAACAAAATTAAAGTATTTCTTTAGATAAGGACTCAGTTACTGAGGTATATCAGTTCCATTTATCAAAATAAATATTAGGTATAACCATTCAGCACAGATTTGCCATCTTTCCTTTCCTTGAGAAACTTGAGCAAAACATTCAGGCACTTTGCTAATAAATTAAAAATAAACTGTCAGTTTCTGAAGGCAGTTCTTACAGAACCAGCTTGCCCAGGGCTGGTATTTTTGGCACAGCCCTGGCCTCTGCCAGCACAGAGCTGTGCTACCCCAGGCGGGCACTGGACCCTCCATTGCCCCTGCCAGGGGACCCAGAATTTTTGGTGCAGAGCCCTGGAGTGATACCCTGTGAGCGATTCTCTCTCTTTGGTGCCCGAGGGCTCCCCCAGCCCACAGCCAAGACCAAACGCGGCCCCTTCTCCCCAGCACGGGCCCAGGTGGCCTCGTCCCACGGGGAGCAGCTGTGCAGGACCTGCAAGGACAGCAGCAGAGCCCGGCCCCAGAAAGCCCCAGCAGCTCTTACCCCAGCCTGGGTTGTCCTCGTTGTTGCAGTAATTCACCCCTTCAGGCAAAGGGAACATGTAGTGCCCACACCCACAGATCTCCACCATGTGGGTTTGGAAGCAGGAGCGCAGGCAGGCCTGGGGAGGCAAGAGGGACGCTCAGCCCTGGGGAGCTGTGCACTGCTGGGATGGCAGCGGCCCCAGAGCCCCTCTGCCCCCAGGAGCTCCCTCTCCTGCACTGAACAGGTGATCTTGGCGCTGCCAGGGCCTGCCAGACTTGCTGGGCATTGGAGTCCTTCAGGCCACTCGTGAGACCTCGTGGGCAATGCAGGGAGCTCAGCACCTGCTCCCACTCACACAAGAAACTGCTCATTTCTCGATTATTTCAGGGCTTCACAGAAGTAACATTCAAGCTTCCAAAAGGGAATACAAATGTTCTCTTCCACCACAGACAGGGCTGTGCTCTCCAGGCTTTACACAACACTGACAAAGGGCTGGTTTTACATTTTAAGGCCAGGAATTTCCAAATCCTTCAACATAAAGAGCAGACAAATGAATGATCTTTGTGTAGGTGCTGCTCTTCTGGGGAGGATTGTGGCTGCAGCTCCAGCTGCTGCACTGCCATTAGCTTGGTGAGGCGTGAAGTTCATCACCCACGACTGGAGAGGGATTCTGCACGAGGCAGCACAAAGCAATAGCAAAGTTTGTGAGAAGATAATTAAATTTAACCGGTGTGGGCAGGACAGGCAGAGAATTTCCGTGTGATAGGAAAGGTCCACAGAGTGCAGAGCAGCCAGGCAGTGATGGAGAGCCTGGTTTAGCTGAGAGGGCTCTGAAGTGGCGTTACGTGGGCACAGAACTCCGTCAGCATTTGCACTTCCAGGGAATAATGCAATCCTCCTGAGTGTTTGCTTAAACCTTATACAAGCATCTTCAAAAGCTGGCTAAAGTGGTCCAGTTGTTATTATATTATATAAAGGTAGAAATACAAAACCACTGCCAGCCCAAAGCCCTCCTGATCTCCAGGTGCATCTGTGAATCACCCCAAATGGTTTGGGTGTTTCCCTTATTATCACATTGCACCCTCAAGAGCTGCTTCTCTCTCCAGCACAGCCTGTTAGAGGTTAATTTGTATTAACCTCTGCTTAATGTTGGCCCTCTAATTTTCTACAGATGCAAGGTTTACTGACACTCAACTTTCTCATCCAATTTTCAGAGTGATGAAGAAGCAAAGGGCTGTCTCCCTTCCTGCACAAACCAGCTGCATTTTCAGGGTGAAAAATTACCTGATTCCCCCAAAGAGAAAAAAGTTAAAGATCACAGGAGTGTTCAGAGGGAGACTCTCTCCTTTGTACTCCTCTCCCTTCAGGGGTAAATATCACTTGTGTTCACGAAACACAGGTTCCTGAGAAGTGTCACTTTGACATTGTCCCAGCAGAAGTTTCCCAGAGCCTCAATGACTATTTCTACAGAACCATGTGGGGCTTAGGTCAGATATGAGGAAAAACTTTTCATGGAAAGGGTTGTAAAGCATTTGAACAGGCTGCCCAGGGCAGTGGTGAAGTCACCATCCCTGGAAGTGCTCAAAAATCATTTGATGTGGCACTTGAGGACATGGTTTATCAGTGCTGGTGCCGTGTTGATACTTGGATTTGATTATCTTGAAAGGTTTTATGGTTTTATGATTCCCCAGTACCCTACATGACAGGCAAAGATCTAACTGCTTTGATGGCTTTTCCTAAAGAGTGGTGTTTGATCCGGAGGGTGTTTCACCTGGATGGAGTAGGAGGTGTTGTACTGGCTGTAGAGGTTTCTGACGGGGACGTCGGAGCCGTTCACGGTGCAGTCGCTGTAGGGGTAACCCATCCGCTCCAGCTCGTCCTGCGGAGAAACCCAAACACCAGACTGTGCTCATCTCTTCTCCACAGGTCCCTGCGCCCATTCTCCAGAGCTCTGTAATTCTGTGCTCCCCAATGGCTTTGCTAGAGATGAGAGTCAGCGGTGGCAGAGCTGAGGAGGCTGCAGCCCCTTCCCTGGGTGGATCCAGGCAGGCCAGGCTGCTCAGGGGCTGCCAAAGCCCCTTCTGACGTGCTGCAGAAAGAGACAACCACGACCCGAGCCCAGAATCCCGGCCTCAATCAAGCACTTTGCCAGGACCGTTACATAAAACCCTCCATAAAGCGCTCCAGCCCCTGACAGGTGTGTACCTCGTCTCCTTTGGTTTGAGCCAGTTCAGCCAAGACTTAAAGCAAACTTGGTTTGGGTCCCATCAGATAACATTATTCTCAGACAATCTGCTCCCGAGGAATGCCACACATACCACCAGCACTCCAATGGAGGTTTCTGTCCCAGCCATGGCGTAGATGCCCTGATCCTTGAGAAAGGGGAAGCTCTTCTGTTGGTGCAGCATGAGCCTGGCCCCAGCAGCAGAGGACAGGTAGGGAATGTAGTCCTGCTGGCTGATGTCCAGAATCAGCTTCAGCCCTGGGACACCAGAAAAAACACTCACAACAGGAATTGTATTGGAAGGTGAGGCTTGGGGAAAGAAGGGAGTCTATTTTCTCCTCCCTGTTCCTTGGGAAGAGCCAGAGTCTGGCTGCCACAGCAGCCTGATCTGGGGAGGAACACTTGTGGTGGTGAATGCCCAGAACTGCAATAGCTGGCAACAGTCGCGTGTTGCCTCAGATATTTCAAACATCAGAGGATGCCCTTCTGCTACATGTCTGTAGTCACTTTTTTCTGTGTGGCACATTTTCCTTTTGGGGCTCATCCCCTTCTGGAAAGCCTCTGCTCCCTGTTGCAGTGCTCCAGTGACAGAGGAATCATAAGTCTGTCCTGAGGGACAGAAATGGGCACCAAGAGACAGAGCCCTCACGTCTGCCCCTCCAGCCCCCTCCTCCACCACAGAGCTCCCTTACCGAACTCAGCCCCGGGGTTGGAAGAATTCAGAGCCTCTTCATCCATGCCCCAGTTAAAGATGTAGCAGTTACCGTGGTCTGGGTGGTAGATTTGGGTGAAATTCCTGGAGGAATCATACACAGAAAACTGTGACTCTCGGGAGGACTAAAGGGGTGTGACATAAAGCAGAAGGTGGGCCCAGCTCAGCAGCTGTGCTTCCCAACACTGGGAAGTGTTGCTAGAGCTGAGAATCAGCAGCAAGCTCATTATCAGCTGACCTATACCAATCTCATTAGCAGCTGATATATACCTTAAAAAGAGAAAGGAACCCGTGTGCTGTTTGTTGCGCAGGGACAGAAAGGAGCAGGGAGCTTGTGTGCACCTACTTGTAGTTGCAGGGTTCAGCCCCATAGAGACAGGCCAGGATCATGTCCTCTGCCTGGTAGCCCATCCTGATCCTCTCGTGCAGCGGGACCTTGGAGAGGATGGAGGTGGACTGCAGGATGTACCACTCGGTCACCGCCTGCGCCGCGCTGCTGAAGTTCCTGTACGTGCAGTTCTCAGAGCCCTGGTGGCTGCACTGGGGACACAGAGCAGGCAGCCTGAGCCTGGGGGACAGCAGGGCCGTGGGGGACCCCTCCCCATGTGCTCACCCGCATGCCAGCCCTGCCTGCAGCTCCAGGGACTGAGAGGTTCAGCCTGACGGGGCCACAGGCCGACTGTCACTGAGCCGGCTGTCACTGAGCCGGCTGTCACTGAGCTGGCTGTCACTGAGCCGGCTGTCACTGAGCTGGCTGTCACTCTGAGCTGGCTGTCACTGAGCTGGCTGTCACTCTGAGCTGGCTGTCACACTGAGCTGGCTGTCACTGAGCTGGCTGTCACTGAGCTGGCTGTCACTGAGCCGGCTGTCACTGAGCTGGCTGTCACTCTGAGCTGGCTGTCACTGAGCCGGCTGTCACTGAGCCGGCTGTCACTGAGCTGGTTGTCACTCTGAGCCGACTGTCACTGAGCCGGCTGTCACTGAGCTGGCTGTCACTGAGCTGGCTGTCACTCTGAGCTGGCTGTCACTGAGCTGGCTGTCACTCTGAGCTGGCTGTCACTGAGCCGGCTGTCACACTGAGCTGGCTGTCACTGAGCTGGCTGTCACTCTGAGCTGGCTGTCACTGAGCTGGCTGTCACTGAGCCGGCTGTCACTCTGAGCCGGCTGTCACACTGAGCTGGCTGTCATTACAGGGTCCTTCCCCAGGGACATTTCCCTGCTGGGCAGGTTATACATCATCCCCAGGGTGACCCCACCAGTTAACAGAAAATGTCAGTTTTGGACCAATTCTTTAAGGCTGTAGCTTCCCCAGCCTCCGAGGTCTGCCCAGGCAGGGTCCTTGGAGCCTCCATGGGAGCAGGGGTGAGGGGTTCCAGGATCACCTTGTGCCTCTGCACTGTGGACTGCAGCAGGAAAGGGATGGGGCAGCAGCCACAGCCTCTCCCTGGCATTTTGGGTGCCTGACCCCAGGAAAGGATGAAGGTGCCTGGGAGCCTGCAGGGACCACCCCTGCCTTGGCTCTGTCCTGGGCTCAGCCTGCAGCAGGGTCTGGGCACAGGCAGTCCCCAGACGTGGCACAGCCAGAGCAGAACCCCAGGGCAGAGGGCCATGGGCAGCTGGTGCAGAGGAGACACAGATCTCCCCGCTGCATCCTTGCCGAGGCACCCATCCCTCATCTCTGCCCGCTGCCACTGTGGGACCCCTCTCATCTCACCAGCTTCACTGCCAGCTTGTACTTTTTCTCTTCCAACGTGGTGTTGGCTGGGGCAGGTGCAGCAGTGGTTTGGTTCCCCTCAGTGGTTTCGTTGTCCATGGTTCCATTGGTCCCATAGAGCTGGTGGCCCTCAGCAGTGTCACTGCTCACATTGGCTCTGCTGTCCATGGCAGTTTCGTTGTCCACAGCAGTCTGGTTGGTCTCAAAGATGTCCAGGATGATGGGATTGTCTTTGTCGTGCTCGTCAATGAGCACCAGGGGGATCTGGTTCCAGAGCTCCAGGTCGAGTGGCAGGGACATGTTCTCAGTGCTGTTGCCTGGCGTGGGCTGCAGGATCCTCTCCAGGGCTGCCTCGATGAGCCTGTCCAGCTCCTTCAGCAGGGGCTTCACCTCCGAGTACCTGCGGGACAGGGAGTGGGACCAGCAGTGCCAGCGTGTGGGGACACGTGGCAGCTCACCTGCCACACCACTGGCTTGGACCCTCCTGGGCACCTCAGAGTGTGCCTCAATTTACTGCAGGACAAGGGGAGCTTCCACGCACAGCACGGCCAGCTCGGACCCTGGTGTCCCAGCAGCTGCAGCTGGGCAGAGCAGTGAGAGGATAAACAGGGAGTGCTGCAGGGCTGAACACACCCGTGCTGGGCCACGTTGGTTCTAGTTCAGTAATTCACTGCAGTTTACACAAAACATCTCTAGCAAGTGGAGGAAAAACTACCCCTAAGCAATTCTTGTGTTGGCTGGGAGCTACACAAGATAGTCTTGCCTTGGGTTACACTATTGCATGGATTTAAAACAATGATAAATTTAAAGCAACTCTAACGAAAATCAGTGACTCCTTTGAAATCACAATTCAGTTCTCTGTCTTTATGGCAGACAGGACTGTGGAACCAGCTCTCAGTGACTGGAGTACGAACAATGAGAAGAATGCTCACAGCAAGGAAGGGGAAGGAAAGTGTGGGAAAAAATGGAAAGACTGATTCTAGCTGGGAAGGGTGAGCTGAATTTGGTTCTTTTATGAGCTGAGGAAAGTTTGCAGGGAGGTAAAAACCTTCATTAGATTGACTGATATGTGCAGAAACTGTGTTAGGAAGAAACTCTTCCCCATGAGGGTGGGAGGCCCTGGCACAGGTGCCCAGAGAAGCTGTGGCTGCCCCTGGAGCCCTGGAAATGTCCCAGGCCAGGTTGGACAGGGCTGGGATAGTGGAAGGTGTCCCTGCCCAGGGCAAGGGGTGAAATAAGATGAACTTGAAGGTCTCTTCCCAACCCAAACTGTTCTGGGATTCTGTGAAGCCCAGGAGAACTTGCGGGGAGATGAACCCTCCTCTGGCCCTGAGCCATTCATCTTCACATTGTTCTTTATTTGTTTTTAGGGACACCTGGAGACTCCATTGATGCTCCTAATGTGATGTCTCAGACAGGAACGGGCCCTCAGTACCTCACACTGGCAATGTTTCTGAGGGGTTAGGGCACACATGGGGAAATCCTGAGAAGAAAAGCTTACTTGAAGGGGTTGGCGTTGCAGATGGTGACTGCGGGGAACTTCATGGTCTTAAAGCCAATGGAGAGGGATGAGGTGACGTTGTAGGAGAGGTAGGTGTTGATGAGGATCCCCCACTGCCAGAACACCAGGGATGCAAAGAGCAGCGTTAGGAAGAACCAGATTAATTTCTTCTTTGGCCCCTCCTTGATGATGCGCTTGGGGCCGTGGGTGTTGGTGTTGTCGCAGTACCAGACCAGCAGCTCCTTGTAGGTGTAGCCAGGGCCCTTCTGCAGGCGGTGCAGTGCCCGCACCAGGTACTTCTTCAGGTTCATGCTGCTGCCTGCAAGCAGGAGAAGAGACATCAGAGCAGCTCTGAGAGGAGCAGGGCCTGTGCCACACCAGGTGCCCCAGGTTGGGCAGCCCAGCAGGAGTGGGGCAGCCACTGCAATGGCACGGCCATGGTTTGTAATCCAGAAAACACTCAAATGTTCTGCAGGGTCATGCCATGGCAGCAGCATGGCACCCAGCCTCCTCTGCAGGAGAGCTTTGGGACTGGCAGTTCCACGGGTGGTGAATGGTTTTGTCACATTTGGGTTCTTGCTGGCCCCACCAGAGCTGAGTGACCTGCGGGACGTGGCCGTGCCCGGTGACTCCCGAGCCTGGCAGGGCCCTGCAGTGTGGCAGTGCCTGCCCAGGTGCTGCTCGGGGAGTGGGAATGCTGTGTGCACTCTGATACAGCTGGAATGCTGTCCCAGCCTCAGCCAACGCTAGATGGACCAAGCAGTACACGCAGGAGCTGGCCTGGGTAGAGCTCGGGCTCACAGTGCTCAGGGATCAACCTCACATGGAGCCTGAGACAATTTTTCTTTAAAGTAAGAAGTATTAGAGCACATCCAGCTTTCAGAGGGACAGAAGAAGAGGAGCTGGAAGCAGCAGCACCTTTCCCAGGACCAGGAATGCTGTCCAGGGCTGCTGCCTGCTGGAGGAGGGAAACCAGATTGGTTTTTTCAACCAAATTCCTTTGTCTGTCAGATATTATCAGTATGCCCCCCCACTCCTCTGCTCTGGTGAGGGATGCTGCATACTTGGCATTCATGTTGTGAGTAAATAGAACATTTTGTGCTGCTATTTTAAGGTTAGAATCTGTGTTACTAAATCTTAACATCCCGAGGCAGGATTTCAAAAAGAACCTGAGGCAGCCAATCAGAACATTTGTCAGATTTAAGCTGCAGGAGAGCAGAGTTAAAGATTAATGCTGGGAATAGCCCCATCCTGGGAGGAAGAGTGGCGGAATAATGCAGCAATAGTTCACCAAGGAGCAGCACTCGGCAGGGCAGGAATGAGAGTGACACAGCATTACTTGCAGGTGAGCAAAGAAGGCAGCAAAGGTGTGCACGGGCCCTGGGGAGTGAAAGGAGGTGGGTTCTTCACACTTTTCAAAAATAAAGAAGGTGATACTGATTCCTTGATCTGCTGGCCAGATCTGCAAGTTCTCCTGAGTAGCACACGGAGAGTTTGATAACACTATAAACCCAACAGATTTTGAAGTCTCGCTGCATGACACAAAGAGAGGTGATGGTTTTCACTGCATGCCTATTACCTCTGATGTTAGATGTAGGTGATCCTCTGTGGGAGAGGACTTTGGGAAGAACAAACCCCAGCTGCTTCCGAGGGCAGGCTGTACTCCTCTAGACAAAGGCTTTGTTCTCCAAGGAACTCGTGTCCTGGGACTGGGACCCCTGGACTCCCAACCTCACCATCCCATCCTCCATGCCCTTGTGCCGCTGAGGTTCCCCTGCCCGTGGAGGGAGCACGCCTTGCAGCAGAGCCTGGCTGGGGTTTGGGCAGATACCAGCAGAGGGGGGCAGTGCCCTCAGCCTGTCCGAGCTGCCCAGGCTGTGAGGAGGTGCGAGCCCCGGGGCGGTGCTGCCCCAGCCCTGCAGTGTGAGCCAGCCCTGCCTTACAGAGCCCAGAGCTGCTTTACATCTGGGAGCCCAGCGAGGCCGACGAGGAAATACCTTCTGCCTTTTAACAAATCCAGTAACAGATTTAGATCAGATTGCAGTTTCCAGCCCCTGCCTGGCTGCTGTTGCCAGCTGCGTGCCCTCGGCCGTCCCTGCTGTCACCAACCACTGGCTCCTGCCACAGGGGGACCCCACTTGTGTGCTGGTCTCTGTGGGTCACTCATCAACCTGCCAGTGCTGGGAGAAATGATTCCTTTTTATATGGAATAAAAGAAATGGCAAGAAGCAAAAGCTGCATTTGAATATGCCTGGATGACTTTCTTGCGATGTATATTCTCATTTTAACAGTTTTCTTCCTACCTTTATTTCCAGTGTTCCCAAACAGGCTCCTTCCTTGCTGACAGCTGGAAGCTGCCCCAGGTGAGCCCCAAGGCCCTGTTTTGGGGGCTCCTCCCTGGCACAGTGCTCAGAGCTCAGCCCAGAGCTGCTCAGGGCAGGGTTGGTGCCAGGTTTGGTGCCAGCCTGGGGTGGGTCCTGCTCTGTCCCATCAGTGGGCTGCACCTGAGCAGAGAGGTGATAAATGAGGGGTGTAAGGACCCACTCTCCATCCGTGCACTGACAACTGTGTCTCCTTCCCACAGCCCCTCCGGAGGGAGGAAGAGGAGCAGCGATGGAGCAGGAGCTGAGCAGGGCTGGGGGCACAGAGGGGCCACCCCCTCAACAGACACACATCCCTGAAGCCTTTGCAGGTGGCTCTGGGGAGCCAGCACTGCATTACATCCCTGCTCTGCTCCAGGCTGCCCTGGTCACAGACCCCAGGGCTGTGAGACCCTGTGTGTGCCCACAGGGTGCCATGGCCCCTCTCCTGGCAGCACCTGCATCCCTGTGATGACCAAAGCCATCCTAGGAGAAACCTGCTCCTGGTTCCAGTGGGGTTTCTCTGTGCTGTGGACGTGTCCTCCCTGTCTCCAGCAGCTGATCCAGCCCTGCCTCATCCCAGCATCACCCTGGGTGAAACTCCTCCACCTCACAGTGACATCAGACTCCCACATTACGAAATGATCCTGTTGACTCTGTTGAATCTCCTCTGGGGTTTTCCTAGGGCAATTGCCACTTGAAGGAAATAAAGTCATAAGCAAAACTTGCCCCACTCCTGGAAGCTCCAGAGTCAGATATGGGCAGCAAAACCACGCTGACACTACCAGCCTGATGACACTGTGATTGCTCAGCACTTTCTCTCCTGAGACACACCAGTCACTCCTCTATGATGACCAGCTGCTCATCTGCCATCTCCCCTGAACCCTGAGGGAAAAGCCTAGTTTTCCTAAATGAGACATCTCCCTAGTGGTACTTTTGCAAATTAGAGGAATTTCTTTTATTACCTCACAAGTTTACAGGTTGGCAGTTTGAAAAGTGGAGCAGCCACGTGCCAGTGAGCAATGAAAGCCTGTCTCAAGGTGGGGTCAGAGCTCCCAGCAGATGCTCTGTGCTGCCGGTGCAGGGCCAGTGGCCAGGGCACACCGTGCCAGCTCCACCGCCCACGGCTCCAGCCCACGCAGGTGCCTCCGGGGCTCCAGCCCCCGGGCAGGCGTGCAGCACTCAGGAGAATTTACAGTCTGGAGTCAGATAGCGCTGCCCTGACGCTGTACCGTGTGCCAGGCACTCTGCTCCCGCCGCCCTGCCCAACCCTGAGCTCCCTCTGCTCTGCAGCCGGGCTGGGGCTGCTGGGGCTGCAGAAGGGAGGGCTCCAGGCAGAGCTCAGAGCCCTGCCAGGGCCTGAAGGGGCTCCAGGAGAGCTGCAGAGGGACTGGGGACAGGGCCTGGAGTGACAAGGGCAACAAGGGGTAATAGTTTCCCACTACCAGGGGGCAGGGATGGATGGGATATTGGAAAGAAATCCTTCCCTGGGAGGGTGGAGAGGCCCTGGCACAGGGTGCCCAGGGCTTGGAGCAGCCTGAGGTAGTGGAAGGTGCCCCTGCCCAGGGCAGGGGGTGAAATGAGGTGGACTTGGAGGTCCCTTCCAACTCAACCCAGTCATGATCCTGTGGCTCCCATGATGTCCCTGTCTCTCGGGACAATCACAAGCCGTGCTCCTCATGTGCCAGGAAGGTCACATTGTGAGTTCTCTTGGCTGCTTGGGCAAGGAATCCTGGACAGTAAGAGGAGCACACCCCCAAGACGAGCAGAGCGACTGCATCCCCTGGGATGCTGCGGGCACACGCTGCCTCACTGGGAGCACCATCCTGCGGGAGATGGCACATTTCCAACGCCAAACCAAACACTGAACTACTCCACGAAGATGCAGTTTGCTCCCATTCTCTTTTATCAGAAAGATTAAAGGAAACCCCTGGGTAAATAAGGGCTAAATGCGAATTACTGCCCCTTGCTGCACGCCGGGTACACCCCAAACCCCTGCCCAGCACGAAAACCTGCCCCGCTGCTGCCAAACCAGGCAGAGACCGGGTGACCTCAGGAGTGTAGCAAAGACACCACGGCCAGTCCCGTCGAGCCGGTCCCTTCGGCCCGAGACGCTGCCCGGGGATGCCCGCGGGCGCTGAGAGATGCCAGGGCATCCCTGGGCAGCGTCTCGGCCGAAGGGCAGCGCCCACCCGCACAGCCCGGCCCGGCCCCCGGTGCCCCGTACCTGCCGCCCGTGCGGCTCCGGCCGCGCTCCCGCCGACACCGGCACCGGCCCGGCCCCGCCGCCCGGCCCGCCCCGGCCCGCCCCGGCCGCACGGCTGGGCCCGCCCTCCCGTGCCGAGAGCGCTCCCCGGCCGGGCCCGGTTCCTTGGAGCAGCGCTTTGGTCTCCTCCCAGCACATCCCGAGGAATGGCGCCTGATTCTGCTGCTCCTGCTCCCGCCGCGTCAAACGCAGCCCGGGACCGGTGGCACGAACCTCACAGAATCACAGAGTTACTTGGTTAGGAAGGGACCTTAGGAACAGAATCCTGTCGTGGCTTGGGTTGGAAGGGGCCTTAAAGCCCATCCAGTGCCACCCCTGCCATGGCAGGGACACCTCCCACTGTCCCAGGGGGCTCCAGACTGTCCAGCCTGGCCTTGGGCACTGCCAGGGATCCAGGGGCAGCCACAGGGGCTCTGGGCACCCTGTGCCAGGCTTCCCACCCTCCCAGGGAAGGATTTCTTTCCAATAGCCCATCTAACCGTGCCCTCTGGCAGTGGGAAGCCATTCCCCCTTGTCCCCTTTGTCACCTCACCACTTTACCTTCCCTGGTGCCAGCTGTCCCTGGTGCCAGGCTTTTGACATGGGTAAATAAATGCAGGTGAGGTGCATTAGTGTTTTGAAACAGTTTTATAAGCTGTTTTAGAAAGATCCTATAATCTTTTTTCTATTTAAAATAATAATAAAACCTTTTAACCTTGGCAGAAGCTGCCTAGGACAGTGATGGGATCCCCAGCCCTGAAGGGATTTAAAAGCCATGTGGATGTGGCACTTGGGGACGAGGGTTAATGGTGGCCTTGGCAGTGCTGGGGAAATGGTTGGACTTGATGATCTTGGAGGGCTTTTCCAACCTGAATGATTCTTTGGTTCTATGTTAATTGATTTTTTTCTGTAAAAAGCCTGCCTTCGCAGCTGTTTGCTCCCCTGCCTGCTGCTGGGCACACTCCTGGCAGGAGTCAGAACACCTCGAGCCTGTCAAGTGTGGACTAGACAAGATACTGATTTTCAAACAGAAGGGGCAGAGCTCAGAGCCACCAATGGACTGATCTGGACCTTGACTATCTCTTTCCGGGAGAAATGAGCGATGTTTCTATAAAATGACAGAATGAAATAAACATGGCAGCAGCTTTTCTGTTTGTTTCAGGGCTGGGAGGCAGCAGCTCAGAGGGGCCAGGGTCCTCCCAGCCCAGCTGTCCTCGGTGATTTTCACGGTGATTAGTATGTGCTCTGTGATTTCATGACTTAATCTCAATATTATGTGTCTTGCACGCTGACTCCTGTTGATCCCATAATTAATCCCTCGGGGGGCTGGAGAGACCTCCCCCCCTTTTCTGTACTCTCCTAGCCCAGGGCCAGCCCGGTGTGTGCACGGGCTGGGATCCCTCAGCCCAGCACTGCTGTACAAACACATTTGGGGGTAAAATCCCGAGCATCTCCAGCAAAGTGGGAGACGTCAGCTCCTCACAACAGAACAGTGAACCTGTGCAAACCTCCTTGGAACCATAAATCACTGCTGAGGGCACAGCATTGTACAGGGGAGTGATTGCCTCTTGCTAGGAGAGGTAATGGCAGATTCTTGTTCAATCAGGACTTGGTCAGACTTTCCCAAATGTCCCCGTGTTCTGTTATTTGGGAACAAAAGGGATTTTTATTTTTAACTGGCACAAGTATAGCTCATGCCATTATGTCAGGAGTGGAATGTGGGATTGTGTTTGAGAAGTATCTCCAAGGGAAGCTGGAATGAACAGGTTGGATGGACCAGGACCTGCCGGGTTCCTCTGTCCTGTCACAGTAATTGCCCTGCTGTGGCCACTGCTCTCCCAGAGAACAAAGCCAGTTACCAGCTCTGGCAGCTCCAGCACTGGAAATAGAGCAGCTGGCGTTTGTTCCAGGGTTTGGAACATCAGCTGCGCAGCCAGCAAGGCCAAATGACCTTGAGCTGCTTGACTTTCCATCATCTCTCAATTGTTTATGAGGAAGTTTATTTCATAAGCAAAAACCTCCTGCTGAAAATACAGCTGAAACGCCACAGGAAGCTCCCCTGCATCCCAGGCATTGTTTCCCCAGTGGTGTGTGGTGCTGGCATGATGCACTGCTGACAGCAGCTAAATACAGCTGGGACACCAGATCCACGGGGAAAATCAGCCCTGAAAGGGACTCCATCTGCCCGATCCACCACCTTTCAAAAACATCAGCTGCTCCTAAATTTGTCTGATGGAAGGAAAACGTTTTGATGGTGGCTGTGGCTGGTACAAGGGCAGCTGGAATTTTGCTGGATGCTGTTAGGTCTGGATGTACAGATGAAGAAGAGCAGAGGTGATTGTTCCTATCGGTCCCCATCAGTCCCTGTCACTGTCACCCGCCCAGTGCTGGTGCAGGCATTGTGTCCCCACACAGGGAGGCTGCTCCTGCCCCTGCCCCTGTCCCTGTCCCTGCCCCTGCCCCTGCCCCTGTCCCTGTCCCTGTCCCTGTCCCTGTCCCTGTCCCTTCCCCTGCCCCTGTCCCTGTCCCTGTCCCTGCCCCTGTCCCTGCCCCTTCCCCTGTCCCTGTCCCTGTCCCTGCCCCTGTCCCTGCCCCTTCCCCTGTCCCTGCCCCTGTCCGTGCCCCTGTCCCTGTCCCTGTCCCTGCCCCTGCCCCTGTCCCTGCCCCTGCCCCTGTCCCTGTCCCTTCCCCTGCCCCTGTCCCTGTCCCTGTCCCTGCCCCTGTCCCTGCCCCTTCCCCTGTCCCTGCCCCTGTCCGTGCCCCTGTCCCTGTCCCTGTCCCTGTCCCTGTCCCTGTCCCTTCCCCTGTCCCTTCCCCTGCCCCTGCCCCTGCCCCTGTCCCTGTCCCTGTCCCTGCCCCTGTCCCTGTCCCTTCCCCTGTCCCTTCCCCTGTCCCTGCCCCTGTCCCTGTCCCCCTGCCCCTGTCCCTGTCCCTGTCCCTGCCCCTGTCCCTGTCCCTGTCCCTGTCCCTGCCCCTGCTGAGGGAGCCGTGCATCCGGCCCAGGCTCACCCAGCACGGTAATTGCCAGGTTTATCTCTCGTGTGCACTTCCAGAGACAGACGCTGTCACTAAATGAAACAGAGTCGTTTCGTTGTGACCAGTAAAAGCCCGTGAAGTGACAATGAGCATCTCACAACCACCGTGTGCCGGAGCCCTGTGTCAAACCTGTTAACTGGCCTGTGTTTGCGTTACAAAGATCAGGCAGTAAAACCCAGACTGGTTTTGTTTTACAAGGCGCAGCAGAGGGAGGGAAGGGGCCCCGTGGCTCCTGCTGGCCTGGCACAGCTCGGTGGGCCGGTGGCACACCTCAGGGGCCGGTGGCACAGCTCGGTGGGCTGGTGGCACAGCTCGGTGGGCCGGTGGCACAGCTCAGGGGCCGGTGGCACAGCTCGGTGGGCTGGTGGCACAGCTCAGGGGCTGGTGGCACAGTTCACGGGCCGGTGGCACAGCTCAGGGGCCGGTGGCACAGCTCAGGGGCCGGTGGCACAGCTCGGTGGGCCGGTGGCACAGCTCAGGGGCCAGTGGCACAGCTCGGTGGGCCGGTGGCACAGCTCAGGGGCCGGTGGCACAGCTCGGTGGGCCGGTGGCACAGCTCAGGGGCCGGTGGCACAGCTCAGGGGCCGGTGGCACAGCTCAGGGGCCGGTGGCACAGCTCGGTGGGCCGGTGGCACAGCTCAGGGGCCGGTGGCACAGCTCAGGGGCTGGTGGCACAGCTCAGGGGCCGGTGGCACAGCTCGGTGGGCCGGTGGCACAGCTCGGTGGGCTGGTGGCACAGCTCAGGGGCCGGTGGCACAGCTCAGGGGCCGGTGGCACAGCAAGGGCTGCTCGGTGCCAGGCTCGGGCACTGGGCTGTGGCACCACCGTGTGTGGCCCTGCCAGCCCAGCTGTGGCCACAGGGACAGAGGGATGGGGCAAACCCCTCTGGGGCCCTGCTTGCTCAGCCTCAGCACGGTGACCTGGGCACCGAGTCCTGGTTCCCCTGCGGATGACACGGGGCAGGTTCAGCACAGCCCGGTGATCATTTGTCACTGGTGGGGTTTCCCCTGACCAGCTCTGTAACTAATGGTGACAGAGCATTAATTGCACTCATCTGCCTTTTCCGCTGTACAAGTTTACTGGAAAAAATATCCCTCCTGCTGTGACTCCAGCATCCAGGGATGTGGCAGCTCAGGTCCTCTGGATGCCTCCAGGCCACCCTGGTACAGGCGGGAGTGCCAGTGTGGCTCCAGCAGGATGCAGCAATGTAAAGGTGCCCTGGGCTGGTGCTTTATGGTCCCCTCCCATGTCCTGGGGCAAATGTGAACTATTTTGTGACTGATGACATTTTATAACAAGACCAGAGCTGATTTATAGCAAGCCCAGGAGTGATTAGCCCTGTGTACCCAGGGGAACAGCTTGTACTGTTCAGGATTCATTATGTAAACTTGGGTGAGAAGGTCTTAAAACCAGAGGGATGGCACTGGTTGTGACAACAGGGTGATTCACCCCGGCTGGAGCCGGCTGCCACCTCCACTGTGTTCTGGGTGATCACATCCCGCCAGGACTGCGCTGTGCTCTGCGGCAGGTGAATAAATACAGGGAACACATGGTTTTAATCCCTGGAAACACATTTGGACAAAGCACATGAGTGGAAGAGAGAGATGTGACCCCACATCCCACACCTGGTGCTGGATGGGGCCTGGCTGGCTCAGTTCCTCGGGGCTTTGCAGGTTGGGTTGGGTTTTTGTCACTCTCCCCACAGTGTCCCCTCCTGTAGTTTGTATCTCACAGCTTTAGGAACATTGCCAATGGCAAGGCTGCTGGGGTCACAGTGCCACCACGGTCCTGGGGGGCTGGCAGGGCTGGCAGGCACATACCCAGCAGTGAGGGAGGCCCGGGTCCTGACAGGGTACAGCTCCCACCCAGGGGAACTGAGGTAGGTGTGTACGACTGGGAGGGACAAGGCAGTGCAAGAGTGTTACAGGAAAGTGCTGAGGCTTGGCTGAAGATTCCAGAGGACAGAGGCAGGAACACTGTGTCCACAGCCCTGGGGCCAGGTGTGTTTCCCTGTTTACACCCCCGGCTGTGTTACAACCAGGCCAGGGAGCAGGCATGGCTGCAGGTCAGCATTGGGCCACGCTGCCCGCAGGGGCCGCAGGGACAAGGACAGGGAGGGCTGGAGAGCCCCTGCCCTCCACCACCACTGCCCCAGGGCCTCCACTGTCCCTTGCTGCACACCGGGCACACCCCAAATCCCTGCCCAGCCGGGTGCCCCGGGTCCCCACTGCCCTGGAGAGGGGTGCCCAGCCATGTGGGACGGGTGCAGGCCGTGCCCACGCTGCCCAGGCCGGAGTGGCACAGCAGGCTCAGTCTGGCGGCTGGGATGGCAGTGCCCAAGCTGGGCCAGGGTTCCTGCTCGCCCTCCTGCCTTGGGCACCGCTCTCTTCTCAGTCTGGTTCCAGGGTGAGCCGTGCCCAGTGCCATGAGTGCCAGGGGGTGTGGGCAGCTGACAAGGGCTTTGCATGTCCCAGCCCGTCCTGCTCTGGGGAGATGCCACCATGGGGATTAGTGTGGGCCCTGTGGTGGCATGTCCCTGCTGCAGCCTGGGCCACACTGCCATGGGGATTAGTGTGGGCCCTGTGGTGGCGTGTCCCTGACTCACCTGGAACTGCTGTGGTGCCACCACGGCTGCCCTGCCATGGCCTGGCCTTGGCTGGGGATGCTCCAGCTGCTGGAAAATGCTTCCAAAGTACTGAGAACAGGCTGGTGGGGATGGCTCAGGCCATCTGTCCGGTATGGGGAACTGCTCCAGGGCTGGCTCACCCTGCCCTGGAGGCAAAGGGGTAAAATGTTTGGCCTGCCCAGAGCTGGGCTTGAGCACAAGAGGCTCAGAGCCTGGATGGATTTTCCATTTCCATAGGCATGTGCTGGAGATGCCTTTCCCCAGCCCAGGCCCATTTACATTAATGAGGCATTTAACTCCCAAACCTGTTTGTGGACCACTGGATGTCACCCAGATGTCACCTCTCTGGAAGGGACCTGGGCAGTTTTTAACCCTGTGGGTGCTGCCTGGCTACATCTGCTGGGAGCAGCTTTGGGCAGCTGCTCCTTCCTTCCACTCTGAGGGAGGCTGGGGTCACCCCTCCAGGCTGACAGCCCCGCACGGGCAGGTTCCTGCCATCCCGAAAATCTCCGTGCAGCTGGATTTTCCTCCTCCTCAGCCACTTTCCCCCACAGCCCCTCCATCCTCTGGCTTTCTCCCCGCTGGCAGTGGCTGTGGAGGAGCAGAGCGAGGTTCTCCTGCTGTGCCTCCTCTCCTCCAGGGCCGGTCCGGGGTGCCGGCAGCCTTTCCCTTGAGTCACCAGCACCTGCTGCCCCAGGTTTGTTTCAACACCTCTCCCCAGCCCGTCCCTGGCCAAGGCAGTGCCTGCCATGCTGCCTGCACCTTGGCTGTGGTTTTGGGTACTGCAGCTGCTCCCCGCAGCCCTGCGGTGCCACAGAGCTGCAGCTGTGGGTCTGTGGGTCTGGGGACATTGCCATCCCTGCCCACTGTGGCTGCAGCTGAACCCCAGGGACGGGAGGCAGGCAGAGGCTGTTGTGAGTGAGGGGTGCCTGCTCTGGAGCCCCGAGCGGGGCTGGCTGGGCTCCCAGTGCCTGCCGTGGGTCTCATGGGGCACTGTCCCCATGGCAGGACACCAGGCTTCCCAGCTGAGCCCAGAGCCAGCGCAGTGCAGCAGGGGATGGTGCTGAGCCCTGGCTTTTACTGCGTGTTGTTCCTGTAAACTCCGAGCTGAGTTTCTCAGGAACTGTGGGTTTATGATGTTCAGCGTGTGCCAGTCCTCATTCTCAGACCATCCTCAGTGGCTTTCTGTGTTTGAGGTGACTCAGGAGTTCAGCACAGTTCAGCGTTTAACTCATGATGAAGTAAGCCATTTCTGTAGCTCCATGGCTCTCTGCCTTCTGAGGATTATTCATACAGAGAAAAGGTGTTGCACCTGCCCAAGAGTAACTGCAAACAACACCTGTGGAACACCTGTGCTTTTCCAAAGAATTTAAAGCAAGTGTTCTCCCAAAAAAGCACCTGCCAGGACACATATCCTGGGTTTTCAGTGGGAGACCCCTGACATTTCTGCTGCTGGACCACAACAGGTTAGCAGCTTTGCTCTCCATCAAAGGATATTCCCCTTATTGGAACTGCAGTTCTTCCTATAATGTCTGACCAGTCCTGCACCTGCTTTTGTGCAGGGTTGGCACTACTCTGTTTACTTTGCAAGATTTTGTTTTGCTCTGGGGAGGCTTTAGAAGCACAAACCCCTGACCCATCCCAGTCTGTGCCGGCTGCCAGGGCCTTCCCCAGCCCTGGAGCGGGGCTGGGGGGTTCCCTCCTGTCAGGGGGCTGATTGCATGATTAGCACTCGATGATTGCATGATCAGCACTCCTGATATAACCCAGCTCTGAGGGCTGCTGGGGCTGGGTAGAGATGCTGGAGTAGCCTGAGGGGAAGAAGAAGCCCAGAACCAGCATCAAGCTGAGCTTGGGCAGTCTCTCCTTAGCACTGCCTGCAGCAGATATGAGCAAACCCTGTGGAGAGCTGTGGTCTCAGGTGCTGCTGCACACGCAGGTACAGATGTGGAGTTGAAGAACTGTGCTATGGCCCACTTTGTGATGTTTGCTGCTTTCCCCGGGAGGTGAGCCCCTGAACGGTCCCTGTAGGCTGTGCTCCATGGCAGCTGGGGGCAGCTGACCCCTGTGCACTGGAAGGCAGGTCCTCAGTCAGGTGTAATGGGGTCAAACCAGCTCCTGTGCCAGCACCACCATGCTGGCAAGGAAGGGGTTTGTGGTGGTGTTCCTTAGCTCTGCACTTTGCTGTTACTCCTGTCCCTGCTGTAGGGGGACAGCTCATGCCTGTAACACCAAGGGGAGGTGGGGCTGCCCTATTCTGCTCTAGCTCTGTCCTGCCACCGCTGCCCATGAGGCAAGATTGCCATGATGAGCTGGTACTTGGTGCTGTTGGGGTGATGGGGATGAGCCACGGCTCGCCCAGGGCTGCACCAGGGGCTGAGGCAGGTCTGCTTCCCACTTCTCCTGTGGCCTCCAAGGGACTGCTCAGGTGCAGAGCTCTCTGGGGACATGAAAGTTCCAGTGGTTTAGGTCTCTTGCTGGTTAACATTGCTATGTGAAAGGCCTTTTCACTGTTTCTGCTTGCACCCCATGCTCCTTCTGCCTGCTCTGAGCTGGGTCCCACAGAACCCCCCTGCTGCAGCTCTCTGAGAGGCCTGGGGTCGCTGAGAACCTACAGCCCCTGGACAGGCACAGACAAGTCCTCTCAGTTCCCTGCAGGCATCCTGAGAGCTAACTCATACAGTGGTGATTTAAAAACAAAAAAGGGCAAAGCAGTTACTCAAAAATATATCTTTATTTTTTCAGTTTATCATATATTTAAATAATTCAGTTAAAATAGGTTTTATTGCACATTAAAGAACCTTTCTGGATTCTCACTGTCCTGTATAAAATAAGGTCATAGAGAAAGGAAAGGAGAGACTCTTCCACTCAGACCCCCCTGACATGCTCTGCATGGCTCTGGCCCTACAGACCCCACCAGCCAGTGTGGGGTGGGCTCTGCCCATCCTCTCCACAGGGAGCTGAAGGCAGCACAGGGGGCTGTGGCAGGAGGGAGGCCCCAGCTGCCCCAGGAGCACTCGTGGCTGTGCTGCACAGGCAGCAGCCCCTGGCCCTGGGGGGAGCAGCACAGGAGGTAAAACGCGGGTGCTGACACTGCTCTGCGGATGGGAGTGTGTGGGGGCAAGGTGGATGAGGTACAGGGGGGCAAAACTTCCTCCAGGCTTTGCCAGCTCCAGGGCAGGTAGGTGGGGAACTGGCTGCAGGAGGAAGTCCTTGCCTGGGGTTGAGCAGGAAAGGAGCAGCCAGCTAACTCCCTGTGAGGCTTCTGGGAAGTAATTTAATGAGCGCCTTGGAAGTTATGTTTAAGGGCTGCTTGAGTGATGTGGAATGGAACAGGCTTGCAGAGGATGCACTTCATTACTGTGCTCCAAATTGGATTTCATGCCCTTTCAGATGATTCTTTGGGGATGACTCGGGCTTTCCTACCTCAGCTGTGTAGTAACTTGCTCTACAAGCCCATTTTTGGTTGTCCTGGCTTTTCATCTCACAAGAAAGAGCTCCTCAGGCCACCATTGGAATCGGGTTTCTAATGAAAATTCAAGTGAGAGCTTTCCTTTCATGCTCTTTTGTGCCTTACCCAAGCCCCTGTCATGCCCTTGCTACAAATGCTATCCTGGATTCCTGACAGCCTGGGGTTTTTCCCACAAGTCCAGCCACACAGCAGAGAGCAATTAGTGTTAATGCTCAATGTGGCATCAATCTGCTGCTGTGGAGCAATTCCTGCCCACATGCAATGGGGTGTGTGCAGCTGGTGGCTAATGCGTGCCTTTGCCTGGTGAGACATCCCAGCTTAGTACCACATCCTGCTCCAGCCATCTCCTGCCATCATTAACTCGAGAACTGATGTTGCTTGAAGCTCCCAATGTCTCTGAGCCCTCGGCTTTTGTGTCTGAGCTTTGTTCGGGGCAGCTTTGAGTGCCAGTTCAATCCCTGAGTAAGGGTCTGACCTGGCAGCCCTTCAGTGCTTGTCCGGATCGGTGCCTCGGCCCCGGACACGAGTCCAGCACCCACCTGGGGGCGGGTGGGTGTGTGTGGCGGGTGTCAGTGCTGGCTGAGCTCCAGCGTGTCGGGCAGCTGCTCTGTGAAGGCCGTCTCCAGCCGCAAAGTGCTGTAGTTGGGCGGGGGAGTCCTGGGCAGGGGGCTGTCCTGGGGCAGCGGCAGGCGCAGGGCGGTGGTGAAGGTGGGCAGGTCCTCGTCGATGCACGCGGGGTTCTCGTGGCCCTGCCTCTCCACATCACTGGCCGTGGCCTGGGCCGCCCTGCCCTGCTGGCGGCCGCTCCACCACTTCTTGGCCCTCTGCCACTGGCGCCGCAGCACGATGGACAGCGAGTCGATGAAGAACACCTCCACGATCTCGATGACACACACCACGGAGCAGCTCATCCACAGCCCCAGCTGGCCCCCGAAGTTGGACAGAAGAATGACGAGCTGCAGGAGCAGAGAGCACAAGGTTAGGGGCTGCCATGGAGCCATCACAGCAGGCAGAGATGGAGCCGGGGCACCCAGGGCTTGCTCAGCACTCCCAGTGCAGCGGGCCCATCTCTGCTGTTGTTGTCTCTGGCTCAGTTTCAGAAGGAGCTTGGAGCTGAGCTTGCTGCGCAGCCCCTGCACGGGGCTCGGGGCTGGAGAGGCAGAGACGTGGCCTGAGATAAGGGCTGGAAAGGGCAGGACCAGCCCAGAGGTGCATATCTGAGATCAGCTTCCTGCCTCTGCCCGTGTGGGACTGCTCCCCTGGGCAGGTGAAAGCTTCCAGCCTGCGTGGGAGGAAGCGCTGCGTCTCCTGGGAGTAGGGACCAGCATGCTCACTCACCGTGTTGGCAGGATTCTCCGAAATGAATCTCTCGTTCAGGTCCTTGTAAAACACCATGAGGTTGGCAAGGTCTGTCCTGGGGAAGAAGGAGGCAGGCAGAGGGTTTAGTAAAACAATAACATGAAACATACTGAAAAACTATGCAAATAACCAGTTGGACCAGTAGGGCTGGGCTGCTCCAAGGGAGCTTTTTCCCCAATTGCCATCATTAGGGCTGCTGAGATCGTATCAGAGCTGGAGGTGCAAGGCAGGAACACACAGGGGGACTTACTTGTTCAGCTTCTTGTTGAGTTTTTGCCCTTTGTCCCAAGAGAGAACTCGGAGCATCCAGTCCTGGAGAACAGACAGAAAATGCTGCTCTAGCTGCAGGTTCTTGTGCAGAGACCCTTGGGAAGGGACTCATGCTCCACATCTCCTTGGGCTAGTATGGGCACCAGAACTGAGTGTGTGACAGGCCAGCTGAGCCTGGGCATCTCCCAAGACAAATTTCAGTTTAATGATGAACTCCTGGAGGGGAAGCCCTGAGCTGGAAATTACAGACTGATCTCTGGGCATAGTATCACTGCTTTAGTGCTGAGCCTCTGGGGTTACTCAATGCCTTGTGCCAGGCTGCTGTTGTGGTGGAGTGCAAGTGGGGACTGACCTCTGACACGACGGATGGCCACTGAGCAATGCTGGTGGTGAGCGCCCACTCCTTGAAGCTGCAGAGAGAGGCAGGGTGTCACTCGTGAGCTCCAACTCCCACGCACACTTTACCTCTGGCTGTGGCAAGGACTTACCTGCAGGCATCTTTGCAGATCTGCTGGCAGCCCAGCTGCTCCTTCACAAACTTTTCATGCAGTCTGTAGTAGCAGTACACTGCAGGGGAGGAGCAGGACATGTGTGAGAAGCCAGAAAGAAAAAACCTGCTACCTGGGCTGGGGTGGGACATCTGGGGCATAGGTGGCCTTTGTGGCCATCGCCTACATTGTGGGGATAAAAAGATTTATCCTATAAATATTGCAAAAGACTCTTGAGAAGTGGCTGTCACTTGATATAGGCATGAACACTGCCACACCTGGTCAAGCCCTCCACTCGACTGCTCTGTGGTGGGCACAGGTGACAAGCCATCAGGGCAAGTTTCACAAACCAGTCAGTGTGAGCAAGGGAGGCACTTCTGGCTCTGGGTGTGGGGGCTTAAGTGGGTTAAGGCAGATTTGGCTCATCCCAGCATGCTGGGTGTGCAGCAGCTGAGACAGGGACACTGGGGGTGCAGGGGACAGCACTGGCAGCTGAGGCATGGGCAGTGCCAGAGTGTTTCAATACTAACTCCAGTTTGGGTTCTTCTTGTAGTTGCAGTACTCGGCCCCAGCAGGTAAGGGCTGTGCGTACTGGGCACAGCCACACGACTCCACCATGGCCTTCTGGAAACAGGAGTGCAGGCAGATCTGGGGAGAAACAACACACCTGGGGGCTAAGAGGCAGCACCAAGCTCCAGGCTCCTGTGCAGAATGCCCCCACTTCCCCTACAGCCACCGAAAGCTTCAGTGTTGCAGTTTTACAGAGTCAAGGAGAGGGTTTTAGGCCTGCCATGGCACGTGGCCCATGAATCACTAACTAGGTGTGGGAAGTGACTCACAGCAGCAAACGTTCACAGCTTCCACCAAACCCTGCTGGTGCCTAAGAGAGGTGAAGCTGGGAGGATTAACAGGGCAGCAGAGCTGTGGCTTGTGCTACAACACTGGGACATGCAGGAACAGAACTTCTCTTTTAAATCCCAGTCAAGCTTTTCGGTCCCAGTCCCAGCCCTCCTGAGCACTGAGTTTCGGTGAAGTACTGTTATTAAAAACCTGAGATAATGTCTGGGTGATCCTACCTGGCACTACACCAGAGCAGATTTCATATTCTTCATAAAACAGAAATTCAGCCTAGACCTGGGCTTTGCAGCAGGCAGGAGCTAATGTAAGTACAATTCTTCAAGGGGAGAGTGCCAGAACAACTGACACTCTCCAAGAGGACCCAATTACAGAAACCATGCAAAATTAGTGGAAACTTACTCTGTAAACAAACATCCTGCTATCTGGATACTGATTAGATGGTTTCTGTTATTCTTGGAGTCCTAAAGGTCACAATTTCTGGCTTCAAGGGTTACTAAGCTGCAACCTTTACTTGGCCAATATTTTCCAGTCTCACATTGCTTGAAAATTGCCTAATGAGCTCATGTTCTCTCTTTATCTAACAGGGTGCCTGAGGGAACTTCAAACAGCAACCACTTAGGAATAAAAGTTGGATTTTAAGAAGTGCTGTTGCATTTTACATCAGTGGTAAAAGCAACAAGCCTGTGCTCGGACCATTCCCAGTCTCAGGTCCTCAACCACAGACTGTTACAAAGTTTTTCATGCAGGTAGTTTTCAAGCAACTGATAAACCCAAGTGGAATGGCTTTACCTGGAGTGAGTAGCTCTTGTTATAGAGATTTTCCACAGGTATGTCAGCTCCTGTCTCTGTGCAGTCACTGTAGGGTTTGCTTAGCTTGCGAGACTGAGTCTGGGAAACAGAAAAGAAAAAACTTGTGGTCTTGGAGTTCACAGACAAACCAAAGGGTTCAGTGACACTTTATCCCAACTCTGAAACTGTAAGTGATAAGGCAGCTTTGAGCAGAATGTTTACCTTTTGCTACCTAAAGTGATTTGTCGATCCCTTGTCAAAACAAGGGGTTTTTTGTCTCTAATATCCGTTTCCCAAAAAAACTGCTCTGCTGGGATTCTCTGCTGTCTTCCTGGAAACCTTCTGCAGGAATGCAGGGTGGTGTAATCATGGCAGTGAGGATTTTTCAAAGCACAGTAATCCATATGCATGTTCTCTCCTGGTCTTAGAGGCTGTGTTTTTACTCTGGATGTTTGTGCTCTGAGGGAGGGCAGTTGTTTTCGAGGGTTTTGGGTTATTTTCTGTGAGGATCCCCACCTGCCTGAGCTGCTGTTGCACTGGCTGCTCCTGTGCTGTGGGCAAATAGCACTTGAGGCTCCACTGGTGCTCAACAGCACCTCTCTCAATCCACTCTAAATCAAATGTTTGTGTCTCCCTCAAACATTTTTCCAGGTGCTGCTTTGACCCTTCCTCTCAAATGCTAATGACTTTTCCCAATGTCTGCCCAGAGCAAAGAGCTCTGACATGCCAAGTCTGTGCCCGCAAGCTCTGTGAAACCAGGGCTGGGAGCCCTTAAATTCCCGAGATCTGATTCCAGCTGCATGGCCCACTTCCTGCAGACTGCCCTACCTCCCTCAGCCCCTGCTATCTTTCCGCAGCAATTATGCACTTTACAATAGAGTGGCCTGAAACCACAAGAAACATCCATTTAAGAATCCATTCACCGATCTTTCTCTACAGAGTTTAAAATTAGAATTTAAAATTCCGCACAAAGGATCAATCCAGCAGGAACATGAGAAAGGCTCGTTACCCCTAAGGCTCTGAATGCAGCTCCTGAGGCCACCTGATAAGAGCATACCTCACCACCTTGTCTACAGCAAGAGAAGGCTCTGGGCCAGTATGCTGCAAGTCAACACTTTTAGAGATGTTTAAATCTCTCTTTGGAGGGAAAGATGGGACTTCAGTACTAGAGATGCATTACTTCTGAAAACTGACTGAAACCAGCTTTGAAATTCCACATCCACAGTGCCAAGGCACTACCTCAGTCTGCTCCTGGGGCTTCCAAGAGATGATCGATCCTTTGTATAGAATTATTTTGTTGTGGCTTATGCTCCTACAAAACTTACTTGTTCCATCAGGTACTGAAATAATTTCTAAACTAAATATTTAACTAAAGCATTGTAACTCTGACCAAGCAATGCCTTGTTTGCATGCCAAGCATGTTGGAATATTTTTGGAGGTGGGAGGCAGTCCTAGTAAGCAGCAGAAAGCCATGAGCACTAACCAGACACTGAGGGCATGTTCAGAGCCCAGCGAGCAGCACCGTGTGGGACACAGCTGCTGTGTCCTCCTTTGTGACTGTGCATGTGGGACAAGCACTGACCTGGCCCCTTGGTGCTGCAGCCCTGTCCTGACAGTCCTGACCCCCCAGCACTCGGCAGGCTCTCTGGAGTTGTCTTTTCCCAGCAGGACAGTGATCTCCAGCTTTTGTTCTGAGACCAGAAATTGTTCTGAGACCAGCTTCTATTTCGGCTGCCTCATTAGGACGCAATTGGATCCCTTCCTCATGACAAATCCTTTATATACAGACATTAGGATGTGCCCAATCTTGTTTTTTATACTACAGCAAAACTTCAACCCTGTTGTGCTAGGAACATATTACATTAAATATTGAGACTGCCTTGTGTGACAGAGTCTCAGTACGGTGTGACAGTGACAAAGAAAAGAGTCTTGAGAGACTTTGTGTCCTCACACCATCCTGGTTCCCAAACCTCTCAGTCATGATTGACCAAGGAGCTGCTGCCAGTTTTCCAGACAGCTGGAAGACAGTTAACTATTTGCATTTTGTGAAACATCAGCCCTCTTTTAATGCCTTTTCTAAGGCAGAGCCTATCAATATTCGGCATATCCAGATAAGCAGGATAGCTGGTGCTCCACCAGAAAGAAAGGCAGAGCTGAAGTGCTCACTTAACAGCCCATCCAGATGAAAGGGGACCTGGCATAGCTTTCGCTGCTGCGCCGAATCCCCTCGGGCCGAATGCCTCCTCTGAACTACACTAAATGGGGAAAGCAGGAGCTGCAGCTCTCCTCGCCTTTGCTCACTGCTGGCAAAGGCAAAGCCGCTGCCCAGGGGAGTGGTTTACTGCTGG
The DNA here is from genome assembly GCF_012460135.2 of Molothrus ater. Classification (NCBI taxonomy): domain Eukaryota; kingdom Metazoa; phylum Chordata; class Aves; order Passeriformes; family Icteridae; genus Molothrus; species Molothrus ater. Next base: position 522,434 of record NC_050493.2, on the reverse strand, counting down.
GATAGAGAGAAAACCGGCAAAGTGAGGCTTACAGTCACAAAACACTTCAAGGGTCTGTGTTGCCACTATTCCTAAGGACCCGACCCCAGCATGGGCACCCACAGCTCCAGCTCTGGCTCCTCTGTCTGGGGACCCTCGTGGGATCAAACTCCCTGCTCATTGCTAAAGCCAGTCAAGTCACTTGACAATACATTTCTGTGGTTGTGGATATTGCTGTGAAAACAAAACCAAAAATCCCCTGGAAAGCCAAGGGGAGGAAGAAAAGGGAGAGCAAACAATATCCCAGGCCAGTTTGGTTTAGAAAGACCTGATTTTCCCACGGCCTATTTTTCAGAGAAGTGCTGTCACAGGATTTCCTTCAGGGCACTTCAGCTGCTGAGTGGGAGGTATTTAAAGGCCTTCGAGCTGCTGGCTCTCTGAAATCACCCTATCAGTTTTTATTTACAGCTGTACCAAGGCAAAGGTGCGCCCAAAAAGGAGATTGTTGCCACTCACAAAGTGCATCCCTATGGAGGTGGCTGCTGCAGTCTCAATTTCCGTGCCAATGTCTTCAATGAAGGGATACTCGTTTTGGTCGTGGACCATGATCTTGGCTCCTGTGGATGTCACCAGGAAGGGGTTGTAGTCTGCTTCATCGATGTACAGAACAACCTGCAATCCTGAGCCGCAGAGACAAGGCAGAAGTTACACCAGGAGCTAGAGCCACGTTTTCTCCTCAGGGAGGGCAGGTTTGTTTCATGTTATCTGGCCTTAAGTGGAACTGTAACAGCCAAGCACAGCCTCTGCCCAGCCAGACCAAGACACCTGCAGCCAGTAACATCCCTCTGTGGTACTGAGTACAGCAAACAAATAACGTCTGCTGAGAACGTGGCTGGAAGTCACTTTAAAAAGTTATATAACTGGGCAGCAGTAATTTCAGCTGGAAAACATTAGTGATGCAATGATATTATCTGTATTCTCAGGCAAGAGTTTGCACTAGTTCAAACAGGCATTTCCCCAATCAGCCTGTACATCTACAGCCAACACATCGCTCACGCTCCAGCAGGATCCAGTTTGCTGCACCACTTGTTATCAAACAGTTCCTCTGCAAACCGCCCTGGGACACCACAGGTGTGCAAAGAGCCCTGGAAAACCTCAGGTGTGCAAAGGGCCCTGGAAAACCTCAAGTGTGCAAAGGGCCCTGGAACACCTCAGGTGTGCAAAGAGCCCTGGAACACCACAGGTGTGCAAAGAGCCCTGGAAAACCTCAGGTGTGCAAAGAGCCCTGGAACACCACAGGTGTGCAAAGAGCCCTGGAACACCTCAGGTGTGCAAAGGGCCCCAGAAAACCTCAGGTGTGCAAAGGGCCCCGGAGCAGCCCGGGTGGGCAAAGGGCACTCACCGTACTCGCTGCCGCCCGTGGAGGTGCTCAGGATGGTCCCGCTCTCGCCGCTGTTGAAGGTGTAGCAGTTGCCGTGGAGGGGGTGATGGAAACGAGTGAAATGCCTGGAATAAATCGAATATCATGACATTGTTCCCTGTAGTTCAGTCTGTGGGAAAAAGGCAGCACATTTGGACTTTGGTTTTGACAGAGACAGACCAGGACTGCATGGGCGGTTTATTACTTCTTTTCAAGAAGTTTATTTTGCTGAAAGATGTGGGTCTCTTTCTGAGACTTGAAACTACATGGCAGTATGATCTAGTTTAATATTTCAGGAGATGGAAACTCGAGGAAGTTTTAATGTGGGAATGGGGGTTAATAGCATGGGGGAGGCAGATTCACAGAACCATCAGTGGCTCCTGCTGGAATTCAGCAAATACCAAATATTCTTACATATTATGGACTTGGAAATAAGCTGTTAAGATGGCAGGAATTTTTTGTGCACTGACCTTTTGTCACAAGATAGGCCATCAAAGAAACATGTCAGCAGAAGGTCCTCGGCAGAATAACTCAATTTTTCTTTAATCTCCAGGGGAATTTGTGCCATGATGTTCATGTAATGCAGCTTGTACCACTCCTGGATGGCGTTAACCCCCGAGCTGAATGTGTACAGGGCACACTCGCTGCTGTTGTTTGCGTCACACTGACAAGCACAGAGGGGAAAAAGCATTCAGATGGACTGAAATCAGGGATTCTACAAGGCAGGTGTAAATTAAGGATTGTACATCCGATAGTGTTTCTCTTCCACAGAAATAACCATATATGAAGTTAGAGTGGGCATCAAAGACCTTTTATGCAGGGCTAAGTGATATGACCAAATATTTCAGGACCAAAAGAAAGGTCAGAGATGGCACTGACTATTTGGGAAGACTTCAGGAAGGTACTTCTCTGGAGGTGGATCTGCAGCAGCCATGGAGGCTTAGGCAGAAGAGCAGACAGGGTGCTCTTCACCACTGTGCACTGCAAAGCCACCTGAGCAGGCAATAAAACCTGCAGGAGGGACACTGACCCCAACACAGCCCCTTGCTGGCCAGGGCACAGTGACACTCACCAGCTGAAAGCCAATGATGTCGTTGGAATCGCCCGAGTTCACGATGGAGGAGTCCTTGTGAAAGACACTTCCCTCTATTTTCCTCTTCTGCCCACTGTGCAGTTCAGTGGCTGTCCTGGAGAAGTCCTCGACCTTCAGCAGAGGGATCTGTTCAAAGAAGTCGCTCCCTGTGCTGTTCCAGTCATCCACCGACCGGCGCACCTTGGACTTGCCCTCAGAAAATCCATAGAAAGTTTCCAAAGCTTTTTTTGTCTCTTTGTCCAATTCATATAAATATTCTTTCATGGCACTGTACCTGCACGGGAAACAACGTGACAGTGACATCCCATCCCACTTCACTGCCCAGCTGCAGTGCTCTGCCTGCTGCACTGTGGATGCTGGGGCTTGAGACAGAATTCCCTGTGGTCTCCCACCGGGTTCTCACATCACTGAGGGTAGACAGAGCTACATCCATGGAGAGATCTTGGAGCAGGGACCCCAGGAAGCAGAGCAGACTGAACTAGAGAGAAAGTTCTCCCAAGACTCTCAAGCTCCTTATGTTAGGAAGTCTGAGGAGGCAGAGCATGTGGAAATAAGACTTCATCTGTCTAGTGAAGCATCATTAAAGAGCTGGATCCCCATGGGGATCGGGAATCTGGCAGCAGAACAGAGAGCCACGTAAAGCATGATTTGACAGGAGGAAAAGTATTGATGATGAATCATGTCAAAATATCCCATACGGAAAGAAAGAAGCAAGAGAGGAGTGAGAGATCTGCCCGTTCCACTTTTTAGGAGATGATGCTGTTTGAAATCCTGGAACTTCGGTCCTGGGAAGAAGGGAATTCGAAGAGAGCCAAAGAGCTGACAGGGACTGTCAGGAGCAGAAAGCAGCACGAAGCGAGCCGAGGTCAGCAGGCAGCAGTGAGAGGTGAGAGTGTAAGCCACGCAGCACAGAGGGGGATGTGGCACCCCAGGTGCCCTACAGGGAAAAGCCACGGTAGGGAAAGTGCTGACAAGGAGCGCCGTGCGGAGCCCCCATCGTCCCGCCAGCCCCCCAAGCCTTACTTGTACGGGTTGATGTTGCAGATGGTGACGGCGGGGAAGGGCAGCTTCTGGAACTGGACGGTGACGGAGACCGAGGCGCTGTAGTAGTTCATGAGGAGCTCCGCGCACTGCCAGAGGATGAGCCCCACGGCGCTGAGGGTCAGCACGATCCAGAGCAGGCGGCGCAGGCGGCCGCGGGACACCACGATGCGGCGGCAGCCGTGCGTGTTGGTGTTGAGGCAGTACCAGCGCATCAGCTCGCTCAGCGTGGGCGCCTGCGGGCCGCGCACCGGCAGCGTCCGCTTCAGCCGCGCCGTGATCTTCTTACCGGGAGCCGCGGCGGCCGCTGCGGGCGGACCAGGCACTGAGGGGGCGGCCGGGGGATCGGCGCCCGCCCGGTGCCCCGCCACACCGCGACCGCAGGGTCCCGTCCCGCCGGGAGCCGTCACCCGCCATCCCGCCCCGTCCCGGGGGGGGGATCGCGCTCGCCGCGCCTCACCTCGGCCACCCTCGGGGCCCGGCGGCGCCATGCTCCTCTCGCAGTCCCGGCGCCGCTGCCGATGGGCCGGCGGGCGGCCGCCCCGGTACCTACCCCCGCCGCCACCGCCCCGCCCCGGACCGCCCCGCCCCGCCCCGCCCGCCCCGCTCCGCGGCCGCGCAGCGCCGCCCCACGGCGGCGGCCGGGGCTGCGCGGGGCGCCCGGAGTAACGGGCCCGAGCGGGGCGGGTCCCGGGAGCGCTGCCCGAGCCCCCGGTGAGGCGCGCGGGGCCCGCGAAGGGCGGGGCTGGGGGCGGGACCAGCGCCGGGACCGGGGGCGCGGCCACGGGGGTGGGGCCCGGCCCCGCCCTCCCGGGCCCGCCCCGCGCCAGCACCGAAGATGGCGGCGCTGCGGCAGCGTCTGCCCGTCGCCAAGGTGGCGGCGCGGTCACGTGGCGGCGCGCCCCGCCCCGCCCGCTGCATGGCGGCGCCGTGAAGCGGCGGAGCCGCGGCCCGACCCGGCCCGGCGGGATGCGGCGGCCGCCGGGCTGAGCTGCGGGCCGAGCGCCGGGCGGGCTGAGCGGGCCGAGCGCCGGGCGGGGATGCGCGCTGCGCCGCGCCGCCATGTCGCGGGTGAGCGGCCCCGGGCCGGCCGGCAGCGCCAAGGAGAAGCGCTCCTTCAGCAAGCGGCTTTTCCGCGGGAGGGCGGCGGGCGGCGGCGCGGGCTCGGCCCCGACCGCCGCCCCGGCCCCAGCGCCGTCCGGGCGGTCGCTCGGCGGGTTCATGAGCCGCGTGCTGAAGACCCTCTCCACGCTCTCGCACTACAGCAGCGAGCCCGAGACCCGCGGCGCGCTCGCCCCGCGCCTGCCCCCGCCGCAGGCGACGGGCGGCCTGGGCAGCTGCTTCCCGCCGGGCCCGCCGCGCAGCCCCGAGCCCCCGCCGCGCCCCGCCGGCGGCTCCGAGGCCGTGCCCGGCGTGGCGGGGCTGCGCAACCACGGCAACACCTGCTTCATGAACGCCATCCTGCAGTGCCTCAGCAACACCGAGCTCTTCGCCGAGTTCCTGGCGCTGGAGCAGTTCCGCGGCGGGCCGCCCCCCGCCGACGGGCCGCCGCCCGCGCCCGGCGAGGTCACGGAGCAGCTGGCGCAGCTGGTGCGGGCGCTCTGGACGCTCGAGTACACCCCGCAGCACAGCCGCGACTTCAAGGTGAGCCGGGGCCTCGTCCCGTCGAGGCGGGAGGAGCGAGCGCCAGGCCGCCGGGAGCAGCCCCGGAGGGCCGGTGCCCGCGGTGCGGAGGCGGCGGGGCTCGGGGCTCAGCCGGTGCTGCCGTGGCTCACAGCAGGTCCGAACGTGACGCCACGGGTCACCATCACACCGGCACCGCAGGCTGCCCCGGTCTCCAGCTGTGGTGGGTATCTTGCCGCTGCTGCGAGCAGCCGCGCCGTGGGAAGAGCCCTCTGGCCCTGTGTGCCCGTGGCCCTGGAGTGCTGCTCCTGCTCCCAGCATCCTCCCAGGGCAGCAGACCCTGCTCCGGTGACAGCGCTGGGCACCCACGGCAGCGCCCTGGGGATGGGACAGGTGCTGCCGCCGTGCTCTTTGCTCATGGTGTTTGATGCTGGCTGATGCTGGATGGTTTTTATCGGTGAAAATACCCATTTTACTGTTTCGTTCCTCTACTGTGCTACCATTAGGGAAGTTGCAAGTAACTGTTGTTTGGGAGTTGTGAGCGTGCAAGGAAGGAAGCTGTTGAGAGGTGTGCGTTCAAGTCTGCTAACCAAGAACTCGTGAGTCGGGGCTGATTTGGGGAGTGTGTTTCAGGAGTACCTGCTTGTCCTCTCTTGCTCGGACTCGCTGGTGTTTGGCCCCGCGGTGTTGGTTCCATCCAACAGCCCCTGCCCTGCCCGGGCCTTGCGCCTGCCCCAGGAGCTGTTGGAGCACAGGGCTTGGTCCTTGTGCTGTGGTGTAAAAACTCCCTGCCGTGGCTTTGGATGAAATCGGGCACAACTGTTTTAAAAGTACCCTAGGCCTGCTTTGCCTCCTGGACAGGGAGAAGTATTATTCCTGGCACAGAAGAGTCTCTGTCTGTGTCAGAGGATCAGAGGGTGGGTGGTAGCCTCCACACCATCAACTTAGAGACACTTTGGGGAGTGTCTCTACCACTTTTAGGGGTATTTTTCTTGCAGAGTGACTTGTAGAGGAGATGTTCAAATGCATGAACACAGTGAGGATATTGACACAGTCTTGGGCCCTCTGCGTGCAGTTCAGCTGGGGTGCACAGCAGGTAGAGACTGGGTCCCAAAGTCAGCTCTCCCTTGGCGCTGCTGGATGCTGGGATGTCCTAGAGGGTTCTCTGAGGTGGCAGTGGCCTTTGGCACCCTCAGTCATTTGCATGGCCAGCACCTCTTCCCTCTCTTGTCTTTGCTTCTCCTGTGCCCTTTGAGGCAGCTGCACCCACCTGTCCTGCAGGGGGATTCCCTGGAGACCCTGGCTGTTTGCCTTCTCTCAGGATGCCTGCCACAAGGACCACGTGTGGCTCTGGTCTTTTCAGGAGAGGTTTTTATGGGGGAATGCTTGGAAAGCTGATCACTCTGAGGCCGGTCTTGGCAGTACCACGGGCCACTCACCTTGACCTGTCACTGCTCCTGAGGTGGTGTGGCAGGAGAAGGAATTGTGGATTTCTCCTGAGTAATAGCAGGAAAAACGGTTGTGAAAGCAGGATTGTCTTCTGGCAGTAGAGCTGATAGAAGAGGGAGCAGCTCTCTTTCTAGGCCAGGCTCTGCTGTTCAGGCAGGCTAGGCTGTGGGAGCAGGGCTGGGACACGAGTGACAGCAGGAGGAAGAGCATCAGGGCCAGGGATTAAATTAAGGCCATGTTCCACGGGTGCTGAGAGCAGAACTTTGCTGTTTGCAGGCGCTGCTGACGGTAAGCCAGTGCTGTTCTGCTTGGGATGGAGCTGGAGCCCATCCATCTCCTACCTGCCAGCTCCCTGGAGGTTTTGAAAAGCCTCTTGCTGGAGGGAATGTGGTCCCAGTGGATCCAGTTCAGCGCTGCACAGTGCCAGCAGCCTGGGTCCTGCTGCAGGACTGTGCCATTGTGTCAAGTGCTGTTCCCTTACAGAGGTCAATTACTTCTAATATGGAATTAATGTTTCTAAAGACAGTTAAGTTGCCTGAACCTGCTATTAAATTCAGTTTTTAATTAAACTTTTTCTCAACAGCAGATTTGCACAGATCATTTACAAATGTAAACAATGGGCTCGGATTGGAGAAAGGCAAAGATCAGTGTTTTCATTCTGGAAACTGCTGCTTCTCCCCAAAACAAGGAAAACATCCCCCCCAGCTTGTTCTGCTTAGAGGGTGGAACATTCCTGATCTGCCTTGATGTAACTGTTTTTAAGGGTGTAAAGTGTTTTCACAGAGTAATTTTGGGCTTTCCCTCCAACAGTAATAGCCACTGACAGTAATATTTATTTGATAGGCAGAAGGCTCTTTATTCAGCATGCTTTCAAATCCATGTGTTGTTTTGTTTGCTATTTTTCTTCTTTTGGCACCAAATGTAATGGGGCAAAGGCACTTGCTAATTCCTAAATACTTCTCTGCAGCTACTAAATGTCTTTTAGGACAAAGGATGATACTTATTTTTTTGCTCATTCTTATATCTGTAGGCTTCTGTCTTGGAAGAGAGGAAATTATTTTCAAGGAAGCATGTCTTAGAGTCCTTGTGGACAGGGGCCTTTGAAGGGATGGTTTTTGGCATGCTTTTTACCCTCAGCTGGTTTTCCTTGGTAGTGTTTACTCTCTTTTTAAGTTGGTCTTCAGGAAATGACCCATGTCATGGGTCTCTGAATGATGTAGCTGCTGAAGCTAAGCAAAATGCAGTTTGAACAAGTGGTTTGTGATAAATGGTTCATCTATAGGTGCAGGTTGAGAGGAGAGCCTGGCAGAGAGCTTGTGCACAGAGAGGGGAGGTCAGGGGTGCTGACAGAGCAGGGGGAAGGAGGCTGAGGTGGTAGGAAAAGGTCCCTAAGGACTGGACTGAGAGGTGGAAGCAGAAGGGTTTGATTCCTGTTGGGAACAGAACGGGAGCACCGTGGCAGGGCTGGCAGTTGCTGGGTGTCTCTGCTGAGGGTGACTTTCCCACTGGTGCTGTGCTCCTTTGCTGTTTGCTTTCACGAGCCTTCTCTTCCGATTGCTCAGTGGGTTTTGTTTTCCTGCCCAAACAAAGCTGCTGCTTTCATAACAGGGGCCGATATTGCAGCTCGTGCTTCCTCTTTCCCCTTTGTGATGGGGTGACAATGGTGACAAACATCTATTGTAGAAGCAGGGTTTTGGGCTTGTTTTTCTGCAGGGAGCTGTCCTGTCCTGCCTGCAGAGCTCCTGGGAGTGTCAGACAGGGAGGACAGAGTGCCCTTTGTATTGCAGCACTCGGAGGTGATGGTGGGGGTCGGCAGTGAGAAGGATTTTGATTTAAACTAATTGGGCTTGAAAAATTATGTTCTTATGCAAATCCTCTGCCTTCTGTGGAGTATGGGCTTTCTGTGAATGATGAGGCTCTTACTGTTTTGAGACTTTCTCTGAGGCTCTAGGGCAGTTGACCACTGAAGCATGCCCATGTTTAACAAGGCCCTTTGCACGCCAGAGCTGGGATTGCATTTCTCATCCTACAAGAAGATGGCCTTGGCTGTGACCTGCAGCATGTTCAGCAAATACAGCACAGTCACCATAACTCAGTTGGGTTGGATTGTCAGAATTGGATCTGAACCCAGAATGAATCCCTGTTGGTAGAGCAGGGATTATTGAGCCAGGTTAAAAGTGCTGCTTCCTTATTTATTTATTTATTTATTTATTTATTTATTTATTTATTTATTTATTTATTTATTTTTAAACTTATGCTTGGTGTGAGATTTCCCGGTAGCTGTTTGAAACTCGTTTCAAGGTGTTTTGGGAATGCACTTGGTGCAAATATCTCACTTTGGGACAAGCAATCTGTTGGGCACTTGTTTGGGAGTTAATCGCTAACTCCTGAGTTATGAAGGAGCTCCTGGAGGTGTTGTCATGGTCAGATCTTTGCCTCCTGCTGAAGGTGCAGTGAGAGCAGCTCTCACTGGGGGCTGCTGGGGCAGTGTGGCTGTCAGGAGCCTTTGGTCCTGCTCACAGAGCTGTCAGCCCCAGGCCCTTCTGCTCACCAGAGCCCTAGTGCCTTGCTAATGGGGCCAGTGATGTGTCAGATGTGATCTCTGGGATTGTATTTAATTGTCTTGCTCTCTGCCTAGCACAGGATCAGTTATTTTATTCTGGATGGGGTCAACTTATTCCTAAGATATTTCTGCAGAGAGCAAACTGTCCTCCCTCTGCACAGAGGGATGGAAGAAAGGGACTTGAAAGAATAAATGTGAAACCCTTCACGCTTCCCTTCTGGTAGCTTGGCTGTTGGTTCCTGGTGCTTCAGTTTCTGTGTTGCTCTAAAGAGGCTTTGAGTGGGTTAGGTAATATGGGATGTTGAAGTGCTTGTTGCAGTTCAGTCCAGGTGCTTCCAGTGGTGGCATCAAACTGAGGAGATTTGTCCTAGGGCTGCTCTGGGAGTTGGAGTTGAAACACTTTCCTTAGAACAAAAAGCAAGTTACAAATTTTCTACATCATTTTTCTGATGGTTCTTGACATCACAGAAATGTGGTTCACTGGGATCACAAAGGTCTGGCAGTCCTGCCACTTTACACCTTTTTTTTAAATGTCCATTATCAATAAGATGTAAGTCCATTATTGCATGTATGGTTTGTTTTGTTTTGCTTATTTTCTTGCCTATTTTTCCTTACAATCGCTTTGCTCTCTTTCTACACACATACTCCTAAACCCCTTGGAAAGGGTTTCCTGCAGCAGATCTGGTTGCCTTAAGGCAGCTGTCTGACTTACCTGTGAAATCCAAATGCTTTCTGGGGATTTCTGTGTTGTGCTTCAAACTCTGATCTGAGTGAATGCAGCACAAGGCTGGGGAGCCGAGGCTGAGCAGCAGAGTCCAGAGGTCGAATGTGGTTTGCTGAGGGGGTTCTGCTAGAGGGGCCAGCAGAAATGTGCTGTGGGTGCTCCTTTCCAGAGCAGTGGGTTGGCTGAGGCAGGAGGAGACCCCAGTGTGGAACAGCACTCCTGCTCCACTGCCAGGTGGCCATGGGGGCTGGCAGGACCCTCTGTGAGGCTGCAGGGCAAATGTACATCATTGCCAACATGTGTTTTTTGTCTTCTGAGCTTCCAGGTTTTTATTTCCGTGCTGCTTGTGCAAAATGACACATGGTGAAAGTATGAGAACTGTGTGGTGCCCGGCAGCCCGTGGAAGCCGTGAGGGGGATGCATGTTCCCAGGCAGCTTAACTGGATCCGTGCTGCCCTGTGCTTTGTACATGGCCACACTTCATTGGAGTGAACCCATTCTCCCTGCCATTTCAGCAAAGCACTGCTAATGAACTTGTTTGCATATGGCTGTGTCACTGAAGTGACTGTTTGTTATAACGTGCAAGGGGAGGCTTCTCAGAGTGGTAATGATGGGATCCCCCATCTCAGTTTCTGTGCCCAACTTGGGACCTGAAGCAGAGCCTGGAGAGAGCAGGAGAGGTGCAGGTGTGCAGCTGGAGCATGAGCTCCTCGGGCTGCCGAGCCCAGCCTTCCTCCTCCCCGAGAGGGGCTGCGAGGAGGGCACACACACGGCATTCCCTGGAGCAGCAGCCACGGGGATTCAGCAGTCATGGACCCACTTGTCTGCCCTCTGTGCCAGCATTTACTGATAGTCCTTTACTGGGCTGCTTCACGTTTGTGGCATTCTCCTGCTCCTCAATCCCTTATTCTTTTCAATCCCACCAGTTGCTCTACTAGAGTAGCAGGAAAACAAGTTCTTGCTGAGCAATTTGGGATTTCTGCTCTTGTAAGGGTGAATTCCCCCGGCAGCCAGCACTGGCTCCTGGCAGTGCCTCCTGGCAGCAAGGGCTGCCCTCCTGGGAAGGGCCTGGAGGGGAGTGTGCCAGCTTGGGAATGCAGCACCACATCCTGCCTCTGTGTCTGTGCACACTCGGCAGCCCTGGACAGCATCATCTGGGCACACTTCACTCTCTCCTTACGGCTGAAGGAAGGTGCTTAATGAGGATTAACAGGCTTCAGCCTGGGAGGGTGAGAGTAGCTGCTGGCATGAGAGGTGTTAGGCAGGGGCAGGGCAATGATGCTTCTTGTCTGGGCTTGTTAAACGTGGTGGAGAATCCCTCTGGTGCTGCTGTGCTGCTCCCTGTAGTGCTCCTCATGGCTTTGCTTCCTGAAGTATTCTCATAAGGGCTGTGCTTATTCCCCTCTGCATTGCACAGGGGCCTGTGTGGGCACATGGGCCGCCCATGGAGCTGCCACGTCCCGTGGGCTGCTGCCTCCGGAGCCCTGGTGCCTCTGGCTGCCCAGAGGGCAGGGAAGGAGTGTTTTGTCCTGCCCTGGCCGCTGTGACAGACCTCCTGTCATCAAAGCTCCCTTCTCCCTGTGTGCTGCCTGTGCTAAGGCCAAGTCCACGGTGATCTCTTCTGCCCCTGAATGGAGGAGCTCCCTTCCTGAGCCTGACCCGCGCTGCTGGCTGGGTACTGGTCTCCCCAGAAAAGATCATCTCCAGAGAGGGGGAAGAGCTGGCTGGGTGTGAGCAGAGAGGGCGATTCAGGTAACTGGTTGTCTGCTGTAGAACTTACTCAAACACAAAACTGTGGCTGTGGGCTTGAACAAGAGCAATAACATGCTTGAGCATAACTGGTTGTTGAACAGAAGATAAAGAATAGCCTTTCTCTCCTGCTCATGTGTGTCATTGGGTCAGGTCTCTACTGAGCTGACTTTATATCTGCAAATCCTTCCACATTTGCTTCCTAGCAGGGCCACACTGGAAAGTGGCAGACTGGCATTTTTCCTCTAGTTGTCTTTGTGATCTGGAACAATAATAGCAGCAAAGAAGAGGCCAGTAGTTCAGCTCTGTTTTGATCTATTTATTGCATCTATTTGGAGCAGTAGATGAATTATTATTAAGCTTTCAGTGGCCTGGTAAAAATGATAATGTGTCTTTGCTATAGATCTGCTTCATGGACAGGCAGGGACCGATATGGTTGTAGGGTGCTTGCATTAGGGGTACATAAGTGGGGTTGATGGGAAATTTTGCTTTTCCCCCTTATCTCTTTGGATGGAGCCACTTCACCCAGGGTGTCTGTGTACCACTGCATGCACATCTGGTGGAATGGAGGATCCACCCACCTCCTGCCAGGCCCACAAGGGCTGAGCTGAGCAAAGGGCTGGAGGTGCTGTGCATTGTGGAAGGTGTTGGGAGGCAGTGTCAGAGTCCATGCCCACTCCTGGTGCCTCACAGCAGAACCAGCAGCACCAGAATTGTTCCAGAGTCATTCTTAAACCTGGCAGGAGCTGGGAGGAGGGCACACACACAGCATCCCTTGGAGCAGCAGCCACAGGGGTTTCAGCAGTCGTGGACCCACCTGTGGCCCCTGATAGGGGCTGGGAGGAGGGCACACACACAGCATCCCCTGGAGCAGCAGCCACAGGGGTTTCAGCAGTCATGGACTCACCTGCAGCAGTGCTGGCAGGAGCTGGGAGGAGGGCACACACACAGCATCCCCTGCAGCAGCAGCCACGGGGGTTTCAGCAGTCGTGGACCCACCTGCAGCAGTGCTGGCAGGAGCCCTGAGTGGCACTGGGAACACGCTGCTGGTGCTGGAGTGTTTGTTTAGCGGAGCCTCTCGTGAGGAAGTTGCATCTGATATTTTGTAGTGCTTCCTGAATCACTTCCAACATCTTGTGATGTGTCTCCACAGGCAGCTCTTTATCCTTAGTCCACTCAGGCTGCTAGAGTGCTGAGGAAACCAGAACAATTATCATGGAGATGCTGCTGAGCCGAGCAGTGGCACAGATACAGAGCAGGGCACGTGACTCTTGTGCATCCCTGGGTTCCCTGTGCTTGGGATTGGTACAGGCTGGCTGCTCTCTGGGCACACTGCACACCAGGGACACACATCAGCAAAAGCCAGGGAGGCTCTGGACTGGAGTGATGTGCCTCTGGGGAAGAGGCAATAACAAGTACTAGCCTGGATTCCCAAAGTCCTTATGTTTCTGTACAGAACCCCTCCATGTCCCCTTTTCAGAGGTGCTGGGGTCACACCAGTGTGGCACAGAGTGTTGGCTAGGGACCACTCCCATGGTTCAAGCTGTGTGCACATATTTTATGTGGGAGAGTGCTGGTCCCTGCACAGCAAGGGCAGTAAATCTGCTGTCAGAAGGTTTGCACATATGTAATGAGAGCAGATTATTTCTGTTTCCCATTATTTTGCAGCCTTGAGACAGTGGACAGATTATAGAGCATAGACGGTGTATGTTTATCAGTCCTTTCCTGCCTCTTTCATCACCACCCCCCTCTCTGGTGACCCCATTTTCAGAGGGATAAAGCGAGCAGCCCAACCTCATTTCTCAAATCTGTTGCAAACTCTGATTAGAGGAGTGGAGGAGCTCTGGCACGAGGCACATGTGCAGCCTGCTGGGCCTGGGCTCTGCAGCCTTCCCGCCCATTCCTGCCCTACAGGTGCTGTCTGGCCTCTGCCCTGCCACTGTCCCTCCTGGGGACCCTGCTCTGTAAGTCAGAGTCCTGTGTGAAGAGTTTTTCTCTCCACAGGTGTGCCAAGGATGTAGGTGCAGCACAGCATGGGATGGGTGCTGCTCCAGCACTGGGAGCATTGGCTCTGCGATGCCATGGTTCCTTGTGTCCAGGAAAGCTGCACCTCCCTGGCTGGGATGGCAATAGAAGATAGTGTTTAGGATGAGTGAGTTATGCATAGTGGAGTCTTGATACCCAGCAGAAAAAATTCCATGGTGGCCTGTACTCCTGTGCTTGACAGGGTGCTGATGGGAAGTAATTTTGCTCTACCTGCATGATGATGATTGTAGAAGCATCTGTGATTTAGATGTTCTGATCCTGGCTGAGTCCTGGAACTGTAGACCTAGATTAGCATTGATCACCTGCATCAAGGTTTTGGGAAATGTGTGACCCTGCCAAAACTGCGGTGAGCAAGACAGAGTGTGTGGGCATTAGGAGACTAAATTGTTGTTTTGCTTCAGTTGGAGCAAACAGAAGGTTTCATGAGGGCAGCAGTGTCAGGTGCTGCGAGGCAGGGAAGGTGTGCTGCAGTGGCCCCAGCTGTGCAGTGGCTGTTGCTGCAGTGTCTCTTCTCCCCACAGAACATCGTGTCCAAGAACGCGATGCAGTACCGCGGCAACGCCCAGCACGATGCCCAGGAGTTCCTGCTTTGGCTGCTCGACAGAGTCCACGAGGATCTGAACAATGTGGTGAATTCCAGTGGCATGCCTCCACTCAAGGTAAGGGATGCTGCTGGGGGACACTCTGGGAGTCTAACTTGCACACAGGCTTTCCTTTTAAAGTAGTTCTCCCCAAGCTTAAAGTAGTACTTTAAGCTTGGGTTAAAATAATGTATGTTTCTGCCCTGGGAATGTTCCACTAATTCCTGCTGAGTGCTCCCTGGGGCAGTTGTGTTTGAATGGCTCTGCAATAGCCAGGAGGTGTTACTGGGGGCTGCCAGACACTGTCTGGTATGAGCCCTGTGCCCGTCCTGGGGCCGCCCTGCCCACCTGACCTTCCTGCATGCCCACCCCTTGGAGCAGAGTTAAAAATGCTTGTGGCATTTTTCCAGTGATTTTTGGCTAAGGAAAGCAGAATTTGACTGGGGTTCTGGAGCCACCTGCTTGGTGCTCCCCCCACCCTGAGTGTGTCTCAAGGGTTTGTTCTCTCTTTCAGCCACCTCTGGAGGATGATGTGCTGCTTGAGGGCCCAGCCTTTCCCATCAGTAGCACTTTTGTGCAGGAACTCTTTCAAGCCCAGTACAGGTATGGTATTTTGTAAATTTCTTGAATGTATGGGTGACCCCAGTATAATTCTAAACTGACACTGGCTCCCAGTACAGTTGGGACTGGTGTCACTGTTAACAGCTGTTTCTGAATTCCTGCTGAACTAAGACCTTGCTCTAGAGGAAAAAGAGAATTTCACTGCTACAAAATTGGTATATTCTGTGTAAATCTGCAATATGTACCACTACACCTGTTCCTGTGCATCCTGAGAGCGAGTCAGTGCTGCCCAGTGCTGGCTCTCTGTCCCTGTCCTGTAACTTCACCTCTCTCCAAAGACAAAACCCTTCCAGGGTTTCCCGTTGGATCTGCTGATGGTGAATGTGGGGTTTGATGGTTTATACATTCCCAGTGAGGTGAGGTGTAACTGTGCCCTGTTATCCATGTTGTCCCAGGTCCTCCCTGACGTGCCCTCATTGCCAGAAGCAGAGCAACACCTTTGACCCCTTCCTGTGCATCTCGCTGCCGATCCCTCTGCCGCACACCCGGTACGGAGCTGTCCCGAGCTCTTGGCTCTTTCCCCTGCATGTCCTGTTCCTTCACTTGCTGCTGCAGGAAGACAACACCAGCAAAATTTCTGATAAGTCATTAAAAAAGATGGATAGGACCATATGGGGATTTAAGGTTTTGCTTTGCAGGTAAAATGGAAAATTGAGGCTTTTACTTGAAAGGCCTATCCTTCCTATAGAATTAATTTTGCGAGAAAAAGTCTTTGCTTCACATAACCAAAATATTTTGCTTTTCACTTGATTTATAATTAAATAAGTTTTAAAATTAAAAAAGGGAAAAGGATGAAACGCTTTGTTTTTTGAGAACAGCCTCACTGATCACTCCAATTTCAAAAATTGAAGTTAAAATCTTTCCTGCAAAATGTTTTGCTTTTTTGAAAGACAGATGATGCAGATAAAGAAAAAACTTCAGGGGAGGAAAAAAATCCAGATAAAACATTCAAAGTGAAGATAGAGATGCACAGCAAAACTACCTGTGGTATAAACAAACTCCTTCACTTGGTGTTTGCATCCAAAAAACTTGTGTAGGTTCCAGAAGCAGTGGAACAGAGTGATGATAGGGCAGATTAAACATTTGTCTCACATTTGCTCTGGAAATCTCTGCTTCACCACTGGGTGGAGGCTGAGTGGGCTGTCCAGGGAAGGTGTCCCCTCCCTCTTCTGTCTCCAGTAGTGCTGCTGCTGCTGTTGGAGGCAGGATTGAGGCAGCCTGTTCGCAGTAGCAGCTCTCCAACACTGCAGGGTGCTGTCTTATACTGACTGTCCCCAGCTTCCTTACTGGATCCCTGCTGGAAAACTGATTGCCTTCTCCTAGACAGTTTTGGTTTTAACTTTGTGGGCCTCTTTGAGATGTTCTCCTTATGGGAGCAGGTAACACCAGGCCATACAGTGCAGCTGCAGTGAGGTGGATGCGGGCGGTCAGGAGGGCCCTGTACCTGGTGGGCAGCCTGGATGTGCCCAGGCTGGGCTGAGGCTGCTCGGGCAGTGCCCAGAGGTGCTGAGCCCAGCCTGGCAGTGCTGCCATGCTCTCCACAGGCCTCTCTATGTCACCGTGGTGTACCAGGGCAAGTGCTCGCACTGCATGCGCATCGGGGTGGCCGTGCCCATCTCCGGAACCGTGGCCAGGCTGCGGGAGGCTGTGTCCTCGGAAACCAAGATACCCACGGAGCAGGTAAGGAGCTGTGCTGCTCACCTGGCTGCCCTCCCTGCACTGGGAGGGAGAGGGGAGGCTTTTGTGCCTTGCTGGATATATAGGAATCGAAATTGGCTGCCCACGGTTGAACAGGGAAGCGAGGTAGTGGTGGAAATCTGGATCATGCTTTTCCCTGTGCATTGGCTGTTTGGATCCTAGTGATGTTGGAATAGCCCTCAGTGCACTGTGCAGACCTGCCTGACCCCATGGTCTGCATGCTGGCAGTGAGGCAACCACAGGGCACCTACAGCAAATTCCTTTGTAGGAAGAGCTTCAGGAAAGCTGTTGAATTCCACCAAAACCTCTCCATATGTTGCTTTTACCTCAGCTTCTCATTTATGGCTGTCCTTTTCCCTGTTCCTTGCTGCTGGCTGATGACAGGGTGTCTTGAGGAGTGCCATCCCTTAGCAGGAAAATCCCAGCTGAGAGATGGGGCACTGAACTGAAACCGTGGGTGGTTTGATGGGTTCTGGTTTGCTCCTGGTGCCTGCAGATCGTGCTGACAGAGATGTACTACGATGGGTTCCATCGCTCCTTCTGTGACACCGACGACTTGGACACCATCCACGAGAGCGACTGCATTTTTGCCTTTGAGACCCCAGAGATCTTCAGGCCTGAGGGCATCCTCAGTCAGAGAGGTGAGTCAATAACTCTTAATTCCCACCTCGGGTGACTAGTGAGGGAGGTTTGTGTGGGAAAAGAATGAGTCCCACAAGCTGTTGATGTTCTGGTGTATTGATTTCAGCTCTGACTTTGTCCGGGCTCATTCCGGAAGATTTAATAGTGTTGTCAGCTGGGAGGTTATCAAGCAGTGTTGTACACTCCTTTCTGCCTCTTCTCGGGGCTGATGCTGCAGGCCAGGCTGGCTTAATGGGAAATCTCTTGTCAGGCTTAATTTAAAGGCCTGCCAGGGACCAGATGAAGCCATTGAAATCGTGTTATTTAAAATCAGATTGCTAGCGATGAATAAACAGTCTCAGGAATGAACAAACACTTTCTCTTTCCAAGCTCAAACTCCTTGGCCTCTGCATGGCCCCTCAGTGACATGTAATCATGGTATCCTGGGCAGATGGAGTGTAATCAAAGGCAAATTTTATTATTGAAAGTAGCAAGTTGGGTTCTTGGTTCTTGGTTTCTTGCGGGCAGTAAAAGCTGGAGTGCTTGTACAACCTGCTGTGAAAAATCAGATGGGGAGCACTTGCATATAATGTCCTTCTCTAAAGAAACAGTCACTGTGAAAGGAAGTTGCTCTTTGAAGCCTTTGTCCAAGTGATGAAAATGCTCCTGGTTCCATACTGACATGCTCCTCTGTAGCCCAAGGAGGGCTTCTTGAGGGGGGCATCCGGGCACTAAAGGCAAATGACGTCATGAAATCTTTCCTTTCTCCTAATTTTTCAGGAATACATGTGAACAATAACCTGAATAACTTGAAATGTGGCACTGAGCACTCCCGAACAATAGCTTACTCTCAAGGAATGGTGAAGTCTGGAAAACTGGAACAGTCCTCTCCTAAACTAGCAGCAAATGACAAGATTGTCTTGCTGGTGTGTAACAGAGCGTGCACTGGACAGCAGAGCAAAAGGTGACTGGCAGCAGCATGGCTGGAGTTACTCTTCTGGCTGCTTCCTAAACTGACCTGGATTTTACTTTCCTGTAGTACAGGCTCCAGGTGAAGGAGCAGCATCAGGTGCTAAAGAACATGTTGATCAAAAAGCATTAATGGGTGCAGCAAAATATTTCTAATTTTGGTGAACTTCAAGTATTGCATTACTGCAAAGAAACAAATGCAGCCCAGTTGAGAGGATACACCACCTTTGTCTGGTTTGAGAGCAGCATGTTTGACCAGACCCTCTTATGGGTGGGAATTTTTAATTGGAGTGAAAATGGGAGGAAGGAGCAAGGTGAGAAGCAACCAGGGCAAAGGCATTTGTATCAGCTGGAGGCTGAGAACTGCCTCAGCCTCTGAAGCTTCACAAAACTTCACATGAAGTTCTCCCATGTAGTTTGGGGTTCCGATTGCTGAACAGGATAATATTTAAATTGTTCCTCAAATGCTTTACTTCCCATAGGTTTGGCTTGCCCTTTGTGTTGCACTTGGAAAAAACAATTGCTTGGGATATTCTGCAGAAGGAAATACTGGAGAAGATGCAGTATTTCCTCCGGCCTGCAGCCTGCTTGCAGGTGAGACTAATGTGAGCTGTTGCATGCACAGGTTCCATTGCTGTACTCAGCCCTCTGTCAGCTCACTGGCACAGGCATCTTCGAGACCTTGTACATTTGCTTTGTCATGTCAAACGTGTTCTAGGGTGAAGTCTTTGCCAGCCAGTGGCAGGTTGGGTCGGAGGCACTGAGGTGGTCTCTGTTCTCCTGTTGCAGGTTTGCCCATTCAGCTTGCGAGTGGTCAGTGTTGTGGGCATAACATACTTGCTACCTCAGGAGGAGCGACCCCTCTGCCACCCAACAGTGGAAAGGTGAGCAGGCCCTCAGTGCTGGGTGCTTCCCAGGAGTGGAGAGAGGTGTGTTAGCTGGGAGCCTGGTGTTTACCATGCAGAAATGAACAGTCCTGGTGAGGATGTGTGGCATGCACTGCAGGGGCCTGAGGAGCAGGGAAATGAGGGAGCATCCTTAGGAAGCTGTGTGAGAATACCTCAGTTGTGTGTCATGCCATCTGGAGTCTGTCCTCCCTGGAAATGGAGAACAGAATGAAAATATTACTCTCGCTATTTTTAATTTTTTTCTTGTGTCTGTTGCTCTTTGAAATGTTGATAAATGCTGGTTCTGTAACAGGTGTATGTTGCCTTACAGAACTCACATACTTGGGTGAAGGCATTTACCAGCTTTGCCAAGTGTTTTGCTGTGTGAATTCCTTTTACTCCTTTGCAAACCTCAGCTGTGGGAGTGAAGGAAGGGTGAAGGGCTTGTGGAGAGAAATTACATGCCTGTAGAAGATAATGTAGACTTTGGATTGAAAGATGGTCTGACTTATTTCTGCTCCTCCCCGCAGGGCATTGAAGTCATGCGGACAGGGGGGAACTGCTCATGTGAAATTAGTGGTAGAATGGGACAAAGAAACTAAAGATTAGTAAGTATGAATTAAAAAACCTTAAACTGTGTTCACCTCACAATTGCTGCTTGCAGCTTGCTTGTGTGAACTGTGCATCCTTCAGCAAACATGAGATCACTCAAACTCCACCTGTGCCCAGCCCCTGTCTGCAGGGGCAGCCTGGGGACCAAGGGGATGTGCTGGTAAATGTGGTGTCTCCCTGATGCAGCTTGTTTGTGAATACAGAAGAGGAATATATTCCAGACTCTGAAAGCGTCCGCCAGCAGAGAGAGCTTCATCATCAACCTCAGATCTGCACTTTATCTCAGTGTTTCCAACTGTACACCAAAGAGGAACAGGTAGATACAGCCTGTGTGCTCTGGCTTGTTCACACGCTGCAGGAACTCCCTCACTCCAGGCAGCTCTGTTGTGCAAACATTGATTCCTTGTGACAGGAGAATAGATTTGTAGCACAAGATTAGTTATCTGTGCTGCTAACAGAGCTCCTCTGCAGTGAGAAGCTTGTGGGAGGTCCTGGGTTCTTTGCTGCCCAAATGTTGATACAAGAACTTAGTCCTCTCCTTGGCAATTTCCTCTGTGAAATATTGTGAACATTATAAAGGGTTAGGACAGTGTGGCTTCATGGCTTCAGTTCTGCAGGAAGGTGGCTGCTCCCCTGCTCTGGCTCTGCTCTTTGTGTGAGGCTGGAGGGACAGGAGTGATGCTGTGCACAGGCAGGCTAGAGGGGGCTCTGACCTGGCCCCTGCCTGGCGCATGGAAGCCATCTGAATTCCTTTGGTAGTCTCCAATCTGCTGCACAAAGGGCTTGTCTGGAGGTAGTCTTTGGACCCAGGACTGAACTGTGATAGTTTGGGAACCTCTCTAGTTGGTTCTTTCAGAGGTGGGGGAAGAGTTGTTCGGCAGTTTAAATCTCTGGCTGCTGAGTTCTCTGAGCACTGGGCTGTGGAGGGAGGCTTGGGGGACAGGGAGAGCCTTCAGTGTGTAACTCTGTGCTGTTGGGACTACAGAGGAAGGAGGGGGTTCCCAGAGGGCAGTGACGTGTCAGAGGGGCATCCAAAGTACACCTTTCTTTTTTCTGTTCTGTTTTTTTTTCTGCTTTTTTATCCCTGCTTTTTTTCTACTGCTGGTTTTCTTGTGAGAATACTTTTCAGGCTGCCAAGCCTGCCTGCTTTTTGCCTTGGTTTTTCCTTTTCCTTCTTCTCCACCTCCAAGGCACTGGTGTTTATGAGGTGCAGAAAGGTCCTCTCCACAGCAGCACGGGCTGAATTCTGCCTTGCAGCAGAAAGTGCCTCCTGAATGAGACACACATATCCCTGCTTGTCACTTTGAAAAAATCATTGGGAACCCTGCATTTCCAGTGAGCTTGATAAGTGCTGGAGGGAGATGAGGCAGAGGGGTCAATGTCTGCACAGGGCTTGGGGCAGCAGGGGAGCAGTGGTGTGGTGGAAGCTGCCTTGGAATTTGCAAAGCAATACCCACTCCTGCCTGTTCTTGTAGCTTGCCCCAGATGATGCATGGCGATGCCCACACTGTAAGCAGCTGCAGCAGGGTAGCATCACACTGAGCCTCTGGACCTTACCTGATGTTCTCATCATACATCTCAAAAGGTTTAGGCAGGTAAGGATGCCTGTAGTGTTGCTGGAGGACTGCTGAGTGAAGTGAGTAGACTCTCCTCTTTAGAAGCGGCCATTCTGCCCTGTGTGTTCCTCACCTGGGGTTTCCCAGGCATGGTGGCCCTGGCCTCTGCAGCTCATGCTCTTCTCTGTACACAGGAAGGAGACCGAAGGATGAAACTTCAGAACATGGTTAAATTTCCCTTGAGTGGCTTGGACATGACTCCTCACGTTGTGAAACGCAGCCAGAGCAGCTGGAGCTTGCCATCACACTGGTCACCTTGGAGGAAACCTTATGGCCTCGGCAGAGATCCTGAGGACTACATCTATGACCTGTATGCTGTCTGCAACCACCATGGCACCATGCAAGGGGGACATTATACAGGCAAGTGTCCTGCTCTGCTGTCTGTGGGGGAGCCTTTCACAAAGATGCTGGTTATATTCCTGAAGGGAGTCAGAAAGGGAGTCACTGATGGAAGCAGTGTCACAAGTTACAGAGGGTGAAGGGAATGGAGCCACCCCAAATGATACTCTGCTCTAAGTGGTAATGGTGGACAAAGAAAGTCCTGAAATGGAAGCTGTTTATTATGTTCTGGCAGCCTCAGGCTTCTGTCTTGCCAGTCAGACTGGAAGATGATGCAAGAATCCATCTGTTCCTCGCATTGTCCGAGTCCATCATAGCAGAGAACCTTATGTTAAATGTCATGCAGCAAACCTGAGAGCAGTAGGAGTGAGAGAGTCTTACTGGAATGTATTATTCCTTAGCATATTGCAAGAATTCTGTTGATGGCCAGTGGTACTGCTTCGATGACAGTGAAGTTCAGCAGCTTTCTGAAAGCGAAGTCTGCAAGCAGACCGCTTACATCCTGTTCTACCAGCGGCGCACAGCGATCCCCTCGTGGTCTGCCAACAGCTCGGTGGCAGGTAAGCCCTGCTGGCCCTGTCCAGGGGTGCCTCTAACTTGTCTTCCTTGGGTAGTTTGTCCTTCTGGGGAATTTTCCACCCAGTTCTGCTTAAACCCCCATTCTTGTGTCCCAGAACTCAGCGAGGTTTGTCTGAGTCTGTGGCTGGGTGTCAGAGGCCATGGGAACTTTCCAGCTCTTCTCCTAAGGCAGTTTTGGCAGGGACATGGGGGAGCCCCTGTGCCCCAACGGGTGACTGCTCAGAGCTGCCCTTGTGCAGGACATCAAATCGTGACTCGCTCCTTCCCTGTGGCAGCACTCTCAGTCCCAAGGAGGTGCCCATAGTGCCTGTGTTGGTGGAATCCAGGGTGAGCTGTGGGCAGGTGCAGGCTTGGTGACCTGCCCTGGAAAAAAAGGGAGTTTTTTGGCCTTGGGGTGGCAACTGAAATGCCAGTGCCTGCATGCTGGTGTTCACAGCACACTGGGACAAGTGCAGTTCTGACCATAAATGCTCCACAAGAGTACATCCCCATTCCTGTGCCAGTGTCTAGGTGCTGGGGCTGCGAGGGCCAGCTCCAGGCTCAGGTGTGGCCCAGGGCAGGGCAGCAGTGCCTGACCCGGGGCTGCCCAGCTCTGCTGACCTGTGTGTGTGTGTCCTGCAGGCTGCGAGGTGTGGCCCAGGGCAGGGCAGCAGTGCCTGACCCGGGGCTGCCCAGCTCTGCTGACCTGTGTGTGTGTGTCCCACAGGCTCCACCAGCTCGTCGCTGTGCGAGCACTGGGTCAGCCGGCTCCCGGGCAGCAAGCAGCCCAGCGTGGCCTCGGCCGCCTCCTCGCGCCGCACCTCGCTCGCCTCGCTCTCCGAGTCCGTGGAGCTCACCGGGGAACGCAGCGAAGATGATGGTGTGTATCTCTCCTGGGGACACGCTGGGGCAAGATCCTTACTGAAACAGCTGCAACATCCGTGGTTGCAAGGGATGGTTAGTCCAGCTGAGAGAGGCAGGAGCTGGCTCGGTGGGAGCACAGATGGGCTTCCGTCTCATAGGAAGGGAGGAGGAGAACAGGCAGGAACCTTAAGCCTTTCAAAGAGAGCAAATGCCATCAACAAAACCTCTCAGTCAGGAACTTCTTGTGCTAGTGTTCTCTCTGGGTCTCACTGCATCACCTTTGCAAGGTGGCTGACACAATCCTGACAGATTTAGCATAGGTACTGATTACCTGCTGCTGTGCTTATGGATAGTCTCAGGGAGGGAGATGAAAACTCACCCATGTATGAAAGTTACTGTTCAGTTCCTGGCTTTGCCTGGTTCCTCCACACATTGTCTTGTAACTTCTGAAAATGCAGAGCTTCATGGGTCAGTCAGAGCATTGGAAGCTGGTGTGGAGATGTCCCTGCAGCAGTGCTGTGACAGCTGTCAGGTCTGACCATGGAAGTCACACTTCTAAAATACTTACATTTTGTGTTTCTAAATACAATTACATCACTTGATCTAGAAGTAGGAATCCTACTTTGCCTTTCATAGAATGCTCTGGGAAATATTCTTTAATACAGAATCATAACCCTAGCTGGTGATCTTGCCAGTTTCAAGGACTTCTGAGGTGCGAACCTTGTGTTTGATCTGGTGCACAGGGATGAGAAAAGAATCTGGGTTATCAGTTAGAGGCTTCAGAAAGCTGCTCCTGGGTGACCCCTAGCACGTAACAGTTGTTGGATTCCTCATTCAGCTTCTGTGCAAGAAGCTGTGCCTGCAGCCTGCATGGGGAGACACATAGTGAGGTGTGGGTGGGCTTCTTGGCTCTCGTGGGGAAATGTGCATGGGTGGGGTAAGCCAGCTGCAGCCTTGGCTTTCCCATTGAGACTGTCACTTGCTTTCTCTGCAGGAGGATTTTCAACTCGACCATTTGTAAGGAGTGTCCAGCGTCAGAGCTTGTCATCCAGATCCTCTGTCACCAGCCCGCTGGCAGTGAGTGAAAATGGTGTCAGGCCCTCGTGGTCGCTCTCTGCAAAGCTGCAGTTCCGCTCCAACTCCCCATCACGCTTCTCTGGAGATTCCCCAGTACATACCTCTGCTTCCACTCTGGAGAAGATTGGGGAAGCTGCTGATGACAAAGTTTCCACCTCGTGCTTTGGCAGCCTGAGGAACCTCTCTAGCAGCTACTTGGAGCCCTGTGACAGCAGTCGGCGAGAGCACAGGACAGCTCGCAGAGCCCCTTTGGCTGTCATGGAAGGGGCGTTCAGGGAAGAGTCCGTTGTAAGGACATCGAGCTCAGACCTTTCAGATGGCTATGGTAAAAGCTCTGTGCAGCCAGACAGGAGTCACCCTGCTCTGGACCCTTTTGATAACAACAATCAAATCGCCTTTGTTGACCAGAGCGATTCTGTGGACAGCTCTCCAGTGAAGGAGGTGAAAGCCCCAGCTGGGACGGGGCTGGCTGCAGAGAAGGCACATGACACCCCTAAGAAGGGTCACAGCTCCAAAGGAGCTTCTGAGCCAGACAAAAGTTTGAGGAAGGGAAGGACAGTCTTAGCTACCCAAGAGACCAAAGTCTCTCACTCTTCTCCTCCACTGAAGAGCTCTCAGAAAGCTTCCCGGTCTAGAAGTAAGGCAGACTCCTCTAGGGTCAGCGGGCGACACGGGTCTCCTGCTCCCACGCAGGCCAGGAAGGAGCACAGCACAAAGCCCCTGGAGGCATCTGTCCCTTCAGCTGCACAGAAGCAGAAGTCAGGTTCTTCTCCATCCTCCACGGCTGCCAAGAAAACCCCATCAGGCTCATTGACTAAGGGCTCTTCCTCTGGGAAGAGCCGGACTTTGGAGCGCAGCCTCAGCAGGGAGGGCTCCAAGGTCAGCCTGGGCTCAGATAAAATGAGCGTCACCAGCGGCTCCAGGACGAGCTCCCCACGGATCAGCCACTCCAGGAGTGACAGCAGGGCAGTGGACAGCAAGCACGTGCGCAGCTCCTCCATGGCCAACCTGCGCTCCCCGAGCGCCGCCGCGCGCTCTGGGCTGAAGAGGGACAGCAAGTCGGAAGAGAAGGGTTTGTCTTTCTTTAAATCAGCCTTAAGGCAGAAGGAGACACGGAGGTCGGCAGACCTGGGGAAGACAACAATGCTTTCAAAAAAGACAGGGAGTGTCAGTTCCAAGTCAGGCAGTAAAAATGTGCTGGAGGACAAACCGGAGAAAGGCGGTGTCCCACCAGCCTCTCAAACCAATGCCAACATTACTACAAAAGAAAAACTTGTCTCAAAAGATGCCACATCTAACAAACATTCTCTGCTATCCAGTCGCAAGTCCAAGTCTTCCCAGCTAGATCCCAGAGTCCAGTCTCCTCCTTCCAGTGGCAAGCAGGCTGCTGACAAGCCGCTGAAAAAGTTACCTTCCAGCATGCAGGTGTCTGTACGGCCTTCTCTGGAACCTCAGTGAAATGCTGCAATCCAGGTGTCTTTTCTTCTGCTGAGAAGCTAATTTATTCTGAGCTCTTGATTTTTGTTCATGTGCCTAATGTATGTTTTGAGGAGAAGTTAACTGCAAGTTGTTAAAGCGCCTTTGATTCTGCCATCAAACCAAATAGCCACAGGCAGCCAGCACTGGTGCAAGTAGCCTAGCTGGAGTCATTGCTGAACATGAATGCAGCTGTCCCATAGCACTTGTACAGGAGTCTCTGTCGAAAGTGCAACAACTTTCTTCAGATTTGAGGGTTGGGACCTGCCCGCAGTTGTACTGACACTGGTGTGCTTTGTAGAGCTGTGAACTGATATTCCTTTGGTCTTGTTCTGAGTGGGCTGTGTCCACACTGGTGTATGGCCTTGTTCTGAGCTGTGGAGGATGCGAAGGAAACTGGAGAGACTGTCGCTTCTTTCTGCTCTCAACTCTCTGTCCCTGCTCCCCTCCATTTCCAAGCTTTCTAAAGGGCAATATTTCAACACTAATGTTGTTTCTCAGGTATATACTCAGCCAGTATAGGAGGGACTAGCATTAGTGACGGACAGAAAGGTACCTGTGTGTCTCTGTGCACGTCTGTGTAATAGTTTTCCTTTTTGCATTCCAACAGCAGGAAGTTTGAAATGTAACCTGCAGTTTTTGTCGCTGTGTCTGTGGAGAGTTTTGCTTTGTCCATACCTAAGGCAGCCTCTGGCCTGTCCTGTTTCACTACTTTCTTCTGAAATGCTCTACTAAACAACAGAAGAAATCCCTGGGCAGCAGCTGCTGGCCAGCTTGTCCTGTGGAAGCAGTGCCATGGGAGAGTTATGTCCACACACCTGGATGGCCATGATGCTGTCAGGATGCCCCTGTTCCAACTCCTGGGAAGCATTTCCTAATGTGCTCAGACCCTTATCGTAGTGGTGTAATTAAGCCTCCGTTATCTCTAGGGGTGATGTTTAGATCCAGTGTCATCCTGCCCTCTCTGAGCATGCTTTGACAGGCCCCTTTGTGTGGGTTGGAGGGGCAGTTTTCCTGTTCCCCAGAGTGCTGTACATTCTTCCCTCTGGCATGCCTGTCCCCTCCCCATGGGACTGGCTGCCACATGTCCCTCCATGGAAGGTTCCCCTTCTTGTTTGGATGACAGCCTCCACCAGGGTCAAAACACTACATCTACTGATGTCTTTGTTTACATGCCCTTCTTACAGGGGAGATTCCTCAAGTTCTGTAAGGTTCCTCTTAAGGTGGATTTCTTAAGTCCTTTTACATACATGTGGTGTAATCCTTTTTTCTTTTTAAATCCATGAGTTTTTATTGATGTGCTGCATATCCTTTATCCACAGCCTGTCGTGTAGGTTGTGACAAGCTGGGCAATGTGCTGAGCGAGGTCTGTGCCTGTCCAGCCCAATGGCAGAGCTTGGGGCCAGGGACGTGTGTGCTCTGTCCCATCAGCATAACCAACTGGCCTCTGCCACCTCCCTTGCTGAGGTCCTGCTTGCCCTGCAGGCAGCCTTGCCCCCAGGACACCTTGCTGCTCTATCATCAGTTTTCTGCTCACCACACACCTGCAGCAAGCTTGGGAGGGAGGGGTTGGGGGTAGCAGGCTCCTCATGTGTGTGGGGCTGGGCTGGCAGTGCCATCGGGCTGGGTCAGTGTGGGATGAGCCCACCTGCCATGGAGCCCTTGCAGGGTCCTGGTGATGTCCTGCTGCATCCCCTCCCCGTGCTCCAGCAGTGCCCACGGCCTGAGGTGTAATGCCCTGCCTGTTCCAACCCAGACATGACTGTCCCCTCATGCATTCCTTCACCCGGGCATTGTTTCAGTCTCATTTATTGCAGCAACGAGAAGCAAAGATTGCATTGCTTGCTTCTGAAATGTATGACTTGGATTATTCATGGATTATTTTCTGTTACATCCAGCAGAGCAGATAAGACTTGCTTCACATTGCAGTACTTAAATTACTCCCTGAAATGTTGATGTTGAAGTATTTGTTTAAGGTTTTATCTGTATTAAGGTCTTACACTGTCTTGGCTCTTCTCTTGTAACAACTCTTCTAGCAAGAATGTAATTCCGGTGGCTTACACTGACTCGGTTTGGGATCTTTTAATAGACAGAAATACTTTCTGTGCATTTTTGCCATGGACATTTGTGAAAGGTTATTTTTATCAAATGGCATTTTTTTTTCATGTCATCATTCACTGAAGGAGTTTAAACTGGAAGCTGGTGTGTGGGTTTTGAGGTGGTTTTGCTCCTGTGCTGCATGCCTGACTGAAGGGAATTTGAAACCATGTCCAAACCCATGTTTTAGCTGAACACCAGTTCAATGTTTGTATCTGTAGCAAGATAATGGTCCTTGGAGCTCTCATTTGGGTAGAAGGGAGATGGAGGTCCTGGTATTCCAGCAGCTGATAAAAGTAATTGAACCTCTGCAATCCCATGAGAAGCCAGTCTCACTCTCTTTCTGCACATTGTCCATAACTCCTGATGCTAATTGCTGCCAGCTCCAGCACTATCTGCTCTCTCTATGCAGCCAGACTGGATTTCTGTCCCTCTGGAAGGGCAGCTCTGTGCCCGGGCTCCTTGCTCTGCAGTGTGAGTAGGCAGGAGGGGCTGCCCTGGCAGTACCCTTGTCTCTGAGCGGGTGAGGGCTGCTCCTGGTGGGTTTCCTGCTCGGGGCCTTGGCTTGGGGTGTCCTCAGGCAAAGTGGTTTGGCTTACCAGGCTGCACCAGAGTTCGTGTGGGACGTGCACTGGGCAGAGCGTGGAAGTGTGAGCCTGTGGGGAGTGCAGTCCTGCTCGTGTCTGTGTCCGTACCAGGGCCCCTGGGAGCAGCCACTCCTGTCACTGCACACCTCTGCCTGTCCCTGTCACACGTCTTCAGCAGTCAATGAGCTTCCTTGCACAGGACAGGGTCGAAGGCTGTGGGTCTGGGAGTGTTAATCAAAGCCTTGTTGCTGTTACAGTCCTGACTCCATCAATGAAGTAGGAGAAATGTTTCTGAAATGGAATGTAGGTTATTACAGGCCCTACTTAAAGGGATTTGGGGAAAATCATCAGTCTTCTCTCCTTGCTTTAAAGCAGACTTCTCTCTTGTCCCTTTCACGTGTAGGAGCTCCTGTCCACGGTATTGTGTTGTCCAGCTGCCAGGATGTGGCATGGTACCAGGGAACACTCAAGAGAGGGATCTGCCAAGTCCTAGATGCCAACGCCACCGTGGCTTTGCATACGGATCCTTCAAGCAGCAGTGGCTTGAGGCTGTTCTGGAGCAGCTGCATGTACATGGTCACGTCTTAAAGTTCCTGTTGGCCATCAGAAGCACTCATGGCTGCTGGGGAGGTGGGCTCTGCCATCTCCCAGAGGCTGTGCTGCCCAGGGACCTCTGCCTCCCCTGGGTGGTGGCATGTAGGGCCTGGAAGTCTCACGGGCATCTCAGTGTGATGGGAACAGCTCTGCCAGGTCTGTCCTGCCCAGCCTGGCTGGGGTGGTGGGGTCTGGGACCTTCCTGCCAAGGTCCTGGCAGCAAAGGTGTGGCTCACAGTGATGGGCAATGCCTGGGAAGGGAGGCCCAGGCATGCCCCTGCTCCCAGACAGGCGAGCTCCAAGGCAAAGCAGGCGTTCAGGCAGAGTGTTTCCAGCTGGCTTTGGGTTGGTTTGCCTGTGCCAGCCTGTGACCTGCACTTCACCTCACATCCCCAGTCTGCCACTCGCTCCTGCTGCTGGAATTGGCCCCCTGGGCGCAGGAGAGCGGCGCCTTCATTCCAGTGCTCAATTCCTACAGGAGTCACCTAGAGACTTTTTTTTACCCTTTTTGGGCTGTGTCTTTTGGACAGTGTTTAGTAGTATTCAAGTTATAAGCACATTTTCAATGACGTGTATTGAAGAGGCACCTTTTATTTGTATTAATCACATTTGATAGACAATTTGGTGCCTGCAGTTCTCTGTAACTTGTGTCTCACTTTGGGTGTGTAAATTGTTAACCCTTTCACACTTATCAAATACGGATTAATAAAAACAAGATGCTTAGGATAGAAAGCTAGCAGCTTAATTGCACTTCTCCCACTGCAAGTGCCCTCATCCGCCGTCGCTGCAGGGGTTTTGCTTTCTGAAGCTGAAACTGGAGCATGCCCAGCCCTTGTCCTCGGTGTGAGGCAGCCTGCATGGCCCTGCTGTCCCCCTGCATGTCCCTACTAACTATGCAAGCCTCTAGCCCAGCCGTGGCTCTGGAGCAGGCTTGGAGCCTGTGCTGGCCTCGGCGCGGCTGCTGCTGGCACACAGGAGCATGTCCCTGCGTTCTGCTTCCTTTGCACATCTCTGGCTCTTTCCTTTGCAGGATTCTGCGTTACTGACAAGGCTGCAGCGTAACGTAAGGTTAGAGGGATTGGAGCAGGGAAATGAGAACAAACTGATTTCTCTTTTGTGTTGTTTTTCCTTTTGTTAGCAGGGCGAGCTGCTCGGGGTTCTGTGTGCCGCCTGGCATTGCATGCGGTGTGAGGGGCTGTGAGCAGGGGCAGGGTGGTGCCCGGGGCACACAGAGCTGCTGTGAGTGTCCTTGGCAGGGGAGCTGTTCCCTGCTGCCCAGGCTGCTGCTGGGCTTTGCTCTCTCTGGGGGAGCCCCTGGGCTGCCTGGCCGTGCTCAGAGTGCCCTGGTGCTGGGCTTGGAGCCGTGTCCTGCGGGGCAGCCCCGGGTGCTGCATGGCCAGAGCAGCTGCCCTGGGCTTCCTGCAGGTCCCAGGACTCCTCCTGGTTCTTGGCCCTGCAGCTTTGGTGCCCTCCTCTTGGTCAGCTGGCATGGAGAGGGTGTGGAAACAACATTCCAAATAATTTCACTGTTGGGTGGTGTTGTGGTTTTTTTGTTTTTTTGTTTTTTTTTTTTAATTTTAGTTTGGTTTGGATTTTTTTAATCTTTGTCATTTGCCTACTAATCCAAAAGAATTTGGCAGTATCTAATGATACCTGTGGAGGGAACTGAAATTTAGTTTTAATCTGTGGTGAGATGAAAGTCCTACATGGTTTTCTCAACAAAAGCATCGTAAAGCAGTTACTGTTAAGAGCTTTATTTTGTAGAAGAAAAGCACCTGAAGACTTGTACAATGTTTGGTTAGACCTGAAGGCTTAGGGACTCTATTTTTTAAAAGGTGATAGCACTCAATTTATCTGCAAATAGTGTTTTTTAAAAGACACAGATTAAAACTAAGTGTAACCACCAGTCCCGGCTCACTCAGCCCTGCAGTGCACACGTGCTGGCCTCAGGCCCGTGTGCCATTGTGAGTGCAATAACCCCTTTGGAGGTGCTACACTGCCTTGGGTAGGGTAACACAAGGGAATCCAGGCCACCAGTGGCTCCTTTATTGTCCTGTGGCCTTCCAGGTATGAATTTGTACAGATTTGCTCACCACCTGTGCCTCACCATTGGTTAAAATTGAATTTTAAGTCCTGTTGCAAATGCAATTTCTCTTCTGGACACAATGTCAGATTTTACACTGGAATATCTACAGTTCTCAAACTGCATGTCACATCACTGTACCTGGTACAGGGACGTGGGGCTTTCCCACACCTTTGATATTCTCCTCTGTATTTTAATGTTTTTGACCTGTACAGTAATTGGAAAGCAGGCTGTCTACTTGGGGTTGAACATTGTACCATAAATTTTAAATTATTTGAGGACAACTGCATGAGACTGTGTCAATGCCTTTTATTATTTATTTGTATGTTTTATTATTCGAGGTGTATGCACTTTTAATATGCAGAATTTATATTTTTATGTTGAAAATCATTTTCTTTCAGAAAGAAGAGTTTGAATATGAGGAATTGGAATTAAATGCAAAAAGGGGAATATGTAATAAAATACAATAAATTTATTACTAGGCATCCTGCCTGAGTGAGCGTTTTTCCAGGCTGCAGCTTCAGCCTTGCTGTGTTCCTGCCCTGCCTGCTCCGGGCCCAGGGCGGGAGCACGGGAGCTGCCCTGTGTGCCCCAGGGCTCCCGTGGGGACACCAGCCCCAGAGCCTGGCTTGGGCACAGCCTGCGTGCTGGGGAGGGGAGGCTCGGGCTCCTCCTGCCCCTGTGCTGTTCCTGATGCTTCTCTCTCCACAGACCCTCAGCCCCGTGCTGCTCTGCCCGGAGGGGTGTGGGACCTGCACCAGAGCCACGCGCGGGTGAGTTGGGCCCTGAGCCCCAGGGCAGGGGGATGTGCTCGGGTTCCCCTTTGGTGCTGGAGGGCTCACACCTGCTCAGGCTGAGCTGGGAGTGCTCCCTGTCCACCCATCCATCCATCATCCACCCATCCACCCATCCACCCATCCATCCATCCATCCATCCATCCATCCATCCATCATCCATCCATCCATCATCCATCCATCCATCATCCATCCATCCATCATCCATCCATCCATCACCCATCCATCCATCCATCCATCCATCCACCCATCCATGCATGCATGCATGCATCCACCCATCAATCCATCCATCCATCCATCCATGCATGCATCCATCCATCCATCATCCATCAACCCACCCATCCACCCATCCACCCATCCACCCATCCATCCATCATCCATCCACCCATCCACCCATCCACCCATCCACCCATCCACCCATCCACCCATCCACCCATCCACCCATCCATCCATCCATCCATCCATCCATCCATCCATCCATCCATCCATCCATCCATCCATCACCCATCCATCCATCCATCCACCCATCCATCATCCATCCATCCATCCACCCATCCATGCATGCATGCATGCATCCACCCATCAATCCATCCATCCATCCATCCATCCATCCATGCATGCATCCATCCATCCATCATCCATCAACCCATCCACCCATCCACCCATCCATCCATCCATCCACCCACCTATCCACCCACCTATCCACCCATCCATCCATCCATCCATCCATCCATCCATCCATCCATCCATCCATCATCCACCCATCCATCCATCCATCCATCCATCCATCCATCCATCCATCCATCCATCCATCCATCCATCCATCCCTCGTGTCTCAGCCCCCCATGTGAAGGGGCTGCTCAGTGCCAGAGCAGTCCCTGCCACTCCCAGCCCTGCCTATGCCCCTGCCACCCATGGCAGTGAGGCCAAGCTCCCCACACGAGGGATACATGGCCCCAGGTCCTGTGGTATTTGGGGCCAGGAGACCCCCAGCCAGATCCCCACTTGTCCAGGAGACCCTGAGGCCAGCCCTGACTGCAACATGGCCAGAGGTATTGAGGGCTGGGGTGGCCTCAGGGGCTTCTGCCATCATCAGACACGGGAGGCTTGAAGCTCCTCCAGCTCTGTCCTAATTAAAGATCATTTGTCCTTTAGCAGGGTGTGCAGCGGTGGCTCCAGATGCAGAGGAGATGAGGATGGGCTGCTCCTGCTGCCACCCCTGAGCCCAGCGAGGAGGAGGATGGAGCAAGGCAGGAGGAGGACAGGCTGCCTGTCCTGGTGCTGAATGGAAACCTCTGTCCTTGGTGGATTGCTTGCAGCGACCCCCCTGGGCTGGGAGAGCTGCCCAGTCGCGGGGCAAAGGGGGCACAGATTGGGCCACCCAGGGTCTCCTCTGGGCCGAAGGATGGAAGATGATGTGCCCCCAGCCTGTGCCTGCAGCCCTTTCTGCTGTGGACTCGGATCCTCCTGCTCCAGTGAGCCCTCGGATCAGTGCATCAGGGGCTGGCTTGGGCATAACAAACTCACCTTTCAACACGATTTTTGATTCTCAAGGGTTCTTTTTCTCTTTCCTCCTCTGTGCATATTTTTGCAGGAGGGGGCTGTTGCACAGGTGAGCAGCATTATCACCCCCATGCCCTTCAGTGCTCACCAAAGGGGAAGTTGTCAGTGACTCCCCCTGTTCCCCAAATCCCCAGATGGGTTGTCCTGTCCCCTTTCCTGGTGGTGGTTACAGAGGTGGTGATGTTGGTGTGTTCATCAACAGCTGTGCTGCATCATCCCTTGCCCATAGGGTCCTGGGGCCTTGGGGGACACATGGCCCCTGCCAGGGAGCCTCAGTCTGTGTTTCCATCCATCCTGCTGGGAGTGGTGAGCTGGAGCTGAGCCCTGGGTGCTGAGCTGAGGAGCTGCTTGCTGCCCTGGCCCAAGTCCTGGCACACAAGTCCCACCCCTACCGTGTACCAGAGGCACTGCTTCACAGCTTGTGTGGAAATGGGGATGGCAGATGTCATATTAAATCACGGGGTCATCATTTATTTATAGGTGATTACATTAAAGAGAGATTAATATAGCCGAAGGCTTCACAGAATTAGAGTTAATGTACTTGTGTTTATTGTATTTGCCAACATTTCTCCAATCCAGCTGGGTTTTCTGGCCACAGGATTTAACAGTGAGCCCACTGCCATCCTGGGAGGGGGGTGTGAGGTCCCTGTAGAACGCCTGGGAACTTTGGAGTGCTCAGTTGTGCTGCCTCGCACTCGGAGGGTCCGTGGGCAGCACCCGGGGCAGGGCAGGACTCAGCAATGCTTAGAGTGGCTCGGGAGGGGAGCCCGGGGCCGGGGCTCCCAGCTGGCGCTCCCAGGCTGGGATTATGCTGTGTTTAACTGGGATTGCACCATGCAGAGCTGGGCAAGGGCTCTGACACCCTGGGGAGGGCGTGTGTCCCTGAGGTGTTTCCTTGGCCCTGTGCCCCCAGGGCCTGGCCGGCTGTCACTGTCCCATGGGCTGCAGGGTGGTGCTGCCAGCAGAGCTGCCCTGCTGATGGGTGAACCAGAGGAGCCAAGAACAGCCTGTGTTTGGCTGGAGGTGCCAAACCGCACAGCAATGGGCCCTGGTTGTGCCAGTCGGGACTGAGGGTGCAGAGTGGGTGTGTGAGTCCCTGCTGCTGCTGGCGGGACGCCTGCCTGCCTCTGAGAGCCAGAACAAACCAGGCTTTGGGAGGCTGTCAATAAATTGTAACACGTTAGGCACTGTCACCCCTACCCCTGGACTCTTAAATTTTGCTCTAATTGGAGTATTGCTTTTCCTTCCTCAGCACTTTTTCCCCTCGGCCAGGTATCGATCCTGGCTCTGTGGGGATCTGGCTAACTGTTGGCAATTTATGGGAACATAAAACTAGTCCATCGTAGAGCAAAAACCCAGCCTTTACGAAGAAATGGCAACATCAGCCAGAGCCTGATTCCAAGGTGGGTTTACCATTTTACAGTGGGTCCCCAGGGCAGGGGAACAGGGGCTGTTGGGGAAAGGGACCATTAGAAGCCCTTTGGGCTGGGCAGCCTTGTGGGCAGGGGAGGCCTGAGGGGCTTTTGAAGATGTGGGGCGCTCCTTTTTGGTCTCCTGTGCCCCTTCCCATGGTGGCTGAGGGTCTGGCTGGGGTCCCCTGACCCCACAGGACCTGGGTCCATGATATGTCCCCTCCTGCCTGGAGCTTGGTCTCTGCTGTGTGTGACAGGAGCTGGTGGGCAGCAGGCTGGGCTGGGGCTGCAGGAGACTGCTGGCAGTGAAGGGCTCTGGTGCTGGGCAACCTCCCCAACCCTTTCACATGTCCCTGCACAGTTCCCCCAGCCCCTGGGGCTCTCCCCTGGTGATGGATGCTGGTGGCTTTGTGGACTGAGGCTGGTTGTGGATTCCCAGACCTGTGGGCCTTCACCCCCCTGGGGTGTTCCTGCAGCTTTGGGGGCGTGGGGTCCTTGGGGAGCAGGGCCCTGGGAATAGGGGGCACCTGGCACTCCCAGCCCAGCTCCAGCCCGGCAGGAGCTCCCGAGCATCTCCTTAATCCCAGCCCAGCTCCAGCCCGGCAGGAGCTCCCGAGCATCTCCTTAATCCCAGCCCAGCTCCATCCCGGCAGGGGCTCCCGAGCATCCCTTTAATCCCAGCCCAGCTCCATCCCGGCAGGGGCTCCCGAGCATCCCTTTAATCCCAGCCCAGCTCCAGCCCGGCAGGAGCTCCCGAGCATCCCTCACTCCCAGCCCAGCTCTATCCCGGCAGGAGCTCCCGAGCATCCCTTTAATCCCAGCCCAGCTCTATCCCGGCAGGAGCTCCCGAGCATCCCTTTAATCCCAGCCCAGCTCCAGCCCGGCAGGAGCTCCCGAGCATCCCTTTAATCCCAGCCCAGCTCCATCCCGGCAGGGGCTCCCGAGCATCCCTCACTCCCAGCCCAGCTCCATCCCCGCAGGGGCTCCCGAGCATCCCTCACTCCCAGCCCAGCTCCAGCCCCAGCAGGAGCTCCCGAGCATCCCTCACTCCCAGCCCAGCTCCAGCCCCAGCAGGAGCTCCCGAGCATCCCTCACTCCCAGCCCAGCTCCAGCCCCCGCAGGAGCTCCCGAGCATCCCTCACTCCCAGCCCAGCTCCAGCCCCCGCAGGAGCTCCCGAGCATCCCTTTAATCCCAGCCCGGCTCCAGCCCCCGCAGGAGCTCCCGAGCATCCCTCACTCCCAGCCCAGCTCCAGCCCGGCAGGAGCTCCCGAGCATCCCTCACTCCCAGCCCAGCTCCAGCCCTGCCTCCCAGCCTGCAGACGGTCGCTCTGCCCTGTCTGTGTCACGCAGCGCCAGGGCGTGTTGTGTTGGGTGTCCCGGTGCTGTAACAGCTGCTCTTCCCGCCATTTGCTGCCATCTAATTGTGGTTTTATTGAAATGAGTCTAAATTGTCTGGGAATACATTAGCTCGCTGTGTCCCTGTGGCGCGCACTCCGCATGGATGCGAGCACTCCGCAGAACGCTCCCGTTTTTAATCTTGTGGACCCGGCTCCCCGGAGGGCGCTGCATTTCCCAACAGCCCTGATGAGTTCCCAGAGCTGGGCTCAGGTTGTGTTGGCAGTGGCAATGGGGCCGGGGGCTCGCCCCGCCGCTCTGTGCTCCAGACTGTGAATAACGCCCCGCTCCCTCTGCTCCAGAGTGTGAGCGCTGCAAAGCAACTCCCGGAGCCCCCAGGACGGTCTTGAAGCACTTTAATACTTTGCGAATGATTTATTGAGGGTAACGAGCAGATGATAGACTGCATTTCAAGGTGTGGATTATCTATTAGAGCTCATGTTGAAGGCATCTGCGATGACAAGCTGCTGCCGAGCGAGGCAAGTACGAGCGATCTGTTGAGTGGCAGGAGGGGTCAGCACCTCCTGCCGCAGCTTGGAGACAGCTCAGTGCCCTCGGGACAGCGCTGAACACCTGTCCCTGGCCGGGTGGCACCTGTCCTGCCACGGCCCAGAGCTCCTGTCGTGCCTGGTTAGGAGTTCGGAACCTGGTGGCGGCTTCCCCCAGTGCTGGATGGTTCATGGGCTGTGGCATCACCTCTGCAGCTCTCAGGGAGGCGGGTGGGCAGCTGCTTCACTGCCCTCTCAGGTGATTTGTATTGCAGGGCCGGTCGTGCCCCGGGACCTGCGGTGCTGCCCCATCCGTGACCCGGCGGGGGCCGCGGTGCCCAGGAAGGCGCTGGCTGCGGGGCACGAAGCTCTTTGCCCTCCAGGGTCTGCCCTGCACCCCCTTTCACACCTTCTGCAGTCGGCACCGCCCGTCCCCGTGCGGCACAGCCAAGCTGGGCCAAAAGGGGGCCCTGTGGGCTCAGAGTGACCGCGACTGGACATTGTCCCCTGGGTACCCCTTCTCTGCTGCGGGAGCGGCCGCCACTGCAGGGAGGGCAGGGGCTGCCCTATTGCTGTGCTGGCTTCGTTACAGCGAGATTAATGCTGGTTATTGGGAGTTTTTATCACCTCAATGTTTCCCCTCAGCTCCTGAAACCAGCTTCAGCCCGGATTTATTACCTGGCAGATAAATACAAGTGCAGGTTTATTTTGTCTCCCTGCTCATCAGAAAGGAATGAAAATGTAAGCAAAATAGTAAAAATAAAATAGACTCAGTTTTTCTTTAATTGACCTTTGATTTTTAACGTAATACCTTCCCCATGTTGCTGCTTCAGCCTTTAATTTCTCTCGGTGAAGTGGCTGTGTTCAATGATTCATTCTGTCCTGAGGCAAAGCACACACTGTAATTGGTTTTTAACTTCCTGGAATGTCAAAGCCAGGATTGAAATTTTACGTATCACACCACCAATTCAATACTGGCTTTAATAATAATGTTGCAGAAAGGAAAGCAGATTTACAGCTGTAGAAAAATGTAATCAAATTTTGAGCCTGAATGCAGTAAGTCCAAATGCTAGTTTTCATTTGGAAACTTGTTAGATAAATGTGACATCACCTGAGTGGTTCCCAGCTCATTTCTGCTTCTCCGAGCCGCAGCCGGGGGAGCTTGGAGGGATGGGGCGAGGTGGGGACTGCGGGTCCGCGGCTGCTGGCGCTGCCCTGGAGGGGCTGCGGCTGCTTCGGGGCCGAGATGCGCTCAGCCCGAGCCGCTCGCGATGGCAGCGGCCCGAGATCCGCCCCAGGTCCGGCCCGAGATCCGCCCGAGATCAGGCCCGAGGTCCGGCCCGAGATCCGCCCGAGGTCCGGCCCGAGGTCCGCCCGAGATCTGCCCGAGGTCCGCCCCAGGTCCGCCCAAGGTCCGGCCCGAGATCCGCCCCAGGTCCGGCCCGAGATCGGGCCCGAGGTCCGCCCCAGGTCCTCCCGAGATCCGCCCCAGGTCCGGCCCGAGATCCGCCCGAGGTCCGGCCCGAGATCCGCCCCAGGTCCGGCCGAGGTCCGCCCCAGATCCGGCCCAGGCAGCGCCGCCGCCGGGGCTGTGCCGGCCCGGGCCGGGCTCTGCCGGTGCCGCTCCGCCGGGCGGGGGCTGCTGGGGGAAACGCAGCACTGCAGACGCCAAACAAGCAATCGATTTTGGCCAATTAATGTCTGATAAAAACTAACAACCCTCCTCTCCCTTTCTTATTACCGAATGACCTCCAGCGATCCATTAGTTTAACAAATGATATGCGGACGTTCAGCATGGCTAATGGCTCTGGATTAACGCCGCTGACACCTAATTTATCAGCGTGCCCGCACCACAGAGCTGCCGTGCCGCACCCTCCATCACAGCGCGTCCCACAGCGCCTGGCCTCGCACCCAGCACGGAGCTGGGCTCCGTGTCCCCGTGTCGTCCCCGTGTCCCCGTGTCGTCCCCGTGTCCCCGTGTCCCCGTGTCCCCGTGTCCCCGTGTCACCGTGTCCGGGCCGGGCCCGCGGTGCCGGTGCCCTTTGGCCGCGGGCTCTGCGCATCGCCCCGCAGCGCCGCGCTCCCTGCTCCCTGCTAGCGTGTCCTAAAAAGCTAACTAAGCTGAAATTATTTTCTTTCCTTGGAAAAGCCTTTAAATAATGTATTGCCCTCACTCGCTGTTACTGAGTGTTTTTTTTAAACCCAGGAAACTTTTCCTTCTCCCTTGTGCGTTGCATCTGTTTGTTGTAGGGTGTGAATTCCCTTGGGAGGATCACTGGAAATTCCATCTCAAGGCCAGTGCCCAGTGCCCCGTGAGCTCCCAGCCCGGCCCCTGGAGCGGAGGGCTCTGGAGTGGCCCCTTGCAGGGCTGAGGGGAAAAGCTCCCAGCCCCGTTTGCAGAGAAAAGAGCTGAGCAGCCGCAGAGGCGGTGGGGAGAAGGACGGGAAGGGCCCCGCAGTGTTGCTCCGGGCTGGCAGCGCTCCATCCCCCCGGCCTGTGCCTGGCCGGGAAGGCTCCCTGGGCTCCGGGATCGCTCCTCCCAGCCAGCTGCCAGTGCTGGCAGCAGCGCGGCACCAGCCCCGGCTCCAGCCCAGCTCCATCCCAGAGCGCGGCAGCGGCCCCGGGGCTCTCGGCTGAGCTGCAGCACCGCGGCCGGCCCCTATTGATTTCCATGGCTGCTAATGGTCTTTTTCATACAACAAGAGGCTTTTGTGGGGAGAACTTAATCCAGTCCCATCACTGGGTGAAATTGCACTGCTCACTGCTCAGATTTCCAGGATGTGAGCTACTGTAATAGCAGAGGGAGTTTTATCTAATACATTTAATGCTCCAATATTTTTATGGCATGACAGGTTCTAATTGCACTGCTGCAGTACCAGGAGCATGAGAGCCCAGGGTCTGCGGGGTGTGAGGGAGCTGTGCTGGCACACGGTGGCTTGTGGGCACCTTGGCAGCGTGGCTGTCACTGTCACCAGTTGCTGTGCTGATCCCCAGTGTAGCCACTAGCATGGATTATTGAGGTGATGATGAGGCTGATGCTGGAGATGATGGAAATGTGCAGGGAACAGGAACTTGGTGTTCCCCAGGGCCATTTCTTGGTCTTTTCTCTC
Organism: Molothrus ater; assembly: GCF_012460135.2. Classification (NCBI taxonomy): domain Eukaryota; kingdom Metazoa; phylum Chordata; class Aves; order Passeriformes; family Icteridae; genus Molothrus; species Molothrus ater. Next base: position 482,704 of record NC_050493.2, on the reverse strand, counting down.
CCCAGCAGAGCTGCTCTTGTTGCTGGACACTTGGGCTGGGGCTGGGGCAAAGCCTCGGGTCAGGTGGGGGTGACAGAGGTGGCACCTCTTGGGACAAGGGGATGCCAGGGCAGGGTCAGGCCCTGTGTGCTCTCGTGCAGGGCAGCAGCGCAGGCTCAGGGCAGGCAGGACGTGCTGACCTGTGCCTGCAGTGCAGGACAGGCTCCCCTTGCCGTGCCCCTGGCCTGTGCCAGCCCCGGGCTCTGCCAGCTGCAGCCAGGCCAGCTCTCCCCTTGTGGCCCAGAGCAGAGCTCAGGGCTTGGCTTGTGCAGGGCTGGAGATGTGCTCCTGCCTTTCAACCAATGTGCAGGGAGGTCTCATGGACTGTGATGGCCAGGATCAAAGGTTAGGAAATTTCTCTGTGTAACTTATGTAAATGAGGACTAATGAGGTTTTCATGATTACCTTTAATTAGCTTTTCCACAAGTAGCAGAGGTTTATATGGCCAGGATGGGTGGCACATGCAGGTATGTGCACAGCCAAGAACCTTCATTCCTTCATTAAAAACATTGTTTAAAAATTAATCTGCAAGATGCAAATTATCTATTAAATGCTCAAGAAGAAGGTTTCAAATGGGGAAAAAAAAGCACAAGGAAAGCAGCAGCTCTGCAAGCCCTCCAGGGCTGTGGTGTGCAGGGCAGCAGGGCAGGCAGTGCCACACGGGGGACGTGTCTGTCCTCGAGGCTGTGTGGCAAGCACAGAGCTGCTGCTGGGTGCTGCTGCGGGGTCCTGGGCAGCCTGGACCAGAGGGGTTTGTATCAGAGTCAGAAGCAGCTCCCCTTGGAGTTTCCCTCTTGATCCTGAGGAGCTGGAGCCTCGTGTTGGGCGGGAGGAGAGCGTAAACGGAGAGACAGCAGAGTGAGCGAGTGAGATGGTTCGGACAACTGCATCCAATTAGCCTGACATTAATCCTGGGCAAACATGTGGAAAAATCACTGCAAAATTCAATTAATGGGAGAATTAGAGCCTGGGAATATAAATTCATGCCTGTCAGCGTGGTTGAACAGAAGTAGGTCCTGTCAAACCGACCTGATTTCGTTCTTTGATGAGGTTGAGTTTGGTGGTGGCACAGCAATGGCCTGTGTTTCCCTCAGTGCCACAATGCCCTGGGCAATAAGTGATGAAAAAGGATTGGAATGCAGGACTGAGGAAGGGGAGGGAAAGCCTTGTTCTGCAGCTGGCAGGGGCAGTGTCTTCCTGGGGAGCTGAGTCTCCGTCCAGGGGTGAGAGCGGTGGTGCTGTGGGGCAGGGATGTCTGGTGCTTGGGCAGGGGGAGTGGAGGAGAGACACGAGAGCTGCTCCTGCTGCTGCTGCTGCTGCTGCTGCTCTGGGGCAGGGAATTGCCTGCCTGGCACAGGAGCAGAACTCCCCTCCCCACAGCACTGGCTCCCTGGGGAAAACGTGTGCGCACAAAACGTTAAGTTTGCTTTATTCAAACTATTACGTGAAAATGATTCTGAGTGTTGTGAAAGCAGCAGAAACTGTGCCCACATCTCTGGTGCCCTGGCAGGAGATGCCATGGTGGGATGGCATGTCACAGCCAGAGCACTCTCTGCCCCGTGCCTGGGCACCTGGCCCTGCCTGGCTGGAGGACGCTGCCTGTCCCCGCTGCCTGGGAAGGTGACAGCAGCCGGGCTGCAGGAGGCACTTGGCTCCAGCACTGCCACTAACGCTTCCAATTTCCCTCTGGAAATTGTTTCTGTCAATATTTTAATTTCATTTGGGCTGAGCAGGTGGAGCGGAGGCAGCGCATCCTGAGCAGATCATTTGTCTCCTGCTCCGGGTTTGGCAGGGACCCACTGCCAGCAGCTCCTCATGGCTGGAGCCAGGATGGCCGGAGCAGGAGGGCATCGAGCCCTGCTGCCCCCAGGGCCCTGCTGCAGGGCTGGGCTCCGGGGCAGGGCTCACGGGCAGGGACCCTCTGGTCCCTCCTATGGGGCCACCACACTCCCCCCGTGCCACAGGAGCACCCTCAAGGTGGGAGCCTGGCTCAGCAAAGCCCCAGAGGGCACAAAGTGCCAGAGGTGGCAGTGCTGGGGCTGCTGGAGCACTGAGGCCACGGAGGGCAGGAGGCTCCTCGTGCTCCTCTGCACTCCCAGTGCCCCCAGGTGCTCTCCCTGCAGTGAGGGGTGTTTGGGGAGAGGAACAGGGTCTAACCAGATGGTGGGGCTAATAAATTGCCCAGGAAAAGCAAACTAGTACATGCAGCTCGCGTTTCCTCTGCGTCTCCATTGCAAAGTGCCAAAAGAAATCTGTCTCAGGAATTATTTCAGAGAGGGTAATTTCTGTTTCCCAGTTGCTGTCATACATTAGAAATATCTGAAATGCCTCCGATTGGTTTCCAGTGGTGAGGAGCAGCCAGGGGCTGCCATGGATGAGAAGCACTAAAAGAAAATAAATTAGCCTCTTGCACTCAGCCCTTCTCAGCACCGCACCACGAGTGACGAGCAGCTGCTGCTTAAGTAACAACCAGAATAATGAGCAGAGCAAGATCCTCAAGGGAATATTAACTCTGAGAAATAACATTTTCTCCCCCTTTTGAAGTTTGCCCTGTCCTGGTGTGGAGGTGAGCCGTGGCTGCTGGAGCTGGCAGGGAGGGCTGTGGTGCTGTTCTGCAGCATCCTCTGCCCCACTCCATCTGTGCCAATCCTCTCCCCTTCCTCCCTGTCGGTCCCAGCCCAGTCTGTCCCTTCCTGGCCCCGCCAGGTGCAAACCTGCTGTGCTTCCCACAGCTGCCCAGTCACCTGCGCTCCAACAGGATTGGCACTGGTCACTGCAGCGCCACACTGCTCACCAGCGCACGCTCACCCCAGCTCTGCAGGCAGGAAGAGCCTGAGCAGATGGGACAGGGCCACGCTGGGCTCTGAGCTAAGCTGGGCTTGCAGGCAGGCTGGCCCACGCTGATTTAAGCAGGTGGCTGCGGCACCAGAGCTTCTCAGTGGCCATGAGTGAGCCCCTGTGGCCTGGCACAGGGGTGGGGGGAGCTGCTGGCACCAAGGCCCCCTGGGCACCGTGAGCCCACCTGTCCCTGGGCTTGTCCTGCTGCTCTTCTGTATTTCCCAAAGCCAAGGGTGTGTTTGTCTGGCCCGTAACAGGAGCCACCCAGTGCTGAGCCCTGCTGTGTAGCAATGAGTGTTTCAGAAGGCTCATCCCTCTGAAGATGTAAGCCAGCAGCACTCCTGAATTTCAGTTCTTTTATCTCCTCTGGTTGGCTGAGTCATCCAGGGATGGACCATTCCCCTGACGTATGGCTGCATGTGTGTACAATCCCCAGGACAAGCACTGCAGTTTGGAGAAAGTGCCTTTTTTCCCAGTGGTGATTAATGATGATAATCTCCCCTCCCACTGAGCCTCTCAGGTACCTGTTGCAGAGCCACCATCCCCAGAGGATGCTGTGCACTTAATGTGCCACCGTCAGGAAAACTACACATCCTTCTGCTGAAAAAGACACAGCACAAACCTGAATGGGCTGTAAGTTTTCTTTGTCTTGTTTCCCACAACACCCATTTCATCTGTCCCCCACGGGTGAGCAACGGGGAAGCAGCGGGTTTGGTGTGCCCTCCCAAGCACGTGGGGGGATCCCTTGGCTGATCCCGTGGGGCTGCACGTGGGGGGATCCTGTGGGGGGATCCCCCAGCTGCTCCCCTGGACAAGATGCCATCAGCAGGGCTAATGGTGGCCATTGCACTGGTAATTTGGACTTGCAGTTTTTGCCAGGGCTGCTGGTCCCAGGCAGGCAGCCCTTTGGTAGAGGCAGCCCTTGGCAGAGTCTCTGCCTTGACAAGCTGCAAGCACAGGAGTGAGGGCATTAAAATGCTTGTGTTGATCTGGCAGGGACAGCGCTGGGACAACGACAGGCAGTGATTTGCTGGGAAAGAGGGAAATGACAGTATTCTCCATCAACATTATTATAGGGCTGTGCCTCGGGGTGGACAACCCAAGAGCTGCGAGAAGGAATTTAATTTGCTTTTTCTCCCCAAGGAGAGCTAATGGCGTTTAGTGCAGCTCTGGCCATCAGCCACCCTTGGTGCCACTGGGGCACCGAGCACCCTGTGTGCCACACCAAGCACACGGCAGGGCTGGGGGGATTGTCCCCCGCTGGGGCCGGGGCTGGCGTGGCTGAGGTGCCCCCCTGCTCCACTCAGCTCTGCAGAGACACAGCGCATCTGAATGAGCTTGTCAAATGAAATTTTCTGTCTGGTTAGAAATGGATTTTCGAGCTCCTCGCTCACATGTAAACATTTTTAGTGGTCCCCAGCCAAATCAGAGCCAGTGAGAGCAAACATCAGCCTGAGCAGACCCAGTCCCTGCAGGGAAATCACTGGCCACGGAAGGAAACCAAATGCACGATGGCTTCGAAAGGCATCCATTAAAGTTGTGCTGAAGTGATTCATGGTGCTGGTAGTCAGACTTTAATTAGATCTTAATCATGTAATTTTATCTTTGTTTTAGAGATTAGAGCTAAATGAATGGATTGGTCTCATAACAGTGCTGTGACTAAACACAGCACTGCCACATGGCAGCTCTGGGGCAGGCAGAGATGGGGCTGAGAGCATTCGCCTCTTTGGGTGTTCTAAATAAAATTGGTGTGTTTAAAATAAATAAAGAAACACACAAATTATTTAAAACACACAAATCCACCAGGACCTACCAACACTTTCCCTCCTGGGTTGCTCTTTTGAGCATCCACAGAGCTGTGGCACAGAGCTGCTGTGCCCTGCAGGGTTTGTGGATGGACAGGGGGATGAGCATGCCCTGAGTGGCAGTGGCAGTGGGGACCATCCCTCTGCTGGCATGCAGGAACCCTGGATATGTGTCCCTGGAGGGGGTTTTCCTCCCTTGCAGGTGTGGGATCTGTCAATATCTGCCCTGCCTTGCACCTTGCTCTTCAGTTACTTCATTTGAGCCATATAAAATGGGTTCAGGTTTGCAGAATTAGTGCCTATGGGGGTAGGACTGGGACAATGCTGCTGAGGCACAGTCCAGCACAGAGCCCACTGCCAGGGCTGCCCCTGGGGCTGGGACTCACCCATGCCTGGCACAGGGGCCGTGTCCTGAAGCACATCCCCGGCAGCCACGCCTGGCTGGGCATGCAGCAGCTCCATCCAAGTCTCAGCTTTCGCCTCTCTGGGCTCTCCGAGCTCTGCCCGGGGCTTGCCCCTGGGCTGGCAGGGAGGATGAGGTGGCAGCTCTGTGCCCCATGGTGCCAGCTGCCCAAGGCCGAGCCAGCTCCCCTGTCCTTGAGCCCTGCCTGCCCTTGCTGCAGTGGCAGTGGCCCCTTCCCACCTTCCCCCTCCTGCTTGATATGCCACAGGAGCCACTCCAACTCATTACTGTGGGAGATTATAGGTCCCCAGGTAATAACGAGTCTTCAGATAATTACTAACAGATTCTCTAATAGGAATGAACTCGGTTGAATCCATTCAGTCACTGGGTAAATATTTATCCCTAAGCTGTCCTTATCTCCAGCCACTGGAGCGTGCCAGAGATGCTTTGCTGTCCCCACGCCGTGCTCGCCGCAGGAGCCAGCTGGGGGAGCAGGCACGATAAGGTCCCTTCACACCCTGACACACCTGTTAACACACCTTGACACACCTATGCACACACCTATTAACACACCTTGACACACCTATTCACACACCTATTCACACCTATTCACACACCTATGCACACACCTTGACACACCTATTCACACACGTATTCACACACCTATTAACACACCTATTAACACACCTTGACACACCTATTAACACACCTATTCACACACCTATTAACACACCTTGACACACCTATTAACACACCTATTCACACACCTATGCACACACCTATGCACACACCTATGCACACACCTATTCACACACCTTGACGCACCTATTCACACACCTATTCACACACCTATTCACACACCTTGACGCACCTATTCACACACCTATTCACACACCTATTCACACCTATTCACACACCTATTCACACACCTATTCACTGCTCTGACCCAGCCTCATGCTGCGGCTCAGGGCTGGCCAGGACTCAGCATCACACCCTGTGAGCCCCAGCAGCGATGTCCCCTGTCCCTGTGGGAGCTGTGCCCATCCAGCTGTGCCCATCCAGCTGTGCCCATCCAGCCATAACCACCCAGCTGTGCCCATCCAGCTGTGCCCATCCAGCCATACCCATCCAGCCATGCCCATCCAGCTGTGCCCACCCAGCTGTACCCACCCAGCTGTGCCCATCCAGCTGTGCCCATCCAGCTGTGCCCATCCAGCCATACCCACCCAGCCATGCCCATCCAGCTGTGCCCATCCAGCTGTACCCACCCAGCTGTGCCCATCCAGCTGTGCTGGGCAGCAGTGACAGAGCCCTGAGTCACACCAGCCCACGCTCTTGTTCCTTGCTGCAGCCTGATGGAATAATAGGAGGAAGCTTGACCTACTTGACTGTGTGTGAATCCCAGCTGCCCTGAGCATCCATCGTCGCCGAGGGGTTGGAGGTCTCCATTAATGAGTGTATTCACTTGCTGCCCGCTCTGTGTGTGGGGAAGGAGGTGAGTTGGGAGCACACAGCCAAGCATTGCAGTGGGGGGACAGGGCTGGGAGTCCCCCACAGCCACTCACAGGACTCTGCCTGCTCCAGTAAACATGGAGCCAGCACTGAAATTGAATCACATTAGCTTAATAAGAAGTTAATCAAATTTTCTCGGTGCTCACGGTGCTGTGATCCTGCCATGGTCAGAGGGATAACAACGCTCCTTGTGCACCTGGAAATACCAGGGCTGAATTTAACGAGCTGCGCCAGGGACCATGGGAGACACTGGAGTCGTGGTGCTCCCCCCTGGGTCAGGTGTGCTCATCAGGGCCAGGCAGGGTGAGGAACTGGAGGGGACGCTCTGCCACAGGTAAGATCCTGACTGGGGGGCCTGGGGCAGTCCCAGTGGGGAAAGGACCATTCTGGGAGGAGAGGCTGCTTCCAGGCAGGAGTGGAGCTGTGACTCTGTGGATGTGCCAGTGGCTCTGCTCTCCTGGGCAGGGCACTGACCGCTGATGGGAACGGGCCAGGGAAGGACTCCCTTGGCCCAGCTGATCTCAAGAGCTCTTCAGCTGGATCAGGGACCACTTAAACCACATTCATTATGTTTAACTATTTATGAGCTGATAAATATTGAACAGCTGCTCTCTGGGGTTCAGGCCTGAGTGAACCCATCAAAACACAGCACACAGGACGGGGTGGCTGCTGTGGGGACAGCTGGGGCCGTGCTGTGCCAGGGATGGCTGCAAGCAGTGGTGTGACAGCCCTGAGAGCAGAACCCCTGTTCCCTGTGCCCTGCCAGGCTGGGCCAGCACGGGGGCTCCCTCTGGCAGCCCCTCTGCTCAGCCTCACATCTCCAAACCAGCACCACTCCATGTCCTCACCAAACCCTGCCATCCTCAGCAAACCCCTGCCCTGCCTCCTCGGCACGCAAATTGCCTGCTTGGGGCTTTTTAAGCCATTTTTAAGAGCTCCTAATGTGCTCTGCATTTTCAGTGCAGCCCTGCCTGTGCCCTCATTTGCTCACCCTTTGGAAAGCTAATACTTGATTTAAGCACATTTCTGCTCCCTCCATTTGTAAGGACAAATGTAAAGTAATTGTTTGATATCGCAGCAGTTTCCTCAGGCTCCAGCTCTAATTTCCCACTAATACAGTATTGTCAGGAGGATCAATCTAACCTGGCACCTTCTGCCTCCTTGGAGTGGATTGGAAATGGCTTTTCTACTGTGAGGCTGGGATTTGTGAGTCTCGCTATGAATGTTTTTCTCCTTTAAAGGAAAAATCATACAAGCAAATATCCCATTTTCCTGTCAATGGCCATTAATTCCCTCCACCTGCCCATACCTGCCTCTGGGTCCCCTCTCTGCTGTGTCTTCCCCTGCGGCTGGCATTGGCAGAGATGCAGATGGGGCTCTCTTAGGTGGCCACTAATTAACTCCAATTTTTTCCTATTAGAGCTCACTGGTTACTAATCACTCTCAGTAAGGCCTTGCAAACTGGTCCATGATGTGCTGCATCCCTGTGTGGTCCCTGTGCACCATTCTGAGACATCCCAGCCCCGTGCCAGGGGATGAGCCTGGGCAGCCCCAGGCAGGGCTGTGCCACAGCTTCCCCTTGGTTGTGTAGGGCTGAGCCCCTGTCCTGCCCGAGCCCCTGCCCGTTCCCTCGCCTGTCTGGGGGTGGGGGGGCTCCCCGTGGCCCCCCAGCTCTGCCCAGCCCTGTCCTAAGAACAGCCCATGCATACGGACTGGTGGAAGCCACTTTATTTACATGAAGGGATCACAAGCTCAACAAGGAAATTAGTGCCACTATTGTACCCGTAACAGCAGGATTCTGTGCTTTATTCACAGGACAAAATATCAGTACAACATTTTCCATAGATTCTGTGTCAAGCAGATACATCTCACTGTCCTCAGGGGTACACACGGCGCGCAAGTGACAAAGAGCAGCTCTGCCTGCCCAGGACAGGGCCTGGCAGGGACAGTCCCACTGCCACTGTCCAGGAGCACCCATCTGCTTTGGGACACAGAGGGATGTGCCCTGGAGCAGCCTGAGCACAGGCCGCAGGACAGGGCCATCCCCGTGGCCCTGGGGACCATGTGGTGCTCAGAGCAAACAGGACCCCACAGAGGCAGCTGGGACAGGCAGTGCTGCTGGGCACTTATCCCTTAGCTTGGGGGCTGCAGCAGGACTCTGAGTCTTCCTTGTCTTGGTTCTCCGGAGCGCTGCAGACTCCTCAGGGACAGGGAACCCCTTGCCTGCCTCTGCCCACAATTCTGGGCAGGATGGGCTGAGGGGTCCTGGCTCCAGCCCCCTTGGGCCCTCCTCAGAGAACACCGCAGCTTCCTGTCACTGCAGCTCTGCTCCTGGACACTTACTCCCACCTGAAGTCCTGCCCGACTGTTTCATAGAATTTGATGTTATAAGGTCTATAAAAGTCCCGAAGCTGCTCGATGACCTCGGGGTCTATCTGCACGTGAGTCCTGCCCTTGGACTTGCCAAGGCAGCGAGGCAAGCCGCTGCTCTCTGACTTCTTCAGGCACGGAAAGCCTTTTGTCTTGTTGAAGTAGAAGTGCTTGTCTGTGATAACCCGTTTGATGCCCAGGAAATCCTGGACTTTGCCCATCTCGCCCGCCGGGTCCGTGATCAGCCTCTCGCCGCTGACGAAGTGGATCTGGGACAGGGGGAAGTACTGGAGCCAGCTCTGCAGGTGCACGGCGTACATGCCGATGCGGATGGCGTTCCAGGAGGTGTCCACCAGCCCCAGGCTGCGGTTGCGGAAGGTCAGCCCCTCGAAGGTGGGGATGTCTGGCTTCTTGGACAGCGTCTGCGTGTAGTCCGAGATGGCGCGGGTCACCGGGTTGCGCACCACCACGATCAGCTTCGTGTCCCGGGACATGTTGAAGATGCGCCGCGGGGCCTCCTTGGTCACAAAGTAGCTGGGGGTCTTCTCCACCGTGATCTGGCTGTCAAGTGTTCGTGGCATCAGGCTCCTGCAGGCGAAGCAGAGGGTGATGGTAAGGGAGGAGCCGGGACAGGCACCGGGAGGTGGTGACGGCGCCATGGGGCTGGTGACACGTCCCCTCCCAGTGGGACCAGGCAGGCACAGACCCCTCCAGCAGCTCTGTGGAGGACCCATGGATGGCTTCCAGGTCCATCCCAGTCGCAGGGGACAGCCTGGGCAGAGGATGGGGGCACCGGCAGCCCCACACACACAGAGCAGTGTGTGTCCAGAGCCAGGACGCAGGAGTGGGATGGCTGTGCCACACCACCACCACAAGCAGCCTTGGGGAGCAATGACAGACCCCAGGGGGCTGTGCCGCTCTGCTGGTGGGAGCTGGGACAGGGATGTGGGGCTTGTGCCCACCAGGGTATCATCCACCCCACCAGGGCCTGGCCCAAGAGCTCCAAATGGGCTCCTGGGTACACACATCTGTTTCTGGCACTGGCAGCTGGGCTGCAGGCCAGGCAAGGAGCACCAGCCTGGGGGAAATGCAGCATCCCTGCAGCCCAGCTTAGCACTAATTAAATCATTTGCTTTGACATCTGAACATCCAAATCAAATAAAAACTAATGGGACGGAAAGATTTATAAATTGGTCTTGTATTACTAGAGTAAACTATCAAATCCACTGCAGTCAGATTCATGGCACTGGAGGTCCCCTGGCTGGAGCAGGCAGGGAGCAGGTAGGGAATGCCTGGCTGGAGTGCACAGGGAGTTGTGGCAGCCAGGATGAGGCCAGCATCCTTCTGCTGCACCCACACCCCAGCAGTGCCCTGCGGCAGCAGCAGCTGCTGTGCTGTGAGCAGGCACAGCCCCAGTTCAGGTTGTGGAGCTGAACACAAGGCCAGCAGCAGCCAGGGAAAGCAAACACACCGTCCCTCTGTGCATCCCTGCCTGCAGCCATCCCTCTGGAGAGCCCGGGGCACTGGGTTATCCGTGCCACAAACCCAGACAGTGCCAGGGCCACCAGGGCTCCCCAGGCCGGGCCAGGGCGGTGACCAGGACCCGGCACCTCCACCATCCCTAAAACACAGCCCATGGCCAGCAGCTTTGGGCTGATGAAAGACCTGACTGGGAGGAGGTCCAAGAGCAGCCCAGAGCACCTGTGTGAGCAGAGGACAGAGATGAACCCGGGGCACAGAGGGGAGTGGGGGCACCTGCCCAGGGCACCATCCCACGCACCCTCATGTGCTCTTGACCAGCCTCCTAATTTGAGAGAAAACAAACTAATTAGTCAGCATAAATTAGCAGGGCTGGTTCACTGAGGTACCTGAGCATGGATGGTGCTTAATTGGCCTTTCCCAGTGCTCTGCTTCAAACCCCATAAATCCCGATTACGATTCCCATTGGTTAATGACTGTCAGGAAGCACAGGCACATGGTTCTATCTCCACATCACAAACAAGTTTCATCATAAATCAGCACAGGACAGCTCTGTAAGTGATTCACTATTACAATATATTGTGTTGGATCATAAAACTGCTGTTTCATTAATGGCTCATCCTCAAGCCTGTTAGATTTTCATTACGTGAGTTATTAGGTCCATGCATTCAAAATACAAAATTACAGGTTCTAATCTATTATGAAAAACACAAAACCTCTGCATAGTAAATTACTGAAATGAGACAAGAGTTGTTTTTTTTAAATGGACTCCCAGTGTTTGCTGCTCATGAGAAACAGAGACTGCTGAGACAACAAAACACAGCATGGGCAGATAAATAAATCACCAGTGAAGCCATGCAAGGGGGAGAGATGTCATCCAGGCATTCATTTTCCCACTAACAGCAGGATCCCCAGGGCTGCAGGAGCAGGGAAATGCATGGCAAACTTAATTACACCAGACTTTAAAATAATATTTTTGGACTTCTGCACTCACAGGGTTTTTTGCATACAAATAGCATGTCACACAGCTCTAAGGCCCAGGCTGGCAGGTGTAGGTGTGAAGGTTCTTGGTGCTGGCCCGCAGTGCGTGGCCAGGGCTGAGCCAGGAGCTGCTCCTGCTGCTCCAGGGCACGTCTCTTGGCTCTGCTGATGTCCCCAGCTGGCCTTGGCACTGGCCCCTGGCACGTGCTGAGCCAGCGGTGCCAGCCTGGGGACAGTGGTGCGTGAGTGACGCTGGCAGGGGGAGGATGGCTGGGACACTCGCTGGGCACATTGGCTGCAGGGACAGCATTAATTCCTCCCGAGTTAGAGACTGCTTTCATTAGAGCTGCCCAGTTCTTAAAGCCCCTAATTGCCACTTGATACGGGCACTGACACTCCTTTCAGCCCAGATTTAGGGGTTGCCCATGTTAGTGACACGGGGACAGGTGGGTGACAGCCCAGGGGAGCTGCTGTGCCCAGCTGTGTCCAGCTGTGCCCCCGCCACCCCAGAGGTGCTGGGCAGCAGCAGCAGAGCCTGGCCTGGCTGTGCCAGCACGAAGGCAGCAGCTTGCCCTGAAGGGGTTAACTCCTCACCAGCACCTTCCCGAGCCTGAATTATTAATTTTGTTATAATCTGCCTTTGGGCACCCTGCGGCCCCTACAACACTCCCACATTAAAGAAACATGCACTCCCTCACTGGCTGCACTGCTTTGATGTTGAACATGCCTGAAACACTCTCCCAGGGAGGAATTTGTACCAAATCTCATCAAACAATTGAAATATTGCAGATAAGAGTGAGGAGGGCAGTGCCCACTGATAATCCCATCACTGCCCTGCCCGGAGCAGCTCTGGGTCAGCCCCTGCTGTGTGCAGAGCTTGGCCTGTGGGGTCCTGGCTCCATTTGCTCAGTGGCATAGAAACAAACTGCTTAATTTGGCAAAAGCCCCGAGTGCCAGCTCCTGGGGTGAGGGCTCTGCGTCCCCCTGTGCCGGCTGATGGCCGCAGCAGAGCAGGGTGGGCTGTGAGCGGGTCTCCAGCTTGCTGTGCTGGGAGGTGAGCGGGGGAGGCACAGGAGCTGGCACTGCTCCCAGCAGGGTTGTGCTGTGCCATGCTGTGCCATGCCGTGCTGTGCCAGGCCATGCCATGCTGTGCCATGCCGTGCCATGCCGTGCCACGGGTGCACACACAGCTGACAGCACCCTCAGCTCCTGCCTGGCACCTCTGCTAAGCAGGACCGTGGGTGGCAGTGGTGGATGAAAGCTCCAGCAAAGCTGCTTCTGGTAGCTCCGGGAAGTTTGAACAAAACTGGTTAAACGTGTGAGAACCGAGGTGTGATGGAAACAAAAATCTCTGGCTGAGAGACATCCCGGGGTCAGGGGGACAGCAACGCCCTGGCTGGGGGCTGCACCACCCTGCCAAGGGCTGCGAGGGGCTGAGGGGACAGAGGGGATCCCCAGCAGCTCTGCCACGCTGGCACCCCCCAGGCTGGACCAGCTGGCCCAGAGCTGGGCACTGCCATGCCCAGCAGGACCCAGTGGCTGCATGCCCAGCCTGCAGGGACAGCACCGTGCCCACAGCCACAAACGCCCCCCGAGGGCCCCTGGCCCTGGCAGCAGTGGCTGAGCCCCACGGCCCCTGCCACCACCCCACTCTACTGCAGCCACGATTTAATGACGGAGCAGCTCCCTCTAATAAATGTTTATGTTCAAAGAATTTACACCAGTGCTTGCAGACAGCTAATGAGGGACATTTCCATGCATAAAAGCAGAGCGAACACAGTAATTAACTTTGTTGCTGATTCATTTTTAATCATTTAAATGCTCCAGAGATTTGCAGTGTCCTTTAAGTCAAGAGATTCTTTTCCAGAGGGCACACTGCCATTGCCCTTCACAGACACACACCTATGTGTGACTCTCACCTTCCTCAGTAATCGCTCAGCACTGGTGGAGGGTCTGGCAGAGGCCAAGGCAGCTCTGAGGGCAGCGGAGCTGGCAAGGAGCAGGAGGCAAGGGAGGGCTTCCTGCACAGCTTGCACAGAGCCCGGCTCTCAGCCCTGCTGGGGACTGCTCTCTGCTCATGGACACTGCCCAGAGTCTCCCCCTTTCCCATTTCCAAGGCAACTCCTTCCACAGGCGAAACTCCAAAACTGAATACTTGTTTTTAAAACCTCTGCCCGTGCCCCAGCTGCTGCAGCAACTCCCGAGCCAGTGACCTGTGGCAGAGCCATGGAGACCTCCCTGTGCCAGGTGAGTGCAGAACGACCAAACACAAACCCCTCCATCCCAGCAATGGCTCCTGTGGGCTCCCCATCACCCAGAGGCCCTGTGAGCAGCTCTGGCCCTGCTCCCTGTGTGCTCATCTCTGGGCACACGCTGTGGGCACAGCCTGCCCCACCATGGACACCCAGGGCCACCAGGGCCTGCCGGCCTTTTCTCACCAGCCTCCCATGGTGTGCCAGGCCACCAGCAGAATTTGGTGCTTCCAAAGCAAGGTGAGAACAAACTGCAGATTACAAGCAAGGTGAAGGAACGGAGCTGGCATACACATCTTTAACACCGAAGGTGAGGCACCCAGCATGAGCTCATCTCCAGCATCTCCCCCAGCTCCTCAGACAGGGGGGCTCTCCTGGCCCGAGTGAGGGCCCAGCAGCCCCTGGCCCAGGCCGGGCAGGTCAGCAGGAGCCGTGCAGGGGCAGCAGGGGCAGCGCAGTGCCCAGGGAGCACTGCCCAGCACAGCTGCATGCAGCACTCTCTGCCACGGCTTCCAGGCACATTCCCCAGAGCCAGGGCACTCTCTGAAGTCAAGGAAATTTCAAAGCATCCTTGAAGCTGCTGCCTTCTTCTCTTCTCGCTAATTAACTTCACCCAAATGCACTGTCAGTAAAGCCCACAACCAAGTCCCGGGCAAAGCCTAATGGGCTCCCATTTGTGCGTGTGCCAGCCCGGCCATTAGCCGGCAGCAATTAGCAGTGGCCGGGAGCAATTAGCGTCTGCCGGCTCCGTGCTTGCCCTGCCGCAGCCCCGGGGCTCGGGGACACGGCCGGGTCCCGCAGGGTGCTCCAGCCACCCTCCTGGGGCAGCCGCAGCGCCGGGAGCACCGGAGCAGGGCAGGGCCGGGGCAGGGCCGCAGCGGCGCCGAGCTCCAGGGACCGGCGGCACAGGAGAGCCAGGCCCGGCCCAGGTGCCACCCCTGCGGTCAGGGCATTCCGGCAGGTGGCTCCGTACAGAGCCAGAGGGCTCTGCCCTGCGCCAGCACCGCCTCGGGCAGGGCTCGGCTGTGGGAGCCACGGCATGGGGGCAGCCGGGCTCAGCCCCTCTCTGCGAAAACAGCTCTGGGGCGCCTGACAGGACCACTCCGGAATCCTGAGCAGGAAAACGGCACCCCGAGATGCTGCAATTAGAGCCACTGCTCAAAGTTAACGGCAGTTTAGATCACACCATCTTCCCTGTGTTCTGGAAAATATTGAAGGTTATTGGCCCACACTACTTGCAGCAGGAAAAAGCTCAATATTGAACATTTAGTGCAGAATTGGTAATGAATCGATATCCCCAGAAGCTGCTGTTTGGTTTCAGTTGTCTTAAAACAGACCTTGCTAAAAATATCTTTCCTGTAGTGTATCTGTAGCTAATGAGGTGGATTAGAGAGTGATGGGAACTGGAAACAGCACGGGGCTCAGGGTGTGGAGCCGGTGAGCGGCAGCCCTGGGTGCTGGTCCCACACGGGGAGCTGGGGCTGGCTCTGCCCAGCCTTCATCCCCCTGCACGGGGAGCTGGGGCTGGGGCTGGCTCTGCCCAGCCTTCATCCCCCTGCACGGGGAGCTGGGGCTGCCTCTGCCCAGCCTTCATCCCCCTGCACAGGGAGCCCAGGTCTGCCTCTGCCCAGCCTTCATCCCCCTGCACGGGGAGCTGGGGCTGCTGCGGGCCATGGCAGCAGCTGAGGCAGAGGCACCATGAGAGCAGCTGTGAACAAGCATGACATTTGGAGAGGCAAGGGCAGGCAGATGAGGAGGTGTCCCCTCCCGCTAGCTCTGCCATCTCTGCGTCAGACAAATGCCAGGGCAGGGGGAAACGTGAGAAAATGATAACCAACGTTTCTGGAGCATCAAAGGGGCTCAGTTCTCACGCTACTTGCAACCGCACCAAAGACCAGCTTGGTCTCTCCACTTGGGTCCCCACTGGGGCACGAGGGAAAGACACAGCTGACTTGGCATCAGCAGCCAGGGCTCCCACAGGCAAAGTCTCTACTCACACCAGGGAATGCCTTTACCTTTACCTTTGCCTTTCCAAGGGGTCAGTGCTCTGGGCAGCCTGCAGGGACCACCCTCCACCAGCCTGGCAGCGCTGGCTCTCCCCAGCCAGAAGCTGGAACACAGCCCCAGCCAGGCCAGGGGCAGCCCCCCACCCCGGGCTCGGGGCAGGCAGCCCCTGCAATCCCTCACAGCCCCCACATCTGCTGCCCCAGCCTCTGCTCTGTCCTTCTGGGCCATGGCCACGGGCAGGACTACTCTGCTCTCTGCTCCCAGGCTCTTGGCAGAGCCACAGCAGCTTATCCCACTGTGGGTTAGACCTGCTCCACATTAATTGCTCCAGTTGCAAGGAGAAAAATCAATTCCACATTTTATACTTTAGAAGCCTCTGCGCTTAAGTTTTGGCACATTTGTCAGTTTAAAAAAAATAAGGTAATAAAACCAAGGAAGTGTCATTTAATTGTTTTAGCTGAACTAATTTGCAGGCCCCGCTGCTCTGGCGTGATCTCTCTATTGATCCAGACAGAGCTGGGCCCTGGGGCAGGGCGCTGCTCACCTGGCCACGCTCCCACTGCTGCTCCAAAACCACCCTGCCACGGCCACAGGCTGCATCCCTCCTGGTCATGGACAAGTTCCTTCACATGGAGAATCCCAGATGGAACAACGGCTCAGGGTGGGAGGCTGGCTGGTCAGCTGCACGCTGCTGCAGCCCCTCAGTGCCAGTGGGAGGGGAGAGGGCACAGCTCCTGGCCAGCACCATCCCTGGGGTCCCCAGGTGCTCCTACATGCCCCAGAAGGGTCTGTCACTTCATTCAGGGCAGGCTCCGTGTCCCAAACCTCGTAAGGGGGGAGTGTCACAGGTTCAGTCCTGCACTGCCCATGAGGCTCCCAGCCCCACATTTCCCACACTGACAGCACACAGGGGAAGCACAGCCCACATCAGTCGCAGACACAGGGATGTAGGGAAGGATCCCAGCTCAGGATTTGGGGGGTTGCTTCCCAGCTAGGTGCTGAGCCCATGGAGCTCCCCTCTGAGCCAGGGGCTCAGCCAGGACCCATCTTCTGCTCCATCACCCATCCTGACACTCTGGGTGTCTTTCAGAGAGAGCACTGTCCTCACATGCCTGTGCTGCAGGGCTGCTCACAGCTGCAGGCTTTTGGGGGATGCAGGAGGGGTGACAGTGCCTGATGTTGGGAGAGGACGTGGGAATGACACAGACCTGCCAAGAAGCAAGAGCAGATCAAGAGTATTGCTGTAGCTACTCTCTGAAGAGCAGGAGGAGCAGGGCATGCTGCAGGACACCCTCAAGAGAAGGAAATAGCTCCCATGAGCTTCACCTGTGCCTGTCTTGGCTCTCCTGTCACCTGCCACCAGTACCAAAGGATCTGAACACAGGGCAGCAGCGCTGCAGGTCTCCATGCATGCCTGCACTGCCTCTCAAGGCACGAGCCCCAGCCACCAGGACCCGAGCAGAGCTGGGAGCGAGCACAACGTCACCCTGACTTCCACCTGCCTGCCACTGGGCACTGACCTGCTTCGGAACTGGGGACATCCCTGCCAGGAAAGCGCCGTCAAGATGGAGGCAGGAGAGCTTGGTGTGACCCACAGGCCGCCTCCTGTGCCACCACGGTGCCCCGACACACGGACAGAGCCCTTTCCCCTGCTCTGAGCACAGGCAGCCAGGGCCAGGCCAAGCCCCACTCTGCTTCCCGAGGCTGATGCCCAGCAGAAGTGCCGTGGCCTTGCACCAGCACCCAGCAGCGTCCCAGAGCACAGCAAGCGCCGCTCGGGGAGCAGGGTCTGAGCCCATGGGTGCCGTGACCTGCTTACAGCAGCACTGCCTCTCCCAGAGCGCCCACTGCACCTCACAAAAGCCCTCATGGAAATTAAAATCCCACCATCTCCTGCTGGAGACACACTCGCTGACCTCTGCAAATGATTAGAGATTCCATATAGATCCACAGTTACTCGAGTTCGGAGAGAGGGGATGGCAGAGGACAAGGAGTGTCCCTCTCAGGAGCCAGCGATCAAAGCCGGCAGCAGAAGGGTGCCGGGGCGCACCGAGCAGGGCAGCGGGAGGACAGTGCATTCCGTGCAGGCACTCACGCGTTTTGGAGAACCGTTCACCCAAGCAAACGTTTCCTCAGACGGGATGGAAGGGATGCCCTGGCATCGTCCCGGCTCCGGGGTGCCTATCGGCAGGGCCGGGGCTCGGGGGGCTGCCGCCGAGAGCCCCGGCGAACGGGCAGGACCGAGCCGCGACCCGCTGGGCTACAGCAAGAGGAGATTAAGGAAAACTCCCGGAGTGCGGGCGGGCGACAGCCCCCGCCGCCCGCCCGCCCGCCCGCCGGAACCGCTCCGGCCCCGCCGGCTCCATCGAGCGACCGAGGAACGCGGAGCCGAGTCCGCACCGACAGCGAGAGCGCCGGGAGAGGAGAGGGGACGGGCAGCGGGGCGGCGAGTGCCCGCGGTGCGGAGGGACGGGGATGCTCCGGGACGGGGGACGGCCAAGGGGTGCCCGGGGCGGGCGGGGGCCGGTGCCGCAGCCCCCCGCCCTCACCTGTACCACTCCAGCCCGCGGTGGTAGTTCCTGTCGAAGAAGTGGGGCTCGGTGCCCAGGGCGCGCACCTCGGGGTGCACCCGGATGAACTCCAGCACGGCGCGGGTGCCGCCCTTCTTGACGCCCACCACGATGGCCCGCGGCAGGCGCTTGGTGCCCGGGCGGGCGGGCCCCGGGGCGCTGCCGGCCGGCGGGGCGGGGGCCGCCCGCCCGCACGGCCGCGACTGCTGCAGAAGTTTCTTGGCGGCGGCGGCGCGGGCGGGCGGGCAGCGGGCGCGGGGCGCGGCGGGGCTGCCGCAGCAGCACAGGAGGCTGTAGCACAGGTACGAGCAGGACAGCGACAGCGTGAAGAGGACGAGGACCCTCCCTGCCAGCCGCCGGGACGGAGCCGGAGCCACGGCCGGGGCCCGCCCGCTCGGCGCCCTACGCGCCATGGCTCCATGGGGCCGCGCCGCCGGGCACGGCGGGCCCCGGCCCGGCGCCCCGGCCCCGGCGCGGCCGCTCCGGCATCGCCCGCGGCTACGCGGCGGCGCGGCCGGGCCGCCCGAGGGGGCCGCGCCCGCCCCGGCCCCCCTGCGCCCGCCGCCCCGCCGCGGCCATCCCCGCCATCGGGCGGCGGCGGCTCCGCGCTGCCTCCGCGGGAAGTGCCGGGGCAGCGGCGGCTGCGTCGCTATTTAAGGGGCCGCCTGACGTCAGCGCCTCCCGGAGCCCCCGCGGCCGCTCGGCGGCCGGTGCCTCCCCCGGGCCGGGCCGGGCCGGGCCGGGCCGGGCCGGGGGTGCCGCCGCGCACAGCCCTTCCTCCCGGGACCGGGCCGCCCGCCGAGGCCCGCCCTGCCCGGCCCCGGTGCCGCTGCGCTCGTCCCGTCTCCGGTCGCGCTGTCCTGCCCGGCCCTGCCCCGCTCTGCCCCCACATCCAGCCCTGAACCGCTCGAAGCAGCGCTGTGGAGCCGGGGCAGCCGCCTCGGTCCCCGCAGCCGCGCACCCTCCGCCCGGGAGCGGGGAGCAGCGGCGGAGCGGGCTGAGCAGCCCTCGCCGGCAGCGGCAGCCGGGGCTCGGGGCTGCCGGGGTCACGGCCGGTCCCGGGATGCCCCAGCCCGGTGCCAGAGCCGCGCTGCCCCAACAATCCGGCCCCGAGGGGAGCGCGGCGAGGCCGCCCCACGGTAGCAGTCGCTTCTGTCCTCGGGAGGGCAGGAGGAGCAGCCATCGGCCGCCGCCGTGCCGCCGGTAAGTAGGAGGGAAAGCTTTAAAGTGACGCATGAATTAAATTTCACTGCCGGGCTGGGGCTGCTCAGCCCCGCCTGTCCCGGCTCCGATGCCCCACATGCAGGCTGAGCCGGGAAGCCCACCGGCTGCGGCAGACTCTGAATGCGGACTGCTCCATCCCCATCCCCGGCTCCCCTTTTCTTTCCTTTCCCCTTGCGCCCCGACATCCCAGGCTTCCGCTTGGCTGCTCCTGCTGAGCCAAAGGGCTGCGTGCGGCACCGCTTAGACATTAGCAGCCATCGCTCCTGCTTTCTCAGCACTAGAAGCTTGATCGGCTGCAGAAAAGTACTTGTCTTGTTCCTTGGGAAGAAGGATGATGACAGGGAGAGACAGGCAAGAAGTGCCAGCCCGACACAAACGAGGATGCCGCAGGCTCCCGGCTGCCAGTCCAGGGCAGGGACCAGGTTCCCTCCTGTGCAACACCCAGAACTCGGTGCAGACCTGAGAAACAATGGAAAAAAATGAAAAGCAGTGCTGCCTGCAGCCTCTCACCTGGCTGGGGTGGGAGCGTGGCACTGCTCCTCCCTGGGAGCAGGAATGGAGTTTCCAGGAAGACATGTCCTGTTGCCTCAGGAGAGCCCTGGATCTAGAGGATGGGCTGAGTCCTTGTGGAGACAAACCTCATCCTCCTCAGTGACCCACGGGTGTTTCTTTTTGGGACACTGGGTACAGTGTGCCCTGGTCTGTGTGGCAGCAGGTTGTGGCAGGCAGGGCTGAGCCCCAGCCCCTCTGTGTGGCTCAAAGCAGGGGGATGGAGCCAGGGGCACAGCACCAGCCCCTGGGCAATCCCTGACTGATGTGAATGCACCCAGGGCTGGTTCTCCCCCTCTCACATGCTGCACCAGAGCCAGCACAGGGCTGGGCAGGGCCCTGGCACTGACAGAGCCTACAGGACCTCAGCCTGGGCCCCTGCCCTGCCCGGGCAGCAACAGCAAGGGTGGAGGTACCTGAGGGACCAGGCATTGGCAGGCTCTGTTTTCTACGGAGGAAAGTATCTGTCACTTAGTTCCTCTCCATGACAAACTGCCAAATCTGTGGAAAAGTTGCTTTTTCCGTTTTAGATCACCACCTCCATGTGGTGATCCAGCCTCGGCAGCAGACACATTGCCTAAGCATGAACATTAGAGGCGTCTGGATAAATAAAGCTGCTGCGGATGCCTCAACACCTCCACGTTTCTCTACTTGCAAGGGAGGAATGTTTTGTAAAGCCGACAATTTTGCTTCCAGTCTTTGTATCTGTGCAGGGCACGTCTTTTCCATGACATGTTTGCTGTTTACGCCCCACTCCACATAAACAACAGCTTTCTGGTGCCATCAGCACGCTCCCGGCCCTGCTGCCTGTGCTAACAGAGCCCTGGGAGCCAGCCCCCAGTGGGATCCCCAGAGTGGGGTGCCAGGCTCTGGCATTGCAGGGGGAAAGAGCCCACTGGATCACTGCAGAAGATACCCCCTCCTCAGCCAGTGCCTTGCAGCATGGGGCCTGGAGGAAGAGCTGGAAACATCCTGCCTCCTTCTGCCCCCTCACCTGGTCCTTTGTGGAGCTGCTGCTGCATCCTGCTCCCAGCCTGATACCATCCTCTCCTTCATCTTCTCTTCCCCACCTCCCTTTGCCACTTTTCAGAGTCCCACCAGTGCTCCCTCTCCTCCCCATCCCTCTTGGGTCCCTGGCTCTGTTCCCAAGCAGATCTTTCCCATCTTGCCTCCTTCATCACTCCCAAGCTCTCCAATCTCTGGCTGTACATTTACCAAAGCAGCTAGGGACCCCAGTGCCTTGTCTGACACTAACCCTGAAGGACCCCAGCATCCTGTCCCTCCCAGGCCACCTGCAGCTCCTCGATGCTGCTTTGCCCAGGGCAGTTTCTCCAGTATGGCTCCTGCAGCCTCTCCTGCTCAGAGCAGCGCTTGGCTCACGGGACTGTGGGGCTGTGGCCAAACAGCGCTCATGACAGACACCACAGAAGGGGTTTGGGGCCTGTCTTCAGGCCTCAGGCCAGCCCCTTTGCCTTGTTTCCCCTCTGAGAGACTGATCTCACCATAGCATGAACTGACAGCAGCAGGAACCACTGCTGGGGGCTCACAGCTCTGTGTTTTCCAGGGAGGACCTGGTCCAGGGCTCATCCCAAGCACAGACAGCTGCCAGGCAGGCAGAGAGAAAAGCTCCCTACAAAGTGTAGGGATCAGGAGATTATTACAGAAATACACAAAGTTTGTGCCAGGATCACATTAAACCTAAAAGAATAGGGAAGCAATAAAGTGCACACTAGAAAGAACAAATACGATTAAAAGTGGTGTCCTGCCCAAGTTATGTCTCTGTGTTGAAGGCAGAACAGAACAAGTTTAGAATTTATTTCCAGAGCCAAAGAAATTGCTCAGTGCCCAAGTGTCACTGTTAGTCCAGTTTTCTGCATCTAATATTGATGTCATTAAGAACCTTTTGGTTCTGGGCTGACAAACTGCCACCTACCCTTGTGTTGGGAATCAGGGGCTGAGCACTGCACGTGCAGGGACAGGGAGATCCTCAGCGCTGCGGGGCAGCCAGAGCTGAGCTGCTGCAGCCTCGTGGCCCTGATGAGGTCCTGAAACAGACTCCAGGCCTGTTGCTCAAGTGCCTCCCTGTTCTTCTTGTCCTGGCAGGAAACTTGGAGCTGCTAAAAGGACATTTTGGCATTTTGGAGTTGGGCAGTGGAGCAGAGGGATGCATTGAGCCAGATCCATGGGCAGCTGTGAGGGGCCAGGAGGATGCAGGGATGGGGATCGGGGCTGATGGCGCTCAGAGACTTGCTGCACATCCCCAGGATACTGTGGACACTGTGGGGGCACAGGCCAGCAGGACTCAGCCATTCCCAAGCACTGCAAGCACACTGGGACTGCATCCCTCGCTCCCAGAGTCTCCAGCATCACCGTGGCACCGTCAGCCCTCAGCACTCACCGGTGACTCCCTGGCACCACTCACACCATCTGAGTGGTGCCCTCCCTGGGTGGGAGCCACGGGCTCGGTGCTGCAGAGGGTGGGGGTTCAGTCCCAGCTACTGGCACTCAGCTGCCCCGGCCCCTGAGCTGCTCCTGGGGGCTGCTCCTGGCTGGCACAGCCCCTCGGCTCCGTCACAGCCCTCCCAGCGCCGGCTGGCACATCTCCCAGCTCTGCACTTCGGGGTCTCCTAAGGCCAGGGGAGTCTCAAAGTGCCCGTCAGACAGCAGGATGGAAGTGCAGGCTGTGGAGCTGCCTTCAATTGGGTCTGAACTCCTGTTAAGCCTCATTAATCAGTTGTAAATGCACTGTATTCTCAATAAGGTCAGAAACAATAAATTTAATTTTGACTCTGACTCAAGCTACTTTGGTCCTAATTCTGAGCCTCCTGCCCAGCCGGAGCAGCCAGCCCTGGCTGTGCTGCACAAACTCATTTGATTCTGAAATGCATTTTTAAGCAGGATGGAGTGGTGCTTAAAAGCTAAATGGCTTCCCCCCGGCTGTAATCACTGCTAAGAGTCCTGGAATGAAAGGGATAAAGTCTGGGGGCGGGGGGAGGTTTTAATCTCACTGAGTAGATTACAGATTACTGCAATTTA
The DNA here is from genome assembly GCF_012460135.2 of Molothrus ater. Taxonomy (NCBI): domain Eukaryota; kingdom Metazoa; phylum Chordata; class Aves; order Passeriformes; family Icteridae; genus Molothrus; species Molothrus ater. The sequence goes on along the minus strand of NC_050493.2, from coordinate 459,639 downwards.
ATCCTTACATATCTGTCACTGACGCTGCAAAGACCATAACCGAGGTGGGCACGGGTGTGCCGCCCCCTCCCAGCTCTGCCCCTCATGCTGCCCACCATGCCACGGCCACTGCTGCTCCTGCTGGGGTGAGGTCCAGCGGGCACTGACCCCGGTGCTGCCTTCTGACACTGAGGATGCCGGGGGGGGCCTGGCCCTCTGTCCCAGCCGTGACCACCTGGGCAGGGAGGGTCTGCTGGCTGTGGGCCTGCAGGCTGAATCTATGGCACTGGGCACCTGCTGGCCGTGCGGGGCTGGGAATGCACCAGAACCTGAAGGAAAGGAGGGAAGGGCTCTGGGAGGAGGCAGTGCAGGCAGGCGAGGGTGACCCACAGGTTCCCTGTGTCCTGTTGCCCAGGGAGGGTGGCTGGATCCTCCCTCTCCCCATGAGCATCCCTCCTGCCCCAAAGGAGCCAGAGCCGCCTCCCTGGTGCCGGGGGCTCCAGGCGGCTGTTCTGGGTCTGTCAGCGCAGGCACGGTGTGAACAGCACAGAAATGATGCAGTGGCAGGGTTCATCTGTGTGCTGCGGCAGGCGGGGACCCTGTAACCATCTCTGCTCTCATCACACACCAGCACGGAGCTCTCCCGGCTCTCCGCAGCGCCTGCTTAGGGTAAATCTCATTATCATTCCTCGGGGATCACAGGGGCAGGAGCTAGCTCTCCAATAACTAGAAATATCTCTCTGGCTCACAGACCTTCACAATTATATTTAACTGCAAATGAGGAATCTGTACTCAAACACAAGCTGGTAAATTTTTTTTGAAGCTTGTTTTCAGTGTCACCTCATGTTCAGCCCAGCTCTTCCACAGCTCTGTAACCCCGTCCTTGCCTTACGTAAACTTGAAGGCAGAAAATCAGAACTGAGCTGCCCCGTTCCCACCGAAGGGACAGGACTGGGTCACTCACTCTTGTTCCCAACACTGCTGCCTCCTCTGGCACCTTGCTGGGTGGAGGAAGGCCTGCCCTCCTCTTCCTCGCTTCACTGGCTCCCCCTCCACATACCAGGAGGTGTCACTGCCCATGTTGAAAGCTTTGGGCTGGCTAAAAAGCCACAAAGGACCAGCAGAGCAGGACGTGCTGGCAAAGGTCTGAGGCTGTGGAGGCAGCAGCTCCTCTCCCAGGAGGGGTCCCTGCAAAACTGACCCCAACCCACCTGTGTCATCTTCGGGGACTGCTGGGCATCTGGGAGTGGTTCCCTCCTCTTGTTCCCTCTGGGTGACCAACCCATGGCTCTGGTGCAGGGGGAACTGGGCACAGCTCAGGGGACCCACCTGACCCCCACAGAGCCAGCACACGCAGAAGGTCCAGGCAACACCAACCCCTGCACTGACAGCCCTGCACTGCTGGGGGCTTTTAAAGCCTCCCCAAGAGCCAATTGAAGTGTCTTGACTGACCTCACCTGGGGCTCGGGGGCCCAGAGGGCACCAGCACCTGCACGGGCTCGCCGTGGGGATGCTGGACAGGGCCATGGCTGCAGGCTCGGGGGCAGCCCAGGAGGGACAGGTACACGGCCGTACCAGGGAGGGACAGGTACACGGGAGTTTGTGGCAGGCAGAACAGCAGAAGCTTTGGTGGCAGCTTTGCACTAAAATTAACTCGTTTGACAGCAGTTTCTGGTGCATTTCCATGGGCTCCGGAGCTGTGAGTGAGTGCAGGGCACAGGTGGGAGTGAAGAAGTGACGTGCTCCCGTCTCGGTGCCCCGTGGTGCAGCTGCTGGGCAGGGATCGCTGCCAGCCCGGCCGGGCGGAGGGGCTGCGATCAGCAGTGTGATGATGGTCTCCCAGCAGCAATACTTGCCCTGAGCCTGCCCTCCGCTCCCGGCAGCCTGCGGCTTTGTGGCTGCTCTGCACCTGTGGAAACAGCCCGGAACAGCCTCTCCCGGCAGCGCTCTCTGTCTTTGCCGGGGGTGGCAGAGGCGGCGGGCAGCCGAGAGGGCTCCCAGCTCGGCGTGTTCAGCGCTGGCCCATTCCCGGGGCCCTCCTGCAGCAGCTCCGTCCGGATCCCGCCCGGATCGCAGCCCATGGGCTCTGTGGATAAAGGCTCTTTGCAGTGAGGCGCCGGCCGTGCCCGTGCCAGGTGATAACGCAGCCCCAGCAGGGTCCTGGGGACGGGCTGCCCTGCAGCTCCCCGGGTCAGGTGCCTGTGCTGGCACAGCGGGCACTGACTGCCCCGGCAGGGCTGGCGCTGCCCCGGCTGCTGGGGATTCTCCTCCCGAGGCTGCTCGGCCCGGCTTGGCTTGGCCCAGCCCGGCCCGGCTCGGCTCGGCCCGGCTCGGCTCGGCTCGGCCCGGCTTGGCTTGGCCCTGCTCGGCTCGGCTTGGCCCTGCTCAGCTCGGCCCGGCCCGGCTTGGCCCTGCTTGGCTCGGCTTGGCCCTGCTCGACTCGGCTTGGCCCGGCTCGGCCCGGCTCGGCTTGGCCCTGCTCGGCTCGGCTTGGCCCTGCTCGGCTCGGCTTGGCCCTGCTTGGCTCGGCTTGGCCCTGCTCGGCTCGGCTTGGCCCGGCTCGGTCCGGCCCGGCTTGGCCCTGCTTGGCTCGGCTTGGCCCTGCTCGACTCGGCTTGGCCCGGCTCGGCCCGGCTCGGCTTGGCCCTGCTCGGCTCGGCTTGGCCCTGCTTGGCTCGGCTTGGCCCTGCTCGGCTCGGCTTGGCCCGGCTTGGCCCGGCCCGGCTTGGCCCTGCTTGGCTCGGCTTGGCCCTGCTCGGCTCAGCTTGGCCCTGCTCGGCCCGGCCCGGCTTGGCCCTGCTCGGCCCGGCCCAGCTTGGCCCTGCTCGGCTCGGCTTGGCCCTGCTCGGCTCGGCTTGGCCCGGCTCGGCCCGGCCCGGCTTGGCCCTGCTCGGCTCGGCTTGGCCCTGCTCGGCTCGGCTTGGCCCGGCTCGGCCCGGCCCGGCTTGGCCCTGCTCGGCCCGGCTTGGCCCAGCTCGGCCTGTCTTGGCTTGGCCCTGCTCAGCTCGGCTTGGCCTGGCTCGGCTCGCCTTGGCTTGGCCCTGCTCGGCTTGGCTTGGCCCTGCTCGGCTCGGCTCGGCTCGGCCTGGCTTGGCCCTGCTCGGCTTGGCTTGGCCCTGCTCGGCTCGGCCCGGCCCGGCTCGGCCCGGCCCGGTCCAGCGGTGCCGCTCCGGCGGGCGCGGGCGGAGCCGCGGGGTGCGCTCCCTGCCGAAGGCGCGTCCCCCATGAGCGCGCATCCTTCAGATCAGAAGTTCTCTCCAGCAGGAGTACTTTGAACACCCCGCCTGCTATTTTTAATGGGATTGAAAAGAGAACAAAACCATTTAAGAACTTGAGGAATCAAAGCAAGTGTCCCCACATCACGCCCAGTGCTTGCAGCTATATCCTGATTAATGACAAGAAAGAGTGGGGAAACAGTATTTAATCACACCCTGTTTATACTAGAGCCAAAAATCAAAGCACTGCATTCCTCTTTCATGAGAAAAACGAGGTGGGCATTTCCCCTCTGGTGATTAAGTTTCCTACTACAAGCACATCAATTTCCTTGATTTGGCATGGGGTCCTCGATCATGCCACAAATGAGGGTTTCCTTAGCAGCAAAATATTGCAGACCCCCAGCCAGATCCATACACAAGACACCGATGTCCATCTATCATTTGTCTGGATTATCTCCATACACATCTCCTCGGGGAGATGGAGATGAGGCAGCTGCAGCCAAACCACGGCTAACGATTGGCACAGCTGCAGCAGCCCAGGGCACCGCGGGGCTCTGGCCGCTGGCCCTGTGTCCTCTGGGCTCGCAGCCTGCATGGCCACTGCTGCCCCTGTGATGTGCTGAGGAAGGGTGGAGTGGGGCGTGATGCTTTGGTGGGCAGGACCCTGCAGGACCAGACCTTTGCAGTGCTGGTGGCAATGCTGCAGTTCTGTCACTGGCCAGACCCGCAGCAGGACCCAGGTCCTGTGTCACTGTGGCCACACCGACTCCACGCTGAGGAGGGAGCAGAGCGGGGTCCAGCTCTGGCAGTGGCCAGGGGGTGATGCAGACAGAGATGCTGTTGGGGCTGCCGTGGGGACCCCAGCTCTGCTCCCAGCCCAGAAAAGTGGGTCAGGGAGCACATCACCTCTGCAACACCCACTCCCTGCGTCCCCTGACTCCCCCCTGCCTACATTGATTTGCTTGGTATTCCTTGATTAATTAATGTCAGAGAAATGCAAGGTCTGTTAATTACCTCTGATTAATTAGGGTGAACTTTTAATTGTATCCCTTAGCTGAGATACGCTGTTCAATAGGCTCCGTAATTAGTGACCCAGCAATCTCTGTTAAACCAATTAGCCCAGTGTAACAAGTGTAAGGAGCTGGGGGCTGCCCAGCAGGCTGGGGTGCTCCAGCAGCCTCATACAGGGCCCTGCCTGTTGGTGCCATCTGTGCAGAGCTGTGCACATATTCAGATTCATGTCCCACATCCCGGGAGATGATGGCTGGTCATGGTGGGCTGGCCCTCAAGTGCAGTGGTGGCAGGGGCTGAAGTGCCCTGCACTGACTGGGATGCCCCATGCTCTCCTCAGGGACTTCAGGGGCTTCCAGGTCCCTGGGAAGCTCCTCTGTAGGCTCTGAGGGAAGTGGTTAAGAACAGCCCAGCCTCCATCCAGAGGTCAGCCTGTTACCTGGCTCACTCTTCTTCATGACGTCCTTCTGTCCTTCCATCCTTCTGGCCTTCCTTCTATTCTTCCATCCCTCTGCCTGGCCCTTGCTCACTTGAGCAAAAGGCTCTGGCAGGCAGAAGAAAACTTTCTTCCCATTGACATATTTAATCATCTAGTGCAGTTTAATATCCAGGTCAGGAAGCAGATGGCGAGGAGCCCGGCTGTCCTGGCAAGCGGGGACAGGAGCGGCTGTTTCCCAGCGCCTGCTTGGCTGTGCCAGCTCCATTGACCGTGCCAGCAGCACCAGCCCTCGCCCACTCCCACGCCTGCTCTGCCCTCCAGCAGCACCCAGCAGGCTGGGCCACGAGGCCACACTGCAGAGATGGGCGCTGACAGCACAGGCAGGCTCCAAGAGCAGAATCCCTCAGGGAAATGGGGGCAGTGCCCGCTCATCCCAGGGCTGGGGAGTGCCGCCACGGCGAGCCCCCTGACCTGAACTCCCCTGGGCTGGGGGGCCACATCTCAGCATGGATAAGCAGGAGCTGGAGTTGGGGGCTGCACGGCTCCCCCAGCCCTGCCAGGCTTGCTTGCAGTGGCACGGCCGTGTGGCACACAGCCCCAGCAGGGACCGGGTTGTGGCCTCTGGCTCCACACATTTGTCCCACTGGTGAACGGTGCCCCTGTGCCTGCCTGGCGCCACCGGCACTGCCGCTGCCTGGAGACTCCTGTCAGAACCACCCAGGCCCCAGGAAGTCATTAGTAATTAATTTGGTTTCTAATCTTCTAATCCAGCTGCTCCTTGATTTGATAAGCAAAAAATCTGCTTTGGCCACATGGTCTCTGTTGCATGTGCTGTGTCCCCACAGAGACGCTGGCAAGGACAGTGCCACCCTGAGCTCGAGGGCCAGCATGGCCCTTTCCTGTGGCAGAGGATTCTGGTCCTGCCAGCCGTGCCACGCCATGCTCTGCTGTGCTGTCCCTGGTCCCAGCCCTAAATAAAGGGCTGAGGGTCCACACGCCCCACCTTGCTCTTTCTGGACCTGGAGCTGAGACAAGACAATTTACACTTCTGTTTGAGGCTGGGAGCCGTCATGCACCTCAGGGGTCCGGGAAAGGAGCCTCCCCTGTCCCCGGCGCTGCTGTCCGTGGTGTCACTGTCCCAGTGGCTGGGCAGGTCACTGGCTGCCCGTGCTGCAGTGTGCTCAGTGCCCTGGTCCCCGGACCCCCGGCCCCAGCAGGCACGGGCCAGGCACTGCCCACGGCGCCAGCAGCTGTGAGCTGTGTCCAGAGCAGCCAGCAGCAGGTCCACAGCACACCACGGGATGAGGGAACATCACAGATGAGAGCCCAAATCCTTCATTAAATCCCACATTAATCTCTAAGAACAGCGATGTCAAAAATCTTAGCAGCAAAATTAAATTGTGTAGCCATATTTCAGCTGCACAAAATCAATATTAATTATGGTGGGACTGACATTGCTGAGAAGGGGTCTGACCCAGTATTTACCGCTGCAGTCCAACTCCAGCTTGGCAACTTGTTTATATAAAACAACAGCACATGTTTTTGTGGCAAACAGCCTCAATCCGGCGGGTGCTGGGGCTGAATACAGATGTTCTGGAACAACAACCCCCCGCAGAAAGGACACAGGAGGGAGACACTGGGAAGGCTGTGTGCAGCTGAGCAGGAAGGGGGAAGGTGGCCATGGTCCCTAAAAGGGGTCTGCGGGTGGGCTCTGTCCTGGCAGCACCGTGTCCTGCTGGCATTGCCGCCCCTGCTTCTGCCCAGCTCCCCCCAGCCTCTGCACGGGCTCTGCTTCCTGGGGATTTACTCTCAGCTAGAATGAAGCTCCTGTCAGAGGGTTAAATCCCATGTTCGAACACAGTTTTTCTCTTAGTTACATTAAAACTGAGTCTGAGCAGGTCAAAAGTCCATGTGGGACCTGTCAAGCTCGGCAGCCCCCGGGAGGACTGCTGCCTTCCTTCAGCAAGGAAGGACCTGTTTTACCCTGGTGTACCCACCCTGCCTCGGTGAGCTCGAACCAGAGAGAGCTGAAATGTGGTCTGCAGCTGAGCCTGCCTGCCCACCCTGTTTGCCCTGCCTGCAGGGAGGTGGGATGGCTTTAAGGGAAGGGATTTGATTGGAATGGCTCCTATCCAGTGTGGGATTTAGGGGCAGAGGGAAATTATTGCAACTTAGTCATTGAAATGTCACTTGGTGCAGGGGAAGCTGTGCAGGAATACTCCTGGTCAGGCTATTGCAAATTGATGCCCACCAAAAATCCCGACCTTGGGCTTGCAAGGAGGGGCTGTGGGCTGAGTGTCCCTATGGGCACTGGACAACAGTCGGGGGACATGGGGAGGGGGACATGGGGAGGGGGACATGGAGAGGGGAACATGCAGAGGGGGACATGGGGAGGGGGACATGGGGAGGGGGACATGGGGAGGGGGACATGCAGAGGGGAACACGCAGAGGGGGGACATGCAGAGGGGGATATGGGGAGGGGGACATGCAGAGGGGGACATGCAGAGGGGGACAGGCCTTGGCTGGAGCAGGGGCAGGAGCCCATCTGGTCGGGCTGGGTCACACCTGGCCAGGGCAGAGGCCCTGCTGGCTGGATCACAGCAGCCTGTAGGGGAACAGGGGTGCCAGGGGTGTCCCCTCACCCCCGAGCCCGTGGGGCTGGGCTGGGCTCTGTGCTCGATGGCACCAGAGCGGGCTGGCTGGGCGTGGGGCGTCCCTGCTGCCTGTCTCAAGCAGTTAGTGTCACATTATGAGATGATCCAGAACAGGGAGATTGGGGCAAAGGAATTAAAATGGGAGGGAGAGTTTTAATTAGAGGAAGAAGTCAGAGTCCGTAATCAGCTGGGTGAGTGACTGCCTGCTGTGGGGAATTCTCCATATGTCAAATGGCATCAATCAAAATGCCACTTCTTATACAACGGCCTCTGTGCAGGAGGAGGGGCTGCTGGCCCTGTGCTCAGGGCACTGCTCTGCCTCGGGCAGGGCATTCTCCCACTGCAGTCCCTGGGCTCCCGAGCACCCCATGGCACAGGGCAGCAGGGCCAGGACCAGCCTGTGCCGTGCCCCAGACTCCTGCACTGGGTGGCAATGTCATGGGGGGTTCTCTGTGCCCTTCCCCAGGCCTCCTCCGGCCAAGAGGAACAGAATGGCTTCTTGGGGGCCATAACCAGCCCCCGTGCTCTCTCCAGGTTCATCGCAGGCACCATGAGCTGCTGCAATCCTTTGTAATGGTCAGCAGGACAAGGGCAGCACGTGTCCCGGTGTGCTGGGGCAGGAGAGGCTGTGCAGGCAGCAGGAGGCTGCAATGTGGGTCCCTTTGGTCCTGTGTCCACCCAGAGCTCCAGAGACCCCTGGTGATGCCTGTCAGCAGCAGGGCCCAGCTGAGCCCAGTGTGACAGAGCCCAGAGGCAGTGCCACGGGAGATTCCTGACACCAGCGGGGCCCAGGGGCTGGCCTTGGCCTTGGCCTTGGCCTTGTCATTCCTGCCACGTCCGTCCAGCCACACCTTGCACTCCTGGCAGCCTCAGTGACTCCCCCATTCACGCTGGGCTGTGTCCAGGGAATGTCAGTGGGTGTTCCTTTAGAAACGTGCTTCATGCACCAATAGCTTAACAGTGCAGAGATGAAATGGTTCATGCTCTACATTTGAGAGAGTGGCTTTCCTGGAGATGGAGAATTGGAGTGGGAAGAGGAGCCTTGCCATGCTAGGACTGAGCAGGATGTGTGCAGGATGTGTGGAAGCAGGAGCGACAGGAAGCCAGGGCAGCCCTGTGGGAAGGGTCCCCCTGTGCTTTGGCCACTGAGGTGCCACGTGTCCCAGGGTGTCCCCTCCATGCTGCCTGAGGATGTGTTCCCAATATGTCATGGGGGGCTGCCCCCCAGGGCACCCTGCCCTCTGCCCCTGCTCAGGGTGTCTCACTGTGCCAGCAGCTGAGCTCAACACTTTTGACTCTATTTATTACTAAAAAATTATGCAACTGGGTCGCATTCCTGCTATTTTTTATGCATGAGCCAAGCAGCAAATTCCATTATTTAAAAAAAACTGTTTTAGCTAGTGATGCACTAGACCACGCAAGTAAATGCCCAAAATAATTCCAGCTGACACCTTTATGAAGGCAGAGTGAAGTTTAAAGTCTACACAAGCCTTTCATTTGCAATTTCCCATCCCTCCTAACAAGCACCTGGGAACTGTGCTGCCATCTGGCTCATGGATCCCCTTTTCTGGCTGTGCCTGTGCCCATGGAGGGTGCAGCCCCCGATCTCCTGCCCTGAAGGGCAGGCCTTCAGCCTGGAGACTCTGCTGTGACGGCAAACAACATCTGCAAACATCTGCAAACAGGGTGCGGGACAAGGGACAGAACAAGATCTTTAAGGGTAAAAATCATGCAAAGAGGTGGGGAGAGGCTGAGCTCCCCAGGCAGGGGGATCCCAGAGGAAGCTCCTGGGGTTTTCCTGCAGCTGCCTGGGTACCCTCTCACCCCTGCAGGGCACACAGGAGACCATGGGACCCTCCCCAGGCAGGAGCAGCTCCCAGTGAGGGACAGAGACAGGGTAAGAAACACAGGCACTCCCTCTCCTTGCTGTACATCACCTCCTCTGCCTATTGATGGGTGGTTTTTGGAGTTCTCTCTGCCTGTGGTTGGTGGCTGGTGCTTTGTCCCCTGAAGGGTGGCTGTGCCGGAGGCTCGCTCTGAGTGGCAGTGAGGCTGGAGTTAATCACACCAACCTGATTATTTCCAGCTCAATTCCACCCTTTGGCCTGACCTTGCTACTTTAATGAACACGATGCTGAGGTTTGTCTTACCATAAAAAATTTTGGTCGACCCCAAAAGTAAAAGACGACAAACAAACTCTGATACAAATAACCTGGCCTCTGTGGAAAGCATCAAAGGTAACTCACCAATTAGCCCTTCTCTCACCAAATAAATCATCGTGCTCTGGCACCTGACCCTGGCATGGCCGACATTTCTATAACCCATTTGCCACTGTTCATGTATCAAATGGCTTTCAGTCACCCTAAATTTGGAGATTCTAATCTCCTATATTAAGTCAGTGGTTCTTAGTAATTCTTAGTGATTTTATTTTTATTGGCTTTGTAAATCAGAGTTATCCATGTCAGTGCCCATGGTCAGGGAGAGAAGCGTTTGTCTGTGAAATTGGGTTGACACAGCCCATTGAGTGTGATGATAAGAGGTGATTTGCAGGGCTGGCTGGACAAGCCATTTACACCCAGCAGATTATCATATCACAATACAGAAGTTTTGTTACCGGAAGAACAGTGGAAGCTGCAGAACATGCAAAGTGGGGAAGGGGCACTCCTGCTCTTCTGCGCTGGTGCTGAGCCCCTGGGAGGGGACAGGACTCATCAGAGACACAGCATAGGAAAGGAGGAATAACACCTGTGCCATCAGCCTGCCAGGAATGTGCCAATGCCCTCAGACCGTGTACAGATCCTGCTGATGACTGACCTGTGTGCCCCAGCCACCAGGAGCATCCTCACCTGGAAGAAGAGGGGCTCCCAGACACTGAATAATATGCACTGTTTTTAAGAGCTATTGTGATATCTAATTAGTTTCAGGATCGACCCAGATTCCTGCAGAGAACTCAGTACCCCTGGGGAAACAACCTGCAATAAAAAGGAGCAGCAGCCCAAGCTGGCGCTGCCATCGAGCACGCTGCAGCCTCAGCACCAGCCGATGGTGATGCGAGCCCTGGGTGGCAATGTGCCAGCCTCTGCCAGATGCACCACGAGGAGCCCCTGAGCTGCATCAGGCTCCCTGCAAGGGCAGGGCTGAGACAGCCTGTGCCCCTGTCCCTGCAGAGGGGATGGAGGGTGTGGGGCACCCAGAACAGTGTCTGCTCCGGGTGCCAGCCTGGGGCAAGCAGTGGCACTGAGGCACAGCTCCAGTGGCACTGAGGCACAGCTCCAGTGGCACCGTGCTCGCTGCTGCTACGGCCGTAAATCTGTGGCTGAGCGGTAGCTGGAGAGGCAGCAGGGAGCAGTGCTTTAGGAGCGTTAGCAGGGATGTCAGCAGCCTGGGCCAGCCCTGCTGGGAGCCCTCACTGAGCGCCGGTGAGGCTGAGATTTACACACGGGGCTGGGGATCACTGCCTCATCTCCTCACGCTTTTGGGATGTGTTCCAGAGGGCGGGCGCTCCATGGATTGCAGGGACAGGGCCAGGAGCTGGCAGCAGTCAGCTTGGGCTGGGAGCAGCAGCTCTGGGATGAGCCTGACCTTGGGGAATCCCAGCTGGGCTGGGCTGTGCAGGGCTGAGCTCCCAAACCAGTGAGTGCCCAGGAACTGAGGCACTGAGCCCCAGAGGCAGCTGCAGCCAGGGAGAGGCAGGCACAGACCCGGTGGGCAGCTGCTGCCGCTGTGCAATGCACTGTGTGTAATGGATATAACATGTGTGAAGCACCACGCATCTGCCTGCCACGGGAAGCACACAGACAGCCAGTTATTTACCAGCCCTTCCCAAGAAGTGCAGTGAGGGCACTGAGGGGGCTGTGCCACCTCGTCCTGCAGGCTCGGGTAACAAGGCTTGTCTGGAGCATCACTCATCCCTGTGGGCGTGCTGGGGATGCCCGGTGCAGCTGGGGAGAGGCTGCAGGACTTCACAGCTGCCAGTGCAGCACATGGGCAGGTGCTTGGGAACAGCAGCTCCCGGCTGAGCTGAATAATGCCATCAGCTGTTGAACACGTGTCAGATGACCTTTCCCTGCACTCTTCATAAAATCCCATTAATCAAAAGAGCAGAGCAGAGCTAAGAACCCTTTAACAAAATTATTGTAATCTCTGGGTTTCTCATTCATCACGCAGCAGCTCAGCAGCCTCCACGTTCCCTGGAGGGGTCAGAGGATCCCCTCATCTCTGCTGTACAACACCTTCCCCTCCTGCTCTGTCCTTCAGCAGGCTCAGGGCGCGTTTCCTACCAGAGCTTTGCAGATTCCTGCTTTGTGGGCTTGCAGGCCCACTCACACACATCTTTCTGGGCAAAGATCTTCCTTGACTGTTGGTCATCACAAACCAGGACAAAGTCAAATTCTCATGAATCTTGTGGGTGGGCAGCTGGGGAGAAAGTGAGTTCATAGGCTGAGGAAGGAATGTTTCAGTGATAATATGAATGTGATCTTGTCTCATAGAAAATGCTACAGGGAAGCTGTAACAAAACAGTCAGGAAAGCTGTAATGAAAGTTGGCATTTATACCTCAAATCATTGCCAGTATTTTCCACTGGGAGTTTCATCAGTGCTGACACTTTCCCTCAGAACATCTCAGCATCAGCATGGGTGGTGATGGGGCAAGCGCCTCCTGCCCACTCCCACCACAGGGCCTGGCAGCTCCTGTCCCTGGTTCTGGGGATCTGGGCCCCCTGAGTGGGGCTCCAGGGATGGGGTTATGCTTTGTCTGCCCAGTTCTGATCATGTGTGTTGGTTATCATGGGCACTGACATCCGTGGTGGACCTGACCCCAATGTCCCCAGCACACCTGCTGCCCTCTGGAGCTCCTGTCCAGGCAGGTTCCACCCTGGAGCAGCTGCCCCATTAGCTGTGACTGCCTGATCCCAGAGCTGCTAATTACCAGCTCCAGCCCGCCTCTGCCTTTTAATCCACACAACATCTCAAAGAATTAATTTTCAGCAGTAGAGCAGCAGTCAGAAATGTCCCCCTGGCATCTCCCTGTTCAGGAAGTCCCCACATGCAAGCTCTGTGCTTAATTAGTCGGTTAAACACTCCCCAGTTCAGCCTGCCCTCTCATGCTGTGGGTCCCCATGGGCACTCTAGGCAAGGGGATGAGCTGTCCTTGCTGCAGGACTGAGCCAAAGGCTCGGGCAGCTGATGGGATGGGTGCACCTCACCCAGACCCCCACTGCAGGCTGGCCCCTGACACCAGCTCTGGCACAGGGACATCTCTCGAGCACTGAATCTTGGATGCAGGAAACAGGAGCAGGGAGCAGCTTTTCTAGGGGAATTTCTTCCCCCTCAGAGAGTGGCAAAGATGGACTGAGAGGTCTCACTTGCCCCCTGCCACCCCTTACCTGTCCCTGGTCCCAGAGCAGGAGGAGCAGGCACCACTGGCACTGGAGTGCTTGGTGATGCCAGGGTCCTGTTGCAGTGAGCGGGGCCATGCCTCAGCATCAAACCAAGTCCCTGCAAGGTGCCCCAGTCCCTGTGGCAGGCTGCAGCCTGGGCTGGGCTCTGGGCCTGAGATGACTCACACCAACCCACAGCGACCTGTGCTGGTCCCCCAGCAGCAGAACTGCCCAGCCCTTGATGACAGTGTGAGAGCCAGGGCCCCTCCGGCAGAAAGGGGTGCCTGCAGGGCACATGGGACCTTCCTGGGACACAACTTTGCTCTAAGGGAAGGGCAATATGAAAGCAGCAGCAGTGTGGCTCTGCCCACTGGATTTGCCACGTCAAGGGGGTGGAAAAGTGGGAAGCAAAGGACAGGTAACACACAGGACCCATTGGAATGAAACACTGACAACTCAAATCCAGCAATTTCAAAAGGCATCCATCATGGCAGAGCAGCCTGACCTCTGGTCCCAGCCAAGGGCACTTATTCATGAGCCATCAGCAGGTATGAGCAGAGCCCGTTAATAACGCACCCACGACTGGCTCCTGTGCTGCTCCGCCTGCACTCAGATCAATGGTCCTGCCTAAGTCCCTGCACCACAAAACTTCCAAGAAATACCACCCCGACCCTGCCACACTGCACTGGGCTGTCACTTCCTCAATTTATTAACAGACACGACTCCCATCACACCCACCTCCAGTCTGGCTCCTCCTGCTCCAGCAGAGACCCCCTGTCCCTGGGTGAGCAGGATGCTGCCCCCAAGCCCCTTAGTCCTAACCCAGGGGACAGGAGCCCGCTGCCTGCTGTCACTGAGCCTGGGGTGCTGGAGTGGGGCAGGACGGGGCAGCGGGGATGCATCAGTGGGTGCAGCACATGTGACACCCTCAAACGTGCATGCACCCGGCTGCGGCGCTGGGGGTGAGGATGACATCAGCTCTACGGGCCACGTCGCTCAGCAGTTTATTTCAGGGCTGTTAAACACTGCTTTGCATATTTATTAAATTGAAGACAGTTTATGCCTGTGATTACTCTGCCTGACAAGCAGCCGCCAGCGGCTGGAGGCAGCGCCTGACTGGCAGCACTGGGGCATTACCCTGCCATGGTGCTGTTCTGGCCGCAGCCAGGGGCACCCGGCCCTTCCGTGCCATGGCTGAAGGGAAGATTTAGGAGAAAACCATCATGGTGCTCCCTCCCAGCCCCAGGGCTCTGCACTACCCAACATGGCACCTCTGATGGATGAGTCCCGCACTTCACTCCAATCTGCTCGGAGTTAGGCAGTAGCAATCATTTTTTTTCAAGCCTTGTCATATATAAAAGCAATTGAGTCAGCAGGCACCAGTTGTCTGGCACAAGGAGAGATTATATTTTTACAAGGTTTTGCAGAAGGTCTGTAAAAGTTTGATCTTTCTTTAAAAAATAAATACACATTTGACAACGCCTCACTGGAAAAAAATGGAAAAAAATTAAACTTGCAAATTGAAACATTATGTCTGCAAGAGATGTGCTTAAAGACCCTCTTTATGGCTGATAGGAAATGAAAAAGATTTTGTGTATAAACTGTGTTTCAGCCAATGCCTTTGGAAAACTAGGAATTTCCCTGACAGCTCTGGCCCCATATTGTGGAAATGCTGCAGTTACCGCGAACTCCATCCCACAGAGGAGAGCAGCCATGCCCTGCCCCTCTCCTGGGCGGCAGGGCTCTGTCGGGGTTACCCCCAGCCAACAGGACTCACTCCAGCAGGGCTGGAGAGGCTGCAAAGCTACTGCTGTCCCCTGTTCCATGTCAATGCCAGCACCACGAGGACAGCCAGCCGCTGGCACTGGCACCACAGTGGATCCTGCAACGCCCTGGATGCATAAGGAATCCCCTCAGCCACTCACAAAGGACATCAGGGACTCCCACCAGGGATGGAAGTGAGAGCCAAGACAGACAGTGCTGCTGCTGGGCTTGCTTGGCACCCCGCAGCACCCAGCAGCACCCAGCATCACCCAGCAGCGCCCAGCAGCACCCCACAGCACCCCACAGCACCCCACAGCACCCAGCAGCGCCCAGCAGCGCCCAGCAGCACCCAGCAGCACCCAGCAGCGCCCAGCAGCACCCCAATGCACCCAACAGCACCCAACAGCACCCAGCAGCACCCAGCAGCGCCCAGCAGCACCCAGCAGCACCCAGCAGCACCCCACAGCACCCAGCAGCACCCAGCAGCACCCAGCAGCACCCCACAGCACCCAGCAGCACCCAGCAGCACCCCACAGCACCCGACTGCTGCCCAGGGAGGCCTGGAGGGGATGCTGCTGTGCTGGGGATGCTGCTGTGCTGGTCCCGCCAGGGCCAGCAGCTGCCAGCGTTGTTCATTCCCACTGGTCGCTCCGCGGTTGTTGGAGCTGTAGGAAACGCTGACATGAATCTGCAGCTATGGATTTTTTCTGACAGAAGCTGAGCCCTCGGGATTGCTGCTCATTCTGTGCTTGAGAAGGAGCTACTTAGTTATAACCAATCTTTTTATAATGATTTTTCATTGTAGAGGTAGAGTATTAATTATTAGAGGGTATTAAGAAAAGCGTTAGCCCTCTGACCCCTGGAGATGCTCAGGGCTTGTCAAGTGTCTCCCACAGATCTATGGGGCCAGGGGCTGTTCCTCAGGATGGGGGTGATGCCTTGAGGCATCAGGGGCAGGTGCTGGGCAGTGGGAGCCTCCGGCAGCAGCGCTGGCACCGCTGCCTGCTGACCCTCTGTGCTGAGGCCATCCCTGCTGGCAGCCCCCTGCCCTCTGTGCAGAGCCGGACACCCTGCTCCAGGCAGCCCCTCGCAGCAGGCTCTGCTCAGCACCCCTCAGGGCAGGCTCTGCTCAGCACCCCTTGGAGCAGGCTCTGCTCAGCACCCCTCGGGACAGGCTCTGCTCAGCACCCCTTGGAGCGGGCTCTGCTCAGCACCTTCAGAGCAGGCTCTGCTCAGCACCCCTTGGAGCGGGCTCTGCTCAGCACCTTTGGAGCGGGCTCTGCTCAGCACCTTTGGATCAGGCTCTGCTCAGCACCTTCAGAGCAGGCTCTGCTCAGCACCTTTGGATCAGGCTCTGCTCAGCACCCCTTAGAGCGGGCTCTGCTCAGCACCCCTTGGAGCGGGCTCTGCTCAGCACCTTCAGAGCAGGCTGTGCTCAGCACCTTTGGATCAGGCTCTGCTCAGCACCCCTTAGAGCGGGCTCTGCTCAGCACCCCTTGGAGCGGGCTCTGCTCAGCACCTTCAGAGCAGGCTGTGCTCAGCACCTTTGGATCAGGCTCTGCTCAGCACCCCTTAGAGCGGGCTCTGCTCAGCACCCCTTAGAGCGGGCTCTGCTCAGCACCCCTTGGAGCGGGCTCTGCTCAGCACCTTTGGAGCGGGCTCTGCTCAGCACCCCTTGGAGCGGGCTCTGCTCAGCACCTTCAGAGCAGGCTCTGCTCAGCACCCCTCGGGGCAGGCTGTGCTCAGCACCCCTTGGAGCGGGCTCTGCTCAGCACCTTTGGAGCAGGCTCTGCTCAGCACCTTTGGAGCGGGCTCTGCTCAGCACCTTCAGAGCAGGCTGTGCTCAGCACCCCTTGGAGCGGGCTCTGCTCAGCACCTTCAGAGCAGGCTCTGCTCAGCACCTTTGGAGCAGGCTCTGCTCAGCACCCCTCGGGACAGGCTCTGCTCAGCACCCCTTGGAGCGGGCTCTGCTCAGCACCTTCAGAGCAGGCTGTGCTCAGCACCCCTCGGGACAGGCTCTGCTCAGCACCCCTTGGAGCGGGCTCTGCTCAGCACCCCTCGGGGCAGGCTGTGCTCAGCACCCTTTGGAGCAGGTTCTGCTCAGCACCTTTGGTGCCACCCCATTCCCCTGCCCCACCACATCCAAAATCTGCTTGGGGCAGAGACGGTCTCAGCCCAGAGCCCCAGGGAGGAGGTGAGTGCCCCTGTGGGGCTGCCCTGGCCCTGGACACAGCTCGCTCCCACTGCCTGCAGCACGTGGCTGGGTGATGCCCAGCACTGCTGGCACTGGACCCTCACTGGCAGCCCTGCACACCTCCCACCTGGACACACTCATCCTGTGCATAAAATTCATGTTAAAGATTTGTCTTCACCTTCATTAATACCAGAATTTATTGCAGAAGAGAGGATTTCTTTATTTTACAAAACCTATAGATGGAACACAAGCAAATTGCTGGCTTTTACTAGCATATAAACTGGGAAAAACCTCTGAGATATGTCTACATTACACTAAACTACATCCATAATTCATACCTAAAGGAGAAATTTTTAGCTCCCTCGGAGGTTTGTGAATCTATTATTGATGGGACCGTGTTGGGCAACAATAGGCTCCCTCACATTCACACGCCATTTACTGGCTGAGTAAGGCTGCGGCTCCTCCACCCAGAGGCACCAGCTCTCCGTTAGATTTTTGCAAGGATTTGGAAGGGATTTAGTTAAGAAGCTGAAGTGATGTAGACGGAGTGAATTGGGAGAGTGTTTCTACATAGATTCCCACTCCCGGGTTAATCAATAGATCAGGAATGTGGAAGATACTCTGAACAATCTGTTCCTATTCAGATCTCAGAGAGCAGCATTCGCTCAGCAAAACACTGATACACATCTGAACTGGGAATGTTGGATCCTTTACTGGTGGTGACTGGAGCACAAGGGGGTGGGCAGAACTGCCAAGCCTTTCACTGCACTTAATACAGTAGGCCTGGCAAGGGGTCACCGCTGCATCACACTGGACACAGGCCTTTTGGTCTTCTTCTTTAAAAATGTTTAGAGTTTTTTTAGCCAATCAAAGCTAAAACCCCAGCAGACACTGAACTGAGCCCCAGGGTATGGGGCAATGCAGGTGCCTGTGAACCATGGCAGTAGGGTGGGGGGACAGTGCCCCATGCAGATCCACAGCCAGTGGAGCGCTGGGGGTCCCTGACATCCCTGCTCCAGTAGCCAGATGGAAGGGAATTTTGGGAGAGAGCAGAGGGAGTGACAGCAGTTCACAGCACCATCATAAATTAAGGAAATGTGCCTGGCACATGCAGGAATTTACAGAGCACGTAGAAGTTAGCTTAAATCTAAACTAAAGGCTGCTGTTAACAGAAGAATCCCATCCTTCCCAACCCATCGATACAAAGCTGAATTAGATCCAGGAACCACAATGAAAAGCTCAGTGCTACAAATCTCACTGACAATATGTTTTGTTCCACAAATAGATGCAAAGCCGAGTAAAAACACACACACCAACCCTTATCTGACAGATTTGCCTTTGATTAGCTTTTAATTGCTCATTAAGATTTGGGTGGTTTATGCCTTTTCTGCGTGGCAGAGGAGCAGCATCCCTGCAGGGCAGTGACGATGCTGGCCAGAACTCCCCTTCAGTGGACCCCATTCCTCCTGGGAGCAGCACGGCTGCTGCTGGCAGTGCCTGCCCACTGAGCCTGCCTCGGGCGCTGCCTCCCCTTTGGGCGCTGCCCTCCGGTTCTGTTCCCTGTACCTCCCCCTCCCCGCTGCATTTAGTGCTGGCTGGGGATAGTCAGTGAGGATAGAAACAAATTATTGCTGGAGGAGCTGCACAACAAAACCTTTCTGGAAGAAAAAACACCAGTGATGGCTCAGAGCCAAGGTGGTTATTGCAGAATTTCCGTGGCATTACCCAGATCCAAGGGATTATGATGTGCCTCTGTTTGCTGGCTCAGGTGGAGCAGGATGCCCAGTGCTGGGAGCTGGCCCAGCTCTGGCCCGGCAGGGCTGTCTGGCTGTGCTCTCACACCTGCCCTGTGCTGCGGGCGCTGGCTGGGTGCAGGATGTGCACACTGGGCATGCAGCACTGGGCATGCATCACTGGGCATGCAGCACTGGGCATGCATCACTGGGCATGCAGCATTGGCCATGCATCACTGGGCATGCATCACTGGGCATGCAGCACTGGCCATGCAGCCCTGGCCATGCAGCACTGGGCATGCAGCCCTGGCCATGCAGCACTGGGCATGCATCACTGGGCATGCAGCATTGGCCATGCATCACTGGGCATGCATCACTGGGCATGCAGCACTGGCCATGCAGCACTGGCCATGCAGCCCTGGCCATGCAGCACTGGGCATGCAGCATTGCCCATGCAGCATTGGGCATGCAGCACTGGCCATGCAGCCCTGGCCATGCAGCACTGGGCATGCAGCCCTGGGCATGCAGCACTGGGCATGCAGCACTGGGCATGCAGCACTGGCCATGCAGCCCTGGGCATGCAGCCCTGGGCATGCAGCACTGGCCATGCAGCACTGGGCATGCAGCACTGGGCATGCAGCCCTGGGCATGCAGCCCTGGGCATGCAGCACTGGGCATGCAGCCCTGGGCATGCAGCCCTGGCCATGCAGCACTGGGCATGCAGCACTGGCCATGCAGCACTGGGCATGCAGCCA
The DNA here is from genome assembly GCF_012460135.2 of Molothrus ater. Taxonomy (NCBI): domain Eukaryota; kingdom Metazoa; phylum Chordata; class Aves; order Passeriformes; family Icteridae; genus Molothrus; species Molothrus ater. The sequence continues at coordinate 440,516 of NC_050493.2, read as the reverse complement.
CAGTCCCCCTGCACTGCCAGCAGCGCCCACTCTCGTGGCTGCACAAAGGGGGCTGCTTGTTTTCTACTTGCCCCTGGAAAAAGCACCTGCACCAGCAGAGACTGAGCATGTCAGGGGCCTCGTGTTTGTTTATGAGAGGTTTGTGTGAAATTTTAGGATTTACAAAGTAGTCATATCATTTAATCCTCTTTAATGAGGTTTGGGGATTTATGAATAAGATATTTTCATTTGCAGCTCACACAATTAACCTTGGTTAACCTATAAAGGAAACTTCCGGATAAGTTTGACTTCTTTGGTTATTAAAGCTGGGTTTGCAGAGTGGCAGCAGGTGCAGTGCCCTGCTCGCTCTGCACAGAGGATCCAGCAGCACCCTGCACATTCAAAGCAGCCCCAGTGTATACGAGTTTGTGTACGCTCCTTCTCTTACAGTTTATTTAGTGATTAAGCCTTTGCTCTCCTGCCGAGCCCCGCGCTGCTCCTCACAGGGCCCCAGCTCCCCACGACCCTGCACTCCCTGTGTCCCCCCGTCCCCCCTGCAGTCATGGGGCTGCTGCCCCCATTGGGGCCAGGAAGGGAGCTGGCTGGGAGTAAATCCATCTGGGAGCCCCAGCAGACAGTGCTGCTGGCTGGAAGCGCTTCACGGGGGGAGCAGTGTGGGAAGGTGACACTGGGGGGTCACCCGAGCTCCTGAGCGCCCAGGAGTGCCTGTGCCCCAGCCATGGAGCACCAGCTCCTCCAGCCCCAGCGGTGCCCACACTGGCAGCAGTGTTTGGGCATCGCAGATGGTCTCCTGGCTGGCACGCAGCGCTGTGCGAGGGCACAGTGATCCCACGGCACAGCACGGGAGGGGCAAGTCCCTGGCACAAGCAAGAGCACTCAGTGTCCCCAGCCAGCAGTGACATCGGGGCAGTGCTGCCAGCCTTTTACAGTTCCCATAATTCCACAATAAATCAGTATGATAATTTCTCTCTGCAATAAAGCCCCTATTCCCGTCGTGAACTCTCATAACCGGCACCTCGATCTTTCTGTGCTCTTTGCTCTTTATTACCTTCCAATGACTTAAGCCCCTGAACTGAATAACTTCATCAAGGTGTCAACCTAAACAGATTTTTCCCTATAATGGCCCAACTCTCACAGGTTCTTAATGAAAAATATTGATTCCAAAGGATTAGTTGCAGATTTATGTGGTGGATGCTGATCCCTCTGTCACCTGATACCTTATCAGTGGATGAAAGAACTGATCCTCCCCACATGGTTTTAAAAAAGCAATCACAGACTGTGTCAAGCAGGGCTTATTCACAGAGAAATGCATATAATGCTGTGTCTGGATCAGATAGGACGCTTAACAGAGAGGTAATAGTGGGCTGTGGGCATGGCTGGCGTGGCCAGGCCAGCCTGCAGCTCCCTGCTGGCTGTAGCTGGGCAGACCTGGGCTGGTTCCTGGGGCCTGTGGCCGTCCTTGGCCACAGGGAGCCAGGTCCCACCACAGCTGCCTCTGCCAGCCTCTGCCGGGTGGACCATTGGCTCTAAAGACCCCCACAAGTGTCGAGCAGTGAGCTGGCAGGTTGTATGGCACAGCCAGGTGCCAGTGCCAAGGAGTGGGTTCTCTGCCACCACCCCACGCTGCTCTGTGCTGTGCTGATGCCTGCAGGGTCCTGCTGGCTCCCTTGGGCTCCCAGCACAGCGGCACCCATGGCTGGGACAGCGCCTGGCGACAGCCGGGGCTGAGGGCAGCGTCCCAGCCAGCAGCAGCTTGGCCTGGACCCTCCCAGCACCCATGGGACCCATTGTGGGCACCCCAATGGCAGATGCCAGGGCAGGGACCGGCCCGTGCTTCCCCAGGGGCCACAGTCAGGTCTGCAGGGTTTGGGGGACGTACGCTGGAGGAGACACCGGCAGTCATGGCTTTTACTGGCAGCCACACATCCGATTATTCATCTTTTTTTCCCCTCCCTCCAGAAACTTGCAGCTGAAATTAATTCATAAATTACAGCCCAGAGTGAGGCATTATAAATAACAGCAGAAGGGCTTTGATTATTTACATTTTTATGGAATCTGAACTGATCAAATACACAGAAGTCACCAGGCACATGGGAGAATTATAACGTGTTCAGACATGATTTAAGGCTGTGCAGGAGGGACCCTTCCAGAAGAAGTGATCAGGCAGGGCCGGTCACTCTGCATCATCTGAGTGATGTACAGACACCACTAAATAAACCTCAGCCCTCTGGAACTTCAGGGAGAGAAGAGAAAGCCAGGATTTGTCTATGGCATCAGCCCTACAGACATCCCTGTGTCTCCTGGTCTCCCGCTGTTTGTTGGGTGCAATAATGAATGTTTTGGCAATAGCCTTGCTCAAAATCTAATAAAATTATTCAGGATTCTGTGAGAAGCCTTGGAAATGGAGGCTGTCCTACAGCAGCCCCGCGTGGCTCTGGCAGCAGAGCTCTGCGTTTGGGCTTGATTTAAAACCTCATTCGTTTTTCATTAGCTCAGAATTGCTGCAGACGAAGGTTCATTTTTACTACGTGCGTGGAACACGAACGAAAATCGGGATTTTGTTTCTTCCATTTACCTCATGTATGAAGTCATCCGGTTTTAGGATGAAAGGAGTTATTTACTTCCAATTACCTAAACATGACTGAGAGCAGGAATATCCCTTCCTCGCTATCAATGCCTTCCATGTTACGCATGGCAGCAGGCTGCTGTCCCTGCGGCAGCCAGAGGAGCTGTCAGCCCCCTGCCTGCACCCTGGCTCTGGGCACAGACACTCCCAGCCCCTGGCTGCCCACTGGCACCCTGTGGCACAGCTCAGCACTGCCTGGGAAAGGCAGCAGTTCTGCCCCAGAGGGATGTGACCCGCCTGCCCTGGGGGCACACGATCCATCAGTCCTGGGGGAATGTGACCCACCCTTGTGCAGCCAGTGCCCACCCAGGGCACCCACAGGGCAGCTCAGGGGTAACGGGGCCTGCAATGCATCGAGCACATTGCACAGCTCCTGCAGTGAGGAATGGGCGCAGTGTCCTGCAGCCCTGCCAGCACTGCCACCCATGGGAGAGGTGCACGTGCCACCAGCCCCCAGGGACAGCAGCAGGCAGAGCTGCCCATGCCAAGTGGCAGAGCTGGCAGACCTCCCTGAAAAGGAGGTGGGGGCTCAATGCCCACCTGCCACCCCAACAACTGGCCGGCACCAGTGCACTGTCCCCATTGCACCCCCAGCCTTCTCCTCTCTCCTGCATTCCCTTCCCTCCCCAGAGCCTGGAGCCTCTTCGGGCTGGGCTGCTCCTCTCCCGACTTTGTAATTTACACCACAAGCCAACTCTGTTCTCATTTCCAATTACTTCACTATTCAGGGCATAATAAACTATTCCACTGATTAAAACGGCAATAATTAAAATCGAGGCTTTGTGTTGCTTCTGCCTTTTAAACACTTTACAAACTCTCCCTAAACTCCCTATTTCAAAGCTCCCACCATGTCCTGATTTCCTGGCTAGTTTGTAGAGGCACTGTGAGTGCTGGGTGGGCAGGGGCAGCAGTCTCTTGGCCAGGCATTCCCACTCCTTGCCTCCTCCCAGTATATATTTATTTATTTATGTTTACATTATCATTCTGCAAGCTCTGGGTGTTTGTCTACACAATAAGTGGGAAGGGAGGGTTAAGGGCCCTGCTCACCTGCAATCCACCTGCTCCCAGACAGCCAGGCCTCCTGTTCCTCCCTCCCATGGTCACAGCCCTGCCTGGCCCCTGCCAGGTATCCTGCACGGTCTTCTCTTCCTCTCCTCACCTCTGGCTGAGCCCATCCCTGCCTGGCAGGCACCTGGAGCTGCTCTTAACTCCTGATCTGCTGCAAATCAGTTGAGTTGTGACCACAGAAGGCTCTTTTGCAGCTACCTCCCTAAGGCTGTAATGCATCTCTATTCTGATTTCCCTTCCCAGTCTGGCATTTCTCACCTATTTCTCCCCAGAAAATGGGGTGCACCCTGGGCCTGGACATGCTGTTGGCTTCTCATGGGAAGGGAGGAGTGGAAAGGCAGTATGTATTTCGTATGCAGGAATAAATGAGAATGGATTTTAATTCCTTCTAATTGAGACAACTTCCCAATTAACACCAATTAACATAGTATACTTGACATCCCATAACATTCCATTAAATTTCCTAAAATAAGACATGTAAAGCTTCTATCTTCACAGAGACGATCCCACCAAATGCTGCATCTCAAAGGTATTTAAAGAAACCCTCGCACCAGGTGCAGTTTAAGCCCTCTGTGGGGAGATGCACCTGCCCAGCAGCAGGTTCTGCAGGTGCCACTGGTACCGAACTGGGCCGGTGGCTCAGCACATGGCCAAGGCTGCCGGATGATCCCGGGCACGACGTGAGCTCCCTGTGTGGGAGCCCAGGCCCAGATAAACATCCCCTCCAGCTACTCATTTATTCCATGGCACGGCTTGAACACTTTCCATCCTCATGCCATGAGCTGATTATGCAAGACCAACAAACAAGACACAGCTTTGGAAGTAAACATCTGGTTGGGAGTCAGCTGAATAACTCCTAAAAATTGGTATTTTTCTGCTTGTTGCCATCACGGATCACAGCCCTTATAATTTGCTACCCACAGCTCTCTGCTGGATGTGCATTTCTTGTCCCTAACCTGCATCTAAGACAGAATCCAGCTGTGCAAAACCATATTTCGCTTTATTTAGTGTCATGGAAACCTTTGCCTAGACAACAGAGGCACAATGCCAGCTGGCGCAAGGAGCTCAGCCCCGGGGCGGAGTGGAGCTGAGGAGGGAGTGAGGTGAGCCACTGCCCGTGGCCCCATGGCCCCAGAGCCCTGCTGAGCCACACCGTGACCCCCACCCTGCCCCGGCCGCAGCACCATCCCGCCAGCAGGGCTTGGCTGAGACCAGGGTGCCTCCAGCTGCAGGGCTGCATCCCCCCGGGCACTAACCTGTCACTGGGGTGAGGTTCTCAAAGGGCTTCCCCCACATTCCCTAGCCTCCATCTCCCCCTGGCTCTGCCCTCTCCTCCCCTCAGCATCTGTTTGGGAGGTTTGTGGGGTCCCAGCCCCCCGAGGTGGGTTCCATCAGTGAGCCTGCCAAAGCTCAGGGTACTGGGGAGGGGAAGACAAGCCTATAAATAACAGGTAAGGGAAGGAGCCAAGAGTTCTGGGAAAGGCCTGGTGACGCATCCATAACAAATAAATCATAAAAACCTGATGAACTAATACACAGCCTCCCCCCGCTGCTGACCTCCAGCTCTCAACTGCGGCAAAGTGCCAGTAGACCAAAATAGCAAAACAACACCAATTAAATATTAAAACTCAGAAATGTAACACAGAGCAGGAGAGGGGAGGGGGCCTGTGCCAGCCCCAAAGGCCCTGTGAGATCAGGTTCCCACCTTCTGCAATAAAAAAGGACAATTTGTATTGGAGACTAGACTTTCCAAGCTCATTTCTACAGAAAACATGGAATGCTGATGACACCGTTAGGAGTGTGATGGAAGCCCGTCCACCGCTGGGACTTCTGGCACACTTATCCCTGACATTTGGCTGCTTTGCAGTTACTCCGTGCCTGAATTTGCTCCTTGCTGGGCTCTGCCTGCCTGACACTGCCCTGGAGCCCTGGCAGGAGCATTCCCGGGGCTCTGGAGCTGTGACTGCGGCCAGGGCCTGTCCCCTCCTGTCCAGCCCCCACAGAGGCCAGGGGTAACAGGAAGGCCAGACAGGGCTAAGAGAGGTTCTCCATGCTAAAAGGTGGGCAAGTGCAACGCAAACCACAGGCAGATCAGTTTTGCGCAGCCTTTAAAGTGTTATCACACCTCAGGAATAGGCATAAAGGTCAAAATCATTAGTGTTTGAGTTCTGAATTAAATCCCCTGCAATTAGCCCTGAGAAGCCAACTGGAGATGCTGTTGAGATAACAGAGCAGGTATCTCTGTAATTGATAATTACGAGGTGTAAAGACGTGTGCTTGCTTTGAAAAACATAATTGTTTCTCATCTGAAAAGATTACTTTATTGTAATGGTCTGCAATTATTTTTATTTTAGACAGACTGGTGCCAACATCTGTAGCCTCAAAACAGCCCATTTCACAGAAAATTGCTGCAATTTGCCAGTTTCCCCCATATAAGAGGATGTTTGTTGTTCAAAGGGACAGAATTAGGGCTGTTCTCTAAACCTCACAAGGAATTCTACCATTCTGTGAAATCACACACTTCAAGCACCTCTCGGGGCATTTTCATCTTGTTCCAGTTCTGCATAAGCTGCAAGCATGGCCAAGGTATTTGCTGCTCCTGCATTGCTGATGCCAGCGGGGCACCAGGAGGGCAGGAGGGAGCAGGGTGTGCCCGGGGAGGGCGCAGGGGCAGTGCCAGGTCCTGCCCTGTGTGCTGGGCTCAGCTGCCCCTCGAGCCTCCCTCGGGAGGCAGCCCTGGCCGCCAGCTGCCCAAAGCCATCCTGGAGGGCTGGAGCCTGACCCACCTCGGGTAGCTGAGGGGGACAGACAAACCCTGAGGTGTCAACGTGGAGAAGAACCCCCACGCACTTCAAAGCAGAAGGTGTTCCTTTCTAAGTGATCTCCCAAATGACTCCTGCTCCTCTGCACAGCCCTGGCCAGGAGGGAGCATGGCCCCACTCAGCCAGAAGCCGTGGGGTGCAGCACCACATGGCCAAGCCCAAAAGGTCCCTTCATCAGGGCTGAACAGGTGACTTCTGTTATCCCTGCTTCACACTGCAGCTGCCAGAGACTGCGGGTCTCTGACACTGACCCTTCACCAGCAGTGCCCTGGAATTATGGCCATGAACAGCCAATGCACATGGACAGGTCATGGGAGCAGCCTGGTCAGGAGCTGCACCCGCCACAGACCTGCACTTCCCACAGCCTGGAGCTTCCCCCCTCCATGAGGGCAGAGCAGGGTGATGAACACTGTCCTTGCACCGGGGGCTGCAGACCTGCCCTCTTGAGCAGGAAGAGAGCAGGAGCAGGGAGGCTTTAGACCATCCTGAGGATGGTACCAGGACCCGTGGGGCAGGAGCTGCAGCTGGCAGTGGTGCAGGGACAGCCCCACACAGGCCCCTGAGCAGATCCCTGGAGAGCAGCTGAAATCCTGTTAAACGAGAAAATGGCAATTTGCCCAAAGTGGACACGCTTCATCAGTGGTAAGAGGAGCTGAGTATAGTTTTATAACCTTTCATGCTGCCTGATGACAGCACACACATCTGTGTTCATTACTGCAGGACTACCAGGCACGTGTGCTGCCCTCAGAGTGGGGCAAAATGGGGCAAAGGGGCTTGTGGCCAGTCCCTGCTGACCCCCTGAGCACCAGTGGCTGCTGGCTGTGCTGCCAGCTGCGGGAGGGTGATCACAGGCTGGGTCTGCCCCGGCTGCAGCCCAGGTCCAGGCTGGGCAGAGGGACTCCCCTCCGCCCAGGTGCCACCCACACGGCTGCCCCTGACAGCAGGGCACAGGAGGGCAGCTGTGGGGGCAGGCTCATGCCTGTAGGGCTCCCAGAAATGCCAGTGCACAGACAGGCTTTGCCAGAGGTGCCATCGTGTGCAGAGCTGCCCTTCTGTTTGCAATGCACAGCCGTCAGGTTTGATTTAAATATTTGCTCTGCTTATGCCAAATAGTTGTTCAAAATCTTCAGGGACATTAATATTTATGCATGAGTTTTGAATAAATCTGTTATGATCAAAAGGTCTTGCATAATTGTTGCTCGTTGCTGCTGCCCAGGACCCTTCAGAGCCCACACAAAGTGGCAGGATGGAGCGGTGCCACCGCCAGCCCAAGTGCTGACCTTTATGAGAGTATGTGCAGGGCTGCCCTCGTGTCCTGCTGCTCTCCTGTCCTCCTGGATCTTGGGAAGCTCTGTCAGTGCACCAGTGCTCCTGGGTTCTCCCTGCCAGTGCCCTCCACACAGCCCAGCTGGTCTGTTCCAGCCTGTCCCTGCCCTGTGGGGTGACACAGCGCCCACAGGCTGATGGGTGACACCACGGGGTGACACAACCCTCAGCAGCAGCAGCAGCTCAGACCGGCCAGGCCCAGCGTCTGGCAGTCTCTGCTCTACACTCTTCAGAAGGGAGCCCATCGCCCATCCCTCGGCTGGCAGAGGGTCCCGTGTGCCAGGCACTGCCAGAGCTGCTGCACAGCCACCCTGTCCCACCATCCCTCCTCCGTGTGGCACCCTGGCATCCAGGGGCTGCTCGGGGGCTGCCAAGGGACCCTGGTGGATGCAGGGGTCCCTCCAGCCCAGCACTGCAGCACTGAGATCACCCGGGCTCCTCGCCTGGGGCAGCCTTGGCTCTGCGCTCTTTAGCCCAGGGAGGCTGTGATTAAAGCGTGCTTCATGCCTGGCACAGAGGGTCCTTGCAGCAATCCATCTCCCTGACAAGTTCCCCTGAGCAGAGGAATCAGCAGGTAAATCAGCAGCTGGCAGTGGGCCCGGCCGGCCAGTGTCACCTGGGGGCTGCCCTGCTGTGATGGAGGGCTGGGATGGCCACGGCAGGGGGCTGCTGTGGCTGCCAGGGATTTATCGCCCCTGTGCTGCCAACACAAACTCAGTGTGGGGAACAGTGCCACTGTAATTATTCCGCAAATATAATTAGGTACAAATGTAGTGAATAATACTAAAATATACTTGTTTCCCACTATTCTCCCAACTCTTGGAGCCCATTAAAATGTGTTATTATGATAATTTGTCATGAAAATGACAACATTTATTAATGCATTAAACTAAACTCCTAGTAAATTAGTAATTGGCTAAACAATGCCACTGAGATCACTGTGCTGGGGCCGTTAGGAAAAGAGAGAAATGCAGGAGGAAAACCACTTGTTTTTGTAGTTTCACCCACTCTCCTCAGTGGCAGCTTGGGGTTAAGCCATGGCCAAGCGTGGCCAGTGGGGCCAGGGCTGTTTGGTCCCTGCAGAGAGGCAAGCCTGCTGCCAGGCACCTGCCAGGGCTCAGGGTCAGGGCCTGGGAAGGACGGGAGCCCCAGCACGCAGCTCAGGGACAAGGTGGGAGCTCTCTACAGCTCCTGACAGGAGGCTGTAGCAACCTCTAGCGGGTCAGGCTCTGCTCCCAGGGAACCAGGGACAGGATGATGGAAATGGCCTCTAACTGTGCCAGGGGAGACTGATGGGACATGAGGGAGAACTTCATGGAAAGGGTGTCAGGCACTGAAGGGGCCGCCCAGGAAGGGGATGGAGTTTCCATCCCTGGAGGTGTCCAGGAAACGACTGGATGTGGAAGTCAGTGCTCTGGTTTGGTGGACAAAGTGATGGTCAGCCAAGGGTTGGACTCAATAGTCTTGGAGGTCTTTTCCAAACTAAATGGTTCTGGGATTCTGGGACTCGGATCGCACTGGGGTGACTGTGTCTAAACCTCCAGGGATGTGTTTTAAGATTTCCCCTGGCTGGGTAGCAGCTCTGGGGAAGCTGAAGCCAGAGTCAGCTGCAGTCTGGCAGCAGCTGCCATTGCTCCTCGGGAGTAGTCGCTGCTGGGCATGTGTCCGACCGTCCTGCCTCTCCGTTAAACACCAGGGACAAGCCCATGCAGCTCCTCCAACCTCTGCTCTCAATCTTGTTAATTACACACAAACTAACAGAGCGATGTATGAATCAAACTGAAATTGGAGGCGCCCCCAGAACCCTCCCTGCCGCCCTGCCCCGCCCCTCAGGCGCCATTTTGTGCCGGGGAGGCGACGCGGCCCCTCAGGCGCCTCACGGCTCCGCGGCCGGCAGCGACCCCTGGCGGGCGCGGAGCGCAGGGGCGGCGGCAGCGGGGACAGCGACGGGGACAACAACGGGGATAGCGGCGGGGAAAACGACGCGGATAACGAGGATAACAGCGGGGATAACGAGGATGACAGCGGGGATGGCCGCGGGGCGGTTGCGGTGGTGACGGGCCGGAGCCCCTGGCGCCAGCGGTGCCGTCCCGCGGTGCCTCAGCAGAGGGCGCTCTCTGCCCGGGCTGAGCCGCTCCTGCCGCAGGGAACGGCCCTGAGCCGCCCTGGAAGGAATTTCCCAAAATATCCCATCTAAATCCCATTCCGGCAAAACCTCAGGCTGCTGTTTCTGATCCTATTGCTTGTTACTTGTGATAAGAGACTGACGGCCCTGAACATGCAAACACGTGCTGGCACCAGCTGAGGCCAGGCGTGAACAGGGGCTGCCTCGTGCCTCCATCTGCCGCACAGGTCGCCGCTCATCCTGCCCGCTTCAGCGCCGCCTCTGCAAACTTCTGAGCCATTCTGGGCCCAGGTGGGCCTCAGAGACCCTAGAGACCCTAGAGGTGCTGCCCATTGCTGTGGCTCTGTACCCTGTGGTCCTGTGCTGGCCCCTGTGCTGTCCTGCCAAATCCGGCTGGAGGCTTGCTGGCCTGGGGGAGCCTGGTCCAGCTGCGGCACCATCACAGCCTCTCCCCAGCGGCCAGGAGCTGCCTGTCCCCGAGGAGAATGACATGCTGCATAGTCCCATACGAGCAGAAACTACCTTGACACACTTGCTGGGTGGGAACTGTAGCCGTTCCCTCGGCTGTCTGTGTGTGATTGCGCACGGTGCAGTCTAGCTGCCTGTCACGCTGCCTGGTACATGGGCACAATGTGCTCCTGTGGAGCAAGGCTGGGTTGCAACAGCTTCTTCTTTTACCTCTTCTGCCCGAAAGAACACAAAGAAAGGCAACTCTCTGTTCTGGGCTCTTTAATTTTGTGTGACACCTTACTGCCTAGGGAAGGTGCTGTAGAAGCCCCAGGCAGGGTGGCAGCAGTGTCGAACAATGGGAGGGAGCTGCTGTGCAGCTGCGCCCAGCTCAGCTGGGTTCCAGTGCCCATCATGGCAGTTCTGAGCAGCAGCAGGAGCACTGCAGCTGGATCTGCTTGCTCAGGAGGCTTTGCCTGGGCAATGCTTCTGTCCAAGGGCCCGACTGCCTCCAGGGCTGACTGAACTTTCTGTCTGCTGGGGCTGTGGGAGGCTCCTGTCCTGTCTGGTGCTCAAGGGGGAGAAGCAAAGGCTGGTCCTGGGCCAGAGGCAGCTCCCCCTCTCCAGGATGCCCCTGTTGGCTGCTAGGGAGCAGCTGCCTGTGTTTAGGATCAGGCACTTGCCTGCTTGATTCCCGAGCAGCAGGCAACACTGCACCTGCTGTGAGAGTTCAAGTAAGTTGTGTTTCTTTCTGCATTTTTTTCCAGCTGAGAAATTCACTCTGTGAACTTTTTATTCTGTTTTCCTAAGGCAGGAGAGGGCACTGTAGGTGAGGTGGGCGGCAGTGAGCAGCTGTGTTTGCTGCCAGCTCATGAAGAGCTTTCCCAGCTGAATTACCCTGCAAACTCCAGTGGTGTGCAAGCAGCCCACATCTGTCACACACAGGTCGGCAGTGCAGTGATTTTGGGGATCCACTCTACTCTTAATGGTGCTGAAGGCTCCTCAGACTTATATCAGACTGCACAGTCACCCTGGGAATGGCAGTGGAGGGGACTTGGGGGCTTGGAAGAGGAGGATTTGCTGCATTCCCTGTGGGATAGCCAGGCTGCCTCTGTGTGGAAGATCCTTGTGTGGGCACAGACAAGGCCAGACCAGGATCAGGAGGAGGAGATGTGTCCATCCAGCCCTCGCCAGTGCCTGGTTTTGTTTAGGTGTCTGGAGAAGACAGACGGGGAGTGGGTGCCAAGGAGCCCGTGGGGAGCCAGGGCTGTGCTCTGACCTGGAGAGCTGCAGCCCCCAGCACGGCAGGGAGCAGGGCAGGGGGGGATCAGCACTCACCTGCCCTCCTTGCTAGAGATGGGACTCTGAAAGCAGCGCCTGCCACTTCATTCCACCCTGTTAAGCACCTGTAACCGTGACCGACAGCATGGCCCCAGGCAGCTGCTGCTCTCTGCAGTTCCCCTGTATTTTTGCTGTGCTGGCAGCACAGAGCCAAGCAAAGGACGAGTGGCTGCGCAGAGACACTCAGGTTCCTGAGGTGATGTTGAGGAAACTGCAGCAAGCAAAACAACAGCTTTGTAGGGAAATCCGTAGGCGGGGAAAACAGCTGTGACAAAGCCATTGTGGCACAGCTTTCTGAGCACCTAATGAAAGCTGGCACTAGGCTTGGGCACCTGGCCCTGCAGATGGGCTCTTGCCCACTTCGTGCCCTACTTGCCAAGCTGACCCTCTGGCCTGGTGCCTTCCCTACATCGGTCACCAGATGCCTCTCCATGGATGCACCGCTCCTCCCTGTAACAGCCAGGACCATGCTGTGCCCAGGTACGCTGTGAAGCCAGCTCCTGCTGCCACAGTGCACCCATGCTGTCCCCTGCCTGGGGAACAAGGACCTTGGAAACATTCCCATCCATCCCCAAAGTGCCTGAGCAAGTCCTGGTGCCATCAGCTGGCATAGAGGGGAGCCCCTGGACTGGCAGTGGATCCCTGGGGCACAGAACTGCACTTGTGCTTTTAAGCATGCCGGATATGGGTAGAACTACCACTGACACCTGACTAAATGGGGATGGATGTCTGGTGTCTTGTGGACAGTCATTAAATGGACAGACTGTAAAGGATGTGCTGTCCTGATTGTCTTGGGGACTTTTCCATCTCAGTGAAGACAGACAGAGCAGCACCTGCTAACTCTTTGCATGCCAAGACTTGTGGGACAAGAGGAAACAGATGGTGCTTTGTATTCACACAAGACGAGAGCAGAGAAGTCTGTTCTGGCACTTCAAGTGTGAGCTAGGCGAAGAGCAGAATTCTCTATCTTCAGATAAAATCTTCCCCTGAATATGCTCATGTTCTGGCAAAAAACTTTAAAAAAATCAAACCTTGGCTGTCCTTCCTGCTTCACCAGCCCTTGCCCCCATAGAACAGATCTTCAGCTGGGAAGAAAGAGCATTTGATGTCATGGAGTAGTTAAATGTTTTGCAGCCCCCTCCAAGCACCCCCTGGGCCATCCCAGGGGTATCCCCACCCCAGCAGAGCCTGCAGGGTAGGAGTGTGCCCAATGCTCACTCAGCCCCTGCTTACCCCGAGCTGAACATGCTGGCTACACATCCCAAAGGGCTGGTTCCCAGCAGCATGGGGATGGAGGTGACCAGGCCAGTGCTGTGTGCCAGGGGTTGCCAGCAGGTGCCAGGGCAGAAGTGACTCCCTGGCCATGCAGGGCTCAGGGCCTTCTGCAGTGTCAAAGGGACCTTTGGAGCATGTGGCTGTTTTATTTGCTCAGGAGTAACCTGGAGCACCAGGATGAGATCAGGAACCTGTGAGAATTTTCAAATCCTACCTTTCCAATAAATCAACATCACATTGCATGTGTTACTTATCAGCTTAATGCCATCCTTATCCAAAAAGACTAATCCAATTCCTCTAGAGAGATGTGTCTGATTAGATTAATTAATCTGTTTGCACTAGAGATTTTCCTAATGCTTGAGCATCCTTGGGGCAAACTCCTCTCTGAACCCTGAGTGTTCTGTCTTAGTTGGGGAAGAAAGGGGAGAAGGGCAAAGGCATTGTCGAGGTGGAAAGAAGGTCCTGCTGCTGTGGCTGCTTCAGTCAGATCAGAATGGGGAAGGGGTTTTGGAAAGCTGGGCGCTCCCCAGGGAGCTGTGAGCCCTGCAGCTGGGTGCCAGCTCTGTGCCCCACATTCCCAAGCCCCACGCTGAACACCAGCAGCACCAGCCTCCTTCCACTGTGGCACATCTGCCCAGGCAGCTCGGCAGGGGCTGCTTCTGGTGTTTTTCTGAGTGTCCTCACTGTTTGTCATATTTTGAATAGAAAGTTTTCCATATCAAGCTAATCTAACTCTCGGCAGAGCTCTCTGTGGACAAAACCAGGATGGAATCAAAATTACAATTTTCTAATTGCCAGTTGGTGTGGGCACACATATTTGTAGCCATTATCTTCTTACAGCCATTATTGTAGCTGCCAAGATAAAAGCTTTGGAAAATTAGTCAGTTTTGCTCAGGAATTTGCTTAATTGCGCCAAGAGTATTTCGTTGGTCTGAAGTGTGTAGGTGAGGAGCTGGGGGCTGGGAAGGGCAGCAGGGCCCCCTCCTAGGCAGAGCTGGCAGAGCTGGGGCTGGCAGCTGTGCTCTGGAGCCCTGCTGTGGCAGGAGGGTCAGAGCTGGGGGCACAGCGGTCAACACCATCCCCACCACTTCTCCCACTCTCTGGCAAGGTCTAAAAAATATCATTAACATTTGTATTCAGATGTGCTCTCCCTGCCCCTTCTCGCATACAGCAAAAGAGGTGATTTAAAATTTATCAGCAAGTGTCAAGATAACCTGTGCAATTCAGCATCAAAGCGTAAAGACCAGTGTGAGATGACAGCTGCAGCATCCATGGAGTCACATGTTTTATCCTAGTAAGCACATGAAAATTGCAATGTGCTTTTCTGCTATTCAGGCTGAAGGGCTCCTTTAGCACCGACCAGCTCCTGATATCAAAGTGAATGATTTCTTTCATTATTCCTGGTTATGAAGCCTATTTCCTTGTTATTTGTCATTTGTGAAGCAATTTGGTTTAAAGATGGCTCGAAGCTTTTGTATTGAGCAATCAGGAAGAAAGTAGGGAAGGAATAACTAAGGAGAAGATTGGGATTCTTCATCTCATCCTGTATAACGAAACAGGAGCTGTCACATGTGGAGCAAGACCCATTCCTAGCAGCTGGATTGTGCGAGCTCTGTGAGGCTCAGGTGATTTCCAGGCTGGTGCGGGTGCAGGAGAGGGGGTCAGCTCAATGATTTCAGCTGCTCAAGAACTAACAGCTCCTCTGGGACATGCTGGAATTTAAGTGACTTTGGAGCCAGCAACTTTCTGCAACTCACAAATTTGGGCTTAAGAGCCAATCAATTGTGCACTTGTTTTTGCACCACCAGAAATGGAGTATGGATCTGCTGGAGGAATTTTAGAGGGACTTTTTATCCTCCCGTCTGCAGCTGGGCTGCTATTCCTCATGCTGAAAAGCCAGCCATAAGAGTGTCCTGAAAACCAGCCCTGTGCTGCTGCAGGGCTTATATATCGCTCGCCGAGGAGCAATACCGTGGCAGCAGCTAGGAGGGAAACAAGGGGCAGAATCAATTCTCTAGCAAGTGTTGTTTGATTTTGTCATAAACCCCTAATATTCCATATTTAAAAACGTAGCTACTCAGCCTGGAGATGAAAAGCCGTGTCATTCAAATGCCACGGAGGGCAGCTGCCGGTGCTGAGAGGCTGCCGATTCCCGCTGCAGGAGGGTGGGCACGTGGCTGGCTGCTGCTGGTGGGCTGAGCCTGCCGTGCCCGGCCGTGCCCAGCGCAGCCCCTCGCGCCTGGCCCACAGCCCGTCCAGCGCCGCTTCTGCGCCGGTCCGTGCGGGCCGTGTGCCCCGGCGGCCGGAGCCGGGCGGCTCCGTGTCCCAGAGCTTCCCCCGCCCGCGGGGCTCTCGCGGTTCGTGCGCTCGGCCGCAGCCCCGCGCCCCTGGGGGCTGGCTCAGCGCTCAGCGCGGCTGGGCAGCGTCCGCGGGGCTGCCACGCGTGTCCTCGGCGCCGCGGGCTTGTCCCTGGCTGTAGGAGGTGCTGCTTGCCACCAAGAGCTGCCGGTGCTTTGCACTCCGGATGAGCAGCTTTGCTCCAAGTGCAGAGGTAGGAATACCAGTGCTTTCCACAGGATATTTTTACTGGCTGCTCATGGAGAAGTGGCGCTGCAAATCTAAAATAGCTAGTGATGTAAAAGCAAATATAGGGAATGTGCCTGCAGAGGCCCCTCCCGGAGGAGACAGATTCCATCTGCTCTGGTACCAAGCACATTTCAAAGGAGTTTTAGTCCAGTTTCAGGAATTTGGTTCTCTCTCTGCACTCTGTATTTTAAGACTGAAGTGAAACAGGGTGACGTGAGCAGGTTTTAGCATGCACACAGCATCTCTCCGCTCTCGGAGCCTGTCACAGGGCAGCCCAGAGCAGCCCCAGCTATGTCTGCAGTGGGTCCCTCTGGGTGGTCAGGGACCTTCTTGGGGCTTCCTGCCTTTGGGACTCTTAAGTAAGATCTACATGTTCCTAATTCAATGAAGTTTCATGTTTTTCAACGATTTAAAAAAATAAAATACTTCTTTTCACCACTGAACACCTGCACCTGGAATGCTGTTCCCAGCCAGAACAGCTCCATGGTTTCCCTTGTGGTGGAGCCAGGCTCCTGAGACAGTGCCCAGGCTGTCAGCCCCTTGGTGCTGTCTCTGTGCGGGAGGGGACGTGGAGGAGCTGGGAGGGCCCAGAGCAGCTGGGGTAGGGGCTGGGGCCAGCATCACCTGTCCCCTCCTGGCCTACACCAAGGCACAGCTTGAGGGGTCCTTCTGCTCCCTTCCTTTGTCTCCCCACGTTGCTGTCCCACCTCCCTGCCCTGTAACATCTCTCCTGGTCCCCACATGAAACGTCTGCTGAGAGGAACATGAATACAATGATCCCCTTATCAAGCTCGCCTTTCTCCCAGGAAACCTGCAGTTAGCTCTGTGGTGATTAGAAGACCCTGCTAATGAAGGGAGCTGGTGAAGGTGGGCTGGGGCACAGCAGGTAATAGTCATGTTGGAGCAATGAAAATTAATTGTAAAGGCAGCAAAAATGTAAAAACGTGTGGTAAGTGTAATGCATCATCAAAGCAGAGTGCCAGCTCCTGTGCTGCCCTCCAGCCTTGCTGTGCATGCCGGCCCCCTCAGGTTGTCAGGACTCACCGCTGGGCATTGAGCACCCAGACAAGGGAAGATGTCATGCCCAGCTCAGCAAAGGGCTCTGCTGCCTGGCGGCTCCGGGCACGGCAGCCCAGTCTCAGCCAAGTGTCCCCATCCATGGGGACACGCTGCTCCATTGCTGGCCATTGGATGGGGTCACCTCCAACTGGGCAGAGCAGCCTCTGCCACCCAGGGCCGAAGTCAGCACCGTGGGGACCCCGGGACCCTCCCCTGCCTGGGGCTGACAGAGCGACACCCAGGCTCTGCAGCTTCTCCTGCAAGACGCACACATGTAGTGGCTCTGTTCAAGTCTACATTCTTAAAATTACAACAGTCTGGAGGCAGAAAGAAAGCCTCTTCTATGTCTGAAAATTAAAGATACTGTGTCCTGATCATTGTAAAATTGACTTCTAAAATAAGATACTTAATTAAATGTATCCATTCTTCTGATACTACTCAAAAGATTTAAGTCCAGAAATGATGCAGAGATACTGAGGGATAATGTATTCATGGGGATGGTTATCTGCCTCATAAAGGCATTATGAACGTAGCAAAAGTAATTGCATTATATTTATGTCGATTCTCTTATTTAACTTGGCTGCAAATGAAGTATTCTGTATTGAACTGCAACCCATTTTAATTTACAAAACCAGCCCTGCTTTGCTCAGTAGTATTGCAACTAATGAAAAATGACTCAAAGGAGTAGATCTTTTCCATATGAATGCTTGTATAGACCTCAAGCAGGCACTCGATGGATGGAGCAGCTGCTGGGGCTGAGGGGCTGTGGGCTGGTGGGGAAAATGAGCTTTAGTTTGCTCTGAAACTTGCAGGAGTGGAGGGCTCATCTCCTGGGAGATGCAGCTGGAGGAGCTCCTCATCTCCTCTGGGGCCTTTTGGGAGCACTGCCTTCAGCCTTGTCCCTGTGAGCAGGTCCTGCTGCAGCTCTCTCTGCTCCCTTGGGCTGGGATGCTCCTGGACCGAGGTGGTGTCTGTGTTGGACACGTTAGGGAGGAGCAGGGCCCTGTGGTGCTGCCCATCAGGTGACAGTGACACCTCAGCTGCAGCAGAGCTGCTGGAGTGGCAGACGTGCCCTTCGCCGCAGGCAGAGAGGCAGCGCTGGCAGCACCCTCCTGTCCCCATGTCACTGCTGTGCACTAATCCAGCCTGATGTTTCTGCACGCAGAGGCATTCCTGAGTGTGCTCAAACATGGTAATTTATTATTATTTATTTACAAGTGACAGAATGTCTTCTGACCTTTCTGTCCTGCTGGGCTGACTCTGAAGCTCTGGCTCCAACAGTGTCTTGTACATCCAAAGAATGCCGAAGGCAATGCTGTCCTGGCCTGAATCCTGGCAGCATGAGGCTGCTGTGGCCACGGGAGGCCGTGTTTGCTCCGGCTGAGAGGAGCAGCCAGAGGCAGCAGTGCTGGCATGGTGGGCTCAGCAGCTGGCTCTGTACCAGTGGGCAGGGAGGGCTCCAGGCCAGGTACCCTCCCTGGTGGCCAGGTCCTCCTCTCTGCCATGCTCCAAAGTGCTTTATCTCCCTCTGCATCCTCCAAACCCAGCCTCAGCCACCTCCATCAGCAGGTCCCTGCATGTCCCATCAATCTCCCAGCTCGACACTTTGCATAACATCTGAGGGAAAGCAGAGGCCCTGCTGCTCTGGGGCCTCTCCTGCACTCTCTGCTCCATCTCCAGCTGGCATTGCCTCAGCGCTGCGGCCATCAGCCCAGTTCTCCTCACTGGAGCCAGGAGTGCAAGTCCTGTCAGTTCTCTGCAGCCATTGTGCCCTCTCCTCCTCCTCCTGCCTCTGCTGCTCTGCAGATTCTGGACATCTTGAGCATGCACTGCCCCGTTCTGAATTTTGGCTGAGCAAAACCCTCCCTGTGTTGTGGGCAGGGCTGGGAGCCCAGAGCAGAGCTGGGGCTGGAGGACACGTGATGGGTACAAAGGCTTCTGCCCTTCCAGGTTTGTCTGGGAAGGTTGTGTTCGCACAGTGCTGTGGGAGGCATCACTGCTCATCACAGGTCTGTGACAGTGCGGGGTGGGCACTGCTGGCTGAGCTCCCTAAGCCCTGCCCACGGGCACCCTGCCCAGCCCTGACCTGCTGCCCGCAGTCAGCTGCTGGCAAAGGCACTGTGCCCCCCTGCTCCGTGTCCCTCAGCCCCCCTCGCTGTGCATGCAGGAGCGTGGGTGCTTATGAAGCACATCTGAAGGCCACCGCTGGCGGGCAGACGTGGCAATACAGAGATTTTCATTGTCAGTGACAATATTAATGTTGCGTGATTTACAGTCTCTGGCACGCTTGCTCTGCTGGCAGCACAGCAGCTGCTTCGGGCCCATTTGGGTGGTTTAGATCTGTCCTTGAGGGTGTAATAGAGTTATTGAGAGGGCGCAAACATTGATTGATTTGTATTGACTTGCTTGGCAGACAGCCTCATGTGGTTGTGTGGGAGCAAAGTTTGGGACAGGAGACCATCAGATAAGGGGCAGGGACTCACTGGGCACTTACTGGGCACCCCAGAGCCAACCCCACTGACCTCTCCTGGAAGTGCAGCTGCAATGTGCTGGGCCACATCCCTGCCACTGGCATTTGGTTCCTGGCTCTGAGCAGCAGCAGTGTGGCCCTGTCCTGGTGGCACCAGCAGCTGCTCATTGCCAGGCCAATGTGTGGGCCCTGCCTGGTGCCATTGGTGCTCAGTGATCCCCAAGGCAGGTGCGTGTGCCTACTGCAGCTAACCCGCACCAGATGGTGGCCTGCTCTCTTCATTCCAGCCATCCAAGGCAATCACAGAGCTGCTGCCAGTGTGTGGGCTAAAGGGGCAGTGCTGGAGGGAAAGTTGTGAACATATTTCTTGCCAGCATGACTGATGGCAGGACTAATGCCCTGCACATTCTGCTCCCACCACACAGCAGTAGTGAGATGGATGCAGAACTGGGATCACTGTCAGCAGGGCCAGAGGGCAGCAGCTGTGGGAGCAGCCAGCCCTGCTGCCACAGCAGCAGCCAGCGAGGGAAATGCCTCCTCAACTGGCAGCTAGGGGCACAGGGTACTGCTCCAGCAGCCCATCACCACCTCCTTCCCAGCAAGGGCCAGTCAAGAGCCCGTGAGAGAGGGCGAGGGGCTGGGTGGGTTCAGGGGACCCTGCCCACCGCACCTGGCTGCACGGGGCCATGCTGAGCTGCAGCTCTGCCTTGCCCTGTCCACAGCAGGAGGGGACCAGCCTCATGCCAACACCTGCCAACACCCTCAGCCTGCTCGGATGGGGACAGCCCCCTGAGGGCATGGGAAGCTCCTGGGCTGGCAGGTGGGCTGCCCCTGCTCCTCTGGTGCTCCAGACATGTGCTGGGGCAGCTCCCACTGAGAGGCACCCCAAGACATAATTGAATTCACACTTGGGTTTAACTCATTATCCTGCCAAGATTTTGGAATTTCAAATGATTCACACTTGCTTCAGTTATAAGAATTGGGGTGTTTAGACAGTTCTACCCACCCTGGCTTCTGCCCTTCCCCTGCCTGGTGTTCCTGGCTGCCAGGTGTGTAACCTACCCCTGCTCCAGTCCCCTGGCTGGAGGAGGGTCTCCCCTGGGATTCAGCTCTTGCCCCCCTCACCTGCCTGGGCATACAGTGTGTGGCCCCTCAGGGGTGTGGTGCAGGGTGCTGCTGGGGACCTGACTGGTGCAAGCACTCCCCTTCCATCCAGAAATGAGCAGCACTCACTAAAGGCAGCATCCGTCCTGGAAGTGCCCTGCAGACTTGCTAGGAAATTAATAGCTCTGTTTCCTCCTTCTGTGGTGCAGAATTGTAATTCTTCTGGCACAGCTAAGAGCTCTGCCCAGTGGTGCAGGAGGGACGGATCGGAGCAGGCTCTGCAAAAGGACATTTAGAACTGATCTCTGGAAAACATTTATCACGGGGGGACCAGCAGGAATAATGAACAGCTCCCTGTGCACGTACGGGACAGGCAGGAGATGAAAGCTGTGGACAGTCCCTGCACGGTACCTGGAGGTGCTGCTGGAGCCCACGGGCAGCTCTTGTGACCCCCTGGCATGGAGAGCAGTGTTGGAGGGAGGGGGGGCATCTCCATGCAGGAGTTCCCTCATTCTCCTTTAGCCACCTCCCATCAACTCCAATCCTCCCCACAGATCCCACGCCTCTGGGGCCTTCTGGGGCACACGATCCCACTTTGGTCTGTGATTATTTTATCCAAATCACCAGGCTGATACTGGAGCAGCTTATAAGTATACACCAGGACCAACTTAAGAAACACTTACAGCATTTGCTGCTTCCTTGATATTTTAATTAAATTCCTTGAAAAGAGTCTAAACATTTCCTGCCTGAACATCGCAGCTTTTGGCCTGGGCACTCATTGGTCCCTGCTCCACAGCCTCTCCCTTTCTGTAGGAGCCCAACTTTGGGTCAGATCAGCCCCAAGCCAGGAATCACCCTGCAGTCCCCACAAAATCCCTGCAGTGGGGCCCAACCAGCCCCAGCAGCTTCCGTGCCCTGGGCCAGGGGCTTTGGTGAGCTGCCAACACACGCACAGGGACGTGCCCCAGACAGGCAGGAGCACAGGCTCTGAGGCATTTAATGCCAAGCTCATTCTTGGGTTTTATTCCTTCTTGCCCATGTTGCCCCTCCTTTTCTGTGCTCTGAAAATATAAACCCACATCACAACACTGGGCTCTGAAAGTCATCAGTCAAAGGCGTGTAAAGTATGTATTTGTAACAGGAACACAAATTCATCATCTTTGTAACAAGTAAATACTTTCTATTTTGAGTTCCATGACAAAGTGTGTATCAAGACATATTACATAAAATGGACAAGTTAAATTCAATTGGGCCTGAGTTAACATCAGCATTAGAAACTTGACTTCTGCATTTTCAAGATTTTGAAATTTCCAGTCCATAATTTCACTGGTGAGGTCATGTTGAAGAGATGGCGGGTCTCTCTCCTCTGGCAAGTTGAGGAGCAGATGTTTATGCAGCACGTCCTGCTTCTCTGGGAATGACAGAGACAGCTTTGTGTAATCATAAAGGAACACATTCACTTGGAGATTGTTAGCTCAGACCCCTTAGTGAAAGTGTGCTCGTTGAAATACATCTCAACCCTTGAACAGAAAAGGTAGAAATTCCTCTGCTGTTCATCTCCAATGTTTATATAACAAACTGCTGAGCTCCAAGTACTGATCTCAAACAAATACTTATTCAATACTCAAGATTTCACCATTACTTTTGAAAGCATAATTGTTATTTTCCTTGTTATACTTTAGAGAGGCAGAGAGAGGCAGGGTGGCTTTTCTGGCCCATGGGCTGTGCTCCAGCAGGGCTCACCCCGTGGCCAGCCAGGACCAGGGCTGTGCTGACGGACCCCTGCTCAGCGCCTGCAGCCCCCTGAACCCCACCTGCAGTTGGGGTCACTCCTCACTGGGCAGGCCAGCCCTTGCCTGAAGCTGAGAGAGGGTCCAGGTGAGTTTTGCTCCTGCTGCTGATTTCAGAGCAGAGCTGGGGATGAGGTGGGGGCTGGGACCTGCTCAGAAGGGAAAAGGCTTTGGCATGGTGGATCTCCAGCCCATGGTGGTGGGCATTTTGGAAGCAACTTGTGACCTGCAGTTGGTCTCAGCTCTTCCAGCTGGCAGACACTGAGTGGCAGCCGAGGATAGTCCCATAAATGTCCAGGGTTTCTGTGTTGGCTTCTGAGCCATCCACTGAAGAACTGTGTGATATTCCACAGCCTCTGGAGCTCAGTGTGGAGCCCTTGCAGCCCTGTGGTGCTGGCAGTGGGGCAGTGGCTGGCTCCCTGCGAACCTATTTCCCTGCACAGCCTGGAGTGCAGCTCGGTCCCTAGTGTGCAGCCAGGCCCCAGCTCCATGCCTGCTGCCACGGGGTCTGGGGGCTGCTGCTGGCACCCTCCCTCCAGGCACCCTCACAAAGCACAGGGCAGCGGAGCAGCTGCGATTCATTAGGCCTTAAATCCTACCAGAGCACAGACAGGAGCACAGTGTGTTTGTTTTTGAACAGAGCACATGTCACAGTAAATGCCAGCGGCCTTGGTGCTCAGAATAATAAATGTGCAAACAGCAATTAACAGTTGCGTCTTCTGCGCACATGCGAAGGACATAATTAGCCAGTTCCATCTGTTAATTATACCTGCCATGGTGCAGATATTCATATCCCAGCCAGAACTCGGAGGAGGAAGGTGAGCTTGTGCAAGCAAAGCTCCTCTCATCCAAACATTAGATCCTTTGAGCCTCTCCTGGGTGTTGCTCAAAGCAGGAGGGCAGCAGCTCCCGTTCCCTGCTCCAGCCCCTTGCTGGGCTCTCCCTAGGGGCATTTCTCCACTTTGTGAGGCCCCAGCAATAGCTTCTCACTGGAAGTACCTGCAGAGCCCTCTGCAAGTGTTTTCCAGAGACAACTTTGCTCGAAGCCCATCCCGGGTGGCTTTGAACAGGGTGGATTCTGCACTGCAGCAGAAGGTCTGGGTCAGACCTTGGGGACTGATGAGGCTGAGCCCGGCTCAGGCAGAGCAGGAGCATTACACAGTGCTCTGGCAGTGCCTGGAGCTGCACTCCCCCGTGGGAGCTTTTAGCTCCAAGGAGGTGCAGGATGCCTGTGGCCATCCTGCCCCACACCAGCTGTGGGTGAGGGTGGAGGCAGCGCTGGGGGAAGGGGCTGGAGACAGTGCCAAGGAGCCAGGGGATGCTGCCTGGGGGCCGTGGGGCCAGCTCCCACCCCTGCCAGCTCTACCATTAAGGGTAACTCCACATTCCAGTGGGGAGGGCGAAGATCAAGCCCTGACTCACAGCCCCATTCCTGTGTGCTAATTTCAAACAGACTTGCAGGATGTGCTCTCATGGATCTAAGCAAGCAGCAGAATCTTAACTATCAGAGCTCCTTGCTGGCTGATAAAATATGGATAAAGGAGCCATCACTTCAGAGCAGCAGGAAGAAAAATAATTGCCAAGGTTGGCTCTCATTTGAATATTGTTAAAACCCTTGTAGTGTGGTGATGGCTGCTGCAGGTTCATTCTGCTTCTGGGAATAATTTTGCCAGACAAGATTTCACTCGGCACAGAGCAGTGGTAACGAGGGGTGCCTGCTAATTGCCCCAGCAGCCCCAAGTGGTCTGCCTGCTCCAGTCAGGTCCCCTCCACCCTGGCGCAGGGGACCCCTGGGGTGTCACAGCCCCATGCACCAGCTGGAATGCAGCCCTGGCATGGGGCAGCAGCAGGAAATAGCGTGAGCCATGGAGGAATGAGCCACAGAGAGAGGAGACCAGTTTTGGTATGATTTGGTTTGGTTTGAGCAGGCTTTTTAGGGTGGGTTTTTTGTTGCTTTTTTTCCCTGAGCTGGTGCAGAGGCTGACAAGGACGGTAAAGTGACACTGACTAATTGAATTCTGAACTAGCAGGAGCAATGCAAATATCTGACAAATTGATTTAATTGCGTTCACGTACAATAAAGCTGAGATCTAAAAGGTCAGCTAGAAAATGGAAAGGGTCCCTGGAGTACTAACAGGAGGAAGCTGACTTTAATACACATTCATCACATTTTATCATCTAATTAGTTCACACAATGCCAGACTGATAGACAGAGGCCTAAACAAAAGTATCGATTGATTATTAGCCACATATCTATCATATTGCCTGGAGCTGGCTGTCAGCATGGGCTGGCAACTCCTGCCCAGTGTATAGCAGAGGGGGGCATTTGATATATAGTTTTTCTATAGCAGAATTTAGACTCTGGAAAGTGTTTTACACAGACACTGAATGATAAAGATCCCTGCAAAAGCTCTCTAGCAAAACCACCATCAAAACCCAGCCAGTCTTGCCTGCATCGAGAATATTTATGAGTGTGTGGGCAGCCAGCCCTGCTCGGTGAGGAGTGTCCACCCCAGCGCTGCTCAGCTCCTGCTCTGCGGTGCTGGCGCGCTGCTCCTGCCCCCTCTGATTCCCCACGGGGCCAGTGAACCCCCGGGACACTCGAGCTCCTTTCAGGTGCTGCTCCAGAGCCAGTGCTTCACCTTTGCTGGCTGGGAGCTCCCTGCAGAGCCCCACAGGAGGGAGAGAGGTCCAGGGCCAGGCTGGCGTCCCCAGGTGCGCGGGGCTGAGCTCAACTCGCCTCCGTGTGCTGCGCCAGAGCCCCCGCTCTGCTCTCCCGGCCCTCAGCCGCACTCCCCGGGACTCTGTTTACTCCTGATTAGTAAGACGGCAGCCCTGTAATTCCGTCAGGAGCGGGGGTGGCTCCAGAGTGGCCGGAACGGGTCCCTGCCAGCCGGGCGGGAGCTCTGGCAGCGCTGGCAGCCCCCGGCCCTTTAATAACCTGCCCTGGCGCTCAAGCAGAGGCGAGAGGATGGCTGCCGACAGCGGCTCTCACTCCCCACTCCATCCCCACCCACAGCTGCCTCTGGAGCCACCACAACTGGTTCTGCCACAGCACAGAAGCCGCTTTGGAGGCGCGAGGGGACCCCTCCAAAAACATCGCGCAGGGCACAGGCAAAGCAAGCACGTGAAGCCAGTCTGCAGTCACGCTCCAGCCCTGCCACACCTACACCTGCCTTTATCTGCAGTATTTTTGTCACAACATATGGGATGGGACCTCACTAAAGCGGCTGGTTTTCCCTTTTCCTTTTTCTCGGGCTTTATTAATTTGTATTCAGGATTATCTAATCATTTGGGCTTTAAATATCTACAGTTAGAAAAAGATTTGACTATGACCTGATTCAGAAGAATTAGCTTCTGCAAAGATTGACATGTTCAACAGCTGCCAAAATAACATCAGACTTGCAAAGAAAATGTCTTCACTTTCTATTGTTAAAAAGTGAGTGGAGTTAATAATGGGGATGGGGGCATTGAATCTGCGCACAGACTGTGCTGGATCCAGTTGTTGATTAGGCTGAGATCAGACCCCAGAAGCAAAGCAGTTCTCAGTCTGAATGTCCATCTGGAGTGGGGTGCAGGTCGGAGCCCTGCGGGGAGCCCTGGCCAGCCCTGGCTCAGCTGCAGAGCACGCCCTTGGCACAGCAGCCGCGCCTCACTCCCGGGCTGGCCCCGAGGCTGGGAAAACCTTCCCTGGAGCCCTCCTCTGGGCAAGGCAGGGCTGGCCAGGAGCAGCCCACAAAGGCTTTGGGATGTGCCCGCAGGCAGGAGCCCGTTCCTGGCAGCCCCCAGCAGTGCTGGAGCAGCAGCACGCACCAGCCTGCACCAGCATTCCCTCATCATCCTCAGCGGCTCCAGGAAGGGAGCAGAAGGGCCTGGGCACAAGGCTGGCTCTGCAGCCTGGTGTGGCTCTGACCTGGAGAGTGCTCCCTACATTCCAGTGTTTAGCCTGGCCCTCATTATCTCTCTGAACAGACTACCACAGCTAATTTATTTTGAACAAAGCTAGAAATAAAAGGATAATCAGGTTATCCCAAATGACAGCTGCAACATCTGTATTTTCTGATACACTGGCACATTCGTTTTACAGAATATTGTAATGAAGCTGAAAAACTTGTCAATGATATTTCTTTTGTCCCTTCTTCAAAGGAGCAATAGTTAGCTCTCCAAAAGAATATAAATTGGTGCCAAATGTGGGAAACGGGGTTTTGTGCAATACCTGTCATTTGTTCCTGACTTTGTGCAGAAGCCCCCTCCCTGCAGCAGTGAGCAGATGTGGCCCCAGCCTTTCCCTGGCTGGTGGGCAGAGTCCGGAGCTGCTTTCTGGAACCTTCACATCCCCATCAAGTTGAGTTTCCAGAGCCCCTCACGGAGCTGCCCCAGGCCCAGAGCTCAGCACTCTGGCCCAGCCACTCAGGGTCTCATGCCCAGAGCCCCGGTGGGGCAGTGGATGTCACAGTGCCACAGCAGCGCTGTGTCACAGTGGATGTCACAGTGCTGGCACACATTGCACCCCTAGCCTGCTGGTTTAACTGCAGGACACTGGATAGATCTGCCAGCTGGGGTAGGAGTCACCGTGCCACCCACCACGCTGTCCCCTGCTCAGCCCTGCCTCTGCTTCTGAGGCTGCATGAGGGCCTCTGGCTCTCCTGGAGGCCTCTGCAGGACCCCCTTCTGCCCTGTGCCCTCCTGGCCATGTGGATCATTTCTCTGCACACACAACTCCCTCGTGGCTCTCCTGAGGCCACCCAGAGCTCCTCATCACCCAGAGCATCCCTGACAGGCATGGGCAGAGCCCCTGGCTCCTTTGCCCAGGTTCTGGGTGCAGGATCTGGCCCCCAGCCAGGGTCTCTGTGCAGGTGCTGGAACAGCTCCCAGCGAGCAAAGCTGCACAACAATTGCAGATTTTCTATTTATGCTCTTTTTTGCTTTCAGCTCTTTAGCTCTGCTTATTCTGCAGGGATTATGTGCTACTCACTGCTGGCCTATTGCTTCAGTATTTTAATTCCTTTTTTAGCTGTAAACCCATTTTCCACACTCTTTCAAGGAAAGCAGCAGCCACCACCAATTGCTGCTACTGGACTGAGGCCAAAGGCAGGGCAGTGTCTTCCCAGCCCCAGGGCAGGAGCTGTGCAGGGGCCCTGGCACCAGGAGGTGCTGGCTTTGCTGGCTGTGGCAGTGGAGACTCTTCCTGAAGTCCTGATGAAACTTGGGGCAGCTCGTGTTACAGATTTTACTTTCCCAGGGGTGTTACTTTTATCCCAGTCAGTGGCTGTGGCTCCCTGTGTGCCTGGCTGTGGTTGTGCCAGAGGGGACCCTGCCAATACAGCAGAAGGTGCTGGCTCGGGTGACAATCCATAATTCCCCAATTTTCATTTAAATTGAGCTTTGTGCTGCCTTGATGAGGGAATGTATTAAAGCCAGGAAGGCTGATGGTTTTTAAATAAATTCCAAGATGAATTCCACACATATCCTGCATTAATGTGGAAGGTGGAGATAGAGGCTGGGGTGAGCTGAAGCAGAAAGTATACTGTAAATTGAGGCTTGGCACCGAATATAAGTGGCAAAGGTTGCTGCCTGCCAATAACAGTAAATCAGCGCGAGCAGCACAGCGATAAGCAGCGAGATGGATTTGCTCGTGCCCGGGCAGGCCAGGGGCAGCCCTGGCACTCGGGAGCGCTGTGGGCACACGCTCCGTGCTGGCCCCTGGGGACGCTGCGGTGCCTCCCCCGCTGGCCGCGGTGCTGGGGTGGGGCTGCCCGGGCTCAGCTCCCCCGGGCTCAGCAGCGAGACCGAGCTCAGAGCCCGCTGGCACGGGAGGGCAGCCCAGAGGGGCTGGGGGCAGCGAGCCCAGCCCGGGGCACTGCCAGTGCTGCCAGCTGTGGCCCCACGCAGGGCTCACTGTGCCAGGGAGACGCTGCTCTGTGCCAAACACTGCCTTGGTGCCTTGGAGGAATTTTCAGGGTCTCTCCTGAGGATTCACCATGTGCCATGTGCACAGGGAGGACTGCCCTGCGCCTCTCCCGTGGGAAGGTGCAGGGGTTAAGGAGTTTCTGAGGCTTTTGCTCTCCCAGACAGCCCAGGTAAGGAAAGGTGGTTGTATCAGCAGCAGGAGAGGAGAGGGGAGAAAGGGAAAATGACCACAGAAAGACAATTTTGAGAAATGAAAAGACAAATCGGAATGTTTTTATAATGAAAAAGGAACCTGTACAAAATTGGTTTTGATTAATTGTCAGTTAACTGAACTTATTCAATCCAAATTATTTTTCAGGGGGCCACATGAGAGCTGGGCTAGACAGCAGGGAGATGCTGGCAAAGTTTGGTGTCAGGTCCACCCAAGCAGGGAAAGCAAGAGAGAATTCTGCCCAGCCTTTGCTCAGCCACTTCCCTGGGGGCTGCTGGGGGATAACAGTAGTGCAGGAGTGGGGTGCTCCAGTAGGATCTCGTGGTAAATGACCAGGGGGCACCTCCTGCCCACCTCTTCACACAGGAATGCTGTGCCACTGGAGCCTGTGCTGTCCCACCTGCGCTGCTGTGCTCAGCTGGCACAGGCTCCCCACGTTCAGGGCAGAGTGAGCTGCCCGGGCACAGGGAGGCTGCCCCGGTCATCGCCTGCTCAGGATCACCCAGTGCAGTTCTGAAGCCCTGGGGAAGGCCCGGATCCATGGCAGCGAGGTGGGACAGCAGCTCTTGGCCGCCAGGACTGAGGACCTGCGCTGGCTCCAAGTTCCTCCGGGAGCCCCAGCTGCAGTGGGGTGCTGCCAGCGATGCTGGGCTGCAGCATTTGCTTCTCAAAGGCACAGCAGCTCCAAGGTCACACACAGAGGAATCTTTAGGACTTAGTGCCAGCACTAATCCCAGGTCTGAGACTCA
Organism: Molothrus ater; assembly: GCF_012460135.2. Lineage (NCBI taxonomy): Eukaryota > Metazoa > Chordata > Aves > Passeriformes > Icteridae > Molothrus > Molothrus ater. Next base: position 411,607 of record NC_050493.2, on the reverse strand, counting down.
AGAACAAGTCCTGGTTTGTAAAAACATCCCCCAAATCATCCATGTCAGCACGCTCTTCCCAGGCTGGGTTTTGCCATGACAGCAGCCTGATTCCTCTGACCTGGAGGATTATTCCAGATTTATGCTGGGATGTGAGAAAACCAAGGACTGATCAGGCCTGATGGGAACAACAGAAGGCTGTATTTGTATTACCCAGCTGTCTTCCTCACATGTCCCTAATAATTAAAACCTTTTAACATAATAATTTTGCAAACAGATTTATCACAAATGGTCTGACAGCCAGTCTGCTCCTGGAAATCAACCCTCCCATCCCCAGCTGGGAGGAATCCACAATACAGGGCATTTGTGATGGCCAGTCCCAGTCCCCTTGGCTCTCTCTTGGTACCTCTCCCAAGGAAGTTGAAGTCAAACAGTCTCAGGCACTTCAGATCCTTGGGGCAGGAATGGCCCCAGTCTCCCCAAGATTTAAGTGGGCATCTTTCAACCTGCAGAAGCCGTTTTCCAGGAAACGATGAGCACTCACTGAAACTCCATGGGAGTGCCATTGCCTCAGGTCCTTGAAGATCAATTTCCACGTGGATCACTCCAGCTGTGCTCTTGGCAAGGTGCTGTGATTCTCTTCTGTGTAAACAGCCATAACTTCAGAATTACCCAGGAAAGACAAGAGACCCCAGGAGATGTGTAAATGACCAACTGTCTCATTAATCAGACACAAATGCAAGCCCAGCAATGGCTCTGGTTGCTGAGCTGGAAAATGTTTAAATTTATTTATTGAGACCGCAGGAATAGTGGATTCCTGCCCAGGACTATGAGATCCAGAGCTGGGATGTGGCCATGCTGGCAACTGGCTCTGGAGTGCTGCTGGCCTGGGCACCCATGTCCTGCACTGGAGTTTGTTCCTGCCTCACCTGAGCCAATCTCAGCCCTTCCACCAGCGGGACTCAGAGTCCAGGAGCACCGTGGGAGCTGCACCCCTCATTTCCACAGAGCTGCTCTGTTTGGGACTGTGGCACTGTCTGCCTTGATCAGCAGGAGCACAGGCACGGCGGAGCCGGGATGTGTCTGCATCCCTGAGAGCTACAGCAAGGCTGTGCCATCCATCCTCCCAGGTTGCCATGCCAACCAAGAGGAGACAAGAACCGATGTAATTTGCAGAATCACCCTCTTGACACAGAATCCAAGCAGCTTGTGAGAAGTAGGGTGAAAGATGTCAAGGGATCAGGGAGAGGCTCTCAGTGCCTCTCTGCATGCAGTGCCTGGCTGTGTTCCATTTCCCAGAAAGGATTCTGACACCTCTGCTGCAGAGCTGGATGTACAGAACCCAGACACCAGCCCATGGGAAGGTCACCAGGCAGGGGGAAAGCAGCTGGGATCCATGAGAAATCTCAGCACAATGTACCTCAGCATCTGGTGCTGTGATGACCTGGCTGGGTCACTGGCCCAATGCTTGGAACTGTCTCAGGAACTTCAGTCTCCTTCCCCATTGCAAAGAGAGGAGGGATAGAAATGGTAAAAATTGCAAAGCCCTTTCTGCTCTTCATCCTCTTGTTGTCATGCTTGAAGCCAGCTGGGACTATGGATGATGAAGACTCAGCATCATTCCTCTGACCAGCTTCTGGCTGAACTTGCAGCCCAAGGAGGTTCTTTCCCTGGAGAGCCATCCCGAGGCCTGGAAGTGACTCCCTGTGCCGAAGGTCTTGCTCAGTAGCTGATCGCAGCCATGAGGCACAATCCATCATGTCCAGGCATCCCTGGAGCCCTCCAGGTTTGTCTTTCTGAGTGCATATCCTATTTGTATCCTACACAATGACACTGGAAACACTGGAGCTCCATGCTGTGCTGCCAGGAGCAGGGCCTGCCCAGTGTTGTGCCACCGGCCAAACAACCCGTGCAGTGGGGAACCGGGCACGTCCCCACTCACGGGGACTACCTGTGCCTTTCCTTGTGCCCAGCTGCGGGCATCCCCCAGCCAGGGAGGTCACAGAGATAAAAGAGAAAAAAAATATTTCTTCAAAATTCCTGTGGTGATGCTCCATCTTCCTCTTCAGCAGCCTCAGCTCCTCACTTTCTTTTCACCTCTGTGCAGTTGCCACCCTGTGCAGCATGCTCCAGCCTGGCTCACACTCACTGCAGACACCCTCTCACTGCCGTGTGTGCTGTGTGCCTGGCTGGGGCTCTGCTCCCACCTGGGCTCCTTCCTTGCCAGTGTGATGGATGTGGCAAACGAGTCATGGGGCCTCAGTGTCCTGAACAGCTGCACAACATTTAATTCCATGTTCCTGCTTCAGCCTCTGATCTGAAATCTGAAGAAATACAGATTGCTTTTGGAAGGGATTTTGGGGTTTTCATGGCTGTCTGGAGCATCTGGGATTACAGGATCAGGTCAGCATCTCAGCACTGGGCTGCCATCATCACCAATCAATATCCCAAATTACCTCTTCACACCAAAGGTGCTGTGCTAATTTTCATGGATCCCCTGCATTTCATGCCCTTGGTGTCCTGTCATGCACTGGTAGTTTTAGCCCACAAGCTGGAGTGCAATATGCTTATGAGTAATAGCATCTTATTGGAGTGTAAAGATGTTCCTATTTCGCTGATTTATCCTGCACTTAAACTAATTCAGAATTCACTTACTTCAGAAGTACTGGAAGCAAAATGCTCTCTGTAAATAGCCTCGCTTTTCTAAACTGATATCGCTGAATGGGAAGATGGAATAACTCGCACTATCTATTTTCCCTCAGAGGGAGCATCGCTGTATTATTTTGACTGTTTTCCATAATGAGAGCTATAGTTGATTCTGCTCTAAGAAAGGCTCATGGTCTGGGAAGGACTATTTGACCTTTATGGCAGAGTTTTTAGAAGCTCTGCTCAGGTGAAGCTGAAGTTTGTTTCAGGAGCATCAGGCATCCCCTCTGCTTCCAGCCCCCTGCACGGTGGGTTCTGAGTCACGCAGTGCCCGACTGCAGGCCCTGAGCCCCTTGCTTTGGCATCATGAGGGCCTTTAGCTTTTCCTTTCCTTAAACATTCCCAAGACTCTCTCCAGTTTATGGGCTATCACTTCTCACACCATGGAAGAAAACCCACACCTGGCCAAGAGTGGTTGGATTGCTCAGCTGCAGAAGAAAGAGGCACGGCTGGAAAGGGGGGAACAAGGAAGGGGCAGGGGATGTTCCCAGCACAGTGCTGGCCAGTCATGGGACAGGGACAAGGAGAGCAGGTGGGAAAGGGCCCAGTGATCCCTGCACAGGTATTTCCACCTCCATCACGGTGTCCTTTCCCTGCCCTGTCCCGAGCTCTGGGCAGACACATCTGCCGTTCCTTCTGGGTCACTGCTCCAGTTTGGAGCCAGTCCAGGAGCTCCCCAGAATGCATGCTGGGGACTGGAGAGGTCCTGGGAGCTGAGTGCCACGGCAAGGACAGACCTGGCCCATGCTGCCCAACCTGCTAGAGTTGTTGGAAGAGGGACCAGAGGCATGGAGGGGTGCTGAGGGCTGGGCGGCTGCTCTGGTCCTGGCTGCTATCTGCCACAGCCCTGCCACAGCCGCCAGCGAGGCCGAGCCCTGCTGTTCCCAGCCAGTGGGAACAGAGGAAGGTGCAGGTGCAGCCTGGCTGTGGCCCTGACAGCCCTGGGAGGAGGTGGTGTGAGGACACAGGGGCTGTTCCCTGAGATCTGTGGGCTGGAACGGCAAGGAACACCCTGGCCTGACATGCACAGACACCAGCTTGCCCAGTCAGTCCCTTGGCACACAGCAAGAGTTTTGTGCTCCCAAATGAAGCCAAATGTTTTTTACATGAGTTGGTTCTACCCAGGACTCACTCCTGCAGCTGGACTGGATCACAAACTGAATACATTTGCTGTGTCCTCACAGCAGGGGATAAGCTCAGGTTGCAGGATTCATCAGAGAGAACTACATGTGGCAAACACCCATTTTGTTTCCTGGTCCTTCTCATCACCCCTCAGTGTTCTGTCCTCCAGAGCAGGACTGCTCCATCTCTGGCAGCTATGGGATGGGAAATATCATCTCCAGGGAATGCTTTCAGACTCAATCCCAAGTGAAATAATTCAAAACCCTGAAAGAGAGTCCCTCAGGAGCCAAGAGATCAGAGCCCTGCCAAGGAGGTGGCATGGGTGTTTCTGAAGAATAAATCTTAGTGGTAGCACACTGGGTACCTTGTTACCAGGCAGAGTGATAAATTAGGCAGCTCACGGAAGAGCTACAGAAATTATGAGGTAGGAGGAGGATCTATCTAATAAGCAGGGATTACATTACTGAAATCAGCAGGGCTTGGCTGAATGGCAGGTGATGAGGGAGAAGGAACCATACAGGGAAGGGGAGGGATGAGAGAGAGCAGATGATTTACAGGGACTCACGCTGGGCATTGCTGTTTCCAGCAAAGGGCGGCAGTGACTGTCTTTGCTCCATGGCCCGAGAAGGCCACACGAGGGAGAAGGAAGGGAGAAGAAAAGCACCTTGGCTGGTGCTGAGGGGGAGCTGAATTGCCCTGAACACATGGCTGCCCTGAACACATGGCCATTCCCTCTCTGAAGGCTACGACCGTGCAGGATGAGCAGCTCAGAGCAGGTGAGGTGGGGCTGGGAGGCTGCACACCTGCAATGGCATCTGGTCACAAACAGTCCTTGCTGGCCCGTGAGGAAGCACAGGAGCTGTCCTGCAGCAGGGAATGGGCTGTGCAGCATGTGGCCCATCTCCTTGGGCAGCCAAGCCACCCAGCCAGGGAGTTCTGGAGTGGCCCACGCAGCTGGTGAAGGGCATTTTAAAAAGCGCAGAATATGTTGATGGAACATTTCTAATCCAGCCTCCTGATACTAATGTGGCAGCAGGCCATGCAGCAGAGGAGCTGTGTCCAAGGTGCTCAGCTCTGCACTCTTTGGTAGGTACGTCCCACTTCTTCCCATTTCAGGATTTCCCCCAGCGCTTTAGGGACTCTTCCAGCACGGAGTGAGCAGGGCACTGGCAGTGGGAGTCACAGAGGGCAGGTGGCAGGGAGCAGAGGCCAGGTGGTCTCCTGGCTGTCCTGTTATATGTTTGTCCTTGGCTGACTGGCTGCATGTGTCCTGATGGCTCAGAATGAGCTCCCTGCAGCCAACTGTGCAGTCCATGGCAGCAGCAGGACAGGCCATGCTTGAGTCACAGCTGCCCTCAGCTGTGAAGCTGCAGCCACACAGCTGGGGCTGCTCTCTGTGTGATGCACCCTCTGCAGCCCCTGCCACCTCTACCAGCCTTTGTCAGCCCCTGCCACCTCTGCCAGCCTCCAGCCCTGGGTGTCATGCCCTCATCAGGGCTGGGATCGGACAGTGTGACTTCTGAAACTGGGATCAAAGTCACTCTGTGACCACGGGTGGCCTCTGTCTCCCTCCCTGCCTCAGTTTCCCTCATGATACACTCAGATACTTTGCAAATCTGAGACAGCTTCTCTGTGGATGCTGTCTTCCCCTTTCTGAGTATCACCACCGTTTAGCCCGGGATGGAGACAGCCAACTAACACCGTGTTCAGCACAGACTTGGCATGTCATCCTGTTGTGCAATCAGCAAAGGGCTGCTCGTGCAAGCCCTGGTCCTCATTCTGTAAGAACCGAGATTAGAGTGGGAGATTATCTCCTGATCCTGAGCAGATAGAGCCACTCACCCACTGACAGACGGGGCAGGGGCTGCAGTGCCCTTGCCACGGAGGGAGCGGCCAGTCCCTGCTCAGAGAGATCGGGGGCAGCCGGGAGGGCACCGGGGCTCGGACCCGAGCCTGCAGGGAGGGACGGGGCTGCTCGGGTCTGACCGAGCCTGCAGGGAGGGACGGGGCTGCTCGGGTCTGACCGAGCCTGCAGGGAGGGACGGGGCTGCTCGGGGGCTCAGACCAGAGCCTGCAGGGAGGGACGGGGCTGCTCAGGTGTGACCGAGCCTGCAGGGAGGGACGGGGCTGCTCAGGTGTGACCGAGCCTGCAGGGAAGGACGGGGCTGCTCGGGGGCTCAGACCAGAGCCTGCAGGGAGGGACGGGGCTGCTCAGGTGTCGACCGAGCCTGCAGGGAGGGACGGGGCTGCTCAGGTGTCACCGAGCCTGCAGGGAGGGACGGGGCTGCTCAGGTGTCACCGAGCCTGCAGGGAGGGACGGGGCCTGCTCAGGTCTGACCGAGCCTGCAGGGAGGGACGGGGCTGCTCAGGTGTCACCGAGCCTGCAGGGAGGGACGGGGCCGCTCGGGTCTGACCGAGCCTGCAGGGAGGGACGGGGCTGCTCGGGGCTCAGACCAGAGCCTACAGGGAGGGACGGGGCTGCTCGGGGACTCAGACCAGAGCCTACAGGGAGGGACGGGGCTGCTCGGGGACTCAGACCAGAGCCTACAGGGAGGGACGGGGCTGCTCGGGTCTGACCGAGCCTGCAGGGAGGGACGGGGCTGCTCGGGTCTGACCGAGCCTGCAGGGAAGGACGGGGCTGCTCGGGGGCTCAGACCAGAGCCTACAGGGAGGGACGGGGCTGCTCAGGGTCTGACCGAGCCTGCAGGGAGGGACGGGGCTGCTCGGGTGCTCAACCAGAGCCTACAGGGAGGGACGGGGCTGCTCGGGTGCTCAGACCGAGCCTGCAGGGAGGGACGGGGCTGCTCGGGTCTGACCGAGCCTGCAGGAGGGACGGGGCTGCTCGGGGCTCTGACCAGAGCCTGCAGGGAGGGACGGGGCTGCTCGGGGGCTCGGACCTTGAGCTGCAGCCCCTGAGCCTGGTCGGGCCCGGTGCAGCCCCGCTGCCAGGGCCGTGTCCCGGGGTGCTGGCTGGGCTCAGGGTGAGCAGGGCGCCACAGCCTCTGGGTGCCTCCATCTGCATCTCCCCAAGGAAAGACAAGGCTGGCACTCCGCAGCACCACAGGGATCTGGGCTGATTGAAGGAAAAGCTGTGGGGAGGAGGGGGAGCCCCAGAACTGCAAGGGGAGGTTTAGAGGGAACAGATCGGTAATTCAGTTGTTCAATAATGGACAGAAAATTTCCTGGTTTCAGTATTTTCCTGACTTTCCTAAGGACTTGTTTGTCCCAACAGTGACAGAAGAAACCAAAGATCCTGAAGCTCCTGCATTCCCCACGTTTGCCATAGCTACTCTGATTGCTGGAACCATGGGAGCCAGGGTGTTAAGCACCTTTGAGTGTGCTAAGGCAGACTTCAGGAGCTGGTGGGACCTCGAGGGACCATCTGTGTCACCTGTGAGTGCCCCTTTCTCACCTCTGCTAGCACACACCTCTCAGGGTGACTGGCTTTCCTCTGGCTCCACTTTCAGGACTACACCCTGGATAAACCACGTTCCACAGCATATTTGTGGTACATGCATTTTTCTAAGTCCAAAGCTGTTCCTTTTTATAGCAACTGTGAACAGCACATCAGTGAAACAGTGGGTTTGGTGCCTGAGCAGCTTGCCCAGTGATGTCTTCTTCCACCTTTGTAATTTTAGGTCAAAGAAGTGAATGCACGTTCCCAGACTGGGCCATTTAGATCACTGGAGCTGCTACTAACAACCATCAGAATAACCAATGATTCTAAACCTGAAGCTGTTTCTATGAATGGGAAAATGGTTTGACAGAGTGGAATGCCACTGCAAAACATCTTGAGTGCCTTCTTTGACTGGAGTTTAAATGTCATTGCACTTTTACTGGGGTTTTTTGCTATTCAGTATATATTTACAAACTTTATTCATTCCCTGAAGGATGTAGAGCACTGTGTGCATTAATCCACTTCTTTTCAAGGTGTTTCATTGCTTCTGTTGACAAGTAAATAATGAGGAGGAATTATGGGAGGTTAGTCTATGAAGTTTGCTGAAAAATATATTCCTAGTGTTTGTAAAAGCCAGTAAATTGAGGTGATAATCTCTGGAATTTAGTCCTTAGATTCTCAGGCCAGAGACTGTCCTGCAGGGACCACATCCTGGCTCCCAGCTGGGCCCATTTCTTTACAAAGAATTCCAGTTGCAGGGTAAAGCCTTCCAAGAGAAGTGTCCTGTGATATTCCTTCACAAATTATTACAAAAGGAAATTACTGTCCCTGTTAAAATACACCCTTTTCATGGCACTCAAATGAGTCTAATTCCAGATTCTCTTCAATGGATCTTTTTAAGCCTTTGATAGATTAGAGAGCCCTTTCCTGTTAGAGGGCTCCTGCTCTGATCGGTGCTTGTGAATGACAACAGGAGCATGGAACCAGAAGGGACAGCTTGGGCCATCAAATCCCATTTCCCTGCAATTGCTGGCAATGATGTTATAAAGTCCATTTCAAACTCAATCTTAAAACTAATTGCATACCTTGCCCCCAACGCTCCTCTCAGGAATCTGTTCCAGAACAACATTTCTCCCACTGTTAGAAACCATCTGATTTCCAGCCAAAAGTTATTTGTGCCAACTCATACCTCTTTGGTTTTGTGCCAGTACAGACTATTATCTGAGGCCATTTTCCTCCTTCCTTGGTGCTCATCTGCTTGTGCATTTAGAGAGCAGGGACATGCTCTCCAGCTCCCTTCTCACTTGGCCAGATATACCCAGGCCCCCTCAGATGGGCTCTGCAGTCTGAAGATGTCCTTGGAGTGCTCCTCTCCCAGTTTCTGTTCCTGGAGCAAAGGTGTGAGAATACTGGAGCAGAAAATCCCATGTCTAAGCAGTGAGCGTGCCAGCACTCAGTCATCTCAGCCTTGGAGTGGAGTTCTGCTTCCCCCCATGGGCCAGGCCATTAGCCTTTGCACAGCTCCAGCTGGGCCAGCAGCACCTCTGAAAGGGCTTCCCAGCCCATTATGCCTCACACATGGCTCTAACTGGAGCCTGGTCACCAGCACGGGCAGTCAGAGCCTGGCAGCTGGTGCAGGGAAGGGTTCTCAGCTGCCGACCATGATTTACTGTCACATGTCCCCATAACCAAGATTCTGGGAGGAATCTCAGCACTGCTGTCCCTGTGGAGATGAGAGCACCACAGGCATATTGCCCAGGTGGGGTAGCCATAAGTCACTCCAAGTGACTGAACTTAGAAAAAACTGCATGCAATGGGTGGCTGCTCCATGGTTGCCTAGATTCCTTTCCCTTTGTCAAAATCAACTGATCGTGATCCCTGCCAAAATGGGGGGCATGAACTAGGTGATCTACCCAACCAACCCACCCAGGGAATTCTCAGTTGGCCTTGCTAGATTGGCTCTGCTGCCTGCCTGGAAGTGCTCCCATTGCTAATTGATGTGCCTTGGAGAGGCAGGTATGTAGGGTAAATACAGAAGCCTTTAAGAGCAGAACTGTCAAATAAAGTGTTACACTCCATCAGCTCCTATTGCATCCATGGCTGAACAGCACTAGCCAGCATTGGATAACACTCAGATCTGCTCATGGATGCATTTGACATCCACGCAGGAGAAATACACACTCTGTGATGAATCAGGAGCCGGAGCCCAGCAGCAGGCATTTAAGGATGAACCATTTGTTTTAGAGGGTTTCACATTCTGGTTATAAAATTTCCTCTGGGCTGGAAGCTGGTGCCCAAGAAGAAATTGTCTCTGTGTTCTGTGTGGTTTGCTGTAAATCCTGTTGGTCTCCTGTGCAGCATGTCACAGGAGCTGGAGCCACAGGGATGTCAGGCTGGGGCATTCTGCTAAGCACTGCAGTTTGGGTGTGTTATCAGTGTCAGAAAGACCAAAGCACTGTGACTTCATTAAATAGAGTCTAGTTTGAGGTTTATCTTATTTTTGAAACTGAAAACTATTTGAGTTTTGGCTTGGGTTGAGTTAGGGTTTTTTGATATTGGGAAACTCAAGAGCAGGCTTGTGGCTGCCAGCAGGCTCTCAGTGGGTTCTCCAGTGTGGAATAAACACATCTCCATGTATGAGAAGGATTCATCTCTCTCAAGGTAAATCCATACATACCAGAACAATTACACGCGAGGCCCTGTGTATGTGCTAAGCAGAGCAGCCAAGTGAACCTGCTCTGCAGGGCCTCCTGGGAGCGTCCGTCTGTCCCCAGCCCTGACCCACACTGCACGCGCTGGGATTCTCATTCAAGGTTCAAGCCTGATTTCCGAGTTTCAGCAGCCTTGCTGTGGGCTGGGGCAGTCCAGGACAGGCAGCACGTTCCCCTGGTCAGTGCCTGAGGGATGCCCGAGGCCAGGAGCTGCTGCTGGGGCAGCCACGCCGCTCCTGCAGTGCCGGCGGGGACAGGCAGCGCGCGAGCGGGGACGCGAGGCCGCGCTCCTGTCAGCTCCAGTTAGTCCCCAAACGTTCACATTACTGTAATGCAGCTGAAAAGGAATCCACGAGTTACAGAAAATGATTTACGGGACACAAGACACTGCATTTCAGAGGTCTCATGTGTGCCATAAAAAATATATTATGAAGGAATTATCTCCATTGGAACTGGAGCTACACAGGGAGAACACATGTCCAGCTGAGAGCAGCATTGAGCTTTTGTTCATTATGGGAAACATTGGTGCTTTTCCTCCTTTTTTTATGAGTACATTTCTCAGCTCTGGGTAGCTACCTAACATTGGCACTTAACTTTTTCCAAATGTTGCTTTTACAATGAGACCGAGCGTAGCTGGGACCCCAAAGGTGCATTGCTCTGTGGAGCTGGCAGTCCTGAGGGATTTAGGTCAGGCGAAGCATAAAGTTAGGGCTCTGAATTTTAGGAAAGCAAACTGCCAGCTCTTCAAGGAGTTGGTCAATGAGACCCCTGGGAAACTTCCCTGAGGGACAAGGAGCAGAGCAGAGCTGGAAAGTCTTTAAGGGCGCTTTCCATAGAGCACAAGTGCTCGTGATCCCCAGGCACAAGAAATCAGGCAACGAAGGCAGAAATATGACATGGGTGAGGTGGGACCTGCTGGTCAAACTCAAGGGGTGGAAGGAAATGCACAGGCAGTGGAAACAGGAAGAGGTATCATGGGAAAAGTACAGGGAAACTGCCCAGTTGTGTAGGGATGGAAGCAGGAAGGCCAAGGCTGGAGCTGAGCTTGGCAAGGGACATACAGAATAACAAGAAGGGCCTCCACAGTTATGTCAGCTGAAAAGGGAGGTGAAAGAGAGCAGTGACAGGACAAGGGGAAATGGCTTCACACTTGCAGAGGACAAGGTTAGATTGGATATATGGATATGGAAGAAATTCTTCCCTGTGAGGGTGGGTGAGGCCCTGGCACAGGGTGCCCAGAGAAGCTGTGGCTCTCCCTGGATCCCTGGAAGTGTTCCAGGCCAGGCTGGACGGGGTTTGGAGCAGCCTGGGATGGTGGAAGATGTCCCTGCCATGGCAAGGGCTGGACTCTATGACCTTGAAGAATCTCACAATTCAAACCATTCCATTATTCTGTGTCCCCTGTGCAACAGTAAGGTTTGGAGATGGATTTCCTCTGTAAAACCTGGGCAATTCCTGGGCTTCCCCTGGAAAACCTAGGCCACAGCTCACAGCTGGGGCAGCAAGAGGAAGCTCTGCCAGCTCTCTCCCATCCAGCCTCACCCAGAACATCTCTGTACAGTCCAGTAGTTCCCCAGACTGGTGAGTGGAGAACTGTCACTGCCTCCAAATTCTCGTCCTACTCACAGGCAGGAGTTACACGGCATTCACGGATGCACAAGGCTGGAGACACAGTCTGCATTCTCCCAGTGCTGGCTCAGGAGTGCAGCTGTGGCCCTTGTAGGTGTGAACATGGAGCTGCTCTGCAGCTTTTGCCACTGGGGTCAGGCGCTGGCTCTTTCTGGGATCTGCTGCTCCCAGGTAGTGCTGGCAGGTGCACAGGGTTACAATGCTGCTCGTTCACCTGTGAGGGTTTTAGCACATGGCCGTGTTCCTCAATTCATCTCTGTGCATGGCACTGCCAGCCTTGTTCTGCTGTGGGGCAGGATGCCAAGGGCTGTGACATGCCCCAATATTCCAGGGCAACACTCATGATGGAGAAACTCTGAGAGACCCCAGACGAGACATTGGAGAAAGCTGAGAGACAATAATGCATTCCTTCCCCTCACAAAACACATCCTAATGCCAAACCTGAGAACTGGAGGTGGGAAGTGACAAAACGTGGAGCTGGAAAGAGGTGACGGCTGCTCCAGAAAACTGTGAGGAGGGAGGCTGTTAGCCCCAACCTGCTCCACCAAAGCTGGGGACCGAGTTCCTGGAAGAGCATCGTGCAAGGGTGTAATTGGCCTCATCTACCAGTGCAGCTCCTGGCAGCCAAACTATGAACCCTCCATGCTCCACATTAAGTTCCTGCCTGCCCCTGCCCACAGTCTGCCACCTCTCCTCAGGATCCCAGGGGAAAGCAGGCTGCCCTGAGAAACGGTCCCAGATCCCCATAAGGCCAGAGCCAAGGGACCTGGGCCTGCTGTGCGGGGCTGTCCCAGAGGATCTGTCTCTTGGCAGCTGCAGGCTGTGTGCAGGAGCCATGGGCTGGGGACAGAATAGACTTCGGGGAGGTGAAGGGGAGCAGGCCAGAACATGGGGCCAAGGAGCTGTGGCGTGGTGATTTTTGCAGGGGAAAGGAGGAGGATTTGTAGGGTACAGCTGACACTGGCCCTGTTTCTGGGGCGCTGCGCCGAGTGCTGGCACGGGCGGATGCGGCACGGCGGGTGGGTCTGGGCGCAGATGGGGCGGCGGGTGTGGGGCAGCCGGGAGCTGTCCGCGGCGAGCAGCGCGGGCCGGCGGGACTGCGGCAGCGGGGCCTGCCCGGCCCGGGGCTCCCCGGGCTCCCGGCCGCTGTCCGCGGTGCTGCCCGGCCCGGGGCTCCCCGGGCTCCCGGCCGCTGTCCGCGGTGCTGCCCGGCCCGGGGCTCCCCGGGCTCCCCGGCCGCTGTCCGCGGTGCTGCCCGGCCGCTGCTCCGCGCCGCCGCCGCCGCTGCCGCCCGGCCCGGCCCGGCCCGGCGCGCTCCCCGCGCTCCCCGCGCTCTCGGCGGCGGCGGCGGCGGCGGCGGCGGGGGCGGGCCGGGCCCTCCCTGCGCCGGGAACGCGCTCCCGCCTCCCACCCGGCACAAAGTTTCGCGGCAGGAACTCGGGCGGCAACAGTGCGGAGCCGGTGGCACCGGAGCGCGGCCGCGCGGAGCCCCAGCGCCCCGGTACCCGGCGGGGGCCGGCGGCGACCGTGCCATGCGGGCCCCCCCCCCACCGGCGGCGGCGGGGCGGGCGGGCAGCGGCGCCCCATGCGGCTGGGGCGGCCGGGCGGCGGCTGACACCATGTGCGCCCGGTGCCCGGGGCGAGGAGCGGGGAGCAGCCATGTCCCCCCCCGCCCAGCCGGGGGTGCCGGGCGGGCGCGGCTCTAAGGGGCCCCCGGCGCGGAAGCTCCTCTGCATGTGCAGCCTCTCCCTGTGCCTCACCTACCTGTGCTACAGCCTGATGGGGGGCACCGGCCCGGCCGCCCTGCGCTCCCCCGCCGCGCTCCCTGGCTCGGCGGCCCCCGGGGCCCCGCGCTCGCCCACCGCCTTCCCCGCCACGGTGGCCCCGCGCTCCGCCGGCGGCCCCGGCAGCCCCGCGGGCAGCCCCGGCGCCCCGGGCCCCTCAGCCGCTCCGCCGCGGGCCTCCAACGGCAGCCGGGAAGGGGCGGCGGACACCTGGCTGCGGACGCAGCTGGCCCCCGGGGAGGTGATCACGGCGCAGAGCGGAGCCTTCGAGAGGGACCCGCAGGAGTCGAGCACCACGGACGAGGAGCTGAGCCGGGCCGGCAGCCCGGGCAGCCGCGGCGGCAGCAGCAGCACCACGCCGGACTACGGGGAGAAGCGGCTGCCGCAAGCCCTCATCATCGGGGTGAAGAAGGGGGGGACGCGGGCGCTGCTGGAGGCCATCCGGGCGCACCCCGACGTGCGGGCCGTGGGCACCGAGCCCCACTTCTTCGACAGGAACTACGAGAAGGGGCTGGAGTGGTACAGGTGAGGGCGGGGGGCTGCGGGCGCGATCCGCGGCCGGGGGGGGGCAGGAACGCGTGTCCGTGCGGGGCGGGGGAAGCTCCGCGCGGTCCCGGGGGTCCCGGGTGCCCCCCGTGGGAGCCGGGGCGAGCTCCGAGACCCCGCGGGGCTGGGGCGGGCGGGTCGCCGGGGCCGCGCCTGGCAGCGGTGGCGATGGAAAACGCGCTGTTCTGGTGGGAAAGCAGGAAATCCCTGATTACATCCCTCTCGGCTGCTCGGAGTGTGTGAGCATGCCGTAGCAGTTCAGCTGCAGTTGGTGTAAAATACGCCTAAATAGGTTGGTAATTAATAATTACTGAAATAAACAAGATCGCAAGTTATTCCAGGTGCTGCTAGGGCTGAAGGATGCTGCCTTCATGTGAGCACAGGCTTTGCTTCACAAATAGGGTCTACTCTTTATTCAACAAGTTCCACGTTAGGAAGTTTTTTTCCATTGACAAGATCTAATTCTGCTTGTGAAGAAGTCTCTAAATACTGTTGAGTGGCGCTGGGTAGCATTTTAAAGGAATTGTATGCTAAAAGTCATGGTTATTAGAAAACACTGGACTGCAGTAAGGAAGTGCTAAATGTCTTGACAGGTTTAGGAAATCAGTGGATTGTGATGGCTCAGTGTTTTTCTCTCTCTTTAAAAATTTCGGAGCAGAATGCAGCACATCAGTAGAACTTAAAAACTCCCAGTAGCTCTGTAGTTCATGGTTCAAAGCAAACCATACTGGTTCTTGATATAAAGGGGTCTGTGGCTGAGCTGGTGAAGTTCGTGTTGTCGTTAGTATGGCAGCTTCTTAGTTGCTCTGCAAATGAAGCTAAAAATGAGAGGCTGCAGGCAAGTTACTGCCTGGATTATCTGGTCCCTTGTTATTAAAATAAAGTACATGGTCTGCATATCAGGGGTATTTAAAGGTGAGAAACTCCAGGCACTCTTCTGTGGGGATTGTGGAAGGAAAGTCTTCGTAAGGCTTGGTGTGGCATCCGCTTGGCTCTGGTGAAATGCTGTGGGATTTTCTGGAGGGATTTCTTGAAAGTGGACATCAGCACTGAGAAAGTGAGGTTGTCCCTGAGAGTGTTTTTGGTTTGCTGCTCTGATGGGGGGAAGGACTAAAGGACTGGATATGGTTATTGTGTTTATAGATATAATTTCAGACACAGTATTTTATTGTATTGAATTTTCTTGGAGGAAAGGCTTAACCTTGAAAAATAAGTTTAGAAAACTGGCTAGAAGAGGATAGAAAGTGGCACATAAAAAAAGTTTGGTTTTATTTAAAACAGGCAGAAGAAGATCAAGCACTGAATATGATGAGCAGTTGCTTTTTAATCTTTAAAGTTATGCTACTAGAAAAGGGCTAGTGAGTGGGTGTAGCTCCTCTCGTGGAGTAAGAGGCACACACAGGTTTCCATTTGCAGAATGCAGTTTGGTATTTCCCATCCCTGCAGCAGCTCTCTGGGGTGAGCTGCTCATTTCAAGCCCTGGAGCTCTGCTGCTGGGGCAGGAGAGGTGGGAGAACAGGTTGGGGCACCCTTGGTGTGTGAGGGTCTGGGCAGAGCAGGCTGTGGGATGGGTAAAGCATTGGCTGGTGCTCTGTGCCGTGTCAGCCCTGGCCACCTGGCCTGCAGTTATCTTCACACCTGCCCAGCACAAACAGGTGCTTCTTCCCCCCTCCTTCAAGAGCGTTCAGCCTTGCAGGGGCAGGACATTGCTGGTGCTCTGTGCCACAGCAGCAGCCACAGCTTCCCTGGTGCTGTACTGGTGCCAGGCTGTCATCATGGACTGGCTTTTAGTGCCATACAAACACAAACCAAGAACAGAATGGGGAAAGCTCACCATCCATTCCAGCAGCTGCTTCTTCCTGACCTCTGAGATTACCTGATTGAGTGCACTAGGGAGGCTGACAGCTCATAGCTGTGTCCCAGGTAGAGTAATTACAGATTTTATTCCTGTCCACAGAAATGTCAATGTTTTTTTAGCAAAGAACCAACTATTGAAGTCACCTCCTTATGGTGACTTCTTCATTACACACTGTGAGCTTTTAACACGGTCAGACTTTTTCTTACATAGTGAAAAGGGGAATGGCAGACCTTCAGGGTTCCTTGCTTAGTTGTTCAGTCACCAGATTATCTCCCAGCCCTGAGGAGCTGGAGGAAAGGGAAACGCCTTCTCCACCTTGGTTTCTCCTGTAAAATGGAGCCGGCACCAGGGCATTGCCATTTCTTTGTGTGTACTCCGTGCTGCATTACCTGTGTCTTTGCTGCCTTGAGATTGAGAAGCCCTAAACGCTCTGGATGTCTGGTCCAGGATCTCTCTCAGTGGCTGGAGCTGCTGCAAGCACTGGCCAGGGGGTGCCAGCTCTGTGCTGCTGGGGACAGGGTGGCATGGCAGGATGGCAGTTCCACACTGCTTGCTCTGTTTTTCCCTGGGAACCTGTAGGGAAAGCTGAAGGTTTGTACGCTGTCTCTGATCTCTTTAGCTCAGTTCATGTGGCAATTGCAAACACAGGTCTTTCCACACACAAACTGGTGCAAACTGGGCCAAGATTAGTTTTGGTTAGTTTCTGTTATGCTGGCAGGGTTGTTTGTGTGGCTGCAGTTTATGATTCTATCCATCCTAATGCTGGGCTGTCTGAAGGACAAGGTCCATGGTACAGCTTTCCTTAAACAAGATCCAGTCTTCCTCTGCTGTTCCTTTGTAAGCCGTTGTCTTTAACTTGCTCCTTCCCTCCCCAGGATGTGCCAGTTTCCTGCAGGAGCTGCTGCTGATTTTAGCCAGTGTCCAAGTGTCCCCCTGCTCTCCCACGTGCTCAGGCCCAGTGATCTCCACATGTCCCCCCCAGCCAGGCTGGACTGCAGGCATTTGCTCTCTCCAGTGTGATGCTCATGCCTCAGTGGGCACGTCCCGTGCCAGGAGCTCTGCCCTGAGCTATCCTGCATTTGGAAAAGCACTAAGAGCCTTTCTCAGAGCACAGAAAGGATGGCAGAATGACAGAGAGGCCTCTGAGACCAGGGAATGGAGATTACATCCATAAATGCTCATTACAAGCACAGGCACAGCATTTGGGACATGTCTGATTTCCCTGCCTGGGCGTGTATCAAGGGCACACAATTGTGTAGGGATGTTGTGGATGTTGCAGACTGCCTGCAGTGTCCAACACCGGGACAGGTTTGTCTCCTTGTGCTGCTAGGGGCCTTGGTTCAGTCTCAGAGAGGAGAGAACCCAGGGAGGTGTGCAGGGGAGCCCTGCAGTCGGTGGGTGCCGGTGGCTCTGTGTGACTGGGGAAGGAGGGGAGGTGATCCTGTCTGCAGGGTCAGTGGCCACACTGCCCTGCGCCTGTGGGTTTGCCTGTGCAGATCCAACACCTCGGGATGCTCAGATGCTGCTGGTGACAGCTCTGGGGGTTTCGGAAGAGAAATGCTGCAGGTGGCTGTGTGAGGGGAGTGGGAGCTCCAAGCCATGGTGGGGGGCTTTAGTTGTGTCTTTGTGCTGGTGCAAATGACCCGCACAGGACACCTCATCACTTGGGCACCCTTGAGGTTTTCTGAGCTGAGCGGAACAGCCCAGTGCTCCCAGGCACCATCCCCAGCTGCCTGCAGGTTCAGCATGGCGAATGGGTTAAGTTCTGTCGCGTTACACTTTCAAGGCTATGTTGACATCCTACCTTTAGCAGAAAAACTGGGGATTTGAAAACAAACTTGTGGTTTTAACACGAATATGATTTCCATAACGCAAAAAGGACACCTGATAGTGGTGAGTTGAAATTGAGTTTTAAGGTTTGCTGATTGGAAGAGTTGAATTCTATCTGTAGATACACATTGCTTTACTCCTTGCTTCCCCCTCGGTGGAACCCTCATGGAGAGGCTGCAGCAATATCTGTGATTAGATCACATTCCCCTCTCTGCCCTGGTCTCCAGCGCTGAGTGCTTGGACGGGGTGCAGCTGTGTGCGTGGAGTGGCCCCACTGCAGGAGCAGTCACCGTGACAGGCAGTGGAGTGGCTTGCATGTCTAATGCTATTTGCACTGCTTGTCTGGGTTTTTTGGAGTGTTCTCCCGAGCAGTCAGGCCTGCGTGTTATTGGTGAGCTGCTGGCCTCATACAAATAATGAATAATGCCATGACAGGGAGCTCTTCCCTCAGTAATAAACACGTGCTCACGAGTGAGCGGTTCCGTGCAGCCGCTGGCCGTGGCTCTGGCACTCCCAGCCCCGTCCCTGGGGATGCTGAGTTCGTCTGTATGGGGGAGGTGGCTGTTGTGTGTTGTTATTTCTGCCACGGGCTCTGCTCCCCCTGGGGCCATCTCACCTTCCTTCCTGTGCTGACCTGGTGGCTGGGGCAGTGGGGCCAGCCCTGCGTGCCTGGGGATGATCCAGCCTTGGCTTTTGCTGCCGTGGCTGCTGGCAGGAATTGTGTCCAGGGATGTGTGCGGGGACCCTTCTTCAGGGTCCCCTAACAGCTGTTGGGCAGCAATAGCTTGGGGCCATTTCAGCCTCATCCCACACAGTGTCACCTCGCTGTGAGCTGTACCTTGCTGTGAGCTGTAATTGTGTTGCTGGCTAATGCCTGTGCTGTTCTGATCAGCTCAGGGCATTCAGGAAATCAAACCCTTTCCATCAGCACTGTGAGCCTGTGGGAACACCTACAATGGGGTGGGATGGATTGGGGTCTGCTGCTGCCCACAGGCACAGCTGCAGAGCCTGGGAACTGCTGTGTTTCTCTGCAAAAGGCCTTCCCAGAGTGTTGTACCCACTGCACTTCTGGTAACTTAGGGAAAGTGTATTGATTTTGTTTCTGGGCCCTGCTGTGAGTTGGCTTTTGCTGAAATGTAGTGACTCAGCTGCCTCTCTCCTCTGTGGATCCAGTGTATTGGACTTTGCTGACATTTGGGTCAGCTCTGGGCTGGGGACTGCGAGCAGGGGTCAGGCTTTGTGCTGGTTGGCTCCCGTGTTTCACCCATCCTGGGGACTGATGAGAGGCCATTCCAGCAGCAGGCATGGATTTTCTTCTGCATCCTGCAGCTACTGCAGTGAATCTGCTGTGTGAATCTGCTGTGTGCTCAGGGTCTCCTGGCTCTGCCCCTGCCTTGTGTGCTGTGCCAGGGGAACCCACCCTGCACCCTTCCTGGGCAGCAGTTGTCTCCCTCCTTTCTGCTCTGTTTTAGCTCAAGGAATGGGATGAAGGAATGAATTGTGTCTATTTGCAGTGTTTTATCACCTGATGGTGGTTATCCACATGCTGCTCAGTTGTAGCCATGGGAATGGCAGCTGCTCTCAGCACCTGCAGCCCCTGTGTGCTGCTCTGGCTCTTCCTGCAAAGAGAGTGAGAGAAGTGCCGGTGCCAACACTGTCAGGGGGGCTCTGGAGCACCCGCTCTGCAGGGCTTGTCACTATTTCTGCCTCCATGTGGAACGCATTTGTGGTGGACTGTGAGCACAGGGTGCTGAGAGAAAGGTGCAGCAAGGGGGGGAGGCACAGGGTGCTCTCTGTGCCCCTTGGCAGCCCCCAGGCCCGGCCCCTCTGCCTTGGCAGGGAGGTGTCCGGCCCCGTCCCCTCGGATGGATGGGGTGGGTGACCAGGGTGACGTCCCAGCAAGCCCAGCTGGGCTTCTGCCCTGCTCCCTCTCTATCCCAGGGTGTGTGAGGAGCCGGGAGCAGGGGCAGCCACACAGCTCTCCTGGCAGGGCTATGGACACAGGGCTCAGCACACCAGCCACACATGCTCCAAGGGATGCCTCTTCCAATGACTGTGGGAACATCCCTTGGAGCATGCAGGAAACCAGCGCACGTCACCAGCCCTGAAATCATTGAAGTGTTGCACTGTAGTCTCAAGAACATCCTTTCTCTAGGATTTTGCTCAATTACCCACTTTGTAAACAGGCTGGTGCTTTGGTGCTAATGGTTTAAGTGTTGTCTGGGATGTCAAAATTTGTGAGCTTCGCTCTCTCTGTGAGTGCACTACTGCTCGTGCATGTAGAGCTACAGAAAACTCAAAAACAGGCCTGGGGAAAAGCAGCCCCTTGGAGAAGCAAAAGGGGAAGTGTTGGGTGGTCGTGTTCTCTGGTTTAAATGATGAACCTGACCCCTGCCTGCTCCCTGGCTAGCAAGGCTCACTCTGCTCTGTGCCAAGCCCGGACTGGCAGAGAAGGAACAACAGCTTCTCAAAGAACTTTATAGGCAAAGGCTTTAGATTTTCAAAGTCAAAATTCCGACACAAATTTGTGACACCTTGTATTGACAAAGGTCAGAGTCTTTTTCTTTTCATGGGTTTCTTTTACCTCTTCTTTTCATGGGGACTCCTTTTCTCTGAGTCATTATTTCATGCAGTTCAGCAGAAATTTTATTGCTTTGGGGGCTGGGCTGGTTCATGTGGGACATTTCTCACTGCTCAGACTGTGATACACAGAGGTAATTTCTTTCAAATGATTTTTGCTTGAAGGGTTTCAATGAATTGTGAAGGGTGTGAGGCTATGAGCATGAATGAATGGCTGAAGCATTTGTATGGAGTCCAGGTGAGGAACCTCCATGATCAAACTTTCCAGAGCATGCAGTGTGGATACTGTAATTTCACTGCTGTGTGCATGTGAGCAGGAGCTCATTTTAGGCTTTTAATCCCCTTTTAAATAAGTATTATTTAGGCTTGTATGAGGTTTAAATTGGTTTCCCCTATATTTGAAGAAGTTTAAAGGAACCCCAGAATTACAAGAGTCTGTTCAATCACAGTGAGAAATTCCTCTTTAGATCAAGGTATCTGTCAGGGGCATGGGGGAGTGGCTGGGCAGGATTGGGCCCTGACCCTGCCAAGAGCAGCTCCTCTCCCGGGCATGGCCAAGCTGCTGCCCAGACTCTGCTCCATGATGGCACATGGGCACTGCTCCCCCCATTTGTTATTTAGGTAGCTGCAGTTTCCAAGCTGAAGGAGAATCTTGAAAGCTGACTGTAGAAGGCTGGGGAAAAATTCATATTTATGAAAAAAGAGAAGAAAAAAGCCAAAAACAGCCCTCAGAAAAACCCTCCAACCTTTTTTTTCCAAAGTTTCCCATTTCCCTCCCCAGTGTTAAAACACCAATTTAGTAAATGTTGCAAGGCACAGTATTTCCCCCCTTGTCATATTATACATCCAGGCATCAAGGATGGATCATAAACTTGCTCTTTATGGCTTTAACATTTCAATTGCTAGTCACATTTTATGTAAATTAAGGTATTTACCTTGACAAGCTCTCCTGTGAAGTACGGTACTTCTTTACAGAATATATTTGGCAATATAAACAGGCCAAATGCTGGGGGTGGATGCAAAATTCACAATTGATTTTTACAGCTAAGTAGGATCCTCCCAAAATATACTGGAGTTGTCTGCTCCAATCTTGTCAGTTCCTGGAGAAACTGAGGCAGGGGGACCTGGGGGAAGAGGAAATAGCAAAGGGACATCAGTTATAGCCACCGACCTACTAAACAGAACTAGCTCTGGATAAAAATAACTCCATCTGCCAGACTTTATTTTGTATTACAGAGATTGCTATAACACATTTCAAGCCAAAATCTGATTTCCATTCCCTTCAGAGCCAGGCTGGACTGGACTTGGCCCCCTCCTTTATTAGCAGTAATTATTTTGGATCCGAGCAGAGCAGCACTGCTGTGATAGCCCAGATCTGCAGTTCTCCTTTGTTTTGAGTGTATTTCCTTTCATCTTGCATTGAGATGTGGGCACTAATATATTTAGTATTAGTGCTCATCCACATCTGCAAATAACTCTATTTCAGCCCCAGCTCTGCCCTCTCTGTATTTGCTCTTGATGGACACTCATATAATTAAGCTGAGCCGTGAGCACGCTCATGGGAAGCCAACGTCAGCATCAGGCCTGGGTGTGAAACCGTGGCTGGACTGCACAGCCCCAGCAGGAGCTGCCACCATCCAGCCAGGGTGAGCAAACCCACCCAGCCTGTGTGAAGCCAGCGTGGGGCCGTGCAGCCCCTTTGAGGCCCCTCCAGGCGCCTCTGTGCCCCGGGAGGCTCAGCTGCTGCCCACCCCTGCGCCCCAGACATGTGGGAAGGGGTCACCTCCAACCCAGCCCTGGGTGGAAGGTGCTGCCTCACCTGTGCAGGTGACAAACTGTCAATTACTCGGCCCTGGTCCTGCTTGTTCAACAACAAACTGAGCGTTTTCCATCCCAAGTGCTGACTCAAGAAATGCTGGTGGCAGACCTATGGATCCTAAAGTCGTTGCTACTGGAGGTCTTTAACTGGCTGTTGGTTCATCCCTCCTTGGTCTGTTCCCCAGGGAGTGCCAGCATCGATCCCACAGTGCCCCTCCCCTGCACCGTCAGCACTCACAACCTTCAAGCTCATTTTAGGGCTCTTTATTTGTACCCTTTTAATTCCTGAATTACCAATCACCACCTCTGCTTCATGCTCTGTGGCACTGGAGCTCGCGGAGCCAGAGGGTGCACTGAGGAGCACTGGTACATCAGGAAAGGGCTCTGGGTACCCTAGCAAGGGGCTCTGCCTCCTCTGCATGAGCTGTTCACCCTGCACAGAAAGGCAAATCCACAGTCTGCGTGATCTGGAGGGGCTCTGGGGCACCAGGCCGTGTGATGGGGATGGTGATTTCACAGCGTGAGGGAGGTGCTGCAGCCATGGGTGCTGCTGGTGCTGAGCTGCGCCGCAGAAAAGAGAATGTTACATCTGCCAGGGGCCTGGCCACGAAGGGATGGCACTCAGCAGTGTCCCTGCTCTTGGTCCTTGTTAATGGCTCCCCCAGAGAAATGGGAATCTGGCCAAACGAGCACAATCCAGGGCACCCAGGCACCTGCTTCAATCGCTGTGGTAACCGTGTGTGTGACCTCCCGGGAGCTGGGGCTGCAGGGCAAGCCCAAGGGGCTGGTGCTGTGTGGAGGGCAGAGACTGGAGGGGGGCACAGCCCCTGCGATGGGGCAGGGGGACAGAGACCCCACGGCTGCACAGCCCCTGCGATGGGGCAGGGGGACAGAGACTGGAGGGGGGCACAGCCCCTGGGATGGGGCAGGGGGACAGAGACCCCACGGCTGCACAGCCCCTGCGATGGGGCAGGGGGACAGAGACCCCACGGCTGCACAGCCCCTGGGATGGGGCAGGGGGACAGAGACCCCACGGCTGCACAGCCCCTGGGATGGGCAGGGGGACAGAGACCCCACGGCTGCACAGCCCCTGGGATGGGCAGGGGGACAGAGACCCCACGGCTGCACAGCCCCTGCGATGGGGCAGGGGGACAGAGACCCCACGGCTGCACAGCCCCTGCGATGGGGCAGGGGGACAGAGACCCCACGGCTGCACAGCCCCTGCGATGGGGCAGGGGGACAGAGACCCCACGGCTGCACAGCCCCTGCGATGGGGCAGGGGGACAGAGACCCCACGGCTGCACAGCCCCTGGGATGGGGCAGGGGGACAGAGACCCCACGGCTGCACAGCCCCTGGGATGGGGCAGGGGGACAGAGACCCCACGGCTGCACAGCCCCTGCGATGGGGCAGCTGTTGTTTGGCTGCTCATCCTGTGCTGCCCGTGTGGGGAAGAGGCTGCAGCAGCTCTGTTGCTGGGTCTGCTGCACACACTGGGATCTGGAATGATAAGGGCTCCTTACTCAGCTCAAAATCATCTAGACCCTCCCCAAAAAATCGAAACACTGGAAAAATGCCTGAGGCAACAACTTCATTGGTAAACTAAAGCATCTTGCTGAGAATTTCATAGACCCAGCAAATCATAATGCAATTTCCTATGCAAAAAGGGTTTATCTCTATCTAAATATTATTCCGCACTGTTACTCATTGTAGGGAAGTTATTGCTCTCCTAGGTTAACTGATTGAACTTTGGAAATAGAGCTGCAAGCTTATTGTACAGACGGGAGCTTGACTTTTATTGCTCCTAAATTGTAGTGATAATATTAGATGTGAGTAAAACATACACTCCATTAGAAAATATTTAAGTTTGGTACCACTTTAAAATTAAAAAAGATTAAAAGAAGCATTTCTGCAGTCTAGCCCACCATGAAATTGGAGTCTATTTGGTATGTGAAATGTGTTATACAAATAGCCTAACAATTAATGACAAAGAAAGAGCTGGGATGGATTTATGGCTTAAAGTACCCTGGATTTCACAAGGCTGGAGTGGCAGCAAGGGAAATGTGTTATTAGATCATTACAGGCTTTTCTGCTAGAGCCACTGCTGCTAAAGTTACGGCAAGGTGTTTTATTATTACTCTGTTCCCACATAATACTCTGAAGCACTCTCGTCTTGGGATATGGTTGTCTCAGTGGGAGGCAATCCATGTCTCTGCTGCAGATGGGTTCCTTTGGAAAACCTTATCAGGAACTCCTCAGCCATTTTTTTGCAGCAGGCAGTGGTGAAGTGCTTTCCATGGCCAGGCTGTGTAAGGAGCTTGCTGATTAGTGTGCAGGTTCAGAGCTGCTGGCTGTCAGGGGTGATGGGTCTGGGGGCTCCGGCTGCTGAGGGCCCCATGGCCCTGTGGTGGGTCTGTCCCTGCTGCCCAGGGTCCAGGGTCCTTCCCCAGGTGCTCTGCATGGCTTTGCCCAGTGCAGCTCCCCCGTGACCCCGATTCACTTTTTCCAATGCTTGGAGTGTGTTGCAAGCTCTTTGCTGTGCCCAAAGGGTAAGGATTTGGGAAGCTGGTGTAGGGACAAAGGGAGGGCTTTGCAGAGAGGTGGATTTCACCGGTGCCTCTGTCTTCAGTGAGCCTGGGGAGAGCTGAGCCCCCAGTTACCCCAAGGCTGGGGAGACACCCTCATCCTGCAGCGCTGCTGCTGCTGCTGCTGTTGGGGAGGGTCTCAGCTGCAGCCCTTCCCCTCCCACATGTGGCTGTTGGTGTCCAGGAGGGACCCAGGCACTGCATGTCCCCACCAGCACACCCAGCAGCCGTGTTGTGCCTTGGGCTCTCTCTCGGGGTGGGAAAATAGATTGAGGTAGGACTGGTGTTTTGGGTGCCTTCTGGGTGCAGATCCAGGGCTGTGGTGCCAGATGAACATTGTATGGCCCTTGGGAGTATAAACTGCACTTCTAATCCAGCTTTCTCACCTTGCACTTTGTATGAGAGTCATTTTGTACAGGTGCCTCTGTGCTGGAGCATGCAGTGCAGGTTACGTATCTCCTTCTTCATTAATGGGATTTATATCCTTGGTGTTCCTCGCTGGATGACTTAGTATTGTAATGCAGAACATGAGTGCTGCCTTAATTAAAATGTAACCCCCATATTAATATATATGTTGCTGCTGAAAATTGGAATTCACTGAAAACTGAGTTTAAAAGCTTGTGGCAGGTGTAACTGGCGGCATTGAAAGGGGAGGTGATTTGGGGTGCCCCAGCTCGGCAGCCCAGCCAGGCAGTGCCGTGCTCACCCATGGCAGGGCTGGGGTCAGAGCTGCCTCCACAGCCCCCAGAGCAGGCAGGCAGGTGCCTGCCCCACTGCCTGGCACTGGGGACACCACAACTGTCCCAGGGCCGTGCGCTGCCACCAGCCCCGCGCTCAGCGTTGGTGGGAGCCTGTGCCAGTCCTGGTGCTCTCTCCCAGGATGTTCTCTTTCACCAGGGAGGTGCAGAGCAGCTTAATGAACCAGAGAATTTGTTCCATAATATTACTTAAAAAAATCTTGTGAATGCAAACATTCCAAGCCTGTCTCCGAGCTGTGCATGCATTGCCATTGGCATATGATCAGTTATGAAGATATTTTGCATTCAAGGGTTTGCGGTTTCTAGGTCCATGAATATTCAGGCTCCAGCTCGCCCTTTTTGTCTGTGTTCCACACCTACCCTTTCCATTCCTTTGCGCCTTTTTTTTTTTTTTTCCAGTGGATTCAATTAGTTCTATTTGCTGCTTTAGCAATAAAACAATTCCCTCTGTGGCATTAAAATGAGTTTCTTTCATTATTTCATTTGGCTTCTTGTTATATGTGGAAGGAAGGTAGGGAGCTGTGCTCTGTGCCCCAGCTCACAGGGGCTGCCAAACCCTGGAGGACATGAGATGTACTTGGGGCAGCATTAGGAATTAATGAAGGGCACTGCTGGTGCAGAGCCGCCGGAGCTGCACTGACAGAGCCACATTCAGAGCCACCAGGAAAATCTGACCAGTCCCAGAGACCTTCGGTAGGACTTTGGCACCCGAGTCACTGCAGTCTTCAGCGTGCTGTGCTCCTGATCATGCTTGGGTTGTTGGGTCTGGTCAGTTCTCATATGGCCTTTGCAGTACCTGTTGGTAATGAAACACAGGGACTTGAGCTCCTCCTTGGCTTAGATGAGGCACAAGTCAATCCGAGCTGACACCCCAGTGGAACCAGCAGGGAGGTTTGTGGAAGCAGTGCGGGTGGTGCCTGGCAGCAGGGGCTGAAGCTGGTCAAGGGTCCGGTCCCATTTCCTCCCTAAGGAGAGCCGAGTGCAGTGTGAGGACAGCACAGGGGCACTGCGAGAGCCAGGACAGCAGGGGATGGAGTGGGCAGTGTGTACAAAGAATCACACCTGGTGCCAGAGCACTCGTCTGGCTACTCTTGGAGTGCCCTTCCAGGGGGCTGCAGTGGCATTGGGAGTGTGCGGTGCGGACAGACCATAAATCATTCGTTTCGCACTGTGCTAAACACAAATCCTATTAGTGCACTGAGGAGCATCTGAGTAGAGAAAAGAAAAAGGCAAGATAGAAAGAGGAAACGAGATTTAAATCTAATTGTTTTTCTGCCTGTGTTTCACCACTGTTTGTGTGGGGCATGATGAAATGCAGCAGAGGGGAGCCACACAGGTGGGAGTGGGATCCAGTTCTGTTCCTGCTCTGCTGCCCCGGACAGCTGACGCAGGTGTTGAAGGTCAACGAGAGGAGATGTGGCTTTGTGTATTCAAAATTATTTTTTTAATTACTTTTCCTCCTCTTTCTGTGACTGGGGAGGGTTAAAGCAGTTGTGCTGATTCCAGTTGCTTTTTCATTCTGAAGTTAAATCTAGAACCAAATGAGAATTTCCAGGCTGGCAGAGGGGCTGCAGACCCTGGGGTCTGACAAACACCCAAATTTCTGGAAAAAGAGGTTTGTGCCTTTCCTTTCCCCACAGAAAGGCTCACACCCTTCTGGAGAGCGAGTGGCCGCTGGTGCTGGCTGCCTCCAGATGGAACTGCAGATTCAGGCAGGATGGGTGGCTGCCAGTGCGACGGGTCAGTGACAGCAGATTTCAGAGGGGCAAAGTAAAGGAGCTGAACAAGGAAAGGCGTCTATTAGGGATGGAAAGCCATTTTAAAAGGAAGCAAAATTAGAGCATGCAGTAGGGTAAGTAGGACTGCAAAGTTCTGTAATTAATCACACTGTTGGAACTTTTAAAGGAAATAAATGTGATAAAAGGATTTGTCCAAATAGATTACAGGCAAATTAGGAAAAAAAAAAAAAAGGTGGGGTCATCATGGCCATGGAAATTGTGCTCTTCAGAAATCTTCAATCATCCTCACAATCAATTCTGCATTTCTTTAATAGCACGGTCTTGGATTAACTGCTGCCTGCATCCAGACATTAAATGAAATATCGAGTATTTGTCTCTCAACAATACACTTGGAAATTGTTTATTTCCCTACTTGTCCTTTGCGATGTATTTCAGTCCTGTGACCCAAGCTGAAATCCAACCTGCCCGAGGTGCCCAGCACTTGGTCCTGCTGGCTCCCGCCCCAAGGATCTGCAGCATGGGAGGGTTTTCTCATAAACCACTTGTTTGTTTGTGCAGACGATTACACCGGCTTTGCTATACAACAGTGTGTTTCTCTGCAGCAAACAATCTGCTTTATGGGTTTTCCTAGGAAAATATCAGCTCGCTATGCTCACTAATATGATTCAATTGTGCTGTGTTATGTGACCTTTAAGGAACTTGCAATCTATAATGACATGGTTCTACAGCAGAGCCACTAGTGAAAGCCCTGGCTCCTGGGGAATTCCGGCTGCAAATAAGTGAAGCCCGGCTACAGAAGCAGTAACAAGGCACTTTAACCCCTTGGCTGCTGGCCTGCGGGGGCGGGTCGCCATCCCCCTGGCGAGGTGCTGCAGGGATGTGTGTGTGGGCAGCTGGAGGGGGAGCGCGGCTCTGTCTGGGTATCCCATCCAGGAGCACCCGGAGCTGGCGCCTCTCGCCCCCTCCCCAGAGGGCACGGTGGGAAACGGGACAGGGAGGGGACCCGCTGTGTGCCAGCAGAGCCGCGGTGTTGGCTGTGCTGAGTGGGCAGGAGAGGCTCCCCCGTGCCCCGTTCCTGGCAGGGCAGGAGAGGCTCCCCCGCGCCCCATCCTGGCTGGGCAGGAGAGGCTCCCCGGTGCCCCGTTCCCGTGCTCAGCCCTGGGTAGGGGGCTGTGCCCACCAAGGGCTGTGCCCACCAAGGGCTGTGCCCACCAAGGGCTGTGCCCACCAAGGGCTGTGCCCGCCATGGGCTGTGCCTGCCATGGGCTGTGCCCGCCATGGGCTGTGCCCGCCACGGGCTGTGCCTGCTATGGGCTGTGCCCGCCATGGGCTGTGCCCACCATGGGCTGTGCCCGCCATGGGCTGTGCCTGCCATGGGCTGTGCCTGCCTCTGGCTGTGCCCGCCACGGGCTGTGCCCACCAAGGGCTGTGCCCGCCACGGGCTGTGCCCGCCACGGGCTGTGCCTGCTATGGGCTGTGCCCGCCATGGGCTGTGCCCGCCACGGGCTGTGCCTGCTATGGGCTGTGCCCACCACGGGCTGTGCCCGCCATGGGCTGCGCCCACCAAGGGCTGTGCCCGCCATGGGCTGTGCCTGCTGCCTTGGTGCGCGGTGCCATGGAAATGATTAACGCTGCTGTCATTGCCACCCACCCACCACTCCCGTCTGTCCACTGCGGGCACCCTGCCACTTGTGGGGGCACCAGCAAGCTCCGCTGCAGATGGGGACCCTACATGTGTCCCCTTGTCCTCCTGGTGGCATGGGGGGTCACGTCACTGCCAGCGCTGGCTGTGTGCTGCTGCTGGAGAGTGTGGGACTGTCCTGATCTGGCATAATGTGGCCTCTGGCCCCCACTGCTCCCTTCTGGCCTGCCAAGGTCCCAGGGGAATGTGACACTGCAACCCATTGGCCTCATGGCACAGTGGAAGTTCAGGAGGCAAACTGTTATGTGCCTACATCATCCTTTAGCTCTGGCTGTTCTTTTCCCTCTTGGAATTTTTCTGCATGGTGTTATGGGGAGGTCTGTAGGTCTTGGTCTCAACCAAGACTGGAGTGACCCCCAGATCGTAGATCAAACAGCCTGGTCTTCTCAGGAAGGGCAATGTCAGCCACCAGCTCCTGCTGCTGGTCCCTCCCTGCACCTCTCAGGCTGGAGCAGGACATGGTGCTGTTGAGGAGGCCTTGGGAAGCCTCAGGGTGTCTGTCCACTGTGCTCTGGCTGTATTTTCAGCCCACTAATCACTGTCTGATCCCTCTGATTGCTTCTGTCTGACCTCCCTCCACGGCTGGAATGCTTTACCTAAGAGGCATTTCAGGGATTTTATTCAGCGGAGTGAAAGATGGGGGATAGTTGGGAATCTGTCACACCCAGGAAACTGGCAAGAGATAGGGAACTTGAGCAGAGAAACAAACACTTCCGGAGAGTCACAGAAAGATTTGGGTTGGAAAGGACGTTGAAGATCATCCTGTTCCAACCCTCCTTCCGCCCAGGTGCAGGGTGGTGTGGCTGGAGCACTTGCTGGCAAAGACTGAGACCAAAAGATTTTGAAGGATTGGTTTATCAGAAACTAAGGACAGCCTGTGCCAAATTCTAGGTGCTGGGTTTTAATAAAGTTTTCTCAGTCTGCTGCACCAGCTTTTGGCAGAAATCTTTGTGAAACGACTTTTCCACTGAGGAACAGGAGATCAGAGAACTGTTCCCTTTAACACTTGAGTGTGCATGAACTTGCAGGGATATTGTTTGAAGCTCTGCTACCCTTGTTAAAGGTCACTTTTTGATCCCATCAAATACCCTCTTTACCTGGAGATAAGATTTAAAAATGGAAGACGAAAGAGAAAGGGCTTAAGGAAGAAGGAGAAGCGGGGAGCTGGCTGAGCAGCCCGCGCCTGGCTGGCAGCGGGGGGGAGATTAAAGCGGGCGCTGGCACAGCCGGGAAAAGGCTCTGCAGGGTGGGACGGAGGGAAGCAGAGGGGCTGGGGCATCTCCAGGGCTGTGGGGCAGCCCCTTGGCATGTCTGGAGCCAGGAGAACTGCCCACCCCGTGCTGCTGGTGCTCCCTTGCCCTGCCAGAGCCTGCTGCTGCCACCGCCACAGCGCAGAGAAAGGAAACCGCGCCGGGCCAAGGTCGTGGCTGAGGTCAATAAATTATACATGACAATTAATCTTAGAAACCTGTGATTCGGGGGAGAAAGGCGAGGACACTGCGGATCCTGAGCTGGGCTGGCAGGCGGATGCCTTGGCTCCATGTCAGCCCGGGGAAGTCAGTGAAAAACAAGTCTGTGCTGGGATGCTGGGAGTCGGTGTGAGTCACTCAGCACGGCTGGCACACTCTGGGTGCCCTTCCCGGCTGGCAGGGGCTGCTGGCTCTCACCCCTGCCTCGGGGCTTGCTCCCACGTCCCTGTGGAGTGGCTGGGCTGTGGTCCCAGGGTGTTTCCTGTGGGAGCTACTCAGCCGTCACGCAGACCGTGAGCCCTCCATGCTGGGGGTTCAGCGATTGTTTGCGTGGCACAATCAATTCCCATTTGAGATGTTTTAGAATGTATAACTGTCTCCTTGAGACTACAGCATTCAGCAGGTGGTAACACTCAAAGCTTTTTTTTTTAATCTGTAGTAAGGATTTACAAAGGAAACCTTGACTTTTAGATTGATTTTTAAATAAGCATATATTTAGCTGTTAGTGCTTGAAGTACATATTGGATTATATTCTTCTGCAAACAGAATATTCTAATTGATCTTGCTAATAAATAATGAAAGCCAGCCCTGCTACATATAATTCAAGGTTACAATGCATTTTGTATCAGCAGCACTGGGGAGTTTTTTAATGCTTAAAAGATTATTTCTTTTGAATGAGGAAAAAAATGGGGGTGGGTGTGAGACTAAACGCTGTGTTTTTCTATAGAATTTCCTTTTGTTCTTTTCTAAACTGTAGTTAGCAAGTGGCACTGCTTGAGACCCTCCTATACATATAAAGCTAAACCTAAAAGCCTATCCCTCTCCCCAGTGGCTGCCCTCAGGAGGGGCAGCAGCCAAGGATGTGCAGCTCAGCCCTGGCTGCCTGCAGCTGGCCCTGTGGCTGCCTGGTGGGTGAGGTGAGGGCAGGAACCCCTCCCACGCTGTGTAGTGGGTTCAGGTGACGATGGCGCATCCACAGGAAGCCCTGGGAGGAGCATGGTGCTGGCCCTGGCACCTGGGAGCAGCTGGAGATGGGTGTGGATGTTCAGCCTGGCATTGATAAGCTCCTGGCTGGGGTGAGAGCAGCTTCGGGAGCTGCTGGGATCACCCCGGGCACTCAGGGCTGGCCCTGGGGCTGGGCTGGGAGCTGGGAGCTGGGAGCTGGGCATGGCCGCGGCTCCTGGCAGGCTGCAGGGCACCTCGCTGCCCACTGCTGCCCACTGCAGCCCTGCTCTGGCCCCCGTGGCCGGGGACAGCCGGGCTGTCTGCAGCTGGGGCGCTCAGGCCGTGCGTTATTGTGGTTTGCAGATGTGCTGCGGGTTCTCGGAGTGCAGAGCAGGCACTAATCACCCAGTGACATTGCAATTACCATAGCGGACAGGCACTTATTTGGCATTTAAGTTGCAATTAGGGGAAATATCTGTTTCTTCCCCATTCACAGAAGTTGTAAGTTGCAGCTGGCCAGCTTTGACCTGGTGTGTTTGTGCAGCTCAGCTGCATTGGCTTTGCCACAGGGCACAGAGCTCTTGTGTGCAGTGGAGGTGGCGCCTGCTGTCACAGGGACATTCACAGCAGCTGTCCCCACGCCATACCACAGCTCCGGGGTGGCAGCAGTGGCTGGAGCAGTGGAGAAGGCAGGGCACCTAGTCCAGGGTCATGCCATCCCATGGGCCCCACGGGTCAGGGACACAGGACAGTATTGCTCTCTATTTCAGTATTGCTCTCTATTTCCTACAGTATTTCTCCAATATCAAATGCCCTCAGCCTGAGGACCAGGACAGGGGCCAGCCAGGCACGCAGTGGGGACTGGCAAAGGATGAAGCTGTCTGGCTTTGCATCCCGCTGGCTGCTGGAGGGACAGCAAGATCTCCGGGGCGAGGGCAGTGTCCCAGCTGGCCGCTCAGGGCTGAGTGGATGCAAAGGGCTCCATTCTGTTCCACGCCTGTGAGACCAGCTCCTCCCTCCCGAGGAGAGCCCTGCGTGCCTCGTGCTGGGGCCTGCCGCTCCATTCCCCCCTGGGGACAGGGCAGGGAGCCGTGGTGGCTGCTGAGCCTCGTGCTGCCTCTCTGCTCCTGCTGCAAGAAGCCATTTGTTTGTGGAGTCAAGAGTGGTGCAGGAGGATGAGCCAGTGTTGGTCTTCCAAGCAAGAGGAGACATTCCTGTCATCCTTTTCCCATAGGCAGCTGGCAATCACTCTCCCACCAGCTGGAGTGACAACATGATTGGCCAGGAGAAGCAGCACAATATTAAAGAGCTGTGACACCTCATGGGAAATTCACTTTAAAATATTTTATTTAGGTGTGTGTCTGTGGATCTTTCTGCTTCTCCTCTCCTTGCTCCACACGCCAGGGAGCACTCTCTGAGGAGCAGGCACTGTAGTGAATGGGGTCTCGTAGATCTCACTGGGGAGAGGACAGGGACACAGAGCCAAGCCCATGGGGTGTCTGGGAGCCTCATGCCATGTCCCGTGCCTCCAGGGCTGCCCAGCACTCCCAGGGGTGGGAGCAGACTGACATGGAGCTGCAGAGCCCTGTGGGCTGCGTGGGCTGGGTGTGTTGGGTGGGAGCACAGAAACAGAGGGTCATGGCACGAGGACAGATGGACCCTGCTGGGACTGGCCAGGATGAAGGGCTGCTGCTGGTGGCTGTTTATTAGCAAAGCTTCTCATGGTTTTGCCTTTTGTCTGTTATAGGAAATCATGATAAATATGGATGTGAGTGCACGGGGAGATGGGATGGTTAATTAGAGGGGAGTCCTGGGAGTGGGATCTCCTGGGCTGTAATTGCACCCTGGGGAGGGAACTGGTCCTGTAGGGACCCCCACACGCTGCCAGGCTGTGGGACCTGGGGCTATGGACTTCCCTCTCCACGCATCTAATTGTACCTGCCTCACAGGCTTGTTGTGTGTGTTGGAGTTAATTAATGCTCATAAAGCCACTCAGCATCTTTGGAGAAGAGCAAAGGTATTGTAGCTGCTGTTAGGGTTTACTAGGCAATGCAATTAGTTTAATTTCAGAGAGCTATCAGGCAGCCAGCGCTCTCCACAGCCCCTGCGCTGTCCCTGTCTGCCCGCTGCCACAGACAGGTTCACAGAGAGCCAGCTCGTGCTGTCTGCCAGGGAGAGACAGCAGCACTCTTTGTCTGCTCCTCCTGAGCACCTCTTCCCCCCTGCCCCATCCCTGCTTCCTGCATGATCCCAGTTGTCACTCTTTGTCCTGTTAATGGCCTGATGTCATTGTGACCCGTGGCTCTGGTCACAGCAGCCACCAGTGCTGTCATGGACAGTTGAAGAATAAAAGTCATCCCATTTATCCTCAGCTGTTTACCTCACCGTGGGCTCTGGTGATGTCATTCCCTCTTCTCCAGCTGCAAATGTCTCTGGTGACACCCCCACACTACAGCCCCAACTACTGGGAGCCCAGATGAAGGATGTGAATCCAAACTAGCCTTTGCTCTGGTGTCAGTCTCCTTTTGTTTGTGCTGCTTCTGGCCAGCAGATGTGTGGGACAAGCTCTGTCTCAGGCTAGGTCCAAGCTCTTTTAGTGTTGGAATGTTGCTGTGTCCCAGAGACTTGGAAAAAACAGAGCATTAAATCCTTCTGTCACGGGAGGAGGCAGGCGTGGCTCAGCCAGCCTCGCATGTCTGCAGGATGAGGTGGGGTAGAGGCTGTATTTTTATATATCTATATGTATGTACGTGTGTCTCTGTGTGTCTGTATACATTTATTGGGTTAAGAACTTGAGGACCATCTGTTCCAGCTTTTGGGGGAAGCTAAAGCCATTTCTGGCATATGCTGAGGCTGGAGGTGATTAATCACTGAGGGCTCAGAGGTTTGCTGCCATGGAGAGGGGTTTGCTCTGCTCCACCACCCCATGACCTGAAGCCAGGGTGACCTTGGGCCCCTCACCCTCCCTGGCCATGGGCAGCAGGGGCAGTGGTGGCTGGCAATGTCCCCTGCATGTGTTTTGCCGCAGGGCCACGCAGTTCCCAGCCCTCGGGGAGGGAGAGCTGCAGCCTCTGAGTTCAGCCTGAAGCACTTAGACCGGTCACTTCTTTCCAGGCTGCCTCAGGGAAAATGTCTGGCATCAACTTTTGTGCCCCATCTCTGCACAAACCATTCTTTGTCACCAGCTCTTTTTTCCTGCTGAGACATGAAAACTGAGACCTGCCGCCTTTCTCTTTGCCTTTGCAGCAGATGAAGATGTCAGGAGCCTGACTGGCTGTTGAAGAGATCTGCCATTACTTTTTTCCTCCTCCAATTTTTGAAATCATTTCATAGGAATCCAATTTTCTCTTTCATATTCACTTCTGCAAACAGATTTGAAAAACTCTTTGTTAGTCAGAATCATCTCTGAAATGTACTGCTGTATTTCTTTTTGCTATTCTAATTAGCCTTTTAACTCAGCACTGCTTGTATTTATAGCTGGCTAATCCTCCCTCTCCAGGCCCCATCCTCCTCCATAGTGGAACATTTCCACTGTTTAGAAGCCATTTCCTCTTTCCTGTTTTCTGTTTCCCAGTTCCTTTGCTGTGTCTGTTTCAATGCTCCAGCTCTTGACTGAGCTCCCTGATCAGAGGCAGGGTCCCCTTTGCTGCAGCACCTTTCCTGGAGCGAGATTCAGCTCCAGGCTGGCACAAGCCTTTGAGCAGCTGCCTTGATTCTCTCCTTCAAGATTATTTCAAGACCATCTATTTTAGCTCCTCAGCTCCCACCATCCGCTCCTGCAAAATGGGCAGCCCAGGGTGGGCACGGATGGAGATGCGATTGCCTTGCCCTGCCAGGTGGGCAAAGAGCCTCTGGCACGTTTTGGTGGCCACGGTCGTGTCCTGCCATCCTGGGCAGTGCCAGAGTGGGACTCCTGAGTTCTGACCTGCCCGGGTTCCTCCCCTCAGACCAGTTCCTGCATCTGTGCAAAGGGGGCAATGGAACCAGATTTTTGTCCTCATCCATCATCCTAATTAATCACCATAGTGTAGAATACATTTTTACTTTTTGATGCTTTTATGTACTTAGGAGCCAGGAGGAATCGTTTTGCTGGAGTGTTTCAGTAAAACCCTTCAGCTTAGCATTGGGGAGCATCACAGTTTGCCCAGGGTTGAGGGGGGGGTAAATACAGACTTATCCCCCAAAGCCAGGGGAGAGAGAGCACCCCCTAAGAACCCATTTTGCTGTGCGCCTCTAACCCTTGACTTAGGAGCAATTCCCTTGCTAATGCTTTAGCTCTGCATTTATGAAGCTTAAGATAACTCAGAGCTCTTCTGGAGCAGCGCCAAATGCTGGCATAAAATATCAAAATGTCTTGTATGGTACAGAGCTTTATCTGTGGGCTGGAGCTGTGGGGCTTTCCCTTTATGTGGCCCTCCTGCCAGAACTCCTCAGAGTGGGCTTTCAAAGAGCAAATACGCAGGAGATCTGCTGGCTTAGCACAATTCCTAAATGCAGATAAGGCTTAGAGCCTCACACCAGGTAGGAAGATTCCAGCATCAGTTAAATGGGCTTGATTGTGCAAATCTCTGGCTGTGGCAGGGAGAGATGGGGAGCGCTGACAGATGGTCTGGCACAGGCAGCACAGGGCCAAGGCAGCACAGGTCTGGATAAGGCACCCTGGCCAAAAGACCTGGGGCCCCCAGCTCCCCATGCCTCTGGGGCTGGACCCACCATGGTGGCCACTGTTTCACACTCCCTCAGCATGTCATCTTCCCCTGGGGCAGTCTCAAGCTGCCTCCGTGAACAGCGACCGCAGAAGTGTAAATCACTAAGGCTGAGGAGGATCCTGTGCCCAGAGCAGCCCTGGCACAGGGAGTGGGGCTCGGGGCAGCCCCTGGTGAGCTGTGGGGACTGGGGTGTGTGGGGCGAGCTCTTCTGCACCCAAAGCCCACCCAGGACACTGCCCCTCAGACTTGGGGAGAAGGTGCTCCCTCTCCACACTGGAGAGCTGCAGCCCCAGGCCCATTCCAACGTGGCAGCTCCTGTGGGGAGGGCGTTGGAATATGAGGCAGCACTGAGGGCAGGGTGAGGAGATTGTGTATGTCAGGGACTTGGATGAAAAGTAGGGGAAATCAGGACTTTGTTCCTAATACCATGTTTTTAAATGTGCAAATCTGTTACTACTCAGTTATTTGCACCACATAAAATATTAGTTCTTGTCAAGATATATCTTTCCTGTGCATAAACTGTGTAGTTTGATGCCATGGTTTTTCTTCTTCAGCCTCTCTGCTCCTGAAAATTCATCTACATTTTATCATTTGCTCAATTTTCATGTTTGTGTGGCATTCCTGAGATAAACATGGCATCACCCCTCTGCTTTGGGAATCTCAAAGCCCTGGTGGGGAAGAGTGGCTCCTAGTGGCCCCAGTCACAGATCTGCCCCTGGCATCAGGATCCACATAGCAGGGTTTGGTACTGATGGATGGGGCAGGGAGAGCAGATGTGGGAGGGAGCAGCTTCCCAGGGACGCAGGGATTTGTTCCAGGAGTGGTGCTGAGAGGCTCAAACGTGGACTGTGGCCAGAGGCACAGAGCCTGGCTCACTCCAGCTCCCTGGGCACCAGGGCACAGTCCTCAGCAGCCTCGGGCTGAGGACAAAGCATCATTTTCAGGTTGAAAAATTGTTGCATGTAGCACTGGGTCACAGCATAGGAAAATATTAAAAGAGGTAAAGCAAGAAATCCCCCTAGGAGCATATTTAGCCACCAGGATTGGACATGGCTGCCTCAATGGCTGTCACAGGCATCTTCAATTCCAGCTTGTTGGTGTGGAGGCCCCAGTCTCCCTCATCCAGCCTCCATCAGATCTGGAATCTCAGTGCCCTGCATCTGCCTTTGGGATATCACATGGAGCTGGAAGAGATGGCTCAGGCTGCTCCCGACCCTGCCCCAGCCTCCCCAGATTTGCCTCTCAGTCCTTCCCCCAAGCTGGCATTCCCTCAGCTGGTGTTCCAGGCTCACAGCCTCCTCAAGACCTTGCAGTAAAACTTCACACATCATTTATCACGAGATGTATTAATGGTACAAACAATCTCTTAGCTTCCTTTTATCTCAGCAGGCCCACCATGTGCTTTGCCCATGACTATTAGCAGCACAGATGACAGTTTAGGCAGTAAATGGATGCTTTCTAGTTTCTTCTCCTTACCCCCCTGTATTAGTGGGGATTCTACTACCAGGCTAATGTGAGAATAGATGAGGAAGTTTATAGCATACAGGGGGTTAAAGTCCTGTGTGTCATTGGGGTTAAAGTCTTGTGTGTCATTATGCACAGACCAAGATTTCTGTCTCCCAGTCCAGTTGGTGCTTTTTAAGCATCATAAATCTGTCTTCTTGCTGCTGGAGCCAGCAAGAAATCACACCTCACTGTGTCAGTCTCCAGTTGGTCTCTTGTCCTGATTTAAGCAAAACCATGCAACTGGTGATACTGTATGGGAATGCAAACGTTAACGCCTCATCTGCGATGCTGCTGGTGGTTCTGCAATCATTAATCTAATGAAACTGGTAATAACTCTTGGGGATGTGGTTCTGGGTGAAATCTCAACTCAGCTAGAGACACGCTGTGCAGCCTGTCCGTTCAGGCAGTGATTTGTCATCTGCAGGATGGAGGCACCTGGAATGAAACTCGATGCTGCTTCTTGGTGGGGAGCAGGCTGGGAAGGTTTGCTGGTGGAGCTGCACACTCAGCACTGCACCAGCAGCCCGGGCTGCCCCAGGACAGGGATGGGCAGGGGTGGCCTTTGAGAGAGAACCTATAAAGCCTGAAGTCTCCTGGTCAAACCTGACACTTGGAGCCAGGTGTGGCAGCACCTCTGCAGCAGTGTGAGATGTTCCTCCAGGTGGTTTCACTGTCAGAGGCCAAGGGGAAATGCAGGTGCTCATTCCCACTCTCGGCAAGGAGATGAGAAAGAGCAGCCAGCAGAGAGGCAGAGGTTTCTGCTGCCAGGAAAGGGGCTTCCAGTAATTGGCCCCCTTTGCAAGTAAGCCTTGGAAAGGTTTACCCCTGCCTGGGGGTGGTGCACCCTGGTGTCCACGGTGGCACCTTGCCACTGCTCAGCCAGGGACGTACCCCACACCAGGGGTGTCTGTCTGAGTGTGATGGGGGCCAGCAAGGGCCCGAGCTGCCCCTGCAAAACCCAGGGACACAGAGCCACAGCCATGCTCTGTTAAACCACACACCATTTTGTTGTCTTTATGGCTGGAGGCTTTCATGAGAACATGCAGTTTTTGTCTGCGCTCCAGCAAGAGGAAGAAGGATGCTTATAATCTGGTGCTGGAGAAATTGGCTGAGAATCAGAGCTCTGTGCCAGCCCCCTTTGCTCTCCCAGAATCTGCAGCAGAGATGCCTGGGAGCTTTTCTTAACCGTTCTTTTTGCCACAAAAAAAAAAAAAAAAGCTGCTAAGTCAAAACCTAAACAGTTTGCAAACTAAAGTTGATTTTGATGAACCTTTGGATTTTAAAGTGTTTGGGGGAAAAGTTTCATTGTTGACAGAACACCTTCTCTCAGCTGTGCTGATGAACAGGCTGGAAAATGAGTCAGAATGTGAAGGCTTAATTGCTTCAGGCCTAGCATGTAAAAAACCCCAAAATTAATAGGGCTGAATTCTTGGAAGACTACATTTCCATAGACACCAAATAATTTACTGAGAGATGATAAGATGTTGGTCTTTCATCCACACAGGAAGAGCATTTTATATTTTA
The DNA here is from genome assembly GCF_012460135.2 of Molothrus ater. Classification (NCBI taxonomy): domain Eukaryota; kingdom Metazoa; phylum Chordata; class Aves; order Passeriformes; family Icteridae; genus Molothrus; species Molothrus ater. The sequence goes on along the minus strand of NC_050493.2, from coordinate 372,712 downwards.
AAATCTCTTCAGGGAAAGAGAACCATTCCTGGCTTGTCTGTAAGCAGGAATTCCTTCCAGACAGGCCCACGAGGTGTTTGTGTGAGCTGGGCAGGCTCTGAGAGGGACCAGAGCTGATTTCAGGATGGCAGCCCTGTGTGCCCAGGGGTCCCACTCCCCAGCACACCCTGGCCAGGAGCCTTGCCCAGGGACACCTTCCCAGGCAGCCACTGTGGATGTGGGGAGACTCTTACTGTGCAGAGATCCAGCTCCCTTGCGCTGTGCTTTGCCTTCCCTCTCTGCCCAGGCTGGCACGGGGTGAGTGACCGTGCCAGCTCTGGGAGCTCCCCATGAGATCTGCCCAGCACTGAGCCCTGCTTTAGCTGCTGCCTCCTCAGAGGCCTCCCAGGATGATGCTGGTTATCCCGCTGGTTTTATGCACTTCCGAGGGGGCAGAGGGAGGAAAGTTTATGGCTGCATTTATGAGGGGCTTGAGATTATCTGCATACGCTAGAAAAATCACAGAGGCTATATAAAAAAGGGAAAGTGCCATCCCTCGGCAAGCGGAGTGAATTGGTATTAGCCTGCAGTCAAAGAGGATCTTAAATTATTGTTGTCTTTTTGTATTGCTGTACAGTAGTTTAAAGATAAAAGCCATCTGGGAAGAGTTGAGATAAGTTGTGGGGGGAGCCAGCCGAGCCCAGAGCGCAGAGCTCAGACACTGACTGCAGCGTGCTGGAATGAACCCGCTGCCTGCCAGGGTTTGTGCTGCACCTCCCTGGGCTCAGGGCCATGAAGCTGCAACACCCAGGGCTAAATCCTACCTGAGTGCTCCAGCCTCTTCCCCACAGCTGCCTCTGCAGGTCCTGCTAACTGCACCTGCCTGTTGCAGACACCTGCCCATGAAGCAGCTCTGGCTATAAATACGCTTGCTGTCCTTGCTGTGTATTATCCCTGCTCTTTCCCCAAAACAGAAGCTGCACGCCCTGAGCTGGCTTGTCCCCATGTCCCTGTTGCCTGTGACATCTTCTCCATCACTGGCATCACAGACTAGGGGAGGTGTTTGTTCCTTCTCTCCCAGTGCTGGGGCGTGTGGCTGGGCATGTGGTGAGTCTGGCTGTGCTTGGGCACGGGGGACACGGCTGAGGTCTCGCCCAGTGGAGGAAGGGGGATTGCAGGGCTCCATCCCAGCTGATTCTGGGGATGCAAGTGAGGCCTTTGCCTGGCCCAGTGCTGACTGCAGCAAGGCTAACAGAGTGAGAAGCCCTCAAATCAGCTGGCCCCTGCCTGGGTTGGTAATTTAAACATGAGTTTATTTGAAATAATTAATTTAGCCTGCAGCGGAATGGCGCAGGTAGAGCAGCAGGAGGTGGCATGTGTTGGGAAGGGGAGATGGTGGCACTCCTTGTGCTGAGGAGCCAGGAGTGCCAGCCTCATTGGCAGCCCTGCTCCCCTCTCCCCTGCTGCTGCCACCCATGGCTCAGTCCCACAGGATGGTCTGGGAGCATTGCTCCAGGCTGGGGTCACTGCCTGAACATACCAGTGGCATTTTGGACCTTTCCTGGGAGGAGGGAGGAGGAGGTTTCTGGCAGTTTTACGCCATGCAGGGAGTGTGTTGGGCCCCAGGAATGCCAAAGCAGTTCCACACAGCCAGGTGTATGGCAGCCTGCAGAGAGTGGTGAGCAGGAGCAGCACACTGTTGGAGAATCTCCCTGCTGGGGCTGTTGGGAAGGCAGCAGGAACACCCAGGGCTCCTCTGCCAGGGGCAAAGCCTGGGTGACAGCAGTGCTGGCTGCTGAGCCCCTTGCAGCTGGGCAATGGGGCACGGCGAGCACAGGCTGGGCTGAGCTCGGTCATGGTGCCAAGCCAGAGCACTCTGCTTTGCAGACCTGCCCAGGAGGGAGAGCCAGGGAGCAGCCCCAGCACAGTGCTGGGCTGGTGGTGGGCACAGGGGGCACGATCTGTGCTGCCTGTAGGGCTGAGGGCTGGAAATCAGCCCTCCTGGCAAGCATGGAGGCATTACTATAATCTAGTCTGCAGGAGATAAAAGCTCAACGAGCTTTGTGGAGTCAGACAAGGATAAGCACTGGCAAAGTCTGGAATGTTTTTGCAAATGATAATGGCTCTCCTTAATAAAATGCCAATCACAACAGTGGGCAGGGCTGAAAGCAGCGGCAGCAGAGGCCTCATGGCCACCCCAGCCTGGGAGCAGCCGGGTGGCAGGGGCTGTAGCTGGCCATAACACTGATCTGGCAGCCCGAGGCCTGCCCAGCTCCACCTCAGGCAGCAGCACTCACCAACCCCAGCACCTCACCAGGGCCCATTGCCACCCTCCATCAGCTGGGAGCAGCAGCCCACCCCAGGGGCAGTGCCAGGACTGACCCTGCTGCTGCTGCTGCCATGTGGGGGACAGTGCTGAGAGGGACTTCTGACCTGTGCCAGCCCTGCTGGGACTGAGTCACTGCACCTGCGGGGCTGGAGCACAGCTCAAATCCAACAGGACAGGCGCAGAGCAAGGGAGTCTGAGAAACTATTGCTGATTCCCCAACGGCCTCAAAATATGTCTTTGTGTGGTGCTGCTTTTTGAATTGCTGCATTCACACAGCAGCTTGAGGGGAGTGATAAGGCTCATGAATATGGAAATTTTTCTCAGATGGGGGAAGAGGGTTTGCTGGGACCTGGGGTGCTTTCCTGAAGCGCTCCTATCCTGCCTTTCTTGGAGCACAGGAACTGATGTCTGAAGCAGCCCCGAGTGCTCACATCCACCCTGGCTCTTGACCAGGGGCCCAGGGAAGAGTGTGGGGGAGCTCTGTGAGGATAACATTACCTGTGCCTGTGTACAGAGAGCCAGTTTTCCAGCAGCCACGGTGGGGCTGGGCTGCACGCCGTGCTCTGCAGAACAGGCTCCTTCAGCTCAGCACACACTGTCCCCGCCGGCAGCACACCCAGCATCCTGCTCTGTGCCTGCTGCAAATGGCTTTGAGCGCTCCTCTCCTTGCTAATCTCCCTGCCAGCTCGAGGCTAAACTTCCCCTTGCTCCCTGCAGCCATCTGCATGCAGCCAGAGCCTATGGCTCAGGAGAGACAGCAGGAGCCCTGCTGCAGGTGGGGCTCTGTGTGCCCCAGCCACACTCTGTGGCAGCATGACTTGGTGTGTCTTGGAACCCCCCACCAGTGCTGGCCTGGTTCAGTTCTGCCCAGGTCCTCAGATGGCTCCAGGGCTCAGTGCCAGGAGCCCCCAGTGCCACAGGGCTCAGCATCCCAGTCCCTGGAGCCCTTCAGCACTGAGTGCCCCCAGTCTGAGCTGTGGGGGACAGTGCCCACCGCTGGGCATGGGGCTCAGCACGGGTGCTTGCTGCACGGCTGCTGTCCCCTCCATTGGGCATGGGGCTCAGCACGGGTGCTTGCTGCACGGCTGCTGTCCCCTCCATTGGGCATGGGGCTCAGCACGGGTGCTTGCTGCACGGCTGCTGTCCCCTCCATTGGGCATGGGGCTCAGCACGGGTGCTTGCTGCACGGCTGCTGTCCCCTCCATTGGGCATGGGGCTCAGCACGGGTGCTTGCTGCACTGCTGCTGTCACCTCCATTGAGCACGGGGCTCAGCACGGGTGCTTGCTGCATGGCTGCTGTCCCCTCCATTGGGCATGGGGCTCAGCACGGGTGCTTGCTGCATGGCTGCTGTCCCCTCCATTGGGCATGGGGCTCAGCAAAGGTGCTTGCTGCACGGCTGCTGTCCCCTCCATTGGGCATGGGGCTCAGCACGGGTGCTTGCTGCATGGCTGCTGTCCCCAGCTGCGGCTCCAGCCTGCTCTGCACACTTCCACTGGTTATTGATCGCTCTAAAAATCTTTAAAGATTAACTTCTGGGAACAAATATGACATCTTTATGGAGAGCCAGAACAAGCTGCTTTAACATTCGGGTGGCTGCTTTGCTGCACAGAGACATCTGTTTGCAGCAGGACACGCAGAGCAAATGATCTGTCAGCGTTCAGGGGGCGTCCTACGAGCAGCTGCTCCCCTTGATGGCAGGCACAGGTAACCTTGCCATCCGTGCAGCTGCACGACTTGCACTTGTCACACTTGTTACTACACCAAGCTCCTGGCATGTGCTGTGAAGCCAGCCAGTGTTTTCACTGTGTTCAGCCTCCAGTGGAAAGCCAGGTAGGGCATGGCCTTCCAGAAGCTTGGAGGAGGGAGCAGCTGGCAGCAGCAAACCCAATCCTTTGGATTAACTTCTTTGCCACAGCTCGAGAGAGCTTTTCTTGTGGCCACAATGCAGAGCACACCTGGGAGCAGGGGACTCTGGCACCCCAGGGGTACGGGCACCACGGTGCAGGACACTGGAGTCTCCACAGGGTTCTGCTGCAGGAGGATAACCTGCTGCAAAGAAATAACTGTCCTGGTGCAAAGCCCAGCCTGGGGCAGGGCAGCAGACTGTGTGAATGAAGGCACCTTTACCCAGCAGTGAATTGTCATTAGAAATCACTCAATGATTTATGTCAGGAAGAGCAAGTCACATAGTAGGTCATCCTGCTCCTCTCACTAGCCATCATTTGTGCATTCCCTCTGGGATATTTGCCAGGGATCTCCAATCCACCTCATGCTGTGGAGTTTTCCCCCTTTCCCTGGGATGGCAATTCCCTGACTAACATGTTTGCTTCCAGAAAACTTTCTCCAATATTCAGTCTGCGTTTTCCTTATGTTAATTTCTTGCCTTTACAGCACCTGATTAATAACTCTGTCTATGCCACTAGAATATTTGCAGGCCCTTGCCATTGATGCGAGGACACTTAATAGAAGAGAGGTGTCTGTAGGTCTAATTGCTAAATGAAGCAGTGAGGAACATTCTCTGTTCCCCTGGGTTCTGCAGGAGCAGCAGATGTTTCTGTGGTCTGACTGTGTCACAGTTATGATCCCCTGGGCTGGCTCCAGCTTTCTGGTCACCCTTGTGTTCCCTTCCACAGGCTCCTTGTCCCAGGGAATGCTGCTTCCACAATGCAATCCAGAAATGGGACAGGGTTTCTATATGGGTTCTTACTGACTTGCAAATTAGGGTAAAAACCCACAGGGAAGATGCCCAACAGTGAGTGCCTGGGGGTCCAGGTTCCTTGGCCCCGCTGTCCAGGTGTGTGTGCATTTGGCACTCCCCACCTGTTGTTGAATCCGTCAGTTCTCTCTCTGTTTCCCCAGCTCTGGGTGTTGCTTTTGCTCCCCAGCACGTGGCAGTTCCTCCTCCACAGACACATAATGCTGTGCATCCCCAAGCAGGAGCTGAAGTCCAGCCCAGTGTGCATTTCCCAGTTATCCCAGTTTCCCTGTGGCACTGCTGAGGCCGATGTCCCTGTGCAGCCCGGGGTGCCAGCTGGGCAATGCTGAGCCTGGGGATCAGTGTGTCTCCTGCTGCTGCCCAGGCATCTCCTCCATGCAGCAGCTTGCAGGAGCTCAGTTCCCCTCCTCGCCTGAGACTTTGCCAGCCTCAAAGTAAAAGGAGGCTCCAAAAGGTCTTCTGACCCCCTGCAAGGCTCCCCAGCCTTCTTGAGTGGAAGGAAAGGATCCATTAATGTTTGGCTTCATTTCTGTTTATCAAAGAGAAAAAAGCTTTTGTCAAGCATCAAAGTGGCGATTCAGGACACAAAGCAACTGCTGTGCCGTGGGCTCCTGAGGAACCTGAGGAAGGAAAACACTTGTTCAAAATTCCCCACTAAACTGGTGAATCTGAAGACCCCAATTTGTTAAAAGAAGAGGATCAAGAAATTCCCTGTCTGCTGTAAGCCTCTCTGGAGTCTGGAGCTCTATCCAGGTCTGAAATCCTGGGCAAAAAGGATACCAGCCTTGCACCCTGAGGGGATTTGGGACTCCAGGCTGGAGCTGGAGCTGGAGCCAGCTGTGCACAGAGCCCTCAGACCAGAAAGCCCCAAACTGGCTGAAGCAGCTGCAAGGGAAATGTAAAATAAACATGTGGCCTGAAGTCCGGATGTGCAGTTCATTTTAAAACCTAATAACTCCAGATAATTGATAGTGGAGTGCAGTATTTTCCATGCGTTGGATTACGAGCGTCTGTCGCTCACCAGAAGCTGTAACCTTGAGCTATGAGACATTATTGGCAGTATTTAACACAAATCTGTTTTCCATCATTGTCAAATCTCACTTCAACATGCACCACAGGAAGAAAGCCGAATACTAAATTGATTTCTCTAATGGGAAGTGTTCTTCAGGAGATACCGACCCATGTGGAGATGCATTAATAGGATTACAATGGAACCTTTTTATTTTGCTTTATTTTTAATGGAGATTTCCTATTCTGACACACCTGTGAGATGCTGCTCGGCCACAGACATGGCAAGACAAGGCAGGGCAGTGTACCGCGAGGGGAGCGTCTGTCTCTGGAGATGCAGCTCCTGAGCTACAGTGGGACTGTAACTGTGGTGGCTCTGCCAAGCTGTGGCTGCCGGGAGCAGCCTGGAAACAGCAGCATTCACCAAACACCAAGGGAGAGCTCACCAGGCACTGCTGACTGGGAGCAGGTGCTGCATCCTGCTGGCACCTGGCAGCGCCCAGGACATCCCTTCCTCTCCTGACCCAGCAGCCCTTGGGAGGGCCTGGAGAAGCATCTGGAGAGAAGCAGAGGAAAAGGGAGCCCAGTCCCAGCATGGAGATGGGTGTGGAAGCCCGGGGCCCAGCACCAGCCTGTCCCAGTGCTGGTGCTGTGCCCAGGCAGCCAGTGGCCAGAGCAGTGGTATCGGCAGCGCTGGCCACCACCGTCCCCACAGGCTCCAGGTGATCAGCCTGGGGATAGCTGGTGCCAAGCAGGCGGGAGGAAGGTTTGCCTTCTCCAGGAGAGTGGGAGTTCTGTAAGCGACAAGGTAATTACCTTACTTCAGCATAAGCTGATTGACAGGGAGCTAATTGACATTTTAAAAGTTACTGTTTGTTCTGTCCAGGCTGGAGAGAGTCCCATGAACTTCTCTCACTTCCTCCTGCTGACACTGCCTGAGCTGAGGCTTGGCTGGGAGTCCCAAGCCTGGGCAATTGAAACCTCACAGCTCTTCTGGGGTCTGTCCAGTGGGATGAGGAGCTGGGAGCTGCACCCACCCCGCAGGGCTGGGGGCTGTGCCTCAGCCCTTGAAGAGCAGGTTCACCTGGCAGCTGCTGACTCTGACATAGCTGGCGCATGACAGTGCCACATTAAAATGTCTGTGTCAGAGCTGTGGGCCACTGCAAGGTTGTTTACAAGTCTGACAGGCAAAGCTGAACCTTTCCGTGATTTGCTGAGGATTGATGTCTGTAAACACCGAGGGGATGTGCAGGAGGCACAACGGGTAACGGGGCCGTGCAGGGCAGAGCCTCCGCAGGCAGAGGGTTCGCTCCTCACAGCTGCCTGCAGGGCTGGACGCCGCTGCCAGCTGGGTGTGCAGCAGGCTCCGTGCCACACAGGGGCTGGGCTGCACTCAGGGATGCTGTTCAGGCAGGGAAGAGCCACCAACCAGTTGACAAACAAGGCTTTATAGAGTGACAGGGGCACATTACATGTTTCCAAAGGCAGTATGGTATGCTCTGGAGCTAATTTGAAGGAAGGTTTTGGATTCAGAGACAATGCCGCTCTGGCATACCCTGACATAAGTGATGCCGTTGCCGTGGCAACTCCCCAAATCTTCTCTTCTGCTCTCAAAACCCACCTGGGTCTCCAGCTGCCCTGGGAGTGCTCAGGGCTAGTGCTGCACACCCTCTCCCTGGGCAGCTGCCTTTGGCTTTGGTCAGCAAGGCTCATCCTGCTGGTCCTGTGGCTCCAGCCCATCAGGCACCTGCACTGCTTTGCTGCAGCTGCCCCACTTCTCTGCTGCCCGTGCAGCACTGGGCCCTGGGTAGGTATAAACAAGCTGCCACTGTGATGGATAAGAAAATCACAGCGTCAGTTAGAGCAGATTATAGCTTTTTTCTCCCCTGACAGGAAGGAGATGTCTCTCCATACAAGCCTGAGGTTGCTCAGGGCAGCCACAACCTTCATCCGTCACTGCTAGTCCCCAAGCACTCCTCAGCCAGAGATGCATTTGGTGGGAAATGCATCCACGTGGGCTGAAGCTTTTAAGGTGATCGGAGCTGATGCAGACCATGCTGCCCTGAGCTCTGTCTCAGGCAGGAAACTTGTCCTGCTGCCTCCAAAGAAGCATGGCCTGTCCCTTCAAGCTGCAAAAGGCACAGCAAATATGGAGAGTCTGGAAAAGTCCCAGGTGACAGTGGGAAAAGTGACTTGGCCCCAGCCAGCATGTGTGCCCAGACTGGCTGCAGCTCTCGGGCCCATGCAGCTGGGATGCAGTGTGAGCACCTGCCCGTGCTGTGGGCAGCCGTGATAGATTCAGACTGAGCATCACCTTAGGGAGCCAGAGGAGCTGGGTCTGCCTTAAAGCAAGGTGTTCATGACCAGTCAGATATCACAGAAACATCTAATGGGATTACTTGTGATGCTGAGAGTGTTAGGTCTGCTTCAGCTTTGTCCTGTGCTCAGCACAACCACGAAAGGCAGAGCTGCCAAGTGTCCCGTGTGGTAGAGCCCCTCGAGGACATGGGGGTCACACAGGAGCAGCAGCTGGGACTGGGCTGGGGTGATTGTTCCTGGCAATGTGAGCAGGTTTCCCTGGAGGCTGGTGCCCTCCTGGCAGAAGCTGCAGGTGCAGATACGCAGTGCTGGCGGCACAGCACACACCCGTGCCAGGGACATCCCTCCCCACAGTGCCCCGGCGACACTGGGGCCCCTGGGCTCCGGGGGATGCCCTCCTCGCTGGGTGCGAGCCCCCTGAGGGGCACAGGCCGTGCAGCATTTGCTGCGAGTGCAGCGGAGTGCATCGCCTGTCAAGCAGCATCGACCCGGGTCTGTCTTACCTGAACCAGCCGTGGCCCCGAGCAAGTGCCAGGAAGACATTCCACTTAACAAGCGCAATTAGGGCTGTGACACAGCGGCAGGAAAGGAGCTCGGCAGCGGTGATTAATGCTCTCACACCTCTGTGTGCTGCAGTGGGGCTGCACGCCTGCCTCTGGTGCAGAACGGCCGACCCTAGGCCCTGCTTACACCTGTTTGCTGGAACCTTTCAAACACAGAGGAGAAACATTTCCTCTAGGAAAGTCTGTGGAAATGCAGTGCTTGCTGCTGGAACCGGACCTGTCCCTGGCAGCCAGGAGCCAGGGCAGGCGTGCCGTGGTGCTGCCCTGCAGTGACAGGGCAGGAGTGGCACTGGGATGTGTGTGCCACAGAGGCTGCCTGTGGCAGGACAGGGCACAGGCTGGCAGGCTGGTGGCACACGGTGCCACTGTCAGCTGGAATGGAGCCACTCACGTTACAGAACCTGTTTCCTGTTGAGGCTGTGCCCATTTTCCTTCCATGTAACCTGGGGCTTCTTCAGCTCCTTCCCAGCCGTGCCGTCCCAGTGCCGCTAGCCCCGTGTCTCTGCAGGTTGTGCTTGTGGTCCCAACCTGCTGCTGGTGAGTGCCGGAGATTTCATTGTCTCTTTGCTAATGGATGTGGGCATTAACATGATTATTTTGCATAGTAATTGGTGGCATGTGTAGCAAGGAGATCACCATGTGAGGAATGAGAAGTGAAGAGGTTTAGGGAAGCAGGATGCTTGGGCGTTGAGGCAGGGTGTTTGAGTGCCACGAATCGGTGCTCTGTGGCCAGGAACCCGCCCGCTGCGAGGAGCCTGCTTGCCGTGCTGCCCTGGCTGGGCTGTGGCTGCCCTGGCTGGGCTGTGGCTGCCCTGGCAGCCGCTGCAGTCGGGGTGCCAGCCCCGTGGTGGCAGGTGCCCAGTGCGCCGGGTGGCATCCGCCACAGGCAGTGGCGGGCGGAAGCTTTCCCTCCCACGGCACCATACGGAGAGGCTTCTGTCACTGTGCCACTGCAGAGAGAGGAATTTAAAAGTGTGACAAGGCAGGTTCCTCTGAACTGCCTCCAAATACCCGCCTAAGAATAGCATCTCCCTCCAGAAGGGTGGCTGGCTCCGGGCTCTCGGCTCCATCCCTCCTCCTGTCAGCCTGCGGGCTGTGACCAGCTGCTGGCATCGATGTCTGAGGGGCAGGGTGGGATCTGGGAGTCACACAGACTGCACGGATCTTCTGCAACAGAAATCTGCACTCCACCTGCACAAAAGCGGGAGTCGTGGATTTATTCTCCAGCTCCTTCCCCTGCTAATAGCAGGCCCTCTGCTCTGCCTGTGATGTCTGGGCACAGCAGCTTTACCAGGTGATAAACCTGGCTCAGTGAAGCCAGACCTTGTGTCAAACACAGCAATATTCCCCAAGCACAGCCCCAGCAGTGCGCAGCCTAATGCAGCTCAGGAGGTTAGGCAGTAGAGCCCCTGTGTCCTGTCAGCTGAGAGACAGCAAATCTGGTGCATGTGGCACGGGAAAGGAGGAAAGAAGCTGGCAGGGGTTTCCTCCCTGTGTGCCTTCCACTGCAGACATTTACCTTTGAAGCAATGTGCTGGAAGGTTTCCTTGCTGATTAAAGCCCAGCATTAGTATGCAGATGAAAACATGAATCAGCCTAGATGAGGCTTTCTGGGCAGTAGTGGAAGTCAAGGATTTAATCTAGCCTGATCTTGGACATGGTTTAAACTCTTCAAAACAAGAGCATGTAACCTGCTGAAAAGGTTTCATTTCAAGAAACCTCCCTGCCAAGAAGCTCCAGCAGCTTCTGTTTGCCTTTGCAGTGATGGCTGGCAGTGGTGAAGGGCCTGGCATTAGTCCCTGCACCCCGTGCTGCTGCAGCAGCCCCCAGCTGCTGCCAGGACAGATCCTGGCACCCCTCTGTGCCCCTGGGCTGTGCTGCTTCACTCCAGCACCTGGCTGAACCTGTTCATCTGAAATGCAGTGGTCTGAGCCTTCAGCCAGCTCCAGCTGAGCCACCACAGCCCTCTCCCAGGACTGTGGTGATGAGCAAGTGAGCTTACTGCTGCTGCTCAGGGACCTTGAGACCTCTCTTCTGTTTGCCTTCTATTGCTTGTGGGAAAGCCCTGCTTCATGCTCTCCCTGTACCTTTGCAGGACCCCCACAGCTGTTTATGGGACCAGGACAGCTCCAGCCATGCTGGAGTTCTGAACCTCATCCTTTCAAGTTGTAGTACTAATTCATAAAGAAACTAATTGTCATCTCTGTGCCAGGTTCTGGAATTTCTTCTGCCAAATCCTGCATATATCCCTTTGATAGAGAGGCCAAAGCAGTGGAAGTGCCAGCTAAGTCACAAGTTTTGATGAGAATTTGCAGAAGCTCAGATTGCCTTGAGAGTCTCCAAATCCAAAGAGAATTCATGGGCTGCAAAGTCAATGAACTGCCCCCCCTGAGGGCACTTGGGGTAGGCAGAGGTGATAATGTGTTTGGTGGCCACAGCTCACAGAAGCAGCTCACAGCCAGGGTGGGGCAGAGAGAGGGGCCCCTCCTCACTGCCCATGGCCCAAAAGGTTCCTTGGCCAGGCTTCGGTGTGGCAGTGGTCCTGCCTTGCTGGCAGGGAGCCGTGGGGAGCATGGGCTGCCCTCAGCAGCTCCCGGGATGGCGCGTGGGCACAGCAGCCCCCAGGCCCCAGCACAGTCAGGCTGTTCTGGGCAGCAGGAGGGGGGCAGACAGAGAGGGAATGTCTCTGGACAGAAGACCAGCTGACTTGATCAGCAAGCACTTAATTAGTCTCTGTGTAAAGCCTCCATCCACAGCAGCTGTACACAGGAGCTGTGAGGACAGGAAGAATCCTTCAGCAAGAACAAGCAGCGAGACTGTGGCTTCCCAGACCTTCCCTCCAGAGTTAGAAAGCCTTCACACCAGGAGCACAGCCAAGAACTGCTGGCAATGCCAGGCAGCCGAGCACAGCCCTCGCTGCTCCATCCTTGTGCATAAATTACCTCCGGGCTCTGAGCTAAACAAAGGGCCCTGAAATAATTCTGCATTTTAATAAAGTCAGCATTCGTGCCACTGTCGTCCTTACAGAAAGAGAATTTGCATTTCCTGCTGCCAGCTCACCCCACACAGCCCACTGGCACTGAGGCCAGAGCACTCGCCTGTGTTCACACCAAGGACAATGTTAGATTTTGTTTCTTAATCACGGTGACACAGGGTAGAGCCTCCCAAAGCCCCAGACTAGAGAGCACACCAGCATCTCCAGAGCCCTCCAGTGTTCAAGGGTGTCTGAAAGCAGCGCTCTCCAAAACACTTGCTCTGGTGGCTGTGCATCTCCTTGTGTCCCCCTGGATCCCCTGGCAGCAGCCTGTGGGCAGGCTCCTGCCCCACGGCTCTGAGAGCTGGTGCTTGCACTGCTGGTCTGCATTCCTGGGAAATCTGGAAAGAAACAAACCACAGTTTCTCCCTCCCAAAGGGAAGGGATCCCCTGGGCTTAGAGTCTGCCAGCAGCTGTGCCTCCAGCAGGCAGCATGCACTGAGCAGGTGAGCAGCATCAGCATTCTGTGCAGGTGCTGATGGGTGCTGGGCAGGTGCTTCCCCAGGCAGGCAGAGCAGAGCCGTGTCTTCCTTCCCTGTGATGGGCCTGTCACCCCTCTCATTCCCTTCTCAGCCCCCTGTGCTGCACACACAGGCCAGGGGGGCTTGTCTGGCCTGAAGCACTCTGCCTTTCCACTTGGAGCTGGGGCCAAAGCTCCAGAGTGTGTCCTGCTGAGGGCTGTGGGGCTGCTGCAGCAGAGGGGGCCCTTGCCTGCTCCAGGGTTTACTGTGAGGGTCCTCAGCCCACCAGCTCTGTCCCACCAGCGCTGGGTTGCTATGGGCTGAGCAAAACCCTGGCTGCAGCAGCCCCCGTGCATCCCTGCAGGGCCCCCCGTGGGTCCCCCTGCCAGCTCTGAGTTCCATCCCACTCCCCTCTGCTGGAGCCAAGCCCTGCTGTGGGGGATAGGTGCGATCGCAGCTCTCAGCATGTTCAATTACTGCCAGTTAATGATGATTAATTTACAATTAGGGGCCTCTAAAGGGTAGTGTGTCTGTTAAATAAATATTGATCTTTCATTTGTGGCCACAGATATATTGCCCCAGTTATGCGAAGCACTGCAGCAGCAAAGCCAGGCTCTCCCAGAGAGACTCCCTGCAGAACCCGAGCTCACAGGGCTCTTGGGGACTGGGGGCTGCCCAGTGCAGGGGACTGGCCTTGCCTCATCTCGGGAACCTGGGCTCCCAGGGCTGGACAAGGATCATGATATCTGGGGTGTTTCAGTGCTGACTGGATGTGCTCAGTCCCATTGGTCCTGTTCCCATTTGCAGAAGGGGTGTGGGAATGGGGATGCTGGAGCTGGTGCTTCCCTCTTGCATGACCCTTAATTGGCCTTGTAAAGTAAACAAATTGTCCAGAGGCTCCACTAGCAGCCTGACGACAAACTCCTCACTGAACATAGAATGTGTTTTCCACCCCCATCCCAGCCATGCTCTGGAGTCTCTGGCCAGCGTGGCCATGCCACTGCCCACACATGCATGCCACACTGTGGGCTACCTCACTTCTATCCGTCTGAGCCCACTCTCCAAGAGGTATTTTTCTAAAAATCCCTCATCAATTACTTGTAGCCATATAGCTCTTGCCCTTTCCTGAGGCATTGACCTTAAATAAACAAAGGCCATTTCAACTATTTGCCAGAGCCATCCAGTCCTGAATGCTGGAGCGCAGCAGGGATTTCTGCAGGAGTGTAGCACTCTTCTTTCTCACCTGTGATTCTTTTCCACATGCAGATGAGGTGGAAACACCATCCCACCCCACCTCCAGCTGTGTCCCAGGAGTCTCTGAGTGAGCCCTACTCCTTCTCCCTAGCACATTCCCAATCACTGTTCCCTCATCTCCCTTCCCCTCTGCAGTGCATTCCTTGGAAGCAGACTCACCAGGAGAACACTCTCTGGCTTTCTCTTTTATTTGAGGCATGTGTTTGGAACAGTGCTTTTGTTCCAAATGAACACGTTGATTCATTCAGAAGTGCAGTTTCTGTTTTTGAATCAGCAGAGCTGTTTATGCTCATAGTGTCCATAAAACTGTTATTTTAGTCCTGACACTGATGCTTATGAATAAAATTTAGATCTCATTCAGAAGAACATTAGCTGTAGCTATTTGGCTTCTTGTTAAAGCATTAATTTTTATTGAGACCACATTGCCAAGCAGCTCCTTCTGCATTTTGCAGCAACCAAGTACCTCAAAGTGGAGACTTGGGTAGGACCAGATTGCAGCATGTGTCCCCCAGCCCCTTGGCTCCAGCCGCTCCATCTGCAGATGCTGGATGATGGTGGGAACCTCCCAGTTCCCCAGGTGAGCAGGGCACCATTCTCAGGGCAGATGCTGGGGTCTGCCAGAGGCCTCAGGAGCTGACGCAGCAGTGCTTGCTCGTGCTGGGTGGATGTTGGATGTTCTGGTGCCAATTAGCTCTCCTATGTATTTATTGCACCTTTTTGCTCGAAGCAAGCTGTTAAATGTCAGAAACACTTTAGCATTTTAGCAGAAAGATAATTTTTAATAGATTCCACCTACAAAAAGGAGCTGACTGGCAGAATATTAAACTCAGGGAGATTTATTTTTACTCTGTGCCTCCAAACAGCTTGAGATAACCATTTTTGCATGGCTCCTTGCTGATTAATGCTGCTGTCTCTTGCCTGTCCTCCTCACTCGGTGCTGTGGCAGCTGTGGTCTCTCACATCCCATTAACCTTGTCTGCAGAAGGGATACCTGGCCAAAGCGAAGAATTAGCCCTTGTAATTAGGAATGTAAACATCTCACACTGCCTGCTAACATCCACACATCCTTCCCTGCCTGCTACCAGTGCTTGTTAGGGCAGGATACCCCCAGACAGGCTATTCCTATCATCAGCTTCCCTCGTACCAGCTTTCAATAATTTCTAGTTGAAGAAAAGCCCAAATAAAGCCCAAATCAAACCCAAAGTAGCTTTAGTTCTTCAGGGACTAAGGTGGATGTTCTGTCAGTGCTGGTTTTGCTCTCAAAAAGTGCACTGGCATCTGGTGGGGTTTGCTGGGACTGTGGAGTCTTTCGTCTTCCTCAGCAGAGCTGATGGATGCCTGGGATTCATGGCTGGCACTGGCCAAGCAATTGTTGTTAGTGGTGGTGATGTTTTGTCCTGGGCACTGTAGCTGGTGGCACAGCACCAGGCCAGCTGCAGGGATGGCACCTGGCACCTCTGCCTGTGGCCCAGGTTTGATTTTTGGGTGAAGCTGTATCAGTCTGTTCTCAGTATGAGCAGTGACTCCCTAGTGCAGGATGGAGCAAATGAGTCATTGTTCATAATACAGCAGCTTCTGAAAATTCAGGTGACTTTATTTGTTTCTCGGTGATATAATGAGCTGTTTTGAGTGATGCTAGATTTAATGGCTAAATCAATGTGTGTGTTTAGTGTTAGCCTTTATTTTAGCACTAAGTGACATGAGATAAGCAGACTTAGAGAGTGTTAATTGGTTTGTGTTTAGCATTTACACTAATCAGACTGTGCAGTGCTGCCCAGAGCTCTTCAACACTAGTGATTCTGTTTATCCAAACCAGGAATTGTTTACTCTATTGACTGGAGTGGCATCAGGCTGTTTTTTCACTCACTTGGATGTTACACTACATGTGTGAATTAACAGAGAGCCCTGGCTAACCCTGAGTGCTGCTGCACACAGCGTGTGGGGAAAGGTGGCTGAGCAAACCCTGCTGAGACAGAATGCAGCAGGGCCCCTGTGCAGGCACAGCAGGACCAGCAGGGCAGCCCCCCTGCCTTCGTGCTCCTGCCCTCACTGCGAGCAGGGAGGGAGGCAGAGGAGGCTCTGCTCCCCATCCCAGCCCTCTTCCAGATGGAGCTCCCATCACTGTGATCAGGGCAGCAGGCAGAGGAGGCTCTGCTCCCCATCCCAGATGGAGCTCCCATCACTGTGAGCAGGGAGGGAGGCAGAGGAGGCTCTGCTCCCCATCCCAGCCCTCTTCCAGATGGAGCTCCCACCACTGTGAGCAGGGCAGCAGGCAGAGGAGGCTCTGCTCCCCATCCCAGCCCTGTCCCAGATGGAGCTCCCATCACTGCGAGCAGGGCAGGAGGCAGAGGAGGCTCTGCTCCCCATCCCAGATGGAGCTCCCATCACTGCGAGCAGGGCAGGAGGCAGAGGAGGCTCTGCTCCCCATCCCAGCCCTGTCCCAGATGGAGCTCCCATCACTGTGAGCAGGGAGGGAGGCAGAGGAGGCTCTGCTCCCCATCCCAGATGGAGCTCCCATCACTGTGAACAGGGCAGGAGGCAGAGGAGGCTCTGCTCCCCATCCCAGATGGAGCTCCCATCACTGTGAGCAGGGCAGGAGGCAGAGGAGGCTCTGCTCCCCATCCCAGATGGATCTCCCACCATTGCGAGCAGGGCAGGAGGCAGAGGAGGCTCTGCCCCCCGTCCCAGCCCCCTGCCAGATGGAGCTCCCATCGCCCCATTCCTGCATGGAGCCACTCAGCAGCAGGATCACAACACTCTCTTCCCATGGACCGCGCACTGGAGAGCTGTGACACCGGGGTTATGGGCTGAGATGTGGGGCTGTGCTGCCCAGAGAGGGGAACCCCCAGGTCTGCTGGGCACTGGGGATGTGCCAGGACCCTCCTCCGCAGTTGTGGCTGGGCTGCCTGGCCTGGGCTCACATCCATCCTCTACTGATAGGAGCAGATGTCTGGGCAGGAGCCCACCAGCGCATCCCAGGAGCCAGCAACAGCACACTGGCCAGCCAGCAACACACAGCATGGCTGCTTTCAAAATGGCTTGAAAATTGCCTCACCATTGCTCTGTTCCCATCACCTGGCTGGTTTTATTAAAGTTGGTTTTGGATCATTTAATTTTTATCTAAACATTCACTTCCCAGCTGAGCTCTTGGAGAGCTCTGGCTCCCTGGCTGCTGCTGAGCCCCTGGAAATGGAACTGCCTGTAGGATGTGCTGACAGCCCTTGCTGTGCTGGGAGCTGCCTCCTGAGCTATCCCTGGCCCTTCCCTGTGCAGTTCCAGTGCTCACTTTGCTCCCGGGCCCTGGCTCCTGCAGGGGTAGGTATGGCTCACCTGTGAGAGCCCACGGTGTGCTTCCCCAGCAGGGATGCCCTGGGTAAGAGAGGTCAGGCATGCCACAGGCTGCTCCTGCTCCAGGCTGCTCTAGGCTGCGCTAGGAGGCACAGCAAGATGAATTCCCTTTTATTTTGCCAAGTGCTGTTTTACTGATTTCTGCCAACCAGCCCCAAACTGGGTTGCGGTGCCCCTCAAGTGCCACCCCTGGGGATTCTGGAGAGAACCCAGAGTCACCATTATCTGCAGGGGCATGGTGACAGTCCCTGGGATGGACGTTAAATCACTGTGTGAGGGCAAGCAGAGGGATGTCACTGGGGCTCAGGGAGGAAGCTCTGCGGTACCGTTTGCACTGACTGTGTGATCCGAGTCAGAATGAGAATCATAAATCTTGATTATTCTCTGTCTCAGCTGATTTGAACCAAATGCCTTGGACAGGGATATAGTTCACATCTCGCTGAAAACTGCAAAAAAACTGATTAAATGTACAAACTGATATCAATAGCACTCTATCTCTGTTAATGCCCAAACTGTCAGAGTTTGGGGAGACGATCCTGTGTGGGCGGGCTCTGTCCCAGCCCAGATCAGCTTCCTGAGGGGTTTCAGGGCAGCTTTCTCCCCACTGTTACTTATTTTGGTACTTCGTTCCTGCAATTCTGGCTGTTATTATGATGCTGTCAATTACAGATGGCATCTCTGATTCTGATTGCACTTTGCTTACAATTAAGCATCCTATAGAAAAATGGAAATGCTGGGTCATTAACATAGTGTAATAATAAGGTAAACCATTCAATTATGGAGGAAAAACCACTTTGAATAATAAGGATATTGTATGCCTAAAAGACATTCAGATGCCAGTGTATTACCATTCTTGCATACATAATAAATGAACTTAAACCCAAAAATAATCAACAGAAGCAAATAATAAATAGCTGTGCCCTCGGCAGCAGCCTGGCTGGCATCACTCCCTCCAGGGGCAGAGGAGCAGCTCTGGGGTGGGAATGGGCAAGTCCTGGATCTGTGCAGTCCTTGGCAGTTGTTTTGGGAGATGCCTTGGCCACTGCAGGACTTGTCTGATGCTGGAACTGATGTAGTTCCCACTTGCATGGGGAGGAGGCAGAGGAGGGGCTGGGGCACTGGTGTGCACTGCTGCCTGCAGTAGCAAGGGGAGCACTGGGGCTCTGCCCAGGCATCTGCTGGGCTCCAGAGGCTGGATGCAAGCACTGGTCCTCTGTAGATTAAGCAGTGGGATATCATACTTTGGGCAGTTGAGAGGCTCATGCAGTTGGGAAGATCTCACCACTCAGTGTCTGTGGAGGGATTTGGAGCTGGCTTTGCTAGGAGAGCAAAGAGAGAGCCCATGACCTCCCCACCTGCCCCTTCAGCTGCTCTGCCTGCAGCACCGATGGCTTGCATGGATCCATCTCATTGACAGCTAAAAAGGAACAGGAAACTGCAGGTGTGAAGGTGCAGATGGTCATGCTCCTGCCACCACCTCTGACCTGCCTGGGGCAGGTCCGAGACCTCCGGCCTCTTTGTGCTGGTCCCTCTGCCGTGCCCGGCTGCCAGCGGCGCTGGAGCTCAGCACAGGGTGTGAACGATTACTGCTGTTTTCAGCCTCTTTGGCAGTATCGCTACTCCATAACAATTCCCAGCCTTTTAGCTGTTGATGGCTTACCTATTACTCTGGCACTGCGTTAGGATAACATCCAGATACATCTGAAGAATAGAATTTATTTACTCTTTTCCCTGAAAAGCTTTTAGTATGATACAGCTGTGGTGCTTTCACTTAGGCAGCCATTATTGCCAGGGTGTTTTTCCTGGTAGAATTAAATTTTCCAGAAGATGAAAAAGGACTCCTCAGGATATGCAGCTCCAAACCACTATATTTTAATATTTTATTTCCCTGGTCTTCTTTGGGAAGGGCCCATCCCATCTTTGGGAAACCGGAGTGATTTGGCCACCCAGTTGAGTCTGATCAGTGTTGGATGTCAGCTGCACGGTGTGCACAGAGCTCTCCCCATGAGCTGTGGCTTTCCCACATCCAACTGGCTGTTCCAGGTACTGCAGCCTGCAATGCAAACAGCATCTGTTATTGACAGATAACAGATCCGAAACTTCCACGGCACCACTCAGCAGCCGTCAGAGCCGGCTGGGCGGGAGCAGCCCCGGGCGGGAGCAGCCCCGGGCGGGAGCTGGCCCGGGCGGGAGCAGGCCCGGGCGGGAGCAAGGCCCGGGCGGGAGCAGGCCCGGGCGGGAGCAGGCAGCAGGCCCGGGCGTGAGCAGGCCCGGGCGGGAGCAAGGCCCGGGTGGGAGCAGGCAGCAGGCCCGGGTGGGAGCAGGCCCGGGCGGGAGCAGGCCCGGGCGGGAGCAGCCCCGGCCGGGAGCAGGCCCGGGTGGGAGCAGGCAGCAGGCCCGGGCGGGAGCAAGGCCCGGGCGGGAGCAGCCCCGGGCGGGAGCAGGCCCGGGCGGGAGCAGGCCCGGGCGGGAGCAGGCCCGGGCGGGAGCAGGCAGCAGGCCCGGGCGGGAGCAAGGCCCGGGCGGGAGCAGCCCCGGGCGGGAGCAGCCCCGGGCGGGAGCTGGCCCGGGCGGGAGCAAGGCCCGGGCGGGAGCAAGGCCCGGGCGGGAGCAGCGGCAGCAGGCCCGGGCGGGAGCAGGCCCGGGCGGGAGCAAGGCCCGGGCGGGAGCAGGCCCGGGCGGGAGCAGGCCCGGGCGGGAGCAAGGCCCGGGAGCAGCCCTGGGCGGCAGCAGCCCCGGGCGGGAGTGCTCCTGGACGGGTGTCCCTGTGGGCTCCTGGTGCTCTGCTTGGGGCCGGTGCTGGGGGCTTGACCTGCTGCATGTTGGTATTGATCGCCCAGACTGGAATCCCAAGGGGGTGGGAAGGGAGTGTGTGTGATGGCTGCGGCCAGCAAGGTGCACTGGGTTGCATGTTTCAGAGATGTTTCTGTCCTGCAGAGATTGAGTGTGCATCAGCATTTCATGTAGCTCTGCCCCATACCTGAGCACTGGCATGGGGCAAGAAAAACCAGTGGAAAGTGAGTGAACTGGCACCGAGAGGACTTGAACTCCTGTGCTGAAGGGAAATCTGGACTGGGAGCAGACTAGTTGGACTTGAACATCCTCAGTAAGAGGAGGCAGGCCCCACCCCTGCCTGCCCGTGAGTCCTGTGCTATAACTGTGACTAATACAGTAACTAAATCCAGCAGACAACACGGAGATTCCCAGTGAATAGGATCATGGCCTTCTGTAGGGAATGATAGTGAGACTTCATCAAAATAATTTTGACAGCAGAGGGGCTAGAAATATGCATTTCCAACCTTTCTCACAACCTGTTCCATACATGCTGACCAACAATAAATCTTGTACTAAAATTGGAGAGATTGGGCCAAATTTATCCCTGGTCAAACAATGTCAGGCACTTCCCCATCAGGAACCCCACGGCACTAACCTGAGCCTATCCAATTTGTGTGAGAGCTGTGCAGGCAAGGGATTTGGGCACAAGGCAGCAGCCATGTCCCAGAGGAGATCCACTTGAGGGAAGAACAGAAGAAAGCAAGATTTAGCATTAGGATCATAATTTCAGATTACATTGTGCAAGTATCAACAGTCTATACTCATGAGAGCCTTGGGGAACACAATGCTGCAGCAGCTCTCCCAGCTAGCCTGATCAGTGAGGGCTGGTTTTAATTGCAGCTGAATGGATCTAACCTTGTGATGTCTGTTCACAAAGCATTGCCAGATTAATATAGGTTCCATAGTTGCTTCTGCTAAAGGACTTTAATGGATCAGCTTAGTACTCTGCTCCATGATTATAGCATTCCTACCCACCTATCATGCCTGAGCCAGATGGTCCCAGTGAAATCAAAGCATATTTATATTTTTGTCTGCTATTCAGCCACCTGCCCACTGATTTTGTTGCATAGTGGTAGGAGGAGAGGAGACTTCCTGGGTGCAGTTTGCTCCCCCAGCCCTTACCCAACCCCGGTATCTGCCCCACCTTCTAAAAGACCCCAGAGGAGCCACAGGCTCTCCTCTCAGGTTGCCAAGGAGGCTTGCCCGGCCCTCTGGAGGGCAGCCACCCTCCTGGGCAGCAGCGTGGCTCCGACTCCTGGCACGGAGACAGCTGTTCCCAGGGCGCTGGGGGATGTTTCCAGTTCCATTGGTGATGAGAGCCATTAAGAAGGTACAAGTACTAAAGAGATCTTGAGCGATGCCTATAAAACCTTTGAATCCTTGACAGAATCAATAGCAGGTCTCAGGAGTAACTTATCCAGGCCAACTTAAGCACATGCCAATGAGCCGTTAAAGATTTTGCATTTCGTGGAGACACAGAAGCCCTTTCATTGGGATTGTTGGACTCTAGACTAGGCGATATTGTGAAAAATCACGTTAGCAATGGGCTGTGCTCCGAAGGCACTTTCCTCAGTGTCTGGCGGTGCGGCTGCAGGGGTGCCCCTGAGTGCAGCCTCCCTGCGGGCACCGCTGCGGAGCCGAGCCCTGGCGGATTGGGCAGCACCGACCCCTCCGCACGGGAGAGCCGGCAGGGGACAGGGAGCGAGGGAGGGAGCAGGGCAGCTGTGCCCGTGGGATGGAGGCCCTGGGGGTGGCGGCTGGGATGCGGCGGGAGCAGCGGGCACGCAGCCCCTGGAGCTGGATGGCCCCGGTGCCGGTCCCGAGCCGCCCCAGCAGGCAGGAGCAGCGGGTGGATGGCCCCGGTGCCGGTTCCGAGATGCCCCAGCAGGCAGGAGCAGCGGGCACGCAGCCCCTGGAGCTGGATGGCCCCGGTGCCGGTCCCGAGCCGCCCCAGCAGGCAGGAGCAGCGGGTGGATGCCCCCGGTGCCGGTTCCGAGATGCCCCAGCAGGCAGGAGCAGCGGGTGGATGCCCCCGGTGCCGGTTCCGAGATGCCCCAGCAGGCAGGAGCAGCGGGTGGATGGCCCCGGTGCCGGTTCCGAGGTGCCCCAGCAGGCAGGAGCAGCGGGCACGCAGCCCCTGGAGGTGGATGCCCCCGGTGCCGGTTCCGAGATGCCCCAGCAGGCAGGAGCAGCGGGTGGATGGCCCCGGTGCCGGTTCCGAGGTGCCCCAGCAGGCAGGAGCAGCGGGCACACGCAGCCCCTGGAGGTGGATGCCCCCGGTGCCCCAGCCCCGCCGGGCGCTGCCCCCTGCGCGCTTGCCGCCTCCCGGATACCTTTGCTATTGACACGGATTCCAATTTGGCATCTCGGTTGCCATGGCAACCCCAAGCTGCCATTCTCTGATCAGCTCAGCTCTCAGCTAGTCAACACGCGTTAGCACCTGCGTTGGTATGGCAACCCGGGTCCGCGCTCCATCCGGCCGTGCTGCGGACGGACGGACGGACGGACGGACGGACGGACGGACGGCTCCAGGCAGCCCTGGAGGCACTGGCAGAAGGGCTGGCCCTGCTGAGGGACGCTGGGACGCTCCCAAGCCCCAGCTGCTTCTCGTTCCCTGGCTGCATTGGGGTCCGGGGCTCCCACATCCTGCAGGGCTGGGGGACACTGGGGAGAAACTCAGCAGGGACACGGCTGGCACAGAGCAAGGACCCGTCCTTGCAACCCCAAACTGCCCCTCACAAGAGTGCTCTGCATGGACAGCGAATGGCTTTGGAAACTCTGGGAAGAGGGAAAGCTCCTTGTTTTGGAGAGGGAAACCAATGGTACCGGCAGCCATTTGGAGTTACAAGCCCTGCAAAAGCAGAATGCAAGTCACAGAGAGGGGTGGATCACCCCCTTCTCCCAGCCACCAGATTCCTAACCATTAAACTCTTCCAGTGAGTCTCCTGGGGATAGTTCCTTTGGCCCCCAGTCTGAACTGGCACCCGCTTTTCTGAAAGGGCTTTATAATTTGTGTTTAGTGTTTTTTAACAGGCGTATGTGAGCTGTTTGAATTAGAGCAATGTGAATCTATTAGGCAGCGACAGATGCAAGTTTTTTGTCTCTTATTAGAAGGGATTGGCTTCTGAGGTTTAGTGATGTGCAAAGGATTGGACTTTGGAGAGATTAAAATTATTTTCAGCGTTAAGCACAATATTTCTGAGCTAATGCACTCACTCTTGAATATAGATTCACAGACTGAAAAGATTATAAAACATTAAACCTATGTAAATTCAGCTGTAAATTTATGTTTGAACAAATTCAACAAGAGATTTGACTCGGGGGCTTATAGCAAATGGGTTCTGCTTTTAATGCTTACTGCGGGCTCAGTTGCAATGCCGCTCTCCCCTTGAAAGTCCCACGCCTGCTGAATTGCTGGCAGGTCACAGCTGACAGCTCGAGCAATTATACTGGAATGTGTTAATAATAAAAAGAAAAAGGATTCATGTTTGTCTTTTCAGAAGACAAAAGCAGCTGTTTGCTCCACCCCAAGGAGCAGCAGAGAAGAGCTCGGTGGGCAGGTGACACTTGCAGCACCTGGCCATTTCCTCTTTCCACGGCAGCTGTGCAAATCCTTGTCCTCCTCTGTGATTCCCCAAGCCCTGGGAGCTGCTATGAAGTTTTTTCTCTTTTTGAGAACATGAAAATACAGTTAACAAAGACTCTTTTTGAGTGGGATTGCAGGAAACCTGCAACATAGTGAACAAGCTGCCTACACAGAGATAAATGACAGCTGTGACTGAAGGAATAAACAAGATAATCTGGATTTAAATAAACCACAAGGGGATTTTGGCAACATGCAAATTCGCAAATTTATAAAATGTATCCTTTGAAAATAAAGAGCTTGTTTGAAACCAGCAGTTAAGAGCAATTACGAGAGCACATTTTGCCAATGAGGGTCCCTGCTCCAAGCCAGGGCGGGTGGGAGCCAGCTGTCCTGCTGGAGGCTCCCCGTGCTCAGAGCAGAAACCTGGAGTGAGAGCAGCAGCCCTGTGCAGCTCCGGGGGCACAGAGCTGCCCCTCCTCAGCCTCTGAGGAGCACTGGGGAATGAACAGGAAAGGAGAGAAATATGCAAAGCCCAAGCAAGTGCTCAGTAATATATATTGGATCATCTGCTTGGAGGACGAGGTAGTTCCTGGGTCCAAGGCCAGCATGGCAGCCTAGCTGTGGCATTGCACAGTGTAGTGATGCTGCACCACAGCTCAAGGGCACGATGCCCGTCCCGTAAGGGAGCAGAGGGTTTGTTCATGCCTGTGTCAGCAGAGCTCCTGCCAGTGGATTGTTGCCACTGCTCCCCTTTTTCAGGTGAGCAGTGATGAAGAGAGAAGAGGCGCAGGTGGGGAGACACCAGTGGCAGAGCCATGAGTAGACATGTCCCACTCTAACACCTCCTGCAGTGCCCTGTGCAGGCATGTCAGGCACAGTCACTGCCTGGCCGT
This sequence comes from Molothrus ater, assembly GCF_012460135.2. Taxonomy (NCBI): domain Eukaryota; kingdom Metazoa; phylum Chordata; class Aves; order Passeriformes; family Icteridae; genus Molothrus; species Molothrus ater. Next base: position 348,386 of record NC_050493.2, on the reverse strand, counting down.
GCATCTTCAGCAGCCAGGCTGGCCTCGAAAGGGACACAAACACTGCAGGGAAAGCCAGCATGTGTTCAGAGGGAGCAAAGCCCTGGCCCCACGCTGCAAACTGCTCTGCACCAGCCGCTGCAGGGGAGCTCTGTGTGCTGCTCTGCCTGCACACACAGAGCTGGTTAGAATTCCGTCGGCACACACGCAATTAGGGCAGAGCACATGGCAGCAGCTCTGTGAAGGTTAACTGCTCTGAGGAGCATTCCTGCCGTGCCAGAGGCTCGGCTGGTCCAGCTTTAACACCCCTGTTATTCCCAGCAGCAGGAGCTGGCCGTGCAGTGTGCTGCTCTCTGTTTGGCAGCAGTTATTGCCTGCCACCGGCTGCACGCAGGGCACCCGACCCTAGGGCTGCAGGCTAAGCCTCCTTCACCTGCACAGGGCAGCTCAGCTCCTGCCCCAGCAGGGCAGCACGTGGGGGGATTCTGAAACACAGCAGAGTATGGGGTAAAGCTTTTCTGGATGCATGTCCCAGAGCCACAGTCATTCCGGGCTCTGCATGGCCAGGGTGTCCTGAGGACAAACTGTGGCTTCCAGCTTTATGCTTAAAACTGTGCAGCAAATGCTGAGTCTGCTTCTCCTCCTCTTTTCCTTGATCACTGCTTCCCTGTTTTCTCTCCTCAGGGCCAGCCCATCCATCTATTTGGCTTTATTGTGCACAGAGTTAAACACAGTCCTTAAATGTGGCAACACTTCCAGATTATTAGCTCTGCAATTTCTTGGCTCTTGTTTATTATGGTAACATCATCTGAAGGGGCAGTTGTAATTAACATGTTTGTTCATGCTTTTTTTATAAACCCCCAGTGTGTTTGCTTTCTACAAACCAAAGCAAAAGCCCTGGGGCATGTGGTGCTGCTGTGGGGAGCAGACACCGTGGTGGCTGCTGTCCTTGCTGCAGGCGGGTCGCTCCCCATCCTCCCCTGCCAGCTGATAGCCATGGGCTGTGGGAGTGGGCACAGCGCAGCGCTGCTGGTGGCAGCACCTCCCACTTCCCCACCCCCTGTAGGACAGCAGTGGGCACCCAAGGGCTCCTCCCTGATCATCTGTGGGTCTTGCTGTGATGTGCATAACCATAAAAGCTGCTTCCTTCCCACAGGGCTGTTAAATTCAGGTACTGGATTCCCCAGGGAAGCTGGTCTGTAATTCTGCAGCGTCTGCAGTCCCCAGGTGCTCCTATCCCTCTTAATTTTTTTCTTAATTTTTTTTTCTTAAAGGAATAAATACCTCAAGATACATCATTCTGACTAATCCTTGCTCCCTTCGTGCCACTGCTACTCAAGTGGCTGATGCAAGGCAAGCATGAAGCACCAGAGTGCTCTGGACAGGAGACAGGCTGGCAGGCACCTTGCCATTGGGAAGGCAGCTCCAGCAGGACCTGATGCCACGGGGATGGCTTTCCCTATAGAGCCTGGCCAGCAGCATGCTGGCCCAGAGACAAGGAGCCCTGCAGGCTGCATTGCTGGTTCTCAGACAGGACTGTTCAGCAGGAAAGGTTCTGCAACAGGACAGGGGCAGCCGAGGAACGCCAGCCTCTTCCCCCAAAATGCTGAGGACACTGGCAGCCCTGTGGCAGCAGCAAACCCACCCTCACTCTTGCCTTGGCAGGAGACTCCTCACCACCCCTGTTCTCAGCAGAACAAGCCTGGTGGGCTGGACGGCACCAGCAGTGAGTACACAGATTACAGAGGCGTTAAAGCCAGATGATGCCTTTAGCAGTCAAATACGAGGTGACACTGACAGGCACATCTAGCGGGCTGTGCCTATCCTCTGCTTCTGCTCCAGGCTTCAGCTGTGTTATTCCTGAAATGGGTCTTCCTGGGGCCCAGCAGTTTGACGTCAGCATTACTGTGGCTGTCGCTGCCCAAGGTGCTCTCACAGAGCCATTTCAAGCCTATCCACGTTATTTCCTCACCATATGTTTGTACTAAAAATAGTTGCAGTACAAAGGGATAATCCTGCAAGGCCATGGGCATCGCCATCCTCCGTTCTGACACGGGAGATCTGCCCAGTGCCCTGGGTGCTTCCCCGGGGCAGTGACCCCGTTCCTGTCCTTGGCACTGAGGCAGGGCTGGTGCTGCCCACGGCCGGGGCCACGGTGAGGCTGGGTGTGGGCAGCGGGCAGGCCCCTGGCTGTGGCACAGCCTCCAGCCCCCGCGCCATCTGGTAGCACAACAGGTGTGAATGAGGCTGTGACACTCCTGCAGGGGACATCTTGTGGGTCCCTTGCAGTTCAGCTTATTCTGTGATTCTGTGATCACTTAAAAGCCTCTGGCTGGCTATGATAATCCTTAACTGGTGGGACTGGGACAAGAATTTACCTCTTAATTTTCTTAGACATAACTGCTATCTCGCTGCAGTTTCATTTTACAATATGGTAATATGCTATCCAGGAAAATCTTGCTACATGCTAATTTATCCAGTAGGCAAATTCCTTTTGGCTAATAAAAGTGCTTGCACAGGAAGCTCAAAACCCAGCTGCAATTAATTATTGACAGAGCATGTGAATTAGAGATAAAAGAAAAGTCATTCTTTCTCACACACAAGATAGTAAATAAATTTAATTATTGTACTAGAAGCAAGGGATCTTATTCTGTATTAAGTTTTATTAGCTGAGACATTTAAAAGCACGTCATCATAACAAAAAGGTCCTGTGTAATCCGAACTGCGGCGCTCCGTACACGGCTCTGGAGTGAATAGGCTTAATTGAGCAAATGGGAGCAGATGGCTTCTGAGCAGGCAGGTATTGTGCAGGTTTAGTGTCAATTAGCTTTGGTCTACACACGCCTATGGCAAATTGTCTGCATAATGTGTCAACCAAGGCTGATGTTACGTTTTGGGTGCCCACCATGGCCAGGGCTGAGAAGAAACAAAGACAGAAGGACTCGGGTCTGGGGGTCACACAGGGGTGACAGCATCTCTCCTCCTGCATGTCCCATCACACCTGCACCAGGTGCCCACCCCTGCTTGGCCCCTCGCTAACCCCTCCTCTGCTTTTGCACAGGAACGTGATGCCCAAGACGCTGGAGGGCCAGATCACCATGGAGAAGACCCCCAGCTACTTTGTGACCAACGAGGCCCCGCGGCGCATCCACTCCATGGCCAAGGACACGAAGCTGATCGTGGTGGTGCGCAACCCCGTCACCCGCGCCATCTCGGACTACACGCAGACCCTCTCCAAAAAGCCAGAGATCCCCACCTTTGAGGTGCTGGCCTTCAAGAACAGGACCCTGGGGCTGATTGATGCCTCCTGGAGTGCTATCCGCATTGGGATTTATGCCCTGCACTTGGAAAACTGGCTCCAGTATTTTCCCCTCTCCCAGATCCTGTTTGTCAGTGGTGAGAGACTCATCACTGACCCAGCTGGGGAAATGGCCAAGGTCCAGGACTTCTTAGGCCTCAAGAGGATTGTGACAGAGAAGCATTTTTATTTTAATAAAACGAAGGGGTTTCCCTGTCTAAAGAAGCCAGAGGACAGCAGTGCTCCCCGGTGTTTGGGCAAGTCCAAGGGTCGAACTCACCCCAAAATAGACCCAGATGTCATCCACAGACTGCGGAAGTTTTACAAACCCTTCAATGTCATGTTTTACCAAATGACAGGCCAAGATTTCCAGTGGGAGCAGGAAGAAAGTGATAAGTAGAACCACAAAATCAGGAAAAAAAAAATTTTTGTTTTTGGGATGTAAATCATCATTTGAGACCCAAAACTCTCTTGGGGCCAGAGGCTCATCCCTGTGTGTAACAGGCTCTTGTGTTGCCAGGGCTGCAGCAGAAGTCGCCCCACGTGTGCAGTTGGAACTGTTGTGTCACCTCGGGCTGCGCTGGGGCTCTGCCCACCGCAGCACTGGGGCAGGGGCAGGTGGGAGGAGGAGGCAGGGGGAGCACGGCTCCTCAGGGTGAGGGGGCACTTTGTGTCAACGTTTCGCTGCTGGTGTCCCCCTTGCAGCCAGGCAGGCAGGTCCAGACCTCCTGCCACAGCAAGCTGGCAAGAGGGTGGCTCCCAAAACCCAGCACTGGGACAAACCCATAGATTTGAGTTCTCCTGCCCTGCACTTTAGTTTTGCCCAAACAGCAGCATCAGATCTGGTAAATTCAGGCCTTGTGCACTCACATGCACACTGGTCTTCATGTGTGGAAGGAATAAAGCCAGTTATGCTGCAAAGGAACTATGTACAGGAACTTCATTTGCACCAAACATTTCAATTACTTCTTGCACTAAAACTAGAATTTACCAAGTGCCACAGACACCTGGTCTCAATTCTCCTCTGACTGATGGGTGCACCTCCCCTGTTGGAAGAGAGTTGTTCCTTCTTTACTGAGATGCTCAGTGAGATCAGAACTGGGATCCCCCCAGGTCTCCACCGTCCTGGAAGCTGAAAGAACACTCCAGGCTCCCCAGGAGGGAGCCAGGCTCCCACTGCCCAGCCAGGCTGCCAAGGCACAGTGTGGTGCACTGTGTGGTGCCCATGCAGCACGTCCAATGCCCTGCTCCCTGCTCCATGGTTTGGAGCCAGTGCTGCCAGTGGGGACCGAGGGGAGGAGGCCTGGGACAGCCCTGGCACGGGGTCTGACAGTCAGGACCCCTGGCACTGCCATTTGTTTGCACCTTGAAAATGCAATCCCTGCTGCTTGCTGCAGACAGCTGGGGTCGCAGAACAGGGAAACAGCCTTCATCTTACTTCAGAATTACAAAAGAGCAATCAATTCCCAGGGCAAGCATTGCTCAGCGCACAAGACGTGCTTTCCAGTGGAAATGACCAAGTCACCCAAATTTGCAAATCCTGGTAGAAATTATAGACTAAACCTATATCCCTACTCGATCCCCCAGTGTCATGAGAGCTGTTTGCTGGGCCCAGCAGAGAAGAGCAGAGCTTTCACACAACTGCACAGTTCCACCTCCACTGCTGCGGGAAACCAGGCAGAGGGGGAGCAGAGGTGAAAGCAGAGCTGCTGAAATGGTCCCTCACATGGTGATTTCTCAGGGCACTCAGACACTGCTGGCAGCTCTCTTTGCTCTGATGAGGGCTAAGGCTGCCTCCAGCTTGGGGTGCAGCCACATGAGAGCCCCCTCACATTGGGCAGGTCTGCAGCAGAGGCGCAGGAAGGGGTTGCTGCGGGAGGACCAGGACTCAGTTCTGGTACAGCTCCCTACAGTTCCAGCTAAGCAGGTGAAATCACTGTTGCATTCACTGGGTGAGAAGCTGACCCTGCTCAGGGTTCCAGGGCCTGTCGTGTGGCTCACTATGCCATGAAATGGTGCCGGTGCCTTGGACTGCATGAGAAGAGCTGAAGCCATTTGGACCATTTACTAAGTGGCCTGTGCTGGAGGGACACTGCAAGGTCCCTGCTGACACCATGTCAGCTCCCATCAGCCTGGTCAGATGTAAAAACAGCTCCTGACATAGCACAGTTTTCACTAACCCACAAACTCCCAAATTACTACAGGAAAATTTGAAGTATATAATAAGAATAATCTTATGATGTTTCACACATTATTGAAATATCAGAACAGATCCTACATAAAACCTGTTGTTGCAGGATTTGGTGCAAGATGCTGAATGGAGGACAAGGGGCTCCAGGCCCAGTGTCCCCCTCAGCAGAGGATGTCTGGGAATCTCTGCCTGTCACTGCACCCCTGGTGTGGAGCAGGGTTGGGCTGGGTGCTGGGACTGGCTCTGGCTGCCTGGCACAGGGGCTCAGCTCGGGGCTGGTGGCTCCTGGGCGGGCTGGGGCCACGCTGTGCCCCTCCTCACTCCTGCCCCCACACTCATTCCTGTCATTTCTGCCATATATTCAGAGGTTTATTTTTTATACCAGACACCATCTCCAGCTCGGCAGGAGCTGATGGGTGCCCACTGGGAGAGGAGACCCTGCTCCTCTGCCCTGAGTGCTCCATGGACACCAGCCACGCAGCGTGGCGGGAGAGCACACTGCAGCCCCACAGCCCTGTCCCCAGGCGCAGCTGTGGTGCTGCCAGTGCTGCAGTGCTGGGAGGGAGCAGGGGCATGCCAGCCACCCTGGGCTGGGGCATGGGGATGGAGGTGGGCTGGGGGGTGGTGTTGTTTTGTTTTGCTCTTTGGGAATGCGCCCCATGTATGCCCCACTGAAGCTGGGGCTGGATGGGGGGATTATTTTCTATCTGGCCAGAGAGAGGCCTGCCAAATGAGAGTCAGGTTAATAACACTTTTTTAAAAAAAAGACAACTATTCAAATGTCAGCATTAGAATACCCAGGAAATTGAATTTTGTATTTAGTTTCAATTAGCAAAGCATAAATTATATTTAATTTTATACACAGACTGAGTGATTCATTGTTCTGGAAAAGCTGGTACTTTCTGGTTCAGAGACTGGAAATGGAGAGTGGGTCTGTTCTGAATCTTATTGCTGTGCTGTCACTGCCTCCCCAGTGCGTCTCTGTCCGTCAGTGTCTCTGTACCTGAACGATGTGACTGTCCTGAACTGAACCCTGGAACCCCCAGCACTAAACAATAAATCATTGTAGCAGCTGCATTCTTGGCTCCATTTCTCTTGCCCCCCCCAGCAGCACCAACACCCAATGAGCAGGAGCCACAGCAGGACAGCACTGGCTCCTGTGACCCCAGCCCACCTGGCTCCTGTGTCCCCAGCCCACCTGGCCGCTGTGACCCCAGCCCACCTGGCTGCCATGTCCCCAGCCCACCTGGCCGCTGTGTCCCCAGCCCACCTGGCTGCTGTGACCCCAGCCCACCTGGCTGCCATGACCCCAGCCCACCTGGCTCCTGTGTCCCCAGCCCACCTGGCCGCTGTGACCCCAGCCCACCTGGCTCCTGTGACCCCAGCTCACCTGGCCGCTGTGACCCCAGCCCACCTGGCTGCTGTGACCCCAGCTCACCTGGCCGCTGTGACCCCAGCCCACCTGGCTCCTGTGTCCCCAGCCCACCTGGCTGCTGTGACCCCAGCTCACCTGGCCGCTGTGACCCCAGCCCACCTGGCTCCTGTGACCCCAGCCCACCTGGCTGCCATGACCCCAGCTCACCTGGCTGCCGTGACCCCAGCCCACCTGGCTCCTGTGACCCCAGCCCACCTGGCTCCTGTGACCCCAGCCCACCTGGCCGCTGTGACCCCAGCCCACCTGGCTGCCATGTCCCCAGCCCACCTGGCTGCCATGACCCCAGCCCACCTGGCTGCCATGGCCCCAGCCCACCTGGCTGCCGTGACCTGCCCCACAGGCCATGGCCCCCATGGCCAAAAGGGCTGGGCAAGGCACGTGCTGCAGCCAGGACTAGAATGAGGACCAGGAGCAGAACCACCTGGGCCAGCCTGCAAGTCCTGGAGTGGGGGAGAGCTTTCCTCACTGACCTCTCAGTTTGGGGTGCACCTCCCAAGGTCACAAAGAACAAATCCCTGAGCAATACCTGGGAGATTTCACTTGCTGCTGATTAAGGATAAATCAGTGGCAAAAGAGAGGGATGAGGGAGGGCTGGCTGCCAGGGTAAGAAATTTGGAGGAAAATTTTTTAATCTTATTTTGTGTGCACAATTTCCTGCTTGTTTAAAAAAAGGTTATTCCACAGCATGGTCCTATTGTGTCATCTGATAAAAAACACAGAAAAACTTTTATCGACAAAATTAGGAAGTAGTGAACTATAAAATTGCTAATTATTTTCTAGTAAATTTACTTTTAAATAACTTTAGACACCAATTACAGGCACCATTAAGCACCATTAACACTGGGTATATTTACCAAACAAGGATGGAATACTTATTCAAATCAAGATCATTTTGGTGTAGATTCTGCTGTTTGGAAAGCAGCCCCCTCTCACCAGATATTTAAAAAGCCATCAGAAGATCCATTACATCTCAGGTTCCTCATCTTTGAGTGTTGGTGTGATGCAATTCGACCCTTGAAGGAAACACCTGTGAACAGGAGCCGCGTCCTGAGGAGCTGCCCCGGCAGCAGCGGTGCCGCGGCAGCAGCGGGCCCGTGTCCTCCCGTCCCCCGGGACAGCGACTGGCACTCAGCTGCTCCAGCCGCCTCCCGCGCCGCCTCCATCCCTGCTCCGAGCGGGGTTAGTGCCCTCGGCGGGCCCGCTCCCAGACCGGCGGGCCCGGTGTCGCTCCTCTGCTGCCCCGGTGCCTCCCGCTGCAGTGTGGGCCGGGATCTGCCCCGCGGAGGCAGCCTGCCCTGGGCAGTGCCCGCAGCCTCAGCAGTGCCCGCAGCCCTGGGCAGTGCCCGCAGCCCTGGGCAGTGCCTGCACCCTGCTCTCTGCAGTGCCCACAGCCTGCCCTGGGCACTGCCCGCAGCCTCAGCAGTGCCTGCAGCCCTGGGCAGTGCCTGCAGCCCTGGGCAGTGCCTGCACCCTGCTCTCTGCAGTGCCCACAGCCTGCCCTGGGCACTGCCCGCAGCCTCGGCAGTGCCTGCACCCTGGGCAGTGCCTGCACCCTGCTCTCTGCAGTGCCCACAGCCTCAGCAGTGCCCGCAGCCTCAGCAGTGCACACACCCTGCCCTGGGCACTGCCCGCAGCCCTGGGCACTGCCCGCAGCCTCAGAAGTGCCCGCAGCCCTGGGCAGTGCCCGCAGCCCTGGGCAGTGCTTGCACCCTGCTCTCTGCAGTGCCCACAGCCTGCCCTGGGCACTGCCCACAGCCCTGGGCAGTGCCCGCAGCCTCAGCAGTGCCCACAGCCCTGGGCACTGCCCGCAGCCTCAGCAGTGCACACACCCTGCCCTGGGCACTGCCCGCAGCCCTGGGCAGTGCTTGCACCCTGCTCTCTGCAGTGCCCACACCCTGCCCTGGGCACTGCCCGCAGCCCGGGGCACTGCCCGCAGCCTCAGCAGTGCCCGCAGCCCTGGGCACTGCCCACAGCCCGTGCCCTCACTGCTGCCCAGCCAGTGCGGAGCCCTGGCCACTGCCCGGTGCCGGACACCGTGGGGATGAACGCCGGCCCCTGCCTTGTAATGGGAGGTTGCCAGGCAGCTGTCAGAGAGCTGGCTGCAAAGCTGCTACCTGCTCCCACTTTCCTGCTGTCATCTTTGACATCCTCATTATTTATTAACTGCCCGGTACCCAACAGGCTGCCACTGATGCAGAGATGCTCAGATTATGCAGGTTCGATATGCTGCCTGCCTCCAAGGTCACGTCCTCCAGGATGTCTTGCAAACCAGATTGAAGAGGTACCAGCAAAGATGCAACATGTTCTGTATTGCTGATGCCAGATTTCAAACAGAGCCCTTTGAATAAGGATGACTTACTACATAGCATCATGGAATTGTTTAGGTTGGAAAAGGTCTCCAAGACCACTTAGTCCAACCATTCCCCCGGCACTGCAGAGGCCACCACTAAGCCATATCCCCAAGTGCCACATCTACATGACTTTTAAATCCCTCCAGGGACAGTGATTTCATCACTTTGCTGGGCAGCCTGTGCCAGGGCTGGACAGCCCTTTCCGTGGAGAAATTTTTTCCTAATATCCAATCTAAACTGGGCCTGATTCCTTGGTTATCTTGTATGTGCTGTGTGATGGTAGTCAAGGTGATCTGGTCCTTAAGCTTCCTCAACACCAAGGTCAGACTGACAGGCCTGTAGTTCCCTGGAGGAATTCTGTGCCCTTCAAGACTCCCAAGGAAATCTCTCAGCCAGGCTCCTCAACAGCACGGAGGAGATTCTGCTGGCCCCTCCTTACTCCCCCAAGAACCCAAATACTATCACTTTGGGTTCTCTATGCCCAAGATGGGCTCTGGGCAGATGGTGATATCAGGCCCTGCTGCTCGCTGCTGTTCCCAGTCCTGTGTGCAGCTCGGAGCATTCTCTGCATCAGCACCAGCAAACACAGGCCCAGAATGTCAGGTGAGAGATCCTCCACAGCTTTCATAGCGGGACCACGGCTTTGTCTGTACACCCGAGCCCAGGGGATGGCAGGGTTGTTTATCTGGGCAGGTTGTGACCCTGCAGTGACCTGTTACAGCCTGGTCAGCAGGAATCACCCTGCCCCTGGCCACTGCCCCCCGGCACCGTGCTGCTGCTGGTGACCCTGCACCCTCAGTGCCGTGGCTTTGGCACCCTGTGCCGCCAGACCGCGACATCCTCGGCAGAAACAGCTGAACAATCTTTCACATCCCAGATTTCCTGGGACCCTGTGCTTGGGGTTTTTTCATTTTGTTAACCTCAGAAACTCTCCCTCTGTGAGTCATTTGCTGGGAAAAATTTATGATTAGACAATTTTTGGTGCCTTTTAAGATGCTCTTCTAACTTCTGGTACAGGAAGAAATATTTGAGGGTCACATCACAGTTACTTTGTGCCACCAACAGAGATGTTTTGAAGTATTTAGCTGCAATATAAGGATGAATACCAAATCTCAGCACTTGCCCACAAGTACTTTGTGCAAGGACAGAAGCTGACAGATGTACCCACAGATTAACAGATTTCTGCTCTCACCTCTGCTGTCCCATTGCCCCCACAGGGCCCAGAGGGAGAGTCACTGTGTGCACAGTCTTCAAGGAAATGGGAATGGAGGGAACTGGATTTTTTGCAGCACCTCATTTGTGACTGAAGTCATTATGTGCAGAGAGATGAACGGGTAGCTGAAAGACAGAATTAATATAGTAAGTAATCCTCTCCCTTTAGCATATCTTTCTGCATGAAATAATGGTTTAATGTCTAACTTTTCTAGGCACATGCTTTTCCTCATAACAAACACTTATATGAGATGCAGCTATTTATGTTTCAAGGCAAAAAGTGTGGAGTGTAATGGACTCTACTCTGACTATCTGCCCATGAAGAAATTTCACTGTATCATGGGAAATGAAGAAAAACATTTTATTTGGAGACAATTTCTTTCTTTTTAAGCCATTCTTATCTTTCTGCCTTGTTCTGTGTTGGAAAGGATATTTGCTGGCTCTGAGCCTCCTCTCCTCATCCCCAGCAGGGATGCCCTGGCTGCTCCTGGGCACTCCTCACAGCAGGCACACGGCCTCGGGGGGTTCCTGATGCCTCCAAAGCAGGCTCTGGTCTCCAGGCTGCAGTGCCTGGCCATGGCAGCCCTGGCTGCTTGGGCCTCAGTGAGGAGCTCCCGGCTCCACTGCTCCTTTTACATCCCACAGGCTAAATCCAGAGCAGTGTGGGACAGAGATCTGGCTCATACAGGACCTGCCTCAGGGTGTTGCTCTCTGTAGTGGCCAAGGCACATCCCACAGACACCCAGACCACGAAGGAGGGTGAGGTTTTCCCTGGCAGTGATGCTGCTCAGTGCACTCATCCAGGTGATGTAGGAGATGTCTGTGTTAGGAAGGCAAACGGTACATCTGGCAATTTTCCACCCAACTGACAGAGATAAACAGGTATAAATATACCCCATTAATAGTGTAAGCATCCTTCAAAGCTTTTGTGGAGAGGCTGTGGGGCCAGCGTGTGGCAAGGGCTGGTGCTGCAGCCAGGGACCTGAGCAGCAGGGATGGCAGAGCCACCAGGTGTGACAGAGACACCAGAGACAGCAGAGACACCAGGGACAGCAGAGACACCAGGCATGGCAGAGCCAGCAGGGATGGCAGAGCCACCAGGTGTGACAGAGCCAGCAGGGATGGCAGAGCCAGCAGGTGTGACAGAGCCAGCAGGTGTGACAGAGACACCAGAGATGGCAGAGCCAGCAGGTGTGACAGAGCCAGCAGGTGTGACAGAGACACCAGAGATGGCAGAGCCAGCAGGGATGGCAGAGCCAGCAGGTGTGACAGAGACACCAGAGATGGCAGAGCCAGCAGGGATGGCAGAGCCAGCAGGTGTGACAGAGACACCAGGTGTGACAGAGCCAACAGGTGTGACAGAGACACCAGAGATGGCAGAGCCAGCAGGGATGGCAGAGCCACCAGGTGTGACAGAGACACCAGGGACAGCAGAGACACCAGGGACAGCAGAGACACCAGGCATGGCAGAGCCAGCAGGGATGGCAGAGCCACCAGGCCTGAAGCCCCTCACCAGCAGAGGCAGAACGAAGGCTGGCAGTGGCAAAGGGAGGCACTTCCCAGGAACAGAAGGACCTGGGCAGCCATGAGTGCACCTCGCAGCACTGCCAGGGCAGCAGCAGCACCTTGCTGGGTGCCAGCTGAGCCATGCTCCCCAGCCACTGTGGCCACTGCCAGCTCAGCCCTGGCAGGTCAACAGATGCTCAAGTGTCCCACCAAGGGACTGACATTGATCCCTCTCCCAGGGGACCCTCTGTAGCACCCAGCAGTGATGAGCAGGTAGACCTGGCTGGGTTTCAGCCCTAGCTCAACAAGGGAAAGCTAATGGCAGGGCTTTGCTTTGATCTAAGAAAGTTACTGCAGGATAAATTGCAGTTAATGAAAAGAGTGAGGAATAGGCAGGTCATGGGGGTGACCTCACTCACCTCTTGAAGGATTTTTTTTCCAAGAGAATAAGCAGCTGAGAGCAAGTCCTTTGTCAAATTCAGCTTTTTCCAGGGAATCTTTGCATTCCCATGACATGTGAAGCTGGAGGGCTGCATGTTGTGCCTGCATCAGAAACCTCTCCCTGTCCACTGCAGTGGTAGAGCGTGAAGAACTGCTGCATTTCCTCAATGTTTCAAAGTCACCCATGAAGAAGTGTCTCACCACAGTTAATTCATGCTAATTTAATCTAATTTCTCAGCACTATGGCTGTCTGCTCCCCCTGTCCCATGTTTTGGAGGCATGGTGGGTGCTGCTGGAGCAACAAGACTCCAGAGCTGGTGGATGACATGAGCTGCTCACAGCAAATGATCTCCTTGGAGGAGGGCAGGTGATATACAGTGCTTTGCCCAAGTGCTGATGGGTTTGACTGCCCTGTGGGCTGGCCTGTTTGTCCAGCAGGTATTTACTGCCTAGCAAAGGTTTACTGCTCAGAAGTTTGCTTTGTCTTAGAACACCACTGCATCCCCTGAGACATCCGTGCCATTCTTTAGTCCTGAGCACTGCACCAGCACGGCCCTGCCTGACTCGAGACCAGGCCGCCCAGACACTCCATTAGTGACTGTGCAAAGAGGCTGCAATTGGAGCATTTTCCAGTTCACACATCCTGCCCGAGTTCACAGCAGAGGAGCGTCCTGCTGAGAGGGGCTTCACAGCTCCTGGAGAACTGCAGCTCCCAGGCTGGAGGGCAGCAAGCACTTGGCTCATCCATTTGATCCAGGGCCATCTCTGCATCGCTGTAATATAGAAAAACAGTTTCACTAATATTGTTTTCTAGCAAGATTTGATAATAAAATCATAAGTCTGGTGTTTTCCTTCCAGATACAACAACTTATGTGGAAAAGTTGATTTGTAAGATTTCCGGTATAAGAATTACTCTCAGAAAGGGAAAAAAAAAAACAAACCCAAGGCAGTACTCCCAGAGACATATACTAGAAATCTTCTAATGCCCCTGAGAACTGTGAGTTTTAACCCCATTCTAATATGGAAAATATCTTTCCATGTAACTCAGAGAGAATGGCTTGTGCCACTGGCTTGTCTGTTTTCTCTCTTTGCAGCAGCAGAACTTCAGAGCAGCCCATCAGCTCTTGGTCCTGTCAAAACTGCAGCATCCAGTTATTATTTTAAACACAGGAAAGAAGAGCTCACAGCAGTGTGAGCTGCAGCCCTGACCATGCACAGTCAGGCATTCCTGAGGGGCTGTGCACACACCAGCACAGACAGGCAACCATGGTGCCCCAATCCTGTGGCACGGGAGACTCTGCCTCCTGCACCGGGGCGTGAACATCGGAGCTGCACCTTCTCGTGGGAGTCACCTGTGGAGGCAGATCGTGGGCACTGGCCGTGTGGCTGCCTGAGTGGAGAGGGTGCTCATGGCCTGAGAGCCTGCTCACACCATGGGCTACAAATAAAGTGCTGCTGCCACCTTTCACCATCCCCAGGCACACACCAGCTGCTGGAGCCTTCCCCATGCCACCAAGGAATCTGGCTCTCTCCGTGGGCACAGCTGCTGGGACTCAGTCCACACAGCACCTACAGTTTCTCTGCTATTCACCATCTTGTTTTATGTTTAATGAGTTCATGTAACTTTTTGTTAAGCAGCGAGAAAATGTTTTCCAGGGAAGCCACTTCCAGCACATCCTCTGTGTGTAGGTTGGATGTTATGGAACAGTGGCTCTGTTGAATTCATTAGCATACAGCACTTCACTTACTCACCTAATCTACATATTTTTCTCCAAGGGTGAGGGAACCTCCAGGTGCTGGTTAGAAGCTCAGGTGCCTGGGGCTCTCACCCAAGGCAGGTGGGCACGGGCAGGTGTGGGGCAGAGTGCTGTGGCTGCCCATGCCATGGGTCTGACAGTGGCTGTGGGTCCCTGTGTTCTCCAGCCAAACCACAGTAAATGGGACCTGCATGGGGCAGTGCTTCCTCCTGCCAAAATCCGGCCTTCACCTCCTGTCCTCTGCCCAGGGCACGTGCTGCCCCTTCAAGGGGACCATGCCAGCCCTGTCCCACCGCCCTGGCCCCGAGAGGAGGATGAGCAGAGCTGCCCCACAGCTCCCTCCTGGGCTGTGCTCACGGAAACACACACATGCTTCTGGGACCCAGGCATTTTTTCATCTTGGCACAGAATTCTTCCAGAGATGATTATTTGAAAGATGAGTCACCAAATACAATAGCAAAGACACATCCTTGACTTACTGGCAGAGAAGGGATGTGACCAGCATTAAGTCTCCATGCAACGTCTCCATCACACAGTGTCTGGCGTTTATTCTAAACAGCTCTCAGTCTTGAGCAGAATTGTTTTTTCACATCAGAAATCCAGCTACTTTTTCATAAGAAATGTTCCTTAATGAAAGGAAAACCAGACAGTGTTCACGGATGTAAAAATCATTATAGCACAGCTATGTGCTCTCTGCAGCTGCTGCCTGTTACAGCCTGTTTGTAGAACACAGGCATACATGGAAATGCACATCAGTATTCCTGCACTGGGGGTAGCAAGGCTGTGCCCCTCAAAGGGGGCATAACCAAAAGGACACCTTTGTACACGGAGTCACACAGAAAAGCCAAGGGGAAATAGGTGCCGGTTCCTCCCAGGGTGAGTCCGGCTGGACAAAGAGGAGAATTTTCACCATGAGGACACAGACACAGAATGATCTCCCCAGGCAGCAGCCCCTGCTCGGCCCCCGGTGCGGGAGCAGCTCCGTCCCTCGGCCAGGAGGGAGCGGGGACAGCGCCGGGGCAGGGCCGGGGTCGCTCTGCCCCTCTGCCGAGCAGGGGCTGCTCTCTGGGAGCCTCCTCCAACTCAGCAGAGTGTCCTGACCTTGATGATGTTGGTTTAACTAGGATATGAAATGCAAATATAGCCTAAGCTCTGTAATTCTGGCACCCAGCAGAGAGCCTGAAGGGTGGAACGCTTCCCAGAAGGGTCAGCAAGAGCAGGAAAAATTATATAGAGCAAATAAACAGAATAAAAGGCTTCTCACTTATCCTGGTGCAGAGGGCTGCAGCTCCAGGGGACTGCAGGAGATTGTGCTGCTCTGAGGCTTATCCTCAGGGACAAGCTGCTGATCAGGAGACAGAGGAAAGGCGAAGGGCGAGGAGTCAATTTGTTTTAAAAAAGTGCAAGCCAGGAGGAAGTCACCCCGGTTCCGCTTCTTGGCTGATCTCTGTCACCCATCACCTCGCCCCACAGCCAAGGCAGTCCCCCCCGGGCTTTCCCAGGATCTGGGGCCAGACCTTCGGAGAGGGGATGATGTGTGATCAGCCTGGGGAAGGGAGGGCAGCCCCCACTGAACCCACCTCCCCCTGCTCGGAGGAGCTGCTACCACCAGCCTTGTGGGGACCTGAATATACCCCAAGCTACTGCCACCAGACACAAAAATCCCCTTGAACTGTACAGATTAAAATACCTATTTTCAAATCGAGGTGGGGCTTGCACGTTGCCTGTAATCTTCAGCAAAACCATTCAAAATGCTGATCCTGACTCTACATCTGCCAGGAAGAGCAGCTCACACACCGGTGTAAGGGTCACAGCCCGGGGTGTTTTGGCCCCATGGGGACTGGGGGCACAGAACAGAGACAGAACAGACTCCAGCCCTTCCAGCTGGCTCTGCCTGGACCCTCAACGTCCCAGGTGTGCACCTGGGAGCATCCCACGAGCAGCAGACCAAGGGATGCACACCTGAGAGATCCTCACTGCCACCGACCCGGCGCTCCCTGGGGAAGCCCGGAGGGGAAACGCCTGGATCCGGGCAGGGCTGAGCTGAAAAGAAGGGCACAGGGCAGAGCCAGGGGCACAGGACAGAGCCAGGGGCACAGGACAGAGCCAGGGGCACGGGACAGAGCCAGGGGCACCAGGGACAGAGCCAGGGGCACAGGGGGCAGAGCCAGGGGCACAGGGGGCAGGGAGGGATCTGGTGAAGGCGCTGCCGTGGGCTGCTGCTCCTGGGTGCTGTGGGGTGGCCCCTCAAGGCACCAGGCAGGGGGAGCCCAGCAGGGCCAGAGGCTCAAGACGGGAGGAGCAGCCTCATTTAGGCACCATGACTTTATTAAACATTTAAAACACAAAGTACAACATTTATTGGGAAGAATCGCTTTCCTACCAATTACAGTTAATAGGGTAAAATTAATGTACCAATTAATATGGCTGCTTCTAAACTTGGTCTAATATGTTAAATACTGTTCCTATCTCTGTAAATGCAGCAAAATAAAGTGATGATCAGGATAGGAGCTAATAAAGTTTTGCTTCTCTGTACTTAAACTATTTGGCATCACTGAGTTAAGGCACAGGAAAAAGGAGATTATTTAACATTTTAAGGTTTGTAAGACCCATAAATCATTTCATACATGCCATATTTGTTGAAAAGGATAGAATACATTCAATTTTACAGTATATTAAACTTCATCTAATTTGAACGTAAGAACAGACCAGCAAAATAAATGACCAATTTCTGAAGCAGAAATTACCATTTGGCTGCTGCCATTATGAAGCTGCTGGTATTTTATCATGTTCTTAACATAATATTGCTTGTCTATTGATGCATAGTTATAGTGCTAGTCCAAATTGGAAGGCGGTGAAAGAGGACAGTGCAGAGGGTTTTTTTAATAGGCGTCATTTGTCAGATGTTATTTCAGAGGTCTTTGCACTGATGATAATATGCAGATTAAACCAGAAGTAAATAGGAAAAAAAAAAGAGACACAGAGAGAGAGGAAGGCAGAAAGGGAATGAGAATTTCAGCCCATTTTGACTGCAGCAGGTGGACCAGCCCCGGTGGGATCAGATAGCAGTAATTAATCTGGGTTTTAGGGTTTCTTCTGAAACCTCACCGCACTTGACAAAAGGAGATTTCCTTCCTTGCATCCCAATGCTGCGGGGCCACGGGGAGCGTGGGAGCATCGAGTGCCAGAGCAGGACTGGGGGCGGAGTTCCTCCCACCCAGCACAGTCCCCCCCTCCTCACTCTCCCTGCACCATCCAGAAACCTGAGCACAAATAAAAATTATGTTTAGTTTGCAAAACAGGAGGAAGGTACCTCCATCCTCTAGAGTTCATTGTTCTGCTAGACTTGGTATTATAGTGGCAATATATTACAGAGAAGAAAAATCAGCTGGCTGCTGCCTCCAGAATGACAATGGAAACCACAAACACGCTGGAGCTGCAGCTGCCCAGAGGGGATCTGCCAGGGCTCTGCAGGCACTGGGGCACCAGGAAGGGCGCTAATGGGGAAGATGTTTGTCCCATGTATGTTCCCAGGGGACAAAGAGACACCTCCTGTGCAGCAGGGATGGCCACGCTCTGGATGAGGCAGGCAGGACCCAGCACCCCACTGCTGCTGCCTCTGGGCCATCTCAGGCTCTCCAGGCAGCAGCTCCTGTGCCAGGGCAGGGCATGACCCCCAGGACAGGGCACTGCCCAGAGCAGGGCACTCCACTGGCACCAGGAGCAGTCATGCCCCCAGGTGGAGGCAATCACTGACCACTGGCCACTGGCCACTGACCACTGGCCATAGCACCTGCCCCAGTGCTGCCCAGGGGCACAGCTACTGAGCTGAAAACAGCTTCATGCCAAACCCACCCAAACAGGGATGAACAAGGGGGCTCATTTCTGTTAAGGACAATCGTCCTGACCCCTAATCCTCCCCTTCCCTCCCTGCAGGGCCTCTGCTGCCTGCAGGCTGCCAGGAGGGCGGCAGAGCAGGGGCAGCAGGGCAGACCCTGCTCTGTGCTGGCAGCTGCTGAGCACCCCCCGAGCCTGGGTCTGCTTAAACCAAATGAGTTGCTCAGATATTTGAAGTGGAACTGGGTTCTGTGCCTGCAAATCTGCACAGGGATATATTGTGCTTTAACATAGATTTCAATTACTTCCCAACCTTCAGTGTGATGATGCGACATTATGCTCTACTGCCAGGGTTTGCCAGCATGCTCCTACTTTTATTTCTCCTGTTAAATATGGTCTTTGTTGCGCTTCATTGATCTCTGAGCATATTCTGCTGTTTACAACTTTGATAATCTTTGTGTAATCTTCAGGGGTAATTGAATTCTGACAAACATAGCTGAATTTTAAACACCACACAGATTTCAGTACATTGAAGAGCCATGATGTGAAAGTCAAAACTGGAAATGGGGAGCAGCATTTGCTTTCAGTGTCTGTCCTGAACAACAGGAGATGAGCCAGGCTCAGAGCCCAGGGACATTGAGAGCAAGTCAGGAGACAGGACTGGGGGTGGGACCAGACCTAGCCCAGAGCTTAATCCCAAGTAGACAATATAATGTCATTTAATAACTTTTTAATATACACCCCCAAGACACTTCTGCACTTGCACAAAGTCCCAGAAATCCCACTGGGTCTACTCTGCTAGGATAGGATACAGTCAGCAACTACCAATCTTCACTAAATACCTCGGGAACTGCCCATGTACAAATAAATTATTGTTTTTATGGGCATATATTGTGAATTAGACAAGGGGGAAAACGTTGCAGTTGGATTTTGATGTAGAAGGTTTTTTTGCAGAGCCCATGGGGCACATGCATAGCGCTTCCATAATCATTATTGTTATTTATTATTTGCCAGCACCAGGAACGTGCCCAGCCCAGCCCAGGCCAGATGGAGCACGGCTGCTGGGCAGCACTGTGCTGCCAGTGCCCACAGACCCCGGGCACCCACCCAGCCTCCTGTTCCTCGCCAGGACACAGTGCCACGTCCCTTGCCCCAGCCTGTCCTCCTCTCCTCCACACCGGCCTCCAGATGCTGCAGCTAGGCACAGCCTCCCTTTTGGTGTCTGGAAAAACAGCTGTCTTGCTTGAGGACATCAAATTTTTGATGCATTTTCTACAAACTTTAATTTCCCAAACCCTCCTCGCTCAGGATGCAGGGGGACTGCTCAAGCACGCTATAAATTAGTATGCCAGCAGAGCTGCTGCTGGAAGGAGGATAAGCTCAGCCAGACAAGAAGGAGCCTCCAGAAATCTCAGTGCTGGAAGGGAAAACTTGCTGCTCTCCTGCTGTTTGTGCTGGAGCTCTGCGTCTCCAGTTTATTGCAATAGCACACGACAGCCTTGGTGCAGCAAAGATTTTCTGCTGAAGGGTCTGAGCTGCACAGAGGGTCCCCACGCAATCGAAAGAAAAGGAATTAAGGGGTTGTCTGGTCTGAGAAAAGGGATATTGAATCTAATCTGAGACGGTGTAATTTGGAAATCCAATTGCAGTTGTCCATCAGCAAAGGCAGCCACTGGCGAGGGGAGGCAGGAGCTGTGGAGGACTGGAGCCCCAGCACCAGGGCAGGGAGGGCTCAGCCCCACAGGAGCCCAGGGCAGCCCCGGGATGTTGCAAAGCCTCCATCACCGGCACAGCCCACAGCCCCTCCCAGAGCGCGGCACTGGAGCCCCCGCAGGACGCACTGCTGTGGGTGGAGAGGGAGAAGCAGGAGGGAGGCGGCTCCGAGCTCTCCCCACCTCCGCTCCCCGTCCCGGGAGATGGAGCAGGGGAATGCCGGCTGCCCCTCCAGCACAGCCAGCTTGGCTCACCCCATGCCCATGCCCATGCCCATCCCCATCCCCATGCCCATCCCATCCCCATCCCCATCCCATCCCCATGCCCATGCCCATCCCCATCCCATCCCCATCCCCATCCCCATCCCATCCCCATGCCCATGCCCATCCCCATCCCCATCCCATCCCCATGCCCATCCCATCCCCATCCCCATCCCATCCCCATGCCCATGCCCATCCCCATCCCATCCCCATCCCCATCCCCATCCCCATCCCCATGCCCATCCCCATCCCCATCCCATCCCCATCCCCATGCCCATCCCCATCCCCATCCCATCCCCATCCCATCCCCATCCCCATGCCCATGCCCATCCCCATCCCATCCCCATCCCCATCCCCATCCCCATCCCCATCCCATCCCCATCCCCATCCCCATCCCATCCCCATCCCCATGCCCATCCCATCCCCATCCCCATGCCCATGCCCATCCCCATGCCCATCCCCATGCCCATCCCATCCCCATCCCCATGCCCATCCCCATCCCCATCCCATCCCCATCCCATCCCCATCCCCATGCCCATGCCCATCCCCATCCCATCCCCATCCCCATCCCCATCCCCATCCCCATCCCATCCCCATGCCCATCCCCATCCCATCCCATCCCCATGCCCATGCCCATCCCCATCCCATCCCCATCCCCATCCCCATCCCCATCCCCATCCCATCCCCATCCCATCCCCATCCCATCCCCATCCCCATCCCATCCCCATCCCCATCCCCATCCCCATCCCATCCCCATCCCATCCCCATCCCCATCCCATCCCCATCCCATCCCCATCCCCATCCCATCCCCATCCCCATGCCCATCCCATCCCCATCCCCATCCCATCCCCATCCCCATCCCATCCCCATCCCCATCCCCAAGGCACAGCACGGCTTCCCCTGCACCTCCCTCCTTGGAGGTGTTTCAGGAGAGACCAGACACCGATTACAATTGATTCAACATTTTCTGCTCGAGTTTAACTTGGACTCAGATTCCTCCTCACATTTCACTTGCCCGGGGTCATTACACTGATATTTTACCAGAAGCCAGACAGTTTTTAAAGCTCCTGGATGGACCCAGTGACCCAAATGAGGCCATGTGGCCCTTGGCTGAAGGCTCCTGCAAGCCACCTGCAGCTCCAGGTTCCCATCCTGCCTCTGCCCCGGCAGGAGGCTCAGAGAGCCGGTCAGGATTGCAGGTGCCAAGTGTCCGTGACTGCATGCAGGGCTTGCAGTAAGGACAGAGTCCAAGCCTGACTGCAAAGCCCAGCTGCTCCCTGCTGCGCTGCGGGGCAGGGGGTGATGAGGCCCCTGAGCAAGGGCAGGGCTGGCCCAGCAGCCTGCCGGGAACCAAAGGGGCGCCTGCGGAACGGAGACACACGAGGATGCACCGGGGCCATGTCCCCTGCCCACCAGCTGGGCCCTGCAACTGCCGCGGGTGAGGAAAGGAGGGCAGAGAAACAGACTCAGGCTCACTTGTGTCTCCTGCAGGACTTGGGGGCCCTGGTGGAACCTCGCGACTGTCTCTGCCCTGATGCAGAGGTGGGAGCAGATGAAACCTCCCTGCAGCACAGCACTGAACATCCCCCCAGCAGGAGAGCTGGAGCAGAGCTGCTCTCAGCTATTAGCTCCCCACATGTGCTTTATTTCCTGAATTAAAGAGCAGAATTATAATGAGACTTGACGTTAAATTCCATAAAAAGTCAAGCTAATCAGTGACCAAACCTGTAATTGATTCTTTTGCTAGTTCAATACTTAATGCTACATGTTAAGCAATAGGATTTTACAATTTGCTAGCACTTCACTTACAGAGAATTAAGCAATAAAAATCTATTCAGAGTACAAGCAGCAGGAAGGGAACCACAGCTGCTAATACGTGAACGAGCCAATAAAGTGGCTCAACACTTGCATCAGTATCTTGTTTTTCAGAGTACCTACGCCTGTTGGATAGTGAAACCTCTTTAACACATGCAAGGGAGGTGTGAAAGCCCTCGGGAGGTGATGTCGAGGCGGGGCACGCCGCGGATGAGGTGCAGGTGGCAGCAGATCCGCAGATCACTGCCAGCGCTGGGGCTGCAGAGCCGGTGGGCTCAGCCCGCAGGAGAAGCTGGGACACGGCGGGGCCCAGGCCAGGGACAGCAGGTGCTCATCAGAGACTGCACATCCTCCACAGCTTTCAGTCCTAGCCCTGCACATCTGCCCCAGAGCCCACAGCAGCACGTCCTGCAGGCAGAGCCCCTTTCATGGACTCTTCCAGAGCATCTTTCAAACATGTGCAGATGTCCTAATGTGAACACCCAGTGCCCAGCCACCAGCTCTGACTGCACCACACTGCTGCTCCTCAGGGAACCAAGAACTGAGCAAGGAGAGCAGGATTAGGGCCAAATCTGCCTCAGATGTGAGTACGTGGCCCTGCAGAGTGTCCTGCTAGCAGACCTGAGCCAGCACACCATGCTGTAGAGCAGAAATGCTGAAACATGGCAGGAAACAGATCTACAGCCTGAAAAATCTTCTGAATGAAAACTTTAGGTAGTAGTAAATCTCATTTTTAATAATGCAGATTAACACTGCCAAGAGATGTGGCTAAAAAATAAAATTTCTCAGGGCTGGAGGGGAACACAGAGAAATCCAACCCCGTGACTAGGCAGAGCACCGGGCCGGGGGGCTGTGGCTGCAGGGAGCCCCGAGGAGGGGCAGCAGGTACAGGGTGATGGCACAACAGAGCCCCGGGGAGCTGCTGTCACCACTGTCAGACTGCAGGCAGCACTGCTGGGTTGTGCAGATTATATCTTCAAAATATACCTGGCTAAAGGATTCATGTCTGACAGCTTCAAGTGTTAGACAATTTGTACAGCACAAGAATGTGTCTGAACACTTGTCACTGCAGACTTGTACAGGGAGCTGTGGCCACACACTGGGCATGCCCTGCATCTGCTACAGGTGCATCCATCACCTTCCACAGGCACCGTGTGGAAATCACTGCGTACCCAAGAGATGTGCGGCTGCCACCTGCACACCTGGTGCCCTGTGTGCATTCCTGCCCCTCCACAGCCCTGCCCCAGCCATGCTCTCACTGCTAGCAAGGAAGAAAAACACAGCTTTGGATGCAGGATTCCTGCTGTCTCCAGGCAAAGCAGAGCAAGCAACTGGCAATGCAGGTGCCTGTGCAGATGGGAGGATTGCAATAGCTGTCTGTGCTGAGCCAGGAGCTCTCAGCAGCACACAAAATCATGATCTAGGGTCAGTTCTGGTGGACATGTGGAGACTCAGGGCTCCTTCAGGTCTGTTCTTTTGGCCCAGGCCGGGAGCAAGAGCAGAACCCAGGGGTGTCAGTGTCAGAAGAGGCCAGTGTGCCAGCCAGGCCCCAGAGAGCTGCAAGCCACTAAGCATTTCTCCAGATGGGATGCCTGGAGGGGCAGCAGGTCCAGCTCCACCATTACCAGAGCTCAGGACACACACTTGGTGTTTGGGGCTGAGCCTCTGCTCAAATGCATTCCACACTCCTGTGTCATTTCCCCTACCACACTGAACACCTCATCACCAGGTGTCTGCCAGAGCCCTCAGCCGTGAAATTATATGGCTCTACCTTGACCTTAGATTTCCCACAGTGACCATCTCCTGCAGAATACCCTCTGCAGCTTGGGGGCATTTCTCTGAATCAGCCAACAAAAATTACAGCCTCAAAAATGTGGATCTCTGCTAATTCACTAGGATGCCTCCCCAGTTTCCAAAGCAGCCTCAGCACAAGGCCAGGAGCTGGCTTGCTGCAGCAAGGGCTCCAGCAGGGGCTCTCTCCTGCCCTCAGCACCTCAGGCCTCAGGGGATGCTGCAGACATCATGCTGACCATGCACGTGGCCCCAGATGGCTCCAGTGAAGGAGGATCCCAACTGCACTTGCTCCCAGTTCACACCAGTATCCCTCCAGCTAAATATGTGTCTCTTCCTCCCACTGTGCCTGCAGAAACAGGCACCACCTACAAGGATCCAAACACTTTTATTTGCCCAACTTCTTCCAAAGGATTTAAGAGATATTAAGCTCAAAACTAAAAAAATCCCTAAGGTGGTGTGCTGCAGAGCAGGAGGAAGAGGGAACCCAGAGTCCTGTGCAGGGACTGGGCTCAGGGGGGCTGCACAAAGCTCCCAGGGCAAGCAAACTGCATCCCACAGGATGCTCCTCTGTGCCAGAAAACTGGCACCCTTTCACCACCCGGGGGACAAGAGCCAAGACAGACCCCCCAGTCCCCACCCAGGCAGAGGAGCCTTAAAGCAAAGCCCTGGTTCCCTGGGGAGGAGAGAAGCCCCTTGCTTTTCCCACCACTCTCAGGTTGCTCCAGCAATCGAGAGGCATCTGATCTTCCAGGAGTCTGATGGAATGAGAATGCCAGTGTCATTACCAAGTTAATTAGAAAAACTCAAATGGAGCTTTAAACATTTTTATAATACATTTGGGTCTTTTTGGCAGGATTATTGCAATCTTTTGGGTTTCCATTTCCCATTAAAGCACTCTCAGTTGTGCACATATAAAAGCCATGTGATCTTGGCTCCTTACTGCCTTTTTTCCCTTTTTTTTCCCCCCCTTTTTTTGGGTAAGATGTATTAAATATTTTAATCAGTTAAATTCTGGCAGCTTAAACATTTTCTTTAATAGCCTTGTTAAATGTGGATTAGATTTAAAATCCCTGCCTCTGAACTCTGAAGCAGCAGTATTTATATGCAATGTTAAAAAAATTAAAAGCTTTACAAAGCAGTAATTACTCCTTTGCTGCAGGAGGAGGAGAGATTGACTTTCTAAGTTATTTTTAGGCAAGTTTACCAGTCTCACCACTCCAGACAATACTACACAAGCATCATTTACTCTTCCTGAAGGATTCCCTTCAAGGAATGTCAAGGTGTGGCATGCCTTGGATGCAAAGCCCGCACCACCAGCTCCGGTTTGGTTTTGTGCCACCAGAAGCAGCCAGCAGCCACAAAGGGGGGGGGGTGGCCCGAGCACCCCTCACATCTCCTGGAGAAGCTGCCCTGGCTCGGGGGGGCTGGCTCAGAGCAGGGTGTCCTGCTGGGACAGGGGCAGGGGCGGGACAGGGCAGGGCGAGCCCCGCACACACTGCACGGTGTGTGTCAGCAGGTGCGCCCAAATCACCAAGGCTCTTCTGGGAGAAGGGGGTTGCCCCTCTGCATGGCGGGGAAGGCAGCTGGAGGGTCCAAGGGTTCCCAGGGGCACCCAGAGGAAAGGTGCCAGGCTTGTAGGCAGCACCCTGAACTCTGGGGAAGCAAAACGCCTGTGAGGGAGGGAGAGTTCCCCAGGCAGCGCTGAACAGCTGAGCTGCCCTCACCCCATGAGAGCACAGAGGAGCCCGTACAGAGCCCTGCCTGGGCAGCACTGAAAGCCCTCAGCACGTGCTGTTGGAAGGATGAGCTTTGCTGAATATTTCTGAGGAACAGAAGGTACCTTTGGGAGCCTTACCTGGGTTTTAATGAAGCTTTTTGCCATTGAATGTAAGTCAATTTTCTTGGAGTGATTACCCTGTCTCTGGAGGGTATTGTAGGAATAGGTAAGAACTAGAGAGGGACAGGAGTAATATCAAGGACTAGAACAATTCTTAGGTAAGGAGAGACAGAAAAACAGGGTAGAAACAGAATGAATAAATAATAAATGGTCTTCAAGAGACAGGCTGGGAGCTCCTCTTATCCCACTCTCATAAAACAGAGGAAATATGATGTTGAATTAAAAGGTGGAATAAAAGGTAAACACTTTCCTCATGTGAGCTGTAACAACTGCACGGTCCCAGGCACTCCCCAGGGAGCTCAGCTCTGCCTCACAAGCTTTGGCTCTGGGATGCAGAGGAAGAGCCTGGGATCAGCTGGTGCTTTGGTCCAGGCGGCAAACTGACTCCCTCCTGCAGCAGAGGCATCTCCCTGAGCTGATGAGAAACTCAGAGCTGGGGTTTTAGGCTGAGGGCCCTGCAGCTGGGCCATGCGTGGGAAGGATCCTCTGCCGATGCTGTGCTCCCACCCTGGGGTACCAGCTTCCATCCTCTGGACCTGCAGCTGGTCCTGCAGGCACTGTCATGAAGCCACAGGTAAAACACAGGAGCAAACAGATGAAGAAGTGCTCATGCAGGAAGAGGCCATGAGCAGACTCTTCCTTCCTTCCTTCCTGTGAAGCTGGCTCCCGGGGACGGGACTTCAGGGAACAGGAACTCCTCTCAGTTCTGCACCAGAGAACGAAGACTTTCTCCTTTTAACATTCATAAAACAACCCAGACTGTAAGCTACAAACTGCAGAGCTCCTATTTACATATATCACTGCAAGAACCACAGTGCTCGTTATGAATAATTTAGCATGATGCACTCTCACACCAGCCCTGCTTGCTCCGTGGCCTCCTCTCAATGGGGCCTTTGTGGCAGAGGGATCAGTAATAACAGGTCACTTAACTGTAAATAAAAGTGACACTGGGAGATATGCTGGAGTATTTATTTGTACTGTTGTATTACTGTAAAACTGTGTTCATGGAGATCAGCTCCTCACATGTTTACTCGTCATGCAAAAATGTGTTTAGCAAAATGCACCTGACACAGCTGATGCCCAGCAGGTGTGGCTGTTCCATGCTGGGCACTGCCCTGGAGCTGCTGTGCCCTGGGAGCTGGGGCAGCTCGGGGCTGCTCAGCCTGCCCAGCACAGCCCTGCAGGCTCGGGACAGGCACCACACAGCCCCGGCAGAGCTGCCAGGAGCAGGGACTAAAATGAAACATTTTGTGGCAAAGAAGCAAATTTGCTGACAGTGAGTTTGGTATGCCAATTTATTTGGCTTTCAAAAGAACAGCTTTTTAAGGAGTTTTGGTGCTTGTCCACCTGATGCCTTTAATGTTCTTAAAAAGAACAAATTCACTAAGGATGTTAAGTTCTTCATTTTGGACCAAATAAGCACTTCCCCACACAAAAAGGCTGCCCTCTGTTCTGTGTTTTATGGTACTCTCTGCTTTGTAGAAGTTTTTGAAAAGTCATTTAATATCAAGCTAATGTTTCTGGGCTTTTTCAGCTGCAAGCAAATAGAAAAATCAGGAAGATTTACTTCCCAGGAAGTAAATCAGAAAATAGAAAAATCAGGAAGATTTACTTCCCGGAAAGTAAATCAGGTTTTTACTTGCCCAGGAAGCTCTTTCCCACCTGTCAGCTCCTCCTCCCCTCTCTGCCTGCAGCCTCCATCCATCCCATCCACCAATCTTCCCCAGCACAGTGGCACTGCAGCTTGCTGCTGCATGACAGAGGGCCTTGGCCCCGGGGACAGGGGGGACCCTGCAGCCTTCAGCCAGGCAAGGATCACACTGGCCTTGGCCTGCAGCAGTCCACAAATTCACTTGCCATCAGTGGCATCAACCTGCATCAAAAATTAAACTGCTGCCTAGCAGAGCTCCACTGTCAGTGGGTGATGCTCCTGGGATCATCCTGGGTGCAAGGGGATGCAGAGGAGCACGGGATGAGGGTCCTCCGTGCCCAGCACGTCCCTGTGGAGATGTACCCCTGGTCCTGTGTCCCCAGAGGATGCAACCAGCCCAGACTTGCTTTTCTCAGTGCCTTTGCAAAGGGCTGTTAATCCCAAATCCCTGGAGGGACAGTACCAGCATCTCCCTCCAGAGCCCCAGGGCTGGCTGCTGCCTCCCTCCCTGGCCTGGCAGGACAGGGCAGTGGGGCTGGGGGCTGCCCTACCGCTGTGGGACAGGGCTGGGATCCCTCACATCCAGCAGCAGCCCCTTCCCAGTGCTCAGGATGGCTTTTCCCAGGAACTGTTATTAGCTCAGTATGGGAGGTGATAATAACAAGCCATTAATGGGAATCTGTTTGAGTGCCACTGTGTGGCAGGATCGTAAATTAATGGTCATTTCATTTATTGTCATTTTACCCATAACAAGATGCTGATTTTCCTCCTGGGACAACGAAATTGATCTGTAAGAACCATAAATCCTCCCCCGTGGTGTGGCTGGAGCAAGGCGCTGGATTAACAGGCTAATGGCAGAGATGTGAAAGCTCATGAATCACGTGGCAGCAGGAGGAGAGGGCAGCTGTGCTGGCATCACACCGGCTCCTGTGCCAGAGCTCTCTGCAGGCTGACAGCGAGGTATTTCAGGCATCAGATCAAGAAGATCCAAATATCCCTTGGTGGCTTGTATTTTCTGTTAATGGAAATTTTTTAAAGGCAAACCAAAATGGTCCAGGACACCTCGTCGCCTTCACCCCATCAGGGGTGTCCCAGACAGATGCTGCCTGCACACCAGCAGCTCAGGATCAGCCAGGAAGAGGATTGATGGCTTCTGTAGCCTTTACCTGGAGCATAAAACAAAAACACATTGAAAATTTATAGCACGCATTGAGCTGAAATGCTTCCTTTGCTTTGTGTTCCCTGCTGTTCCCTGGACCCCCAGGCAAGCACCTTTACTCAGTGGAGAAGTCTGGCTTCACAATAGTGATGCCTGGAAATAAAAATTAAGAAGACAAAGTTTCTCATAATTAAGTCTTTGAATGGGAGAAGGAATTGGAGCTGTTAGGGTGCTGAGTACCTCCCCATCCTGCTGCAGAAGCAGGGGCAGAGAGGCACAGCTCACTCTGTGCCTGCCCCGTGCTGAGCTGGCTCAGTGACCCTGCAGCCGCTGTCCTGGTCACTCTGCTGGGAGCCCTGGCGTGCTTTAACCACCGATGGCTCTTGGAGCCCTCGCTCCTTACCCTTACACCCCTTACACCCCTTACCTCCTACCTCCTACCTCCTACCTACCCTTACACCCCTACCTCCTACATGGTCAGGGCAGGATGTGGCACCAGGGCTGGCTGGGCAGAGCTCCCTACCCAGAGGGATCCTTCAGCAGAGAAAGGCAGTGGGGAATACACCCCTGGGACCCTCTGCTGCTCCCAGGAGCCCTCTGCAAACCCTCACCTCCTGCAGAAAGGTGTTTAGAAGGCCTAACAGTTATCTGGACTTTCCCCTTGTGTAATTCAGCAGAGATATAATTTTAAATATAGCTATTTTTCTCACTCAGATACCAGAAATATTAACTGGCCAAACTTTGCTGTGGCTGTCACCATCCTTTTAGCAGTGTGATTGCCAGCAGGGATTTATTGTCCTCCCCGCACCTGGGTTATTTGAGTTTTGCTTTGCTGCAGGGCCAGGGCAACAATAAATTTCCTTCTCCTCTGGAACATGCTCTAACCTCTCATTTTCTAATAAAGTGTTAAACCTTGGAGCAACCACATTGGCCTGGTGCTGGAGAGGAGTGGAGTTCCAGCTAAGCCCAGGAACTGCCCGTTGTGGGCAGGAGGGGCACCTTTGGGAGCCAGGACACCTATTCCCGTGGTGGCTGTCATGAATTCTGGCTTCTTTTCCTCGGGAGAGCCCCCTCCCCAAGCAGAGGCTGTGTCCTGCCTCTCCTTGGCAGCCACACCCAGCAGAGTGGCTGAAGGCATCAAGGGAGGGTGTTCAGGAGAGCCCACCCGGGACAGTGGCAAGAGGAGCAGCTCAGGAGCTCCCCAGCCACAGGCAGTGTCCCCATTGCAGCCCCTGCCCACCCAGCCCACAGCAGGCTGGACCTCAGCCGGGGGTGGAGGGACAGCAAGGGCAGCTGGCAGCACTGAGCTCATCCCCAGCACAGGGCTTAGGCTGTTAAAGGGCTCCCAGCCAGCAGCCTCCCACCATTCCAGCCCTTCCTGCTGCTGCAGGGCTGCAGGAGAGGCTGATGGGGCAGG
This sequence comes from Molothrus ater, assembly GCF_012460135.2. Classification (NCBI taxonomy): domain Eukaryota; kingdom Metazoa; phylum Chordata; class Aves; order Passeriformes; family Icteridae; genus Molothrus; species Molothrus ater. The sequence continues at coordinate 318,673 of NC_050493.2, read as the reverse complement.
AGGGGGTGATGGGTGGGCAGGTGAGTGGTGCATCTGCTGCTGGTTGTTACTGAGCCAGAGCTGGCTGCAGCACCAGGTTCCACTGGCTGAGCTGGTTGGTGAGTTATGGCAAGGACCCATGTTCTGGAGATATGATTTTTCCAATATATTCTGTTTGGATTGGCAAGTTGGTCTCACTCTTTCTCAACTGACTGATAAAGCACTAGACAGGGGATTAGTCCTCTTGGAAGCTAAAGAAAGAGGTAATTTGGGTTGTTTATAGCCTGCAGGGGTAGAATCAAAATGTACAATACTGAGAGAGTCAAACTTTTACAGCGTATGGCAGAGCCATAACTCAGAGCAAGTATCACACATTACAGTCCTGTGAAATGCATTCCCGTGACAAAAGGCTGGAAAGGCAGAAAGAATGAGAGGAATTAATCTGTTCTTGGGACAAATATTGTAATGAAGACAGGAAATGCCAAGAAAACTAACCTTCATCCAGTTCAGTCTTGGAATTAGAGTGTTTAACCCAGAAGTCCTGGCCCTGTGCTTTGTGCAGTGTTGGAAACAGCCCCAGCCCCAGTGTCTCTGCGGTGTGGGCAGAGAGGAACCCTAGCTTGACCTTGGCTTTTCTGCACTAAAGGAGTAACAGCTTTCCCTCGACTGGGTTTTGCTGGATTTCCATAGCTATTAAATCTAATTGCTGAGATAGAGTTATAAAATTATAATTTTAACCATGCAATTTAGATGGAGTAACCGGTCGCCTATTTCTGTGATTATCCCTGATTATTAAATGAACAGCTGCCTCCAAATATGTTTGCAACAAACTAATTCAATGAGTGCATGTGCCTGAATATTCATGGCCCTTATTCACAGCACAGACTTTTTCACTGTGACTTTAAAAGTTAATTTATCCTGGCAATTTAAATAAATCCACTTCCATCAGCCTCGGCTCAAGCTCCAGACTCTGACAGGGAGTTTGGCAGCGAGGAAGGTGTCCCAGCCCTGCCTCGGCGGGGCTCGCACACGCACCAGCCCAGCGTCAATTCCAGCCTTCTCCCCTGTCTTGTTTGCGGGTTTGACAACTCTTCTCTGCACAGAACTAACGCAGTGTGACACTCCACAGTCTGGTTTAGCTTTACCACTACAATCTGCAGCCATGCCAAGCAGTGAGGAGATAGCCCGCCCTCCCCAGGCACTGAGATATGGGCACAGCTGGCCAGGGCGAGAGCCGGCCGAGGCTCCCCCGCTGCCAGGCTTCCTGCTACCAGGAATTCAGTTCTCCTCCTTGCCCAGGAGGTGCCTTGCGTTGCGCCAGCCAGAGCGAGGCCGGAGGGGCCAGCAGCATCCCAGGCAGCCAGAGCTGTTTGCAGCCTGCAGTGTGCCGGGGGTGGCTGTGGAGCAGCCACGGGGCAAGGCACCCCCACTCTGCGGGGCAGAAGAAGGCAATGGGACACGGTGCAAGTGCCCTTTGGCACCTGCCACTTTGGCCGTCTCCTGTGGCCCCAGCCAGGGGCAGACAGCACAGACTGGGGCAGATCTGTGTCAGGGTCTGGCTCCCCCTGGGACAAATGCTACTGTCCCCAGCCTGGCCTGCAAGAGCACTAAATACATTTATTGGCCTTAAATCTCTGTGCACTCTTCAGAGCAAGCTGCAGTGCCACTGACCACAGGAGCATTTTAATAATAGCCACAGCATGATACAGACTGCTTAGAAACCTGAAAGTACTGCCTGAGTGAGTGCCCAAGAACTGTTATTTCATCTGATGCTGTTTGTATCAGGAAGCTCTGGAATTCCCCCTGGGGTCTTCCAGCCACAGTGGCAGCATGCAGCCTCTGGACCCCAGCAGAAACCTCCTGCACTTGGGAATGTGCTAAGCTTTACATACTTACTGGAGAGAAACAGCAGCTGCTCAGGAGGCAAGCTCAGCTCCCAGGACACATTTCTGAGGTGCCTATTAGGCAAATGCTGGCAGCACATGCCTGGGTTCTCCAGGCAATCCATCCATCCTGCCCCTGTGGAAGATCAGCAGCCACTCCACTGGAACAGGCACGCACCAGCCTGGAACACCAAGCCTAGTTGGGGCAGTGACTTGTGCAACCTCTGAGTGCAACAGCTTCCTCACATCCCCACTGACATGTCCTTTGGCAAGCAACCACCTTAAAAAAGGTCTGTTTAAAGCGTTTATTAAAAATCCAAGAAAAAAAAAAAAAGAGAAGAGAAATCTGTTAAAGCATTTGAAATGTAAAGTAGGTCTTTCATTCCAACAGCATCCCTGCTGCCTTTTGTCTCTTCCTGTACAGAGGTTTCACAAAAAGAGCCATAGTTTGACAGATGTTCAGATAATATTAAAGAGGGCAACGTCTGATTGTGGGGGAAAATAAACAGTTCAGCTGAGGCAGGCCAGAGCTGTTGGACTGTGACTGGCTGTTCTGCAGAACCAAACACCAGTAGGAAGGAGGGCTCAGAGGGGCCTGGCAGCCCCTGCCGGAGAGAGGAGCCCATTCCACAGCCTTCCCAGCTCCTGGAGCCCCGCATGTCCTCCCAGGGGACATCCCTCCATCAGTGTGTCCTGGGCCCCCCAGGTACAGGGGTCTGGGTCTGGCTGGGGGTCCCCCAGCTCTGTAGTTCCCATGGCTCTGACAGTGCTGTCTCCCCCTCATTCTGAGGGTGCCTGACCCTGGGTGCTGAGGCTGCATCCCTTTGGGCTGTTTGCCATGGGTGGGCACAGGGACAGGCCCCTGCTCCAAGAGATTGATTGCCCTGCTGCTGGGCTCTGCTTGTCCCAGGCATCACCTAAAGAAACTTCCAAAGATCCGCATGGAAACTCATCCCTGTGTACCAGTCCCTTTGGGAGAAACAGAACTCCTCCTCGGCCCCTGTATGGCTGCTCTCAGCCCTGTGTCCCTGCTCTGTGGGGTTGTACCCATGGGCAGGGCAGCAGCAGGCCCTGCCCTGGGACCAGGGGCTCTGGGTCCCTGCCCTGGGAGAGAGGTTTGGCAGAGATGCCACTCTCTTGCAGCTGGGGAGGCAGGAACAGGCATCAAGGAATGCTCCTGCTGTTCTAACAAGGAACAATAGATTACAAAGCTAGTTAAAAATTCATCCAGGAGAGGCAGAGTTTCCCAAGCATATCAGAGTTAATATTTATAAAGGGGATTGTTGCTCAGTCTCAATTATCCTAAAAGCTTGGTACAACTGATGCATTGGAGAAACCACGAACACAGACTTGTCAAGGGAAAACCATTCCCTGTGACCGCTAACAAAATGCAATCAGATCTACAGCATGTGGAGCCAATTGATTTTCAACAAGACCTACAATGTAAACAAATGATTGATTCTCAGCACTTTCATTTCTGAGCAAGCAGCCAGACACCTCTCCAGCTCCCGGTGCAGGTGAGGCTGGAGGTAAACAGGGCTGCAGTGGGGCAGCTCAGCACTTTCATCACCACAGAACAGCAGGAGCTTTGATTTTTGTTTCCCCGGCCCCTTAAGCAGCCACTAAATAATGAACAATTCCTCATGCAAGCAGCCCCCGATCATGTGAAATCCTTCTGCTGCCAGTGGTCATGTCAGACCACATTCTGCCTTCAATGGGAGTCAGGAGTTTTTTATTGCTTTTGCATTTTGCGTCCTCTGATGTTTCCAGGTTCGCTCTGATTTACTCGAGGCAGATGAGACAGGAATATCTCCAAGAGCTTTATCCCTGCTCTGTCAGTGCTGCAGCAGTGCGCTGGTGTGTGTCTGTGCCAGCCGTGCAGAGCTGCCCAGACCACTCCCCTCTCCCTGTGAAACCAATAAGCCAAACTCCACTGCACAGTAGCTGCTGGACCATGCCCCTGGGTATGTCAAATTAAACCTCAGCCCAGCACAGGCAGACTGCCAATATCAGCACCTGTCCCTGGGCAGGGGTGGGCACCTGGGAGCTGGGGCTGCTCCTAACCCTAACCCTAACCCAGCCCCAGCAGTGGAGCCACAGGACTCCAGGGTGTCACCCACTGGCACATCTCCTTTCCCCTCTCATTCACGCCCCTGGTTGCCCCCTCCAAACTGTTTTGGTGCCAAGGAGGCACCAGCGCGGGGCCTCCATGTGCTCCCCCACCCTCCAAGCCCTGCTGGAATGCTGTTAGGATTACTGATGGAGTAATGGAAGGGAAAAGTCACATCTCCATGAAGTGCAGCAATAGGTATAAAACTGCATTTCCAGAGCTCTACGACCTGCCTGTTTCTGCCTCGTGTGCAGAGTGATGAGCTCTCTGGTGCTTCTGCAGCACAGGGTTCCGAGGGTCCCCAGGGAGGAGGAGCCACTGCCCCCTCCCCAGAGCCCCTGGGAACGAGGGCCTGGAGCTCTGCTCTCCCAAAGGTGCCAGCCCCCTTATACCAGCAGCAGAGAGCTGCCCTCGGGGCTGGGGGCCTGTAGACAGCCACGTCTGGGTGTGCAGCTCCTTCCCTGCAGAGCAGGAACAGCGTGGGGCTGCTGCCTTGGATGTCCACCTTGGGCTACAGCTGCCCTCTGGCCACAGAGCCGAGTCCTTCCCAGGAAAAGCCTCCTCTTTCCAGATCTCTGGGGCTGGGCATTCATGACCCCCCCGGGGGGGTCCCCGAGGTGGCAGAGCTGTGGGGTTCCCCCCCGGCCACCCCAGTGTGTCTGTGGTGGGATGTGTGCTGCGGGGAGGGCTGGTGGCACGCCAGGCATCGTGCCTGCTCCTGGAGCCAGGGGCTGGCACCAGGCCCCGTGAGTGGGCGCAAGTTCTTCCTAAAACACAAACAAAGAAGGAGGCTTGCGTGGGCACTGACAGATTCCTGCGCATAGAGGGACTCCAACAGGGCCAGGAGTGTTCCTGTTTAAAATTAAAATGGTCTTTTCAAAGGAAATTAAAACTCGTGAAAGCAACCACAAACATCTGTGATCTCTTCATAAAGGCCTTCCTGGCTATTTTAGAAATTACCCTGTGCCCATTATAGTATCAGCATAATTCTGCCTCTTTATTTCAAGCTAGCAAGATATTTATATTTTAAATAATTTTTACATAGTTCAAATGTGAATCACAAGCTGGTTTTCCTGCTTATGTATTAATTGCATGTGTGTGTCCAGTGCTAAGCCTTTTTGCCATGTAATTTGTACAACGTAATTAACCATGTAGAAACCATATTACGTTGTGTTTGGAAGTGTTACATCCAGTTAATCTAATTGACTAATAACATGTTTTCATTTAGCAGCACGTACTGTATTTCCAGTGATTGAATTAATGTCATGTTAACGGCTGCTTTTTGCAACAACATTTGGCATAAATTGCATTAAAAATTGATGTTCGTACAAATGTATTTTGAATACAGCTCAGCATGTGGCCTGGGAAAACACTCCTGCTGTTTATAAAATCAGCTCCACTTATGAGTGCACTCTGAGGCACGGCACTGCTGGCACTGCTGGCACTGCTGCCCTGCCCGTGCACTGGGACCCCCCGGACCACTGTCCCCCCTTCCCACCCTGCATCTGAGCCACCCCAGCTGTGACACAGATTCCTTGGGCTGGCAGTGCCCAGGGTTACCACTTTACTGCCTGGGCTCTCGTGACGGGTTTTAAAAGGACTCTCTGTTGATGAGATTGTGATGGGCAAGCTCCAGGCCTGTGCTGGTAGAGGCAGACCCAGAGGCACCTCCTGCCATGCCCTCGGTGAGTGCCCAGGGCTGCACCTGCCAGCCCAGCCGCCTGTCCCCCAGCAGCCATGGGGACAGGATGGGCACGAGCCCCACAGCCACCCCCTGCCTCCCATCCACGCTCACAGGAGGCCCCAGGGCGGTGGCCCCATGCCCCTGTAGCCAGGAGACTCTCGCTCACCTGGATTTGCTGTGGGAAACAAGTGGAAGTGCAATGCCCAGACCACCCTCCACAGCCACCCCCTCTGGAGGGGCCAGGAGAACGGGCAGGGCAATGCCCATTGCACACAGCCAGGCCAGTCGTGTCCCAGTCTGCGGCCACAAGCCCGTTGAAGGAGCTCAAGGCTCTCCCTGCTTCTCTTTGACAGATTAAAAATCCTGATTTTTTTTTGTTCTATACCCATCAGTGTATTCTGTTTCTGCTGGGATAGAGGGAGTTGATTTAAGATATTTGTGAAAGCAAAGCTAAAAAAGAACAGGAAAATTGTTGGCTGTGGTGGCACTTGTCCAAAGCCAGGAAAGCAGGAAAACAAGGCACAGCTGATGGCAGCTTGATGTCTTGTTTCCTCATAGACATTTGCCATGCCATTGCAAAACCACATTTTCCCCACCTCTATAAGCACCACTCTGGTAAACTGGAGGGGCTGTAAAAAACACCACAAGTGGTCTGTGAGCCAGCGAGGCTTCACAGCTTTGTAGGGGAGAAAGTTTCCCTTCCTGGGCTTGCTGTCTTCTTTGCAGGCTGTACAGGCTCTATTCTCCATCTCTCCTACAGTTGCTGCTGATCAGCTCCACGGGTGAGCATCCTGTGGAGGGTGACTTGCTGGAACCCCACTCCTGCTGCCCATATGCAGCTGTAACCCTACGGCATCCACGGTGTGGGGGCAGCCAGGAACCACCAGAGCTGCTGCCAGGGCAGTGGCACCCGCAGCCCCTGCTGGGATGGGAGAGGGGCAGAAGGTGCAGAAGGCAGTGCTGGGCAGGACAGCACAGTGCTGCAGGGAACAGCCTTTGCCTCCCTGCTGCATGGGGCAGCTGTGGGATGGAGTTCAGCCAGGAGTTCAGCGTTCAGCCAGGAGTGCTGCTCTCAGGGGCCATCCCTGTGGGTTTCAAAGACAAAACATAGACTCAAGCTCCACCTTAGAATCAGGACAAAGAGGAGTGACAGCCTTGACTCATGGCAGTGTACCTCATTGGACCCCAGTGTGTTATTGCATCCCACCAAAGACCTCTGAGAAACAAAACCATAACCAGAAAGAAGCTTAAATCACAGAACCTCAGAGCAATTAAAAGCCATGTTCATACAGAGCCATTAGCACTGATTCTCACACTCTTTACATAGGAGCAGAACATAATAATAATTTCCAATTAAATTATGCTTCTCCAAGGTGCATTAACCACTTTTATCCATCCGATTAATTGGATGCATCTCTGCTGCATGGAGCAGTTACACCGCTCTAGAGGGAAAGCAGACAGTTAATAACACCTGCCGCTGTGGTGCTAATGTAGGAACACTCTGCTGCCAAACCCACAGGCACATTCACTGCAAACTGTCCACCAAACACAGCTCTGTGGCTCCCTGCTCCTGTGCTGTCCTGTGCTCTGCTCACTCCTACAGCATGACAAGGGGATGCACCAGTCCCTGGGCTTCACACCAGCACTTGGATCTCGTGTTCCCTTCCTCCCAGGACACGGCACCGGGAGGTTCTGTGGGAAGTAGCAGCTTCTGTGAGGAAATTGCAGCGGGCCCAATTTATGCAGGGAGAGGTGGCCTGCTGCCATGACCCAGGGATGAGAGTTAATTGAGTGGGATGTATGTTTCCATGCAAATTCTTTGGGCACCCAATTCTTCAGACTCCTGAGTGAGAAATGAAGGCAGATTCCTCGCATGCAGCAAAAGTGATGTTTGTGCAACACAACAGCAGCAGCAGGGCAGCATGTGCCTGAAATACTGTGAATACTGGGACACCCAGACGTGTGTGGTGGCCTGAGTGTGTCTGCAGAGAGCTCACAGACACAAGGGCAGCTGCACCTGGGATGGAGCCCCAAGGTGCCTTCCCACAAAGAGGTAAGAAGGGATCTTCAAAAGAATTGTCTGCTGACCTTGGGGCTTTGTAAATCAGGTCAGTACGGTTCCATGAGCCCTACCCCCTTCTCATGATTGCAGTTCCTCTGTGGGAGCAACCACTTGGACATCCCTTGGGGACTGAAGTAATCTCCTGCGATAGGAGGCAGTGCAAGCATGAAAACAGCCAGGTGTACCCAGACAATGCACACTTGGACCCCAGGTAGTGACTTTGGGAACAGTGAAACTAGGTGGGTACTGGAACATCACCAGGGTCCCTAAACCAGAGACGTGTTGAAATAAACAGGAATGGGACAGAGACAGCCCAGATCTGAGAGGCAGAAGTCTTTTCTAGGAGGCCTGATGAGTCTCTGACCTGAGCTGGAGGGGAGGTGTTGGGATGGCAGGGGTGTGTGTGTGCCCATGCCCACACTGCAGGAACAGCAGCATTCCCACTCATTTTCTCTGCAGGCACGGATAACATACTCTCAGGAGCATGCAGTTATCAAAATGTTATAAATTGCTGCCTTTTAAATAGTGTGGTAATTTGCTAGTCCATTACAGGAGGAGTTGTAGGATACAAGGAGCACGCTATGAAAAATTAAGCCTTCTGCGTCACTGCTGACCTCCGCAGCTGAGGTGCTCTCAGAACTGCTCCATTTTGTCAGCTTGCCCTGAGCAATTAGCCACCCCTCAGCACTCGTCAGCGTGTCACCGTGCCTCAGAGGACAGCGGGCCTGGCAGTTCCCTTCCCCGGATCCTTCTCCAGGTTCCATGGCCCCGCATCAGTCATCGGGAGCTGGTCCTGGCAGGGAACCACGGCGGCTCCGTAACCACCTCTCCTCCGCAATTAGTGCGTCTGTATAGCCATCACTGGGAGCTGCACCACCTAATTTTAGCCCAGCAGTTTCATACTCCAAATTCCTCAGACTCGGGAACAATCCTTTCTTGTGAGAAGCAGTGCTTTTGGGGGCAGTGCTGCTGCCCAGTGCTCTCTGAGCAGAAGGGAGCCTGCTCCAGCACGGCAGCACTGATGCTTCCCAGCTGCACGTGTTGCTCTGGGGCTGGGATAGCTGTGCTCCCCATTCAGTGGCAAATTCAGCTGGACATTCAGCTCACACTAGGAGAATTAGGTTCATTATGCCAATTTTGTGCAAGGCAAAGGGATATGTCTCCTAACCCATGTTTGATTTCTCAGCAAAAATCCCTCTGAAACTAAACTTCCCCTTCATTTTATGTGCTTAGATATTTTCTCACAAGCTGCAGGTGAAATCCATGTCCTGGCACACACATAAATGCAAATGAAGGAGGGATGTGTCCTGGCAATATACGCATCATCCCTGGAGATATATATTTTCTTGCTGGGGAGGAAATGCACAAACACCAGCTACTATTTTTTCTCAATATATATACACCTCTCAGGACAAAAATAAACATGTGAACACAGGACATGCTATTCCCAGGCTTTCTGCCCAGAGCCAAGGTGACAACCAGCAGTTTAGAGGAAACTTGCACACAAGTTACGCTCAGCCAGCTCATTAAAAACACATCAGGGAACCTCCAGTACCCTGGGAACCCCAGAAGCAGTTTCTGATCCTATCACACAAAACACACGGGCTGCTGCCACTCTGCTCTAGCAAAACCCTTCAGAACGGGAAACACAAGAATGGGTGGCAACAACATGGGGCCAGAGGCTGGCACGGCCCAGAAGGGGCCCCTGCAGCCCCACCTGGGCACACAGTGCACCTGCTCTCCGCCCAGGGAGGAGCCAACACTTCCACCATGGGGGGCTGTCCTGGGCCCTGTTGGTGCGGGACAGCTGTGAACCCAAGCAGGACCTCCCAGGTTTGCAACCTGCACATCACATTCCTCACAGGAGCACCATCAGGGAGCTTTGTGGGATCGTGAATATGAATTGCTTTGACCTCACTTAGTCTGATATGGTAGAGTATTAAATCTCTATTTTTCAAGCATTAAGCCTGTGTAATAGAAGGATGCTGTGAGCAATTTGCAGTAAGATGAAGGGATATTACTGTCCTGGGAGACAGACAATCCAACCACATCCACAAATTGATAACAGAGATAGTGGCTTAGGTTCATGCTAGCTATTAATTAAGGGCATGTTTTATGTGGAAGACAATAGCAGCTTACACTGGCAGGTACTCGCTGCCTCCTCTCCCCTGCGGTGAGCGGCGCTCCCGGAGCTGGAGCGCAGCCAGGTGGGTTCATACCTTGCTGAACCACAGTTCACACGTGTACATTTGAATTTTTGACAGGCAAAATTAATTTCTCAAGCCTTTAGCATTCGCAGCTCCAAGAGCAGCTGTTCTGGCTGAGGAGAGGTTGGCAGCTGCTGGAGCTGTGCCACAGGAGCACTGTGCTGGCCCTCCTTCCAGGGACAGCCAAAGGCTTGGCCAGCCCAAAGAACCAGGGTGCTGAGAGCTCTCACATCTCTGGCTGCTAATGAGCACTAACCATGTCCCAAGCTCTTCCTCTGCCCCCAGAACCCACTGCCTCGTTAGCTGGCTGATCCACAGCTCTTAGCAAAGAAATCAAATACCCAGTTTCACTCCTCTTGTCTTGGCTGTGGCAGCATCCCACTCAGCCGTCACCCCTCTCCCACTTGGTGCTCTCAGCAGGTTGGTGCTTCCCAGCCCCTGTGGCGGGACTCTCATCTCACATCCACTGATTAACTTAGGATGATTACACAGCCACTGATTTTTTGGTCCAAATTACCAACAGAGTATTATCCTTTTACAATCTTTTGCTCCTTGCCCTAGAATTTAGCAACAAGCCTGCAACATGCCCTGACAGCTGACCCCCGTGCTGGCACAAAAGACCCACCGTGGCTTCAGCTTTGCTGAACAAACCCTCTGGCCAGCCTCAGACAGGTTTCCTGAACAGGGGAAGCCCATGCAGGGAGATTTGCCCTTGGGAGTTCACAGCCACCCATGGCACAAGGTGAAACATTACAGAGGGCAAGAACCAAGAGACCCCAACCTGTATCCCTGGAGCCTGATGGAGCTGATCCTGTCCAGCTGATGGAGCCAGGGTACACAGCAGATCCAGAGCACCAGCAGTGCCACAGTGTCCAAGTGCTCTTCTGGAGAAGGTCTTCCCAGCAGGATGCAGCAAAGCCAAACAGTGCAGGTCAGCCATGGAAAAGAACACAGATAACGCAGGGGGCTGGTCTGGGGAGACAGAAGAAGTTTATTTTTTTCAGATGGGATTAGAGAACAGCTGGAGAATTGATGAGGTAGCAAGGACAGGAGATGGCTCCGGGCTCCTACCATCACATTAGAACCCCTGTGCTGGGCCACAGGCAGGTCACACACACCTTTCTGTGTTCAGAGATGGGGCAACTCTTGGCAGGAAGCAGCAACCCTTACAAACCATGGCAGCTCCCTTCCCTGGCCATTGGTTCCCAGAGACATCTGCCAGACCTAGGGTATGTCCATGAGCTGGACAGAAGCAGCCCTGCTCAGGCATCCCCAGCTGAGCAGAGCGAGCACAGGCAGGCAGGGACCTGGGTGGGGGCTCTTGGACAGGGGTGTGCTGGTTCTCACAGTGGTGAGAAATGGAAAAATTAACAAAACAAAGGGAAAGAAGGACAAGTTGGAAGTCAGGCCACTGAGGATGGAAGGAACAGCCCTCATAGTGGGAGAGTTCGCAGCTGCAGACATATCTGGCCACAGGTTCACCCTGTCTGCAGGGTCTCCTTGAAATGCTCGATGCAGATGTCCTGATGAAGCCAGAACATGTCCTGGGCTGAAGTGACCCTCCACCCAGCAAGAGTGACACACCTGGCACCTGTAGCCACACCCCCACGCTCTCTGGAGCCAGTGTCTGTTCCACACCCAGCATCCCAGGCTGCCTGCTGCAACCCAGCTGCGTGTCTGATCTTGGGTGAGAAATTTCTCTTTATACCAGGCTGTCTATTCAAGTAATAAAAATAGGCTTTTTTTCCTTCTGTAAGTGCAACACTTTTCATATTTTTACTTCCAGCTGTCTAGATAGTATTTCACTTTTTTCATTTCTAGTACTCGCTCTCAGTTATTTAATGTGAATTTCTAGGGCATGGTGCCCTTAGCAGACATCAGAGCAATATAACACAAGAAATCAGATATACACTGTTCTAGGAGAAGGCAGGAACAAAAAGACAAACTAGGCTCTTAATACATATGGTGCTTTTGATTCATGGAATATAGAAAATTGTATTTGATTATATCTGTAATGGATCCTCATAACTTTAGATTAGGCTTATGCTGATGGCCCAACTAATGGACAGTTTATTGCAGGAATAGATTTCATCCTATCATATTTTTTCCTGGTATCAATTACTTGGAATGTTTAAATGTCTCATTTCTGTGGATGTTTATTGCTTAATTTTCCTTTCTAAGAAAAGCCTACACGCACACAATGCCCTGGTGCTTCTCTGCTAAGGGGCAAGGAACTACAGGGCTGTGCTCCTGGAGCCCAGAAACTCCCAGCACCTCTGGCTGTGCAGGCCAGGAGATCCACTCGGGAGCTTCACAGCTGCTGGCACCACCGTGACTCCAAGCTGTGAGGGAACACAGCCAAAGTTCCCTTAGCAGGTGCTGCTATTGGGAAAAAATAATTAAAAATTAAAAGACTTATTAAATTTACCTGTCTCAAAAGCCAAAGGACTGTGTGGGATTGCTGCCACAAAGTCAACAGCAGAGCTGATGATAAGAGAGGTTGTAAGTAAAGATGGTTTGGTGGAGATAATCTCATTTGCAGTCAACTGAAATGGTAATATTATTAATAACAACAACAGTAATAATAATTTCAACAACAATTATTAAGTAATAATATTATGAAACTCTGAAGAGAAATGCTTGTTTCCCAGTAGAGAGTTTAGGAGGCTGTTGAGGCACCAGAGATATTACTTATTGATCCCAGAGCCAGAAGGCAAAGAGGCTAGTGGATTTCTAAATTTTTTTTTTTTACTTTGCCTAGCTGTAATCACACCTGAAATCGTATCCAAAAAAAAAACCTGAAACAAACGAACAAAAACCCCCAAAGAAATATAAACCCCCTCAAAACATAAAAACTTCTAATCAAAGAACAGTAACAGAAAGATCCCAAACTACTGAAAAAAACCAACCCAAGAAACCAAATAACGACAACAAAAACACAAACAACCCCCACCCCCAAAAAACCCCAAACCCTAACAAAACAAACTTGGAGAGATATATACCACCTTTGTCTCATTTTAAATACAGCTGTTTGACACCAGTGATAGCAGAATGATCTCTGCTATTTACTTTACACAAGTGTGCCTTGCTTCACTCCAGAATTGATACCTGCCAGCCAAAGGAGGGCCATGAGGTCGATCTCCCTGAAGAGCAGCAATCCCAGATCAGGAACAGACACTGAGCATCTGCCAGGGCCATTGGCATTGGCAGGGAGCACAAGCTGCACATCCCAAAGGGTGCCCAGCAATGGGAATTTTTACTTTTTGTAACCTTTAGCTGAACTCTCCCATTTGCCCTGCATGCTGAGAGGGTGCTCCAGTGTGCTTTGCTGCCCAGCCCCTGTTTCCTGGGCAGGACAGGGCCTGGCAGCAGGGACACAGGATGGCCCTGCCAGGAGGGCACAGCTGCCCGCAGCCAGAGGCATTTCCTGCTGCCAGGGGATCACTGAATCCTGCTCCTGCCTTTCCTGGAGCCTTTCCCCCACTCTCGGTGGCAGCCGCAGCCCGAGCTGCAGCCCCCACACACAGAGCCAGCCTCAGCACTGCTCAAGGACACGGGGAAGGGAGGGGACATTGCCTGGGGACAGGCCCCCACAGGGCTGCCAAGCCACCTCAGCTTGGGCAACCTCATTCACATACAGGTGGCATGTTATTCCCACTTCAAGAAGAGAGCTGGCTCCACTTATTTTTTTTCATTAAAATGCAAATTAATTTAATAAAAAGTGGAATTGTAAATTAATGAAGCGCTTTAAAATTCTACATAACACAAGGCTAATACTTACTCTATAGCATTTCCTCCAGTTAATACCACTACTAACTCCCCTAAGTGGCACCAGCTCCACCAGGCTCAGTGCCTGAGATGGGGTCAGAGCTTGCAGAAATGGGCACGGTGCCTTCATGCACTGGCCCAGCTGCTGGGGCAGTTGCCAGGCTCCCTCAGGAGTCTCACCCTGCAGTACCTGCCTGCACCCTCAGGGCCAAGGCACTCGAGAGCAGAGACGCTTTCTTTCCTCTATAAATAGCAGTGGATCCCTGTAATTTACTGCAGCCCAACAGTTCACATGGAGATTGCAGGCGCTGCTGCCCAAAGCAGCCCCAGAGACGAGTGGCCCTCCCAGCACGGTCAGCTGGGATCACAGCTGCCTCGGGTGCTGAGCCCCCACAGAAACTTTAGGCATATTTGGGGTTAAGAGAGACTGTGGATCCACATAGGGGTTTTTTCCTTTATTTCCTTTATTTTCCTTTATTTTTGTATTTTTACCCCAATACAAAAAGTCAGGTTCAGGTATTGACTCCAAAGCCAAGCCACTCTGGGGGTTGCCCTGCACACAGGGCTGCAGCCAGACAGCCCCGCTGTGCTGCTGTTTTCTTCCACCCTGAGCTATCAGCACCCCTCCATCCTCACCCCTGCTGCCCCTTCACTGCAGGACGGAGCAGAGAGACAGGAGAAGGCACCCAGGCAAGGCTGGCAGGGGGCAATTACTGCTCAGGACCACCTGTCTTCAGGGCAAGGTGAACCTGGCTCAAGAAAACATTACCTTGAACAAACATGTGCAAGGCTTGTTCTCTACATCTTCCCTTTCTAACATCTACTTGCATGGAAACACTGTAGGAGATCCATGCTTACAAAATGCATCCTTAAAATAAAGTAGAACCAGAGAAGCACACTAGGAAAATATTGAGCATTTCCAACAGGTATTTCCAACAGGATCTATCCCGCCTGCCTTATAGCTCCACATCTGAGATTATCACCTTCTGCTTTTTTTATAGCAAAAGGAAAGAAGAGGCAATTCTGAGAATAATTCAATTCATCCCTGAAGTAAGCATCTCAAGTGGGTCGGTAAAACGGCAAAAACCAGCAAAAACCTGCCCTTCCCTCTCTGCTGGTGATGGAGTGTTCAGACGGAGCACTCCTGGAGATGTGGCACCGGCACATCCAGAGCTGGGCAGCCGGATCCTTCCTCCCGCCGGTCCCGCTCCCCTCCCAGCAGAGCCCACGGCTGCACGAGCTCCTTTTCCTCTGGCAGGGACCACACAGCTCCGTGCCGGCCTAAATCACCCACCACACTCCTTTTCTGCCTGTGTACACCACACATCGTCCCTTAAATAAAGCTCACCCACCCTATTATTGTAATGTCAACCCTGAACCTGAGATAAGCCCTACAGACAATTTATAATTACACAGCAATAGCTCTTCTACGCTGCACGGAGGGGCCATCGAGAGAGGATTTAGGTCTTTCACGGAGCCAGCGTTTGACAGGTCTCTGCTGTTATTTCATCCTGACAGCTCCTTGCCACCCGACTCCTCCTGCGACAGCACACTCGGCCTTTGCGGTGAGATCTCAGGTGAAGAGAGCACGTAATGGGCAATAATTGCGGGCGATTACTGTTTACTTGTTAACTCTGCTTGGCAGAGCAGCTGTGATGGACACAGAGACTGGAATATTCCCTTTTATCGCCTGTAGCACTGAGAGTGAACTGGTGCTTAATTCAAAGGCTGAAATCTATAAAAAATAAGACGAAACCCATCATTAAATTTCTCTTAGTGGCTATGTGCATAATTCATCCAAACACCATCAAATATAAATGGCCTCATGTCAGGCTGAGCGGTGCAGGCACAGCACACCCGCTGCTGCAGGAGCAGAGCAGCCCTGCCCGTGATGGGCTGGCACTGGGCCCGCAGGACGGGCTCTGCAGGACGGGCACTGCACCAACCCCTGCTCCTGCTGCAGGAGCAGCCCTGCCCATGATGGGCTGGCACCGGCCCACAGGACGGGCACTGCACCAACCCCTGCTCCTGCCCGCCCTGCCCCTGCCCATGATGGGCTGGCACCAGGCCTGCAGGATGGGCTCTGCAGGATGGGCACTGCACCAACCCCTGCCCCTGCTGCAGGAGCAGCCCTGCCCGTGATGGGCTGGCACTGGGCCCGCAGTGCCCAGGGCTCTGCAGGACGGGCACTGCACCAACCCCTGCTCCTGCCCACCCTGCCCCTGCCCGTGATGGGCTGGCACCAGCCCGCAGTGCCCAGGGCTCTGCAGGACGGGCACTGCACCAACCCCTGCTCCTGCCCGCCCTGCCCCTGCCCGTGATGGGCTGGCACCAGGCCCGCAGGACGGGCACCGCACAGCCCTGCCCCTGCCAACTCTGCTCCTGCCAGCCCCGCTCCCAGCTGGGCAGGCACTGGTGAGGTGTTGTGAGGTTGTGAGGATGAGGTGAGAGATGAGAATTTGACTCCAAGTTCTCAGAAGGCTGATTTATTATTTTATGATATTATATTAAAAGAAAGTGATATACTAAACTGTAGAGAAGGGATACAGACAGAAGGCTAGGAAAGAATGATAATAAAAACCAGTGACAGACCCAGAGAGTCCGACACAGCTGGTTGTGATTGGTCATTAAATTAGAACAATTCACATGCTGGGTAAACAATTCTCCAAATCACATTCCAGAGGAGCAAAACATGGAGAAGCTGAGGCTTCTCATCTTCCCAGGAGAAGAAATCCTGGCAAAGGGATTTTTCATAAAATATCATGGTGACACACCGGGGCTGCGTGTGCCCGGAGCCCAGGACTGGTCCTGATCCCCAGTCTCTCCTGCTGTTGACTAACATTCCCCCCCTACAGTAAAAAAGCTTGCATAAGTTACAATATCCAAACTCTTTATTGCTCCCTGCTAGGGTCTGAACTTTGGTTAGGTGCTGAATGCCCTCAATTTCACCAGCCACAGCCTGGTACACAGCCCTCATTCCACACTGCAGATGTCAATCTGCAGCAGTTTAGTGAAAGCTTGCAACAAGTTTCCCACAAAGTTTTTTTTTCAATTATTCGAAAAACACCAAGCTGGTTAATAAATCACAGAAAGTTGTTTTGCAAAAGTATCCTTTGAACCATTAGATATTATTTTGAATGCCAATTTTTCTTCCCACCTTATGGCAGGATAAAGATACCCCACTCAATTTTCATCAAAAGCACATGAAAGCAATTAAGGCTCCTGTAGTTTCTATGGAAATAAGGGATGCAAATTGGGATTGTGTGGTGCCTTTTTTCTTGAATTTATCCATAAAAATGCAAATATTCTTCAACAGATAGTGAAATATTTGCCTTGTTTTAAGGGAGCAGAATACACAGACAAGGCTCTTTTGTCCACCGGTTCTTCTGGCAGAGGTTTGACAGCCTGTGGAGCACAAGCCTGCAAAAGCTGAACGAGTTCTGCCAGAGCATGGATGGCAACAAAGCTGGTTCCAAAAGATGGGTACCCACCCAGAGGACTGGGGCTTCCCCTCGCGTCTCCTTCAGGCACCAGCATTAGCAAATGGCTTCTCCTGCCTTTTCCTGCAAGGGGACCCACCTCACCCACAGGGACTGCACTGATCCCTGCCCACAGTGCCAGCCCTCACCAGCCCTGTGGCACTGGAGTAGGATAGTGATGACACCTCCTTGGTGTGGAAAGCATAAGCCAAGGGACCAGCACAAAAAAATCCCATTTGATTTGATGCATCTGCTTTACTTTCCTACCAGACATTTCAGAGCAGAACATCCAGTACAGAACATCCTACTGTGTTGCTGGGACTCATCTTGTCCTGCAGCAGGGATGGATCAAAACCCTGCAGCACAAGGTTTAATTAATTCCCTTTCAGACTGAAGGATACAGAAGAGTTAATACTAGCAAAGGTCTCTGGATTATTCCCTGAAGTGCCGTCCAGCTCTCTCCTCTCTCTGCAGGCTGGATGTAGTGAGCATCATAGAGCATTCACTAATAAATAATCCAACATCCTGAGAGCTGCCAGTCTGCAGCTGGGCACCTCATGCCTGTCAGCTCCGGGTGCTAAGTGCCTCCCATGTAGGAGGCTGGGGCTCCTCCCCAGCCTGTGCACTCTGCCTGCGGACTTACCGATGTTGAAAAGGTCAACGAATGCTATTTCAGATCACTCTTGTTTGCCAGAATTGATGACAAACCCTGGCAACTCAACTAGTAAAACTCTAGGCATGAACTAGAGCATGCTGCAACTGCACAATTATCAGCCTGCAATTAATTAATTGTGCTGTCACTATATGCACCTGAGAACAACAGTAAGATCAAAGAACTGAACAGAGATCAAAATGATTTGTAGATCACCTTACTTACAGCTGAAAGTGCCAATTAGATACAGAAAAGACAGAGTCTGGCTTAGCTGCTTAACGGCTCTGGGAAAGAAAAGTCACTCAATTGACTGTAGGAAAAACCCCATGAAAGCTGGATTGCTTCCAGCCTGGGCAGAGGGGAGCTGTGATGGACTGTCCATTGAGTTCTTCCCTGCAAGGCTGTAGGGTATCTCTGTGCCTCTTACACTCCACACCATCCACACCTTGGGCTGTGCTGCACTGAGCTGGGGAGTCCACTGGCTCTGTGGTGCTGGGACCAAAGGCCCTTCCAGCAGGGCCAGGAGCCCCAGGAGAGGCAGGAGCAGGAGCCCAGCTGCTGGCACATCCTCTGCTGAGGACCCTGGGGGTGGTAGCCTGTGACCATCACCACCGGCACCCACAGCACTGTGAGGCTGAGCCAAGCAGGCAGCTGGTGGAAGTGACTCTGGGGACCATGCCCAAGGTCTCATGACATTTCCCAAGGTGTCAAGGGCTGACCCACAGCACCATTCTGTCCTCCAATCTCCGCAAGCTGCTGCACACTGACTGAGCCAAACATGGCTGTAGTTATGGCGTTGATTTATAATTTTCTGTAAAGTTATTTGGAAAACACATTCCAGCTGCACTTTCCTAGCCTCCAGGAGGGACTTGTCCTGCCTGTAGAGAGCCTCTCCCCTCTGCCAGCACACTGAGGGCAGCAGTGAGGAATCCTGCAGATTGTTATCTTTCAGTGAGCCACACTCTAGCTCACCCAAACATATGAGCTCCCTGGAGGAATTAAGAATTCATTTCTGGCACATGTTAACCTGGATGCCATGTTTGTGACCATAGAGATCAGCTCTGACTGCTGGGCTGGTCTGTCTCATCTCTGAGCTCCAGGCTGAGAGGATGCATTAGGCTGAGTTCAGGAAATGCTGCCCTTCCAGAGCTGGCTCTGTGAATCCTTCAAAGTCCCCACACTCTTCACCAAGCACCCAGCTCATGAGGCTAGAAAACATCTGCCCAGGTGCCTAGAGGAAAGGGATTTTCTGGACTCCACTGCTGGCACAGGAAAGAAGGGGCCAGGAGGAGAGGCCAGACCAAGGAGGAGAAATCCCTCAGGAACTGGGTTCTGAGCAGTGTCAGGTGCCAGCCCCCATGAGACAGGTCCCATGGCGCACTGAGGTGACTGCAGAGGTGGGGAAGGCACCACTGCACTGACACAGACAGCTGTTCATGTGGCTGCTGTTCTGGGTGTCCTTCCTTAGATATGCCAGCTTTGTCTCCATTGTCTCCTGTTTATCACATTGTTTAATTCCTCTTTTTAATTGACTTGGACATTTTTTAATTTCTCTGTTTAATTGGTGCAGACTGAGAGGCTGCAGGCAATGTCATCTTCACATCATCTCTCAGAAACCTCACCAGCATGAGGGTGACATCATTCATTGGCCATACACAGCAAATTGTGCAGGACCTACAGCCTCTCCCAGCTGGGGCCGAGGAGCAGGAACAGGGAGCAGATTTAAATCATGGATGTCTGCAGGACAAAAGTGATTAGCAGGGAGCTGTCCTGGGCTGTATAGGAGCTGCTTTCATTTAATATACAAGTGGGATGGCAGGCAGACACCTCAGCTCAAACACAGATGACACAACTATGCACATCATTCAAGCCCAAAAGTTCCTGGAGGGAGCTTCTGAGGCATCTCACAATGAGGTGAAAGCAGGTAAAGACAGTGAGCAACAAAATCCTGCCAAGACATGTGGTCTTGGAGCAGAGACTGCAAGGTCTATTTAAGCCACATGTTTTTCTTAAGCAATAGAGATTCAACAGATACCTGAAAAACTATTGAACAAATGTTCCTTTGTATTTTAAAATGTCTTGAATCTCACGTCTTGTATTTTTCCAGTCACATAAATTACTTGAACGGATGCATTTATTTCCCTGGGTTCAACAGGGACAAGCCAACGTCTGCTTCATCTGCCTGCTTTGACAAATCCAGGGGCTTCAGGAGGTGATTTTCCACACAGGTTTCTTTCAGTGGGTGCTGGACAGGACTAAAAGAGCAAGAGGTGAAAAATGCAAGTTCTGACTTTCCCTGGTGAGCTGTGAGTGTTTGGAGATATGCAGCACTGCTCACTGAAAAGATTTTTAATAGCTTTGACCTTTGTGGGGTCTGTACAGTCTCCTTTTGTCAAAAAGTGTATGTGGAAGAATTGTGGGAAAGAACTGAAGATAATACACATGTTCTGCAGCCTGCAAGGGGATTACAGAGCACTCCTTACTTGCTTGGGTTATTGTTCCCAAGTTTAGGCCATCAGCATCAGCTGCTGCAGGTATATGGGGATTTATCATCAGAAAGGGCAAACCATTGCTGGTCATGAAGCAATATAAACATTAGTTATTGCAGATGACGTATAAATAAATAATTTAAAATTACAAAATTAATCGGACAATTTATCTGACAAATAAGTATTTTATCAGCTCTGTCTGAACCACTGTGGCCAGCCAGGCACTCTGTAAAGAATCCCTGGAATTTATGGGAAGCAATATCTCTTCACCTCAGGAGGCGCAGGCACAGAGAGCAATGGCCTGAACATAAACTGTGGGCCTTGGGCACTCCAGACAAGGCAGGTTCCAGAAGGTTCCCAGGGGCGGGAGCAGCCACAGGGCACAGCCCTGGACTCCAGCCCCCACCAGGCTGGTGGGGACACGACCCCTGCAGGGACACGTCCGGGCACAGGGCACTCACAAGTGGCCCTGAGGTTTGGGCAGCGAGGGGGCTGTTGCCAGCCAGGTGCTCACATCATTTTCTAACTGTGCCAAGCTAACTTGAGCAGGGGTTTATTTTTTTTCCAAACCTACAAAATGAGCGTGTGTCAGTCTAATAGCTCTGTGTATTCTAAGTCTCATCTGTATTCAGCACATCACCAAAATGAGAGGAAGAAAATAGCCCCTGAAAATAAAAGTGTGAGAGAGAGAAGGAGACACGAGCCATTAAAAAAGCAAAAAGCTCCCTGCATGTGCTCTGCCAAAGTGGGTGCTGGACACAAGTCCTTCCTGCTCACATTCCACATCTCCAGTGCCTTTATCAGAACCATAAGCACTGACCTTCCCTTGGGCTGGCACATTCTGAGAAGTGAGGGTCCCTTGAAAATTGAAGATTTCATGTCCCCTCTGTGTATTTTAAGGGGAAGCTTCCTATAAAATCACATACATGTAATTCTCCTACAGTCTCCAAATCCCCAGCTGCTTTCAGCTGATGTAAAGAAAACCTGTTATACATTTTACAACTCTTGCACCTCCCCAGGATGGGGGGATTATCTGAAGCCACAAGGAAGGTCAAACTTCTCCTGATATCCAACAATGTCATGGTTGATTTTTATGTGGGAGTTTTAATGTCACAAAGAAAACAGCAGCAACTCTGCCACTAGCAGTGCCACCACAGTCCCCATGGGCCGTGTGACAGGGACACAGCAATGTGCTGGGCAGCACTGGCTCCTGCTGGACAGGCCCCACAGCAGCGAAGGGGGAACCACGGCTGGTGAGACCCTGCCAGGCCAGAGCCACCCTCACCCAGGGCTGTGTCAGCCCAGCACTAATTTGGCCAAAGCCTGGTTTGGAGACGTGTGTGTTACCCTGCAGCACACTCCTCTCCCTGGGACGCCAGGGCTGATCCAGGCTGGATGTGGCAGAATTTTCAGGACTGATGTGGATATTTTCTACTCTGTCAACCTTTTATTTAAATGACATTTGGCTGCAGTGCTAGAAGTGTGATATTGAAAATCAATAGCTGGAAAGTGTTTGAAAGCCAATCTAAATCAAATATTACAATATGGTGAAGTTAATCATCTGAAATTAACCTTATAACTGCTTGAATCACTCTAATCTATAAAGAAAATCAATATAAGCATATCAAACCCTGCTGTGAGCTGCTGTCTGTTTGAGCTGACCACGCAAATGGAAAATAATAGCCAGAGGATGTTTATTGCTCCCTGTATGTTAACACTTCTTACAGGGCTGAGATGGGTAGCTGGATTCCCCAGGGAGATGTGCTTGTGAGATGCAGGCAAAGGCTCCTACTCCAAAGAGACCCAGCAGCTGTGAGGACCCTCTGAGCCTCCCTCCCAGCAGTGGATTTCAGAGAGCTGTGAGTGACTAACAGGCTGTTTCATGAGAAGAATTGATTCTCCCAATTGCCCATGCACAGCACCTGGCACCCCCCGGCTCCAGCCCGGCTCCAGCTCAGCTTCCGTGGCTCTGGCCTCCTGCTGGTGGCTGGGCCAGCTCTGGGCACAGGTGAGGACCCAGGCACACGGGTCCCCAGTGTGACAGCAGCCAGCAGCACCCCCAGCTGCGGCAGCTGCACTGTGCCCGCCTCAGTGCTCTGCCTGGGTGTGCTGGGCCTGTCACAGCAGCAGTCCCACTGGGACAGGGATCTCTGGGAGAATTTGCCCCTACTGGAGGCTCTGCTGGCTGTGTCACTGTGTTCCAGTGAGCAGCTCCAAGCCAAGGGTGACACACACCCACCCTTGTGGGGGCTGCAGGTGACAACCCACCTTGTCCAGCTGCATCTCCATAGTGGCCATCAGCGGGCATTTACTGGAGGCTCTGGGGTGTGACAGTGATAAGTGCTTTGATAGCAGACAGATATCTATAAATAACAACAGCTTCTCTCAAACCCCTTATTTTAAAATAATGAAGACATTCTATAAAGTGACAAGTGTCTAAAACATTGAGAGTAAAAGCTTAGAGAGGCTCATGAAGTTTTGGGAACAGGTGGGAGGAGTGAGATCCCAGCAGCAACTTGCATGGCCTCAAGAGCCTGGGACTAGTCAGAGCCAAGGAGATCAGCCACAGGCTTTTCCCAATGCTCCTCATGGGCACCAGATTTGAGGAAGGGTGAAGGTTTCTGGGCAGATGCCATTGTCCAGTGAGTGCAGCTGCTTCACACCACTCCTGCCTGTGCCAGGGTGAAGAGTCGTATTTGCCTCCAAGGTCTGCTTGCTGTGGAACTTCCTGAGCTGCCACAGATCCCAAGGTGAAATTATTTTCTGCATTACAATAAAAAGAAAAAAATAGTGCCAATTCTTCAGCTGCCAGTCTGGCATGAGTTGGCTCCCATCCTGGTCTTGGGCCAGTGGTGTGGGCAGACAGACAGACAGCAGCAGCAGCAGGAGTGTCCCATGCAGAGGGGTGACAGCTGGACAGAGGTGCTGTGGCACCAGTGACACATGGCAGCAGTTTCCTTGCTGCTCATGATTTACCTTTTGCTCAGTGTCCATTCCTGAGGTATTTCCTGCATTCCAAATGGAGATGTGAACCATGTGGATGATGTGCTGCCCTAGGGAGGGGCAGGAAACCAAATGTGGAAGTGGGCAGCAGCTGTTCCAGAGGTGAACACACCAGCTGGGAGGCTGAAGCTGCTGTTTGAAGTAGCTGGTTGCCAGGGATTAGGAATGATCCTTTGATATTGGAAATGTGTTTTAATGAGTTTCCTGCAATATATGCATCATTTGGGTTCCTGTGGAAAGGTGTCGAACAATTCCCCCTTTTCCTCACCCAAAAGGACATCAAGACATGTAAAAAAATACTTCATTTTTTCATACTTTAAGCCAAACAGGTTTTAAAGAACTGGGAGCCTTCTCAGTGCTTAAAAATTTCTTGCTTTCTTTAAATTACGAGGACAAGCTGCATTTTCAGAATCAATACTCAGAATGTACAGGCAGCTCTCCGGGTGAGGAGGCTCAACAGCAGAGCTGGGCTCTCCGAGGTTGCTCAGTGGTGAAGCTTTCTGTCCGAGCTGTGGAACAGGGCAGCTGCAGCCCCGACGAGCAGAACCAGGCTGTGACACTGGCAGAGGTCATGACTCCAGCAGAACTTGGTTCTCCACAGCACAGGAACCCTATTTTGCATTATAATTTGTTTTAGAGTTTGAGCTTTCTGAGGAAGGGACTGTATGTAATTTAGTGTGGAGAGAGTACACACTGGCCAGGACAGAAAATCTGTGTCTGCTGAAGCTGTGAGCTCCTGCACAGTGCAGAGAGTGAAATAATGGCAAGCATTAATTCTAACATTCATCCAGGGGTCTTGCAGCAAGAGCTCAGGGCAGGTGGCACAGTGCCAGCGAGGAGGGGTGCCACCATGGGGAGAAGGGTTTGCTGCCCTCATCCTGACTCTGAGCCTTCACAGACCCTCCAGAGGAGCTGGATAAAAGCCCCTGGCCCTGGTCCTGCTGTGACCCGTGAGAGGGGTCACAGCGTCCCCAGTGACCCGTGAGAGGGGTCAGGCTCAGCCCCGGGAGCGCTCAGGGATGCACCGGGGGCCAGCAAGTGCACAAATGTAACGCAGAAGGCAGGCTTTGCCCAATGTCACTAACACCATTCACAGCCTATTGGAGGGGACAATTGTCCCATTAAGAAACCCAAAGACATTCTGGATTTCTTCAGCCTCAGGGCTTGGAAGCAGAAAGCATTTACTGCCTAATTAAATTTTCATATACTGGCAGACTACAGCTCTTCTAGTGAATCTGTACTGGACAGCGTGCCAGATTTTGCAGAAAAGAGCAGGCTCGATTTGCCTGGGGTGCCGGCATCAGCTCCCGGCTGGTTATGGAGAGCCCCGAGCTCAGCGCTCACGGCATCCCCGCCCCGGGCTGCAGCTCATGGACGCAGCGCTCACTCTGCGCTGCCGCTGACCGGCGGCACCTCAGGCCAAGCGGCTTTCTCTTTCTAGCAGATGAAGAACTCCTCTGGTGGCTCCTCTGCTCGTTTTTAAGGGGCAGATGCAGCCGAACGGGCTGACCCTGCCCCAGGCAGAGGTGAACAGCGTGCAGCTCTCGGCAGTCGCTTTCCTTGAGCTCCACTTTGGCCCCAGCAGCACCCACCGTTCAGCACATGGGCTCCCTGCACCTGCGACTCTCAGAGCCAGGGTGCTTCCTTGCCTGTCCCCACTATGCCAGGTCAGAGCTCCACACTGGGCTCAGCCTTCCTGCTCGTGACTCTCTTGGTGTCTGCTCAGCTGCTCTGCACACCAGGACACAGATGGAGAGCCCAGGAGACAAGCTTGCTGCTCTTGGATGCCCCTTGTTACTTCTGCCCCAGCCCTTACCTGATTGCCCTTGAATCCTTGTGACAGGATGAGGACAGGGAGCCCAGCGCCATCCCCACCTGGATACAGCCCACCCACAGACGTGCACAGCAGCATGAGGCTGGGACCACTGGCTCACTGCTGAAGATGCCAAAGGGCCGTGGTCCCCAGCCCTGATTTCCCCTAAATAAGCACCCAGTGGAGACCAGGGGCAGGTCTTTGCTCTAAACCTGTCGTGATCATTCACAGGGCAGCTCGTACATTCTCCTGTGCCACGGCTCCACCACCATGAGCTGCTGCAGGAAACATCCCCACAAGGCTTCCAGAGCACAGGGCTGAAATAAGGTGCTGTCAAAACAAGCCAGGATTGTGCAGCTGCTGCCAGGAGTTGTTGCTATTGTATTGTTTTTTAACAGACAGACAAGCATTGGAGCTCAGACCATGGCAGGAGTTTGTGATGGTGCTGGGGCAGTGTGAGGGAGCTGGGAGAGTCTCCAAAACAGCCCAGGGCTGCCACAGGCACCAGGCAGGTGCCAAGGGCTGAGTTTAGCTCTCAAGCAGACTAAAGCAGAGCGTTCCCACTGACCAGATCACATTCCAAACATACTCTCTGTGGGCATGGAGTAGCAAGTCACAGACCTCCAGCTCTCTGCACCCAGACAGGGACAGCACTTCCTCTCCACACACATCCATCCATCCATCCATCCATCCATCCATCCATCCATCCATCCATCCATCCATCCATCCATCCATCCATCCATCCATCCATCCCTCCCTCCTCCTGGCCATGCATGGGGCCCCACCACTGCTGTCACTGGCCTTCAGCTGGGGCTGAATGCAGCAGGAAACCTGCACTGTGCAAGGTTGTGTCAGCCACACACATCCAGCTCCAGAAAAGCCACTGCCGAAAGTGCTGGAGGGTGAAGAGAGACAGCAGCAGCCACTGTGCACTGCCCCACCACAAAACATAAGTGTGCATGCACACCCATGCAAACACTCTCCTGAGCTGCTGCACACAACATGAAATCCTGAGCAATTGAGTAGTTGAAATGCTCTGTTTCAGTCCAGCTAGGGAAAAGCCAGTGTTTGATCAATATTTTCCACAACAACCACTTCCATGTGATAAATGCAGTTATAGGGAAAAGGAACAAATTAACCTTCTGGTGCAGATAGCAGCTACTGCCTGGGAAAAAAGATGGCTCAATTCTGCGGGGAAGCAAGGACAGGCCATGCCAGAATTCCTGCAAAACTGACCAGTCGAGGCAGCATCTGGAAGGCGTTAATGAAAATCAGCCCAGGAGCACACACCCACCTACCTGTACAGGGGGAAGGTAAAACCAGTCACTGAAAGCGGCACCTGCATGACTCGGAAGGAGCTGAACCAGGGGAAAATATATGAACTGGGGACAGCTGATAGATGAAGACATCTGAGGGACTGTGCTGCAGCACCGTGAATGTGGGAAGATAAAAGGCATCTCAGAAAGTGCTTCCCAACATCAATCCTTCCACTGGTGACAAATTGTCTGAAGTCAGGGTAGTTCAGCAGCCATCTGGATCAGAGATTCCATCACAGATTTCTCTACCACAGGCAGCTGGATGCAAATGGCAGTGAGTGGAGATGTGCAAAGGGTGCAATGTGTAAGGTACAGGAGCAGTGCAGCCCCAGGAAAACCAGGAGCCTGAAAAGTGGAAAGATGAAAAAGCAATTGCCCATGCAAGGACAGGAAAGGCAAAAGCAGCATATGGCGAGACCCATCTTTGGGCTGGCCATCCATAACTTGCTTCTTAGGCCTGGAGAAGGCAAGCCAGACTTCCCAAACAGAAAAAAAAAATAAAAAAATAAAAGCTAGAGAAAAAGATCAGAAACCTCATGGGGATGAAGACATCAATTTCTCTCTGACGATGTATCTCTGACCATTCAGGTTACATTTACTGTTCTCCCAGCTGTAAATGCTGCCTGGCTTCATGCTGCTGTCACTCTTGTTGTGGGGACAACACCACAGGCTGCTCAGGAGCTCATCCTGTGTAACAGCTCCCTACACTGGCTGGGGTTTTTCTGTCAGATCCAAGCAGATTTTGCCCCCAGAATGAGTGACAAATGCAGTTGCACACTCCTGTAAGTGCCTCTCTGCCATTAGCAGTGAGCAGCCCCAGGGGCTCCGCAGAAAAGGCAGAGCTGTTACTGCAAAGCACTGCTGGGAGGAGGCCCAGAGCACCTGCACTGCACAGCATAACCCTGCTCTGCTCCGACACCTGCCTCACTTGAGTCTGCCTTCCAGGCAGGACATCCTGACCTTCGAGGTCTGAATCCTGCTCTGGAAAAGGTGATCGAGGAAAAAAAAGATCACATGTGACCTGGTAATGGTGAGCAGCAAGGCAGAGGGGTTATAAAATTTTGCTGAAAGAAGATGAAAGCCTGTTTGTGTTCTGGCTTCCCACTGAAACAAATACACAAAGCACAAATTTGCTGAAAATTCATTAATGTTCTGCATATTTCTAGGAATTTAATTTATCAACTAGAAACTGCATAAATAGAACAGGCGAAAATGCTGAAAGTAGATTAAACATTGATGTAAGTATATATCGATTTGAACATTTCTGTGCCTTTGCTAGTGACACATCAATAAAATTAAATAATATCTTAATAAAATGTCTTGGTAATTATGTCTTTTCCCTTGCGTAAGTGTGCCCTCCAGCAATGTAATTAAAATCAAAATTACATTAACCCTCCAGTGACCATTTGGCAAAAAAAAATTAAGAGTCTAGAGATTTCTCTGAGCTCTCCCGCTGAGCAGGATCACTCTTGGTCACACAGGCTGCACACTCCACTTCCATTCTGATGGCTCTGATCGTGCTCACTCACAACATGTGTTGAGTGATATCCAAGCAAATCAGAGAGCTCTGTGTGGGAGAACAAAGATGGTTCAAAGGTTCATTTGGGCTCTGGGAGGACCTGGCTCTTGTCCCCTGCAAAACATTCCCATGGCACTCGAGCAGTGATGAGTCAGACAGGCCATGGTGCCTCCCTGGCACAAGGCAGGATCCACCTATAGGCTCTGCCACTGCCATGGGACCTCTGCTGTGAGGACACCCAACTGACTTCTCCTGTCCTGGACCCAGAGAACCATGGCAAAGCTGGAGCTGCCTGGGTTTGCCCACTGTTCTGGTGGCAAGCCCATGCCTGGGGTGCAGAAGAAGCCCCCTCCTACCCAGCACAGGGGCACCTGCCACAGCTCTGAAGCAGCTCTTCAGAAATGTCACCAAGAAGCTTTGCTGTTTGCAGGAGTGATTGGAGAACAGACCAGCAAAACCCCTTGTCATTCCCATTTCGCAGGGGGGAATGGCCATTGTCCTGCTGTCAGAGACACTGACAATGTGGTCTGTCAGGAGCCACCCATAATCTGTTTGCTGCAACTCTGCTATGTCACACTGTCAGTTTGTCACCTATACTTGCCATTCATATAACCTATTAGTTGTCCAGTTTGTCTTTCTGTCATGGACCATGTGATGCTCAGCACAACAACTCTGTGCATTTTATTGCTCTCCTTAGTTAATAAAGCACCACATTCGAATTTGGGGGAATTGAGGAGACATGTCTGTCATAGCACATCCCTGTCCTTGGCACCCAGCAGGTCCCACCATGCTGTGGCATCTCACCAGAGCAACCCATGGGGACAGGAACAAAACTGCCACAGCCTTGATAGGGCTGCCACACAGAACACCTCCCAGCTTGCTCAGGACACCTGCTGAGGCTGTCACAAAGGCATCTGCTCTTGCCTCAGACAGAGCTGGGCATGGATTCCACCACCTCCAGGCAGAGCAAAAGGTCCAAAGTGAGATAGACCCCAGCCTGGCTTTCATACCTTCTGCTTCACTTCTGGATTTCAGCGTGAGAGGGGATTGCAAGTGAGTCCTGCCTGAGGAGCAGGGCACTGTCGGCTGCGTGGATGGAGGGAGGCCAAGGGATACTGATCAGCTCCAGTGCCAGATTCAGCAGCAGATGTGTACTGCAGACAGGGACTTGGAGGCTGAGTTGTGTCAGATCAGAGGCTTCTCCTCCTGTACTGATGCTGTGAAGTGTTTGTGCCAAGTAAATGCATCTGCGTCCCAGAGACAGGGACCAGGATGCTGGTGTGGCTCCATTGGGTGCTAGACCCACAACTTCCAGGACTGAAGGCCAAACCTTCCCCCATCCCCAGAAGATGATCATAGCTCTGTACCTGATCTGAATCCAGCACAGCAAAGCCTTCAGGTCCTGGCTGGCAGCACACAACATCCTTTGAGAGGTGACTGCACCCTCCGCTGTGCTCCTGTGGGTGTTTCATCTGAAGGACTTGCAGAGAACTTTGTAGCCATTCATTAGCACAGAACTTCCTGGCACCATGAGCTAATGAGAGAAGAGAGACAGATGAAAAAGCTGTTCCTAAAAACCAATATCAATCCTGAATTCACAGCAAAGCTTTTTTTTCTGCTTATTAGGTTTGGAATTAAAACAATTTCGCCTACTATTCTGCTACTTTGCATATCTAATAGGCAGACATTTTTCTATTTAGATACAATTACAAAATAAACCTTGAGTTGTACAGCAAAGAGCTTGGAGTTTCTGCCCACTCACCTTTTTATTGAAATCCTTGTAATACTGTGTGCCATACTTCAGCAGGCAGTCAAACACCATAGTTAAAGCCCCAGTATGACATTTTACACCTGACTTAACCAGCACTAGATTATCGGCTGTTGGCACAAGAGTGCATTTTTTACAACTTGCTAGTCTCTGAACTTGTATTAAAGGGTCCTGAAGCCTAGTGGGACTGAGCAGGCTCAAGACAGCTTTGGTATAACTTTGCAGCTCTTGGTGAGCTCGCACAGACCATTAGCTGCAGATGTCCTTCTGAAGATCAAGAGCACTTCAAAGTCTTCTAAATTCCTTCCTAAGCTCAAGAGGCTTGGAACATTTGCACAGCTTACACCAGCTGACCTCGATCCATGAGGCAGCACTCAGATCCAGACTAAGACTTCTCCTAAAAGTATTTTAAATGTCTCCCATTCTCTGCAATGAAATAATCAGTAGACCTCATTTTCACACATTTGAAAAGTTACATTTTCAGTAGTCTGCCTTGTCTGCAGACAGTTGCCTTCACAATAAACTCAGAGGAGACTCCCCCTTCACTCGGTCTGGGACAGCAGTGGAGACATTCCTGTTGTTCCTGGCACTCTTGGGGCCAGGCAGCAGTTGGCATTAGTACTTGCAAGTTCACAAGGAACACTGAAAATAGTTACTGATTTCTGAGGACTATTGTTAACTAATCTTCAAATATTATAGTGAGTGACAAGTGCCTTGGAATTTGAGGATCGCTGATGACTCCTTTTGTCTGTGCTTACTGTTGCAATATTTGTAACAAAATAATTCAAATTCAGATAATGTAAATGCTTCATGAAAGAAAAAGCTTTGCCAGTCAAAGATCCAGGGTTGTGGAGATTACCCAGGGAGGCAGATACTCAACCTGTACCTGGAAATTTGGAAGGATGGGAATCCCTGACACAACAAGCTCATGCCCCCCTCTTTCCACAGAGGACCTCCTGATTTACTGGCAAGACAAGGATAATTCGTTTTGATGTTTTTAAGAAAATGAACCAGGCATAGCCCAAGCAGGACAGTCCACAGCCTTGGAAACAAGCACGACAGTATTAACAGAGACCAGATGGGCCTCACATGGCAAGTGGCACAGCAGCATCTGTTACAAAGGAGGAAAAGCAGCACAAATAGCAGCAAGTTTCCATGGCCTGGCAGCTCCTGCCAGGGACGAGTTCACAGTGGGAATTGATCAGGCAGGAGTCCACTCAGCATCATCAGGGATGGTGCTCTATGGAGACTGGTTTCTCCTTTAGCACTCTCTCCTCCAGAGGACCTGGCTCTCTCCATAGTGATGGGATGTGCTGATGGCTTAACGAGCTGCCAATGGGATTATGCAGAATCATTTTGTCGGGTTCAGGAGCTGTGGGAAATGGCATATGCTGGAAGCACAAGACTGCACAGCCCTAACTGCACAGACAATGACATCTGAGCCCAAAGCCTTGTCATAAAGAAGAAAATACATGCAGAGCCTGAACATCTTTGGTATTTCAGAGCAGAAAAGTCGAATCCCTGTAGATGGTGGGCATCTGGGAGCTGCTGGGTTTTCTAGCACAGGCAGGGATTTCTGCTGCATGCATAACAGAAACGGAGAGCCCCACAGCAATGAACATCCTGCAGCAAGAGCACTGCAAGGCTGGTCAGACTACTCGTGTCCAGCGCCACTCCCTCCCACAGGAGGGACACATCCAGGAAGAGCAAAGGATGGCTCCTTCATGACCTCTGCTACTGTCAGGACCCTATGACAAGAGCTCAGGCCCTTCCAGCCAAAGGTGAACAGCTTACCTAACTTCATTAAAAAAACAGCAACATTCATTATTTCAGCCTTCCAGGGCAGGCACAAAGATAGATGAAAGGAATAAAGGCAAGCTAGAAACATCAATAAATTACTGCATCTTCTTATTGGCTGCAGTATTCAATAGTTTCAAATGTTTTCTGCTGCCTTTGGCAAGCAGAAGGTTTGCAAAAGTGCTGAGCCTGTCACCTGTAACATGTCACCATCACTTATCCCTGCTAAGTTGCGTTTTCTCTCCCTTCCCGGGGAGTTCACATGACTGCAAATGGCTGCAGCAGTGAACTGGTGACAACGGCTCCGAGCTAACAGGGCTTGCTGGTAACAGGAGGGATGGCTCAGATGGACGAAAGCAGCAGCGCAACAGAGCTGAGTGAGTGCAAGGTAAAAGAAATACTTCAGCTACAGTCACCAATTACCTACAAGAGCTGGACATCTTCCTAGGTGAAGGCACTGCCTGCCCACACACACACCTCCCCAGCTTGCCTCCCAGGGTCCAGGAAGGACACTGCTCCCCATGAAGACTCACATGTCCCCAGGCAATGATGAGCCCTGCAGCCAGGGACAGAGCTCCTTGTTCTGTAACTGCATGGGAAAGCAGAGGTGAAGGCTTGGGTTGTCTTTACTGATGAGCAGCTGATAATGAGTCACAGGTCCCATTCCTGTGACTTGCCTTGCTCAGCTCAGCAGCTCCTGAGCAAGCTCAGGGATGCCCAGCCATGGCAGCGGGGCCCCGCTGCGGCTGTGGAGCAGCCTCTGTCCAGTGCAGCATGCCCAGCAGCACTGACCCTTTATCTGGGAAAGAGCTCTGCCTCCAGTTGTGCATGGAGAGCTCATGGAGAGCCCACACATGGAGGGGAGGGGATGTGGCAGACATGGTCTGGCCCAAGGAGGCACACAGGGTGTGACAGGCCTGGAGCCACTCACAGGCATCCTCAGAGCAGCCCGTGGGGAACGAGTCCAGTTAAAAACAATCCTGCGTGACCTGCTCCCTGACAGTACCATGGACCTGCACCGAGGGTTCTCACAAGTGTAGTAGACTACACCACGTGGCTTTGACTGCTGTTGAAAATATTTAATAAACTCTAGAATATGAATCACTATCAAGGACCCTGAACATTAATTTCAGTCACAGCTGGCCACACTCTATCACCCTATAAACACCTCTCCAGTTTCAATTAACATTTCGCTATCTCCTGTCTCCTTGAATATTATATTTAACTAATTTAAGAGGATTGGTAAAGATAGTTTTCACACTTCACATGAAAGCATAATGAAATAATGATACCTGTACCCACAAAAAGCATGAGGATACTGCATAAAGAGCTTTAAAGTCATCTGAAGCAAAAACTTCTCCAGGAGACCTTCATTCTAGCTTTGGCTACCAAGGCCCCCATGCAGGTGTGTGCCATCCTTGGCACAGGGTCCAGCTCCGGACCCCAGCCCCAACCAGCCACAGCTGGCTCAGCCACAGTGCCCCTGCATTTGGGTTTCCCCATGTTGTAACAAATGCCTTTGGAAGGAGCAGGCATTTCCCATGGCAGACTAAGAGAAACTGATTATTGTTTGTCCTCATCTATAACCTCATTTGCAAAAAACCAGTACTGTGGGTTTTCAAAATCATGGAAATTTAGGCCTAAGAAGGGCAGAAAACAACAGAATGGTGTCCTTTGTGCAATAACCTTTCCTCTGTTTGAAGACTGTCACTTCCCCACCTCTTATTTTCCCATTTCAGGTCAACAACACTCAATTCTTTCAGGCTTTCCTCATGAGTCATATATTTTGGATCTTAGCATCTCTTTCAAAATTTTCCAGTACTTCACCAAGTTCTCTGTATTTTTTCTTAGAAGAAATATATATTTCATTATTTTTAAGATTTAAAATATTTTTATTCTCTGAGATTACATGCAGAGGGAATGTTTATACCTGGGCCCATACAGGCAACACTCATGTTAATGTGTCCTAAAATAAGGCTCTGCTTTTTGGCATTGTCACACCCGCATCCTTTCCTGCAAAAATGTTGCCTTGCCAGATATTTCATATATCAAAAGCAGAATATATAAATACTTAAGTATGCATTCCTGCTTTTTAGTTCTCCCTTCTATGCAGAATGTGGACTTTCTGTATCAGTGCAAGCTACTTTCCTATCTTAATTGTGCCCCAGGGACTGTTCAGACTCTCATCTACATGACTCGGGCCAGAGCTACAAGGTTTATAAGCTTGTAGGCTCTGCCCTCATCCCAAGCTAGGGTTTAGTAGACCTCCCAATTTCCTATATTAAACAAAACAATTTTCCAATAATGTGCTTGCTTCATCTCCCTCCTGTGTGGAGCAGAAGCAGCTCCCTGTGGGAGCACAGCTCTTCCCAGCTGCCACACGGCCAGGGGCCGTGGAAGACCCCGGTCTGGAGGGAGATGTGGAGACACTCCATGCAGCCACATCCCATTAACAGCATTCATCCCCAGCCAGCCCTGCAGTGGGACCTCACACTGCTGGGAAAGCCCTGGAGCTCCTGGCACGGGGCTCCAGCCCCACGGCAGCTCTGAGCCCGGTCCCCCAGCTCTGTGTGGAGCAGAGTCCCACTGGCTGCAGTTACGCTGCTGCTCCTGCTCAGCTGCCACCAAGCTGAGGTCACTGAGCCTGGGAGCACTGAAGGGAGCAGCTGAGCAGGCAAATGGCTCTACCAGAGGGTTCAGGCACTTCCCTCCCAGCCACCCTATGTGTCATCACCCCCTCTGATGTTTTCACTTTGCTTTCAGATGCTCCGTGGCACAGCAAGTCCTTTCCTGATGGTGCATAGCTGCATAGCTGCACCACTTACCACTGCGTGTTTTGGCCAAGGCAGGAACACGCTGGGCTGCAGGGACAGAGCGCAACCCTCCACAGCTTCCTCGGGGCTGGAACACAGCATGCGGCCACAGCCACAGACCCCCGGCACGGCCCCACCAGCCCCTCCAGGACAGCTCAGGAGCACCCATTCCCCCCGGTCTAAAGCTCCTCTCCAAGCCCCGGGCTCCATCCTGGTGCGAGCACGTGCGCTGGAGCTCCCCGTGCTGCGGGTCCATCTCCCCGGGGCACCCCGGCATGCCCTTCCGCAGAACGCCTGCAGCCACTGAGCTCGCTGGAGGCTCCCTCGCTGCTGACAAATCCCTCAGGCTCCATTCCTGAGAGCTGCAGCAGCGGCACAGCCCAGTCTTTGCAGAAAGTCTCCCACAGCACAGCTCAGCCTGTCAGGGGTTTCCTCTATCCTTCTCCAAGCACTGACTGTAGAAGCCAACAGTTTAATGTTGTCATTTCCTTTAGACTGCAGTGTTCTCATTTTAGCACACCAACTTATTTTTTATGGAGTTTGGAAAGATTTCTTTTTGTATGTCCTCACTTCTACTCCAAGCATGTTTGCTCTCAATTTATTTCTGCTCTTCTTATCTTCTCAACAACTGCATCTCTTGTTCCTAGTCCTGCTCATTTTCTGCTCCATATTGTGATTTTTCTTTAATTTCATCTTGCTCTCACACTTCCCAATCACACATTTCATCACTCCTGCTTCCCTATTGCCAACAACATGTGATTTCTTTATCTTAATTGTATCACCCAGTCATCTGGCTCCAGGATGGCATCTCTTTACCTCACAGTGCCATCCCTTTAATCATTACTGCTTCTGGCATGTATAATAATAGTTGAGACCAGCTGTTAGCTTTTACCTTCCAGTTACAGGCACAAGGGGTTTTTTTCTTCCATATAAGTCCTAATGACAACACAAACTGAAACCATCCAAACATCACTTCACACAGGCTGCAGAAATCAAACCAGTGCTCCATGAGCTCCTCTTCCCTGCTCCCAGGTAAGCAGCAGGGAGCTGCCCAAGACCAGCCCTTGAGGAAACAAAGTCTTTCTGAAGGACCAGACTCATGCCCTTGCAAGGAGCCCATCAGCAGAAGTACCTGAGTCTAGTCACAGGTCCCATTTCTGCTGTTTGCTTCCATGTCACTCCCAGGGGCGTCTCCATCCCATGAAGCCTGTGCTGTATCCAGACCCCTGACAGGCTTCTGGCAATGGGCAGTGGTCTCCATGGAAATGCAGCCTTCCCCCACAGCACATGAAACCCTTTTTCCTCCTATCTGCCAGGCTACACCTCTCTGATGCCCACCAATCCACCCACAAGTGACAAAGCTCCACAGAGTTAGCAGCCAGCCTGCTGCCCAGCAGAGTGGGCTCCCACCAGGCTGTGGGACTTGACACCAAGTGTCTTTTTCAGTGCATAGCAGATGTTATAGACCAGCTTCACTGCCTGGGGTGCTGTCCTGTCTGTCTCCAAATGCAGGAGGTTGTGGCACTATGGCGTGCCTGGCACTGTGGCATTCTCTGGACAGCAGGCTACACAAGCTGCTATAGGCAGTGCCCTCTGTGCCTCAGATCTCCATCCAGCTCCTCTCTCCCTCCCCCAAAAGAATTTCAAATGGCTGATTCATGTTCAAAGCATCTTCAGCATTTGGGGGGTCCTGCTCAGTGCACGCAGTGACAGCTCCTTTTCAGGGAAGCAGAAGGGAACTGGAACTGCCAGCCCAGGCTGGGAGGAGACACCTGTGCAGGGCGGTCAAGAGGCAAGAGTGGAGGCACCACCACAGGGGCCCAGTAACTGCCCACTCCAGATGAAAATTCTGCTGTCTGGATCCACTTGTCCAGCTCCAGGAAAAGGCAAAGAGCTTTGAATGCATCACAAGTTATCAGCAATAAGAAGTTTTACATGGCGGTATAGGGAATAAAAACTGATACTACAAGCTCCTTAAATGCCACTGCAAAAGGCAGAATGGCACAGGAGTCATTGTACAGGTCTAACTCAACACCTCTGTCTGTATCCTGATCCACACATGCTGCTTGGAAGGTCAGCAAGAGCTGGGCTTCTGCACAGAGAAACATTTTACATCTGTCAGAGGGTGCCATGGTGCCAGCCATGAATCAGCACAGGAGAGTGTCTGGTCACCTGATTTACACAAAGGTAGAATTGAATTGGAGCTTGAATAATACAGGTCAAAAAAAGAACAGAGCGGGAGATTATACAGCAGGAAAATCTGACAAAAGGACTTATTTAGTCTGGAAAAATGCCATTTACACAGGGCACCATACTTTGTCAATGTAAAGCAATCCTTGCTGATCTGTCTCTACACAGGGCCATGCTAAAAGTCAGCAGCTCAAGAGGAGAAAGATTGTGCTCCATCAACACTTGGGGCTTGCACTGTGTTCCTGCTCTGCAGAGCAAGGCCAGGACCATGGCACCCAGATGTGGCCAACACAGTTAACTGTTCTAGCATAGCAGGAGAGTCAGTCAGAGAAGAACCATCCTGTTCCTTGACTTTGCTATGGAGCTGATTTATCCCCTGGAGCAACTAGGTGCTTTCAGGGATTAAACACTTGACTCATCATAGGAGTCACCACTCACAAAACCTGGGCAGAGACAGGGCATGGACCAGGTGTGAAGCATTGCCAGAACCAAAAAGTACATGAGCTGTTCAGGATGAAGAGCTGCATGTAGGAGAGAAAAGGAAAGGAAGTTTTTACCAAGTGGCAAGAAAGCAGATGTTGTACAAGGGCTGGAGCAGGATAGCTTTGCTGACCTAGATGTCTGCATTTACCTACAGGGAAGGGAAATGCACAAAAAACTAAACCGGGTCTAGAGTAACAGAAATGTGTTTAAGGGCCCCATAAGCCTACCTACCTCTACTCCTGCCAGAGCTAGAGGAGCAGGCACAGGCATGCACTAGTTCAGAGGGCAGTGCCACAGGCTGGTACTGAGCCTTTGCCTGAAAGGCTTTCACAAACCAAGGTGAGTGAAAAGGCAGCATGTAAAAATACTGACAAAGATGTACAAAAGGACTATCAAAATAGATGTTGGCAACAGGCAGAGATGAGGGGAAGGTGCTGGACTGGTCCCTTGGAGGCACCAGGTCAGCCCACTGCTTCAGCCATTCCAGGATGTGCCTGAGGCAGCAGGAGTGTACATGGAAACCTCCCATCCAGCAGTCCCCAAGGCTGCACACTGCTCAACTTGACTGAAAGAGCTGAGTAGCAACAACACTGCCTCGTCCCTCCTTCCTGTACACTGAACCTGCACACTGTATGGTTTAAAGCATAGGCATTCAAGGCATGTTGATGCATTCAAATATTTCTGCCATGCAAATAAGAGTCCATATAATCCATTTTAGGCAGCTGTAACCTAAATTGACAGCTGAGGGAGCCTGCCACGACCACGACAAATACAGATAACAACCTTTGAGGGCAATACCCCAATAGTCAGCCCTGGATGGATGGGGAAAGCCTTCCAGGGCACTCAGGTCAATGAAACCCACAATTCACCACATGGCTTTGGGCTTATCGAGCAAGTCAGTGTTGGCACTTTGATTTCTCCCCAAAAAGAATTGCTGAAGGAAAAATAAAATCAACAAAGAATGCCATCTGAAGCAAAGTCTCAGAGTCTTCTTTGAGAGGAGCTCTTTGAGAGCACATTTTTCCTAAGGAAAAGCAGCTGCCCAAGAAGCACACACAGCCCAAGGTGCTGCCCTGTGCAGCCCCCACAAGCAGACACTGCAGTCCCCAGACCAGCCGCTCTGCTCTTTGGTCTCTGCAATGCTTAAAGAACCTCACACCTGGCTCTGACCTGTCACCTGCCCTCACTGCCTCCCCAGTGCCCACTCCATCCCTGCCAGGCCCATCACCAAGACCAGGGCAGCTCTCCACTGTGTTTCCCCAGACGTCTCATTCTGACACTGCCCACCCTGCTGCAGCTGCCCGTCTAGAGCCTCACACTCAGGCCTTGCCAGGCTGATGACAGGGCCATCCCACACCCATATACATTTGTGGGCAATAAGGCCAGCAGGGACCTGATCATAGAAACATTGAATGGCTTGGGTTGGAAGGGACCTTAAAGCTCAACTAGTTCCAATCCCTGGCCATTGGCAGGGAACCTTCTATTAGACCAGGTTGCTCCAAGCCCCATCCAACCTGACCTTGAACACTCAGACGAATGGGACATCCACAGCTGCTCTGAGCAACAGCTGCAGCTTTTCTTCCCTCCTGGGGAAGATTTTCTTCCTAATATCTAATCTAAACCTACTCTCTCTGACAGTTTGAAGCCACTCCCTCTGGTCCTGTTACTACATCTCTTGTAAATATGCCTCTCTCCAATATTTTTTGTCAGCTCCCTTCAGGTCCTGGAAGGCCATAATTAAGTCATCCCAAAGCCTTCTCTTTTCCAAGCTGAACAACCCCAAATTCCCTCAGCCTTTCCTTATAGGACAGGTATTCTATTCCTTGCCTTGCTGGCCTCCTCAGGACTTGTTCCAACAGCTCCATCTCCTTCCTGTGCGTGGTCCCAGAGTTGGATGCAGCACTGCAGGTGGGGTCTCACCTGAGCAGGACAGAGAGGTGATGATCATCCAGGATGACCTTGTGCCCAGCACAAGCCTTCAGACTACTCTGGATTAACTCCAGTTTGAGCAACCAGAAGGTTCTTTTAGAAAGAAAACATTTGATCTTCACAGCCAGCATTTCTAATGAGGAAGAGACCTGAGGTCCATTGTTCCAGTGCTTAATTACATTCAGTTCCCACTGTGTCTCTCTAATCTAAACTTGTCTGTGTTCAGCTGCATCTAGTTAGAGAGACCTTTGTCCTCCAGACACAGTGTCTGCTACCTGAGCTCTGTCCCCTAAGTAGGGGCTGAAGGAAGCTGCTTCCACAGCCTGTCTCTGACAAGGAATAAGAGATCCTTTCCTGCAGGCTCCCACCCCACAGCATGAATTCGTTCTCCATAATCTCATAGCTCTTCCCAACTCTTCTCTTAGACATCAACTTCCACTTTAGCACAGCTGGCAGACCCAGGCACTCTGCTCCAGCCACACCAGCCACAGGTAAACTTCAGCTTCAACCTATTCTGTCCTGTGTCTGTGAGGGGATGACTACTTAGATTTTATTGTGCTCATACAAAAGAAATAAGTTGAGTCCTAACACCCCCCAGCTCTCCCTTCAAAGCTACCTGGAAGGTCTGGTTCAGGGACCATGTCCTTGCTGTAGAAGGGTTAACAAGGTTAACAAAGGGTTAACAGCTGCTTTTCCTTGGGGAAAACAAGGGCTAGCACAGCACTCCTGGATGCAACCCAAAACTGGGTACTTGTCATGTATGGGTTTGGAAACATGGGGTCATTTTAGTTCTGGTAGCATGGGCCCTCCAGTCACATGACTCCAAGCAAAATATCCTATGTAAACCTGGTCTTTTGTCCTCTTTCCATAGATTCACATGGAGCTATCCTCCTCCTCCATCACACATTCTGTTTTCCACAGCAAACATCAGCCACCTCCCCCGCTCATGCCCTACACACCAGGACACGCGGCACCACTGACCCAAGAGCGCTTCTGCTGAGATGGACCTGCCACCATCTTTGCCTCCCAAACCCTTCCAACAGCTTTCTGGCTAGAGGTTTCCCATGTAACTTTTCAGTTAACTTTCCCAGCAAGTCCCAGACACAGCAAATGGTTGCAATGGACTCTCATAAAGCAGCAATTCTAAATCTTGTGTATTAGCCAAGCTCCTGGCATTGATACACAGCAATTAAATAACCTTGTTAATGTATCTTTTCAAACTTCTTACTGCACAGACAGGAACGCCTTGAGATCCTATCACCCCTGCCCAGGGATTTATAAGCACAAGCAGCAACTTAGATAAGATAGACCAACTGGTGCATGAAATCATACCAAAGCTCTCCCCAGTTGGCTCACAACAGGAAATGCAGCCTTTGGGGTAAAAACTGCTGCTTCAGAGAGAACCTCTGCCTCTGGCTACATCTTTTTGAGAACCAGAGTTCCTTTCTAATCAAATTGTCATGCCAATGCCTGTATTTACCACCAGTGCAATTAACCCCCTCACGCATAAAATACAAATGATTGAAGCATTTCTTCTCTCCAGGCTCTGTGTGACTCACACATCAGATAGGAGTGGTGCTGGTCCACCCCTGTCACTGGGAGCTTCCGTGGCTTCTCCTGCATCCAGCAGCACAGCCCTCCTGCATTCATCTCCTCTCAGTGTGCACTAATCACCAGCACTAACCCCATCTCTCTGTGCTCCTCTTGTCTCATGTAAGAAAGAACACAAAAAAAAACCCAGAAGCCCATAAGACCTCATAAACAACTGGTCCCCTGCTCCTGTGAGAAAGGCATGTCCCACACACTTGGTGCCACTCCTGCCACAATGTGAAGCAAATCAGATCTGCCCAGTGAGAGCTGTTTGTCTCCAGGTGACACCTGCCTGGAGGTCAGCCCCATTGTCAGCGGTCAGTGCTGGCATCTGGAAAAGAAGACACACCAAATACTGGAGCTTTTCCCTGCACCTAGCAACAGTGCCCAGTGCCGAGGGAACCAGCCCTCAGCTCTGCAAGAAGCACTGGGTGGGACAAGCTCCCGGGCCAATTCACATGAAATATAAAACACTTTACATGGAATGAAAAAACCCTTTATACATTAAATTCGTAACACTGTGGCAGCCATTTCCTACACACAAAACAAATGCAGTATTGGTTGTTCTTTCAGCCAGTCTTTCCCTGCCCTAGAAAGAGCTCTGAAGTGCTCTTCAGCATCCACACGACTGCTAAACTACTGCTGACTGCATCCCCTCCCCAGGGACACTCCGGTGGAGGGCCCTGGCCAGCCTGTGCTGAGGTGCCATTCCCACTGGCTGTTTGTCCCCTGCGCCTCCACAGCTGCTCCGGGGCCTGGCAAGCCCCAGTCAGCAGAACCCTGGCACCTCAATGCGGTGTCCAGGAAGGGCCCAGCCAGGCAGGCACAGGGCGCTGCTGGCTCCCAGGACGTGGGGCAGCCAGGTGGGCAGAGGGAGCTGCTGGCTCTATGGGCAGGGGGACACAAGGCCACATCTGCAGGAGGCAGCTGCCTTGTAAAGGCCTAAGAGCTGCTGGAGTATCCATTTGTAGTCAGTACTGGTAATGTATTAAGAGAGGATAAAAAGCCTTTTCCTCACACACACACTGGCAGCAGTCACAGTCCCTGCACCAGGCTCAGCGCTGCAGCACAGCTCTCCCAACAATCCAGCCCCACCACCACCTCCAGCCTCCCCTGCTCACAGCCGCTGACAGACCACTGTGCAAGTCTCCAAGGAGCAGGCACTCCGTGCACATCAGCAATTCCCAGACAGGGATATCAGAGGCTACAGCCCAGTGCAGTGAGCTGACATCATGTGCCTGATGTTGCCAAACATGGGTGAGCTGTTGCTAGAACAATCAATTTTTAAATATCTCTGTGCTTGTTACCCTGAGCCTGCAGTAACTATAGTAACCTGCTCCGGGGCTCCTCATCAAAGGCACCACAGCTGTGCCTGGGGCTAGGGGTTTCTGGGGGCTTGGAAGGCTGATACCTCCTGGGCTGTGTCCCAGGATTCTCTGTGGGTCACCCTGGAGCATCCCATCTGTTCTGTTTTGGCAGCACCGGTCCAGGAACTGGCAGAAGCACTCTGCAGACACCAGGTAGCTCTGGCCTCTCTGACCGTGGAGGAAACATTCCTGTCAGCACTGCCAGGGTCTGCCCCAATACCTTGGGAACAGGAATCCTCTGGAAGGGGCCACAATGCCCACCCATATGGCTTTTGCAGGGCTCTTTCAGGGGGATCCAGAATGTCCTGCAAAGCAGATTTCCTCTGGCACATGTGGCTTTTGGCAACAAGTGGAAGAGTCCCTGCCTCGGAGTGGTGCTGACTGAGTGGTGCTGACAGAGTGGTGCTCTGTGAGTGCCCCCCACCCTAAACAGTCCTGTCTTCAGCACTGGTGCTCATAAGGGAGACCATGCATGCCATGAAGACTAATGAAGAGGAAACTAGACTTAGTTTGTTTGCTGAGCTGAATTAAAGGATCAAGCAATAAATACCAGGCTCAGAAGTAGGAAAAGGCAGAACAGTGATGTGCACTGCCAGTAATGGAGAGCCCAGTGGCTGCCAGCTGACCTCTGGGCTCCCTCGGCATGCAGAGTGATGCCATGCCCAGCACCAATGCCACAGACCTCTTTCCAGAGTGGGTGCAGAGACACAACTCTTGTCCAGTGTCAGTGCAGTTCAGGGGTGATCCCATCCTCACCTCTCTGACATGCACACAGCCTGGTCCAGAGTGCAGCATCCCACCACCTGCAGCAGGATGGCGTCTCCTTGGCAGTCTGCAAGTGGGCTCTGAGACCCCATGTAGGGAGCACCTCATGCTGTGGTCTGGGCTGTCTGGCATGTTTACCTTATTCTTCTCCTTACCTCTATGCTGCTCAGTAAAAATGCAAACGAAGGGTTGTCACTCTGCTCACTCTTTCTGCAATGCAAATGCCGTGTGTTCCCTCTGTACCTGCTGCTTCCCAGATTGAGGGGGTGGAGAACAAGGAGGGAGGTGGATTGGCTGAATTGCACCTTAATTAGGCTCCTCCCCAGACAACCTGCACTGTGAATTTTTCCAAATCCTATAAATTGTGTAATATCAATTATTCAATCATTCTGGTAATCTAAAGGTTTCCAGAAGATTTCTAGCTTTGTAGGAAAGCTAAACATGAAGTATCAATAATTGACAGGCTTCCCATCAGAGTATTAACTCCCAGAAAATATCCCTTTGGAGCACAAGTAGAGCATGCAGTGCTCCCTGGGGAGGTATTACCTTCACTAGTCAAAGTGCTCTTGGAGAGGTGTCATCACACCAAATTCCATCACTGCATTTTATAAATCCTATTCTATTAGATGCATTTATCCTGCAAACAACTTTGCAGTATAATTCCTAGGTTTTTTCCCTGACATAACTGAGGTCCATATAACCAAGGTACATGAGGGATTAACACAGTGAGCACATTTGACAATCAACATTTGCAGATAATTTCTGGAGTGTCCCATAGGACTGGGCTCTCTGCATGCCCACACTGGATCAAGGAGGGTCACCTCCTCTGCATACAGTGGAAGCTGAGAGGGGGTACCCCGTGTCACACCTCAGGGTAACTGCACGCTTTGCCAGCATCTGTTCATCGCCCCCAGCCCCAAACCAGACAGTT
Organism: Molothrus ater; assembly: GCF_012460135.2. Lineage (NCBI taxonomy): Eukaryota > Metazoa > Chordata > Aves > Passeriformes > Icteridae > Molothrus > Molothrus ater. Next base: position 275,076 of record NC_050493.2, on the reverse strand, counting down.
GCATCTTCCATCTGATCAGAGTGGGGTCACGTTTTGACCTTCTCCCATAAGCCGGGATTCCCCGGCACAACCTTTTCCCTTTGCCATGCCCGGCTGGCATCCAGCTCCCAGAGGGCACGTTCCCTGCAGCCATCGGTCAGGCTGGGACGATCCCGGGCAGTTTGCCCTGGGCAGCGCCTTCCCGGCGCACGGCGGGTGGCTGCAAGAGGCTGAGGACGATGGTTTTCCCTGGCAGCTCTGGAAGCATTCGCTACAGAGACTGCAGAAAGCCGCGAGCTTGCCAGCACCACGCAGAGCGTTTGGATGCCTCCTACAGGCAGGAGGGGCGCAGAGAGTTAATTAAAATGCACTGAGCAAGTGTAAAGTTTCATTACAAGACACAAAGGTAGGCTGAGTTCGTCCTCCAGCAGACATATCTGCACAATTCGGCCCGGCCCTGCAGCTGCCGCTGCTGCTGTGCTCACTGCTGCTGCAGACGCTGTTTTCATCTGTTTTACTGAGTAAACACTACCCCAGGTTGGAGCTGCATAACCAGTCCTGCTGCGCAGTAATGCTTTTGCTTTCTTCCTACAAATCTAACATAAAAGTGACCATCCTGCAGAGAAGCACGCCCATCCTTCGCCACTGGCTTTCGCTGGCATCTGGCACGGGGACTGAGCATCCCTGTGTACAGCCTGCACATTGGCTGCTGGCATGGCTGAGCCCAGGCACACCTTCAAAACTTCTGGTGGTGGCTAGGCTTGCAGCAGACTGGAGACCATCCAGGGTCAGCAGTCCCACCGCAGCACATTTTCCCAGGAAAACATCCACAAAAGTATTGCTGGTTCCCTGTCTGAAGCCCAGCTCAGCCTGCAGTGTTTGGAGTATGAATATACTGTACATGTGAATGGCAGATTTGTTCCACATATTTTCCTCGAAGACTGTATGTCTTTTCCTTTTTTTTTTAAATAATGTCAGTCATAAATGTCATGTGCTGGAGCCCAGATCTCATTATTGTGAGCAGAGAAATGTATGCCAGGCAATAAATTCTTTTGTTGGAAATAACCCTGGTGACTAGAGAAATTTATGAATTTATTACTCTTTGTAGGAGCCTTTCCTCCTATGACTTAAAGAGAGATCTATCATCCTACAGGAGACCTTGCTGGTTCTCTAGAAACCTTTGTACAGTTTTATGTCGCATTCCCTGCCTTCCTGCCCTAAGGATTCATTCACCTGCATGGCTCATTATAAACAAGGTGTTCTGAAACCAGGCATCAGCTCAGCAGCGCTGCCAGCGCCTCCCAGGCTGGCACCGCTCCCACATGGCCCAGTGGCCACGGCCTTGGTGGAGAGAGTGTCACCAGTGCTCAGCCACTGCTGGGCTGGCAGTGCTGGGGGGCCATCTGGGCTCTGCAGCATGAGGCTGGTGGCTCCCGGGCACCAGCCCAGCCCTGCCAGCCCAGCCCAGCCCTGCCCTGCCAGCCCAGCCCAGCCCAGCCAGCCCAGCCCAGCCCAGCCCAGCCCTGCCAGCCCAGCCCTGCCAGCTCTGCCAGCCCAGCCCTGCCCTGCCAGCCCAGCCCAGCCCAGCCACAGGCCCCTTCTCAAGCCCCAGCACTGATACTCTGCCAGCTGCCTGGTGAAGGGCTGAGGGGCGAGATGGGGCTGGCAACTGAGGAAGATCAGAGGAGTAAATGGCATTCAGTTCAGCTCCAGACAGCACGTCAGAGACCCTGCTGCCAGCTGCAGAACATCCAGAGTGCAGGGATGGCTGTGCGATCACCTCCTGACAGAGCCACTACAAAATTACACCTTGTTATCTCACTGTCAATTATATTTTCATGTAGGTCTGAAATACTTTGAATACAAACCTTTTTGGTAAGATTACAAATCACTCAAGCACTTCTGCAATTTGGATGGCAGGGGGTCAATTATTTGGACACGGGTTTGCATATAAGGGCCTGCAACAGATTGTAAAGGTTCTCTGTTAGTGAAGCAATTATGAACACTGAATCCAAACTATGGCTGGAGGGTGGTGGAATGGGGCCATCTGGACATGGAGACACATGCACAGCTGTGAGGGGACTCCCTCGCCCAGTGCTGTAGGCACTGGGGTATGTGTACGGTCTCCACAGAGCCTGCTGAGGCAGAGAATACATAAGAGACAGTCCAATAACAAAAATAAACACAAATACAAATGTAAAAATAAGAATGAGAAGTGTCAGATTTTTTTTTTTGCCAAGAAAGAAGTTCAAACTTCACTTCCACATGATTACTGTTTATTCTAGAAAACCATATCACTTCATTCATTTAACAATTCAAAACATGCTATTTTCAAAAATCCTAAAAAGCTTTCACAAACAGACTCTCATCCAGCCAAAATTCAGCTGGCAAAGCTCCTAGGTGTGAGGATAGACTAATTTATCACTTCTCAGCAATGAATATTAGAGTTTATTTTGTTGAAAAGAAAAACCAGTCAGGGTTTTGACCATCCAAAGTGGCAATCACTGCTGCTAAACACAGAACACAGAGTGCCGGCCATGAAAGACTCCAGAAACCACGTCCATAAAAGCACATTCCCCTCACCAGGCCCTGCTCCTGGGACAACATTTGCACCGTTCCTGGGCTGTCTCCACAGCTGGTTTATCAGTTCCAGGCTCCTGTCCTGCTCCCCACCACCCAGGGCATTGTGTCACCTGCTCTCCTCTAGTGGCACATGGGCCCCCGTCCTGTGCTTCTCTGCAGCATTTCAGCACCATCGTGTCACAGCCATGCCCCAGCCCAGGCACAGCCACCTGCACTGGCAAAGCTGCCTGTTCCACACCCAGCCACACTCCTCAGAGCTACTGCCTTGATTTCCTGCTTTTTTCCATCCCTTCATAAAAAATGGATGTTGAATGAAAGGTTTTACACAGCAAGCAGAACTGAGATTTAGGGCTACAAATGTCAGATTTCACAACACTCTGTCCATAGAACTGTAGCACATCACCAGTAGCATGAACCAGGGGGTGGGACCACAGATTTCCTAAAAGTAAATGAAAATGACATCTGAAGTTATTTTTCTCCTACTCTTAAAAATCAGCCTAACAGGAACATCAAAGTAATCCATGAGCCTGGTCATTCCTGTAACACATTGGCATAAATCAAATACAAAACCATGGTTGAGCCGGGTAGAAAATCATCTTCCAGAGACATCCAACTGAGCTCAGCAAAGGAGAACAGGCTGACACAACATCTTTAAACATTTTTAATTACCCTGTCAAAGTGACAATTATGGAGCTAATTATTAGGAAGACAATACCAGATATACTGAATAGCACATCAACAGTGTTTTTATGTAATTATGCAATTTAATGAATTGAAGGCTACAGTAATGGACTATATCTGGTTAATTAGGGACTCCCTTTCTGCTAATAATGCCATTTATTTTCAGTTCACTATATTTCTTTTTCTGTAAAATGCATTTCCATAGGCAATGAAGGATGTTTCAGAGCAGCTCATACTGCTCACCTCTTCATGTATGGGTGGGACACAGAGTGTTTCATGGGTGAACAATGAACTCCAGCTGTTGATCTTTTATTTCCGCCTTTGCCATATTCTCTAGGGGTTAGTCACACCCGGGGCTGGGGTCCTGGTGTTGGCACTCAGCCTGCCCAAAGCCACCCTCTGCCCTGACCTTCTGGCCCAGTCCCCCACCTCAAGCACAGCCCTGTGCCAGGGCACTGGGACAGGAGGTCCTCAGTGGCACACAGATGGGTTGAGGTCTCAGGAGCCCTTGCAGGACATGTGGGGCCTGTTGAGCCAGTTCCCAGGTGGACTCTGCTCAGCAGCACCCAATCTGCATCAGGCCCCACACCTCTGGCAGCTCCTCACTCTGCTCCTGAGCCACAGGGCAACATGTGTAGGCCTGGGGCTGGCTGGTGGTGGTGCCCCTCTAATACCAGTCACAGGAAGGAGAAGAAATAATTTAAACATTTTCCCCATCAGACAAAATTTTGGAGAGTTTCAAGCCTCCTAATTTCTCATTGTTGAACAAAAAAATCTCTGATAAATTATTAATTGTATTTTAAATGTACCAATAGAAGCCAGGGCCTTCCATGGCATGGAGGTGACTGGCAGTCTCTTCCTTCTGCAAAGAACTGCAATACCTGACAAAAGAAAGCATCAAATTTACCTTTTCACATTTGCAGGCTACTGGCATTAATGGACCAAATATTTGGCAGGTGACCCTTTGCAGAGTTTTACTGGCTTTACGACCCTAATACACTAAAGGACTTCCCCATCTAAGGGGAAGCTGCTGTTACGAAGGAAGAAATGCAATAATGTACTTGTAAATTAATAAAATCCTGGCAATTGTGAAAACATCCTGGGCTTTTGTTGGCCTGAAGATTTATTCAGTCCTGCTGGCTTCCCAGCTGAGGCAGAAAAGATCATAAACCTGCTTAGAGAAATGCCGCTGCAAAATGTTCCATGCTCAGCTATAACATTCCTCCTCCCTTTGGCACAGCAGCCAAGGTGCCCCAAAAAGGCCAAGAGCTGAACTTGCAAACCCTGTCCCGTCTGTCCTTGCCAGCGACTGCTCAGGAGCGCTAACGCTGACAAGAGCTAACTGTTCTGCAGTTGGAATTTGGTTTGGGAGGGTCTTTCAAAGCTTCCTTCTTTCTAGCAGCACAGTAAGCCTTGAACTGTGTTATGTGCCCATCAAAATTCCATGAGGGAGTGTTGGGAGGGGGTTATGGGTGTCTGGACTGTGCACAATCCCTGCTGTCAGCTCAGGCTGAAGAAGAGCCTCTGCTGAGCTGCAATGGGAACGGTCAGGGATAAGCATGCCACATGACCTGTTCAGAGCACAGCGCCCAAGTCAGGGAGAACCAAGCTAAGCTGGTGGCAGGGTGGCAGGAAAGGGACCAGTCGAGTGCTGCAAGGCACAGCAGCAGCAGGAGCAGCTGTCTGGAGTGATAGTCACATTCCTGCTCCTGCCTGTTAAACAGGGTAGACTCAGCTCCCCAGCCCTCACTCCCCCAGCGATGCTCTGAGGCAGTGAAACATTTTGCTCCTGCTGTACAAGTCAAACACATTAACTCCAGCCCTCTGGGGAGTCTCTGAGCACTGTACCGAGCCACTTCCCCATGGTCAGCAGCTGATCCAGCCATCCTCCCAACTATCTGTCGTCAAGGCAGCAGAATTCACCGCATGGTGAATTCACCACTTGGATTCACAAACACTTCGAGTCCTGAGCCCAGGTGCTGGAGATACATGCTCTCTATAAGTAGCATCACCACAGAACAGACAATGGGAATTCTGCCCTGCAGACTTGCAGTCCACATTCCAGCGGACAGTGAGAACCTGCTTGCAGGTTGCTTGCTTGGGATGCTTTGCCTTTGTAAGTTTAGGAATAGGATGACATCCTGGGTCTGGAAAGGGCTGAGCAATGAGGACACCAAGGCTTCAGTCAGACTTCACCAAATATTTAATAGAGAAATGATCCAGAACCAGCTCTTCTGAGGCACAGCAGCAGTTCATTTTCATCAGGGAATACTCAGCTAGCTGATTTTATGACAGTATGTCTTTTTATGTATATAAAATCTGTGAATTAATTTAGTGCTTGTGAAACCAAAGGAGTAATCACACTCGCATGAGCCATGGATACAGTGGAAAGAGTGGCCAGCAACTTGGGTCAATAGCTAGCTCAGCAACATGTGCCATACCACTTGTACCACACAAGGAAGGCAGCTGCCCTGCTATTCCAGCACTCCAGATCAGACAGTGGCCACTTTCTGAGACTCAGTACTTCAGGAGGAAAATCTCCACCAGCTTCAGTGCAACACTCATGAAAACAGAAGTTGGTTGCACCAGTCCTTGTGTGGTATAAGTGATGCCAAGGAAGATTCACGCAGCTCTGCTAGATGGAGATTCACATGAATAGTCTCTAGAGTGGTTACCCAAAATGTCCCAAGAGGCAACAAAAGAGAAAGGCACAACTTGTTTAATCTACTTCCACACTGGTGTAAGAAGAACTGAACTTCTCCTTCTCCTGCACCCCAGAGCACCTTCCCTGTTGTGGTCTCTGTTCTCTTACTGCTCCTCATTTCCAGGGGAAACCAATACTGGGGAGCCCTGGGAAGAATCTCAGGCACACCACTCCTTCCCACAGCATCATTCCTGTTTCCAGCCCTGTCCTCAACCTTCCCTGTCTGGATGCATTAAAGTCAAACTCTCTATAACACTACCCAGGCCTTGGCAGCATCTCAATGTCTGCAGAGCCAGCAGTGACCATGGTGACATCACACATGCTCTCCTTTGCCTCAGCCCTGTCCCCACCTGTGTTCCTACCCCTCTGGCTTTTCTCCTTCATTCCTCCACAGGCTTATCAACTGTGCTGTCACTGTGGGTTTGATCTCTCTTCTTCTCCCTTTCATGCAATGACACAGACAAACTTTCTTTTCAGTCATTTACAATTTTTTTCTACTTTACAGTCTAAGATTTTCTGGCTGATAACAGAAGGATTATGAGGATGGACATCCCCACCACTTTGCTCAACTGACTGTCTCTTGCACCTGCTGTGCTTTCAAATATCCAGAGTGCCTTGGATATTTTAGCTTTCCCTTCTAGCTCTTTTGCTGCCAATCCTTCTGGGCAGATGCTTCCTCTCACCCCTCCTGCTCTGGCATGTCTTTGGCAATAGGTCAGGTTGGATAAGCAAAGTCATCTTCTCCGGTCTGGACTGTGAAATGCCAGATTTTGTACCTAAGCTCAAATTCCATCTCATGCTCAACCATCCATAAGCCAGAGGTACAGACCAAGCCTTCACAGAGCCCTGGAGAAGGTGAAGGGCTGGCAGAGCTGTGGGCTGAGGGCAGGAGGGATGATCAGAGCACAGTGAAGTCAAAATGGTCAGGCACAAAGGCAGCACCAGTCCCAGCAAACATCATTCTCTGATGCCACCACCCCATTGTCCCAGGAGCAAAGCCATCCAATGCCAGAGCGTGGTGTGCCAGGGGGCACTCACAGAAATGACAAAGGGGGTTTGGTGCCAAGGAGCTCATCCTGTACAGAGCAAATGCTCCTTCTGCAGGCCTAGAGGAGGGAAAAGGCAGCACTGGGGGTTGCAGGGAAACAGCCCTGGTACTGAAGAGTGGCCCAGAGTCCCCCAGGGCCAGAGCAGAGGGAACAGCACTGGCCACAGGGCTGCTCTGCTGGCAGGGCACAGCCCAGCCTGGCCATTGCCAGCGCCAGACTCTCTCTGCTGAAGCTGCTCAGCCATCACGCATGGGGTGGTCACTCCAGAGCACCCACCTGCTCTCACCGCACCGAGGGTGCCCCATCCCACTCCTGCCTGCAGACCATGGGATTGGCTCCTGCCCACCCGAGCACAAAGATCAAGATTTTCCTAATGACCAGTCTACGGGGACTGCAGGGCAACCGGGGAGCTCTGTTTCCTGGCTTCAAAATGTTTTTGCAGAGCTCCATCTAGGGGGGATGATGCTGGGCCAGGCTGCAGATCAAGACAGGTACTAGTAAAAAACACAATGGCTCCTTCCCCTGGCCTGAGGCCTCTCATCACACACTTACGGTGCTAATTACAAAGGAAGGAAACAGCCTATAAATTTTACGGTCTATTCTAATTTCAGTTGCAACTGATTTCAAAAAAGCTGGTGAAGATAAGTGCACCTGTGCAGATCAGTGGTGCATCACAGGCAGAGAGCCAGAGCGCTTAATTAAATGTTATTCTACGAATAGCCCTCATTGGACAAGACTGAGTATTAAAGCATCCGTTTTCTGAAGGAGACTGAGTGTAATCAGAATCTCTTGCTATAGAAAAACAAAACTAATCCCAGCTCCAGACACTAATGTCCCTCAGAGAGTGGCAGAAGAAAGCAGCACAGCCCTGGAAGCGCCTAGCATTTCCAAAGACAGAGTGGTCTGCAGAGAGAGAAGCCCCGGGAGGTCTCAGAATTCTGCTCTGATCACAGTTGGCCCAGCACAGGGAGCGGGGTCCCAGATCACCCTGACAGTGATAGCAGCACAGGTGCTGAAAACAAATGGGCATTTCCCCAGCCCTACTGCATGTAGAGCTGATGGATGCTCTGCTGGGGAAATTGTCACTGCTGTGACAGCAAACAGCAGGTTGGGTCACTGACAATCCCCTCAGAGGGGATGGAACAGATCTAGCCTCATTCTCAATACGTTTTTATTTTCAGGTGAATCATGGTGTCTCATTTTATGGCCTCAGTCCTGAGATAAAAGAATAGTGTTAAACTTCACAAATCCTCTAATATTGCTGTGCCTAGAGTTGGAGGCCTCGCATATGCAGATATTACTTCTCTGTTGCTCTGAGGTCTCTTTCTAATTTAATACTTCAACAATATTGCAAAATTCATAATGTGGGCTTCTCCAGAGGAAAACAGTTTATCTTCCAGTAAAGGGGGCCTGTCTGAATCCACTGCAGTGGATTCTGCTGCTCACCCTGTCCCCATGTCTGGGTGGAGAGGCATTGGCTACGATGCCAGCACATACCTCTGCATCCAGCCTGGCATTTGGTGTCCACGCCAGCCTCGATGAAGCTGCAGCAAGCGCAGGGCAAAGGTTGTGTCTGTGGGTCCTTTCTGTCCTCCAATGGTCTCCACGCCCGCCAGGAGCCCTGACACGAGCAGAAGGAAAGAGAAGGAGGGAGGGAGGAGGACAGAGGGGCTGGCAGCCAGATCTGCCCTTTGCTGTTACTGTCAGATCAAATAGCTGCTAATTGACCATTGTGTCTCCTTTTCCTGAGCTATTAGCCACGGCACCATGGCAGCTTCCTGACATTAATTATCTGTGAGTTAGCAGGGTCTGAAAGCATAAATAAGAATTTGCCATGATGGCAGGGTGAGCTCAGTGCTGCAGGCACTGATGTGGCCACTGTGCCCTGGTGTGGTGGGTGCCATCGCTGGGCCCATGGCCAGCAAGGTGTCAAGCACCACGCAGAGCAGCCAGTTCTTCCCAAAAGCACTCAGAGTTTGGTTGGACTGCCATGGTCCAGGAGTGCCCTGCTTCTTGGGCCACTTCAGCAGTGACAACAGTGCCAGAGACCTCAGCACCAGACAATGGTATCAACAGGACCACAGCCCCCCCACACTGGCTGGGCTTTGCCTTGGTTTGGAAGCCCTGTCTTACGGCCAACGCAAACATGAAATGCAGCATGAGGGTCATTCCTCCAGCAGTCCTCCAGCATATCCCAGGGAGCCTGGTCTTACTGGTCTGAGGACTGCCAGGGCTGTCTGCAGTACCCCACAGCTCTTCTGAGTGTTCTTCCTCTGGTGTTCCCAAGCTCTGTCACAGCAGCTGCCCCAGGCAGCTTTTCTCAAGCAGTTTTGCCTAATTCCTGCAGTGCTGAACCTGGGTGTCCCAGCCCACAGGTCATGCACAGGCAGGAAAGGACAGCCCCCTGCCATGTACCCTGTCACCCGTAATCCTGCCCACGGCTCCATTTCTGACCTGTTTCAGTGGGCCTCTTTCCTTGTGTATTTAACCCTGTCCTTAAGAACAATTCCTGCTCTCCTGAAATAGCCAGTGGGTTCAGTAGTGAGAGCATGGAATGTGGTGAGTTTCTGTCCCTTCAGGGCAGTTTTGACAGCCACTAACTAGGGGCCAGATCCATGGCACACAACGTCCTCCCTGGCATTTCACCGGTTACCAGGTGGGCAAGGTAGACAGCAGGTTCAGCCAGCTGGGCTCACCTCATGCTGGAAGGGGGCTGCTTTTCAGAGAATCCAGACCTTTAGCCAAAGGGTAGATGGATGTGACCTGGAGTGTTATTGCAACAATCTTGCCATTTTTATTTCCTAATAGTTAAAATATTTCAAAAAATGAATGACCCGAGGTTATTAAGCTTTCTAAAGAGATTAGTGCAGGTATTTCCAGACATCTCTCAGAAACCAAGTCACCATGACTGCCAATGACTAGAGGAGAGCACAGGCTGGCAAACAGTAAATCACCCTGCTTTATATCCCATCAGAATTTTTGCTGATATCTCCTAATTCTTCATGTCTAATTTGATGACCATATTACTTAAAACTAGAGTTGAATAAGAGGTGCCCTTACCCTTTTATCACCCTATCTGATATGAAGAATGAGTCTAACTTTTGAGAATATCATGAAGATAGATAACTGTAGAACTCAGGTTCTTTAAACCAGTTTCTGATTTAAGGATTGTAACTTTTGGGGACTACTTTTGCTTGCCTGTAATATTCAAGAGACATGCAAAGATTATTTAAAAGTTGTAGGTTGCAGAAGTACAACATCACCCACGACTCCATGAAAGGGGCCCTAAAGAGCATCCTTGTCGCTCCCCTGGACAGCAGCATCATCACTGGTGTGCCCCAAGCCATGGACACCATGTAAGCAATGACACCCTTGCTGGCCATAGGGTTTTCCTGGGGCTCTCTAAGGGTTTTCCAGGCTAGCAGCCGCTGTGTAGGCCTGGGATGGCACATCCACTGCCAGAGTTCCCAGGAGGACCCTGTCTTTAGAGGCCACACAGCAGCACCAGACACTGCTGCTCATGGCAAAAGTATGACACAAACAGATACAGCAGGATTAGATTGGATTTTTTTTGTCAATCTTTTTGCTTTGTTTCAGTGTGGGAGAAAAAAAAAAATCAAGCCAGAGTTAACATGATCAAGGTGTGAACATGAGCAGCCAGAATGCTGTGAATCACATAAAAGATTTGATCACAGTCAATATCAGCTGCTGAGCTATAATAGCTTTTGTGACTCTCCAAACAGGATTTTAATTTTATGTTTATTATTTGGGGACCAGCAAAGCACAGGAAATGCCCTTGTGGAGGTACAGGCCCCCTTCCCTCTTGTTCTATGGAAACCTGGGAAGACTCAAGTGCAAAGCAGGCTGACTTTCAACATTTTCAATTTTTGCTTGTGTTCCCCAGGCTTGGCAGGAGAGAGTGAACTTAATTAAAATCAATGGAGAAACAGAACGGAATAAATCACAATATGAATATTCTCAGTGCCTTCATTGAAGCGTTGCACATGGCTCTGTCACACTCAAACAGTGACTCCTTCAAGGCTGGAGGAGCCTCCAGCCCTCTGTTGTCTCCAACAGCACAGCAGCCCCACTGCAGAGGCTGTGCCCTCCATCCCTCGCTCAGCATAGGACAGGACATGGGAAGCAGGCAGGAAGTGTTGCCGTGGCCAGCCTGGGTGTGCTGTCCCAGGCACACAGCTTGTTTTCAGCACCCTTGGCCTCAGACCCAGGCCTGCCTCACTGGCCAGCACAGCCCCCGTGCAGAGGGTCGGCCTCCCCCAGTTTTTCAGACCCCAGGGCTGTTTCCAGCAGTGAAGAGAAGTTGTCTGATTCTTTTCCTCAGTCAGGAAGCTTGGTTAGGCAGAGTGTGTTTTCCACAGCCACACACAGCACCATCCTCCGCATGCTGGCAGTGCCTGGGACACTGTAGAGCCAGAGATGGGGACAGGCCTGGGACACAGTTGGAGGGGGCAAAAGCGGGGGGTGCTCCTCATGGTGATTCAGCTTCTGAGCCCCAGCACAGACCATGAATAGGCCAGGAAATGAGAGCAAAAGAAGAGGTGAAAGAAGGAGAAGGGGATATTGGGAGGGAACTGCCAGCCCCGGCCCCTACTTATTCCCCAATAGGCTGTTTATGGGCAATCTTGGATTGCTTTTCACAAGCAAATAACAGCTTTTTAGAGTCACCTGCCAGCAGGTGTATGTACTTTAAAGCTTTTCCACACCAGAATAGAACTGCCATGTATAGTGTGCTGAGTGGTTAGAACCAGCAGGTTAGAAGAGTGACAGGAGTGCCTCACTCCAGGCTGGCCCCACATCGCAGTGCTTGCCATCCACGTGCCCACAGGGGCTGTGTTTGGGGCATCCAGGTGTCCGCCCCAGACAAGAGCAGATTTCTCTATCGCTGCCCTGCAGCCTCCTCAATAGCCATTTTTCCAAGCTTCTGTGACTGTTACAAGCACTATACAGAGCCACAAAGCTGAGCAGCAACCAGCTTGTGCCCCTGCAGCAGGGGAGAGCCCTTGGCTCAGTGAGGACCATGAGAAACCCCAGAGCCTCAGGCAGGCCCAGGCATCCTGTCTGCCTCGCCAGCCTCAGTGCTGTCCTGATCTGCCTTCTCCTCACCCTAGGAACCTGCAACCAGCAGGAACCTGCAACCAGCACCATACCAGGGCTCAGTCCTCCCACCACATTTAGCTGCTGCCATAGCTATCAGGCAAGAGCAACAGGGCTTCCTCTCTCCATGTAGCCAGGGGTTCAGATTTCATAAAAAAATTCATTATACCATTGTTTAACACCACATGCCAATCCCTTCCAGATGACTTAATTTGTTAATCACACTTTTAATGGTGGAGACTGTTAGAGCCCATGAGGGAGAGGTTAATATTAGTACCATTTAACTGTCGAAAGCTTTTCATGTCGTAAAGCAGGCACGCGGCCGAACAATAAACCCGCAGTGTAATTGGCGGGTAACAGGCCCCCCGGCGCTCGTAGCTCCTGCCGCTGACAGCCGTGTGCCAGCCCAGGATGGCCAGCGACTGACAGCGTTCTGCCATGTCCCCTGGCCCAGAGCCCCCGGCCAGAGCCCCCGGCCCGGCTCAGGGCGGCAGGGTGAGCGCAGAGTGCCTGGGGGGGCAATCACCTGCCTCCAGGCTGGATTGCTGCCAGTGGCAAGGACGTGCGAGTGGGTGCATGCCATGAGAGAGCACTCAGCAAGTACGTGGGCTGTTCCTGACTGTATTTTTCTTACAGTCAATCTTTCACAGATTTATGCTGGAGAAATGGGAACATTAAATATCCCCTTGCTGTAATTCAGCATGCCGCAAGAGATACAGATTTAAATATTTAGTAGCACATAACTGGCTAAAAGCTTCGGCAACATTTTAAAATATCACTTTTTAATAAAACTGGACTGAAATATTCCCCACAGTTAGAATTTATGGTTTGTAATCGGTGTTCTTGTGATAAATAGGAGTGAATATATATTTATGAACAACAAATGTTAATGAAGAAATAATATGGGAGCCCACCTTCAGGCTGTGTAGCTGCTAGTGCTCTGCAACATTCCCCTAGGAATGCTGACATTGAGCAAACAAAAAGGCCAGATCAACAGTGCTATTAGACTAAAAATCCAGGAGGCAAGGAGCATGGCCTGGGCACAGAGGCCGGTTCAGAGGCTGCTGCACTCAGTGAGAGCCTCTGCACACGACTGCAAAGGCACGACTGAGCTCGCTCCTTGCCTGCAGATCACAGACATCGTGTGTCTGCATCGCAGCCGGCAAGCGCTCCAGCACGACTGATTTGTACCGGGTGAGCCATTCATTTGCATGTGTTTCCCCGTGATGATAAACCTGGAGGCAAAGCCCACAGTAACTGCTTCTCTCTTCTGTCCGATGGCAGGAAGAGATTTATCTCGGGGTGGTGATCTCGATTACTGCCTGGGCGCAGCACAGGCAGGAGCAGCATGCTGATTTCTCTGCACTTCACGAGCAGTTTGGGTTTTAATACTGGCCATCTTCTGCACCAAAACGTCGAATTAACAGACTGAGGAATGCCAGAGACCGTGGGGGAATCCCTCCCCTCACATAGCAGCATCTGCACCTGTGGGGGCTCTGCACCCCAGCCTGGACTGAGTGGAGGGAGCCACTGGGCTCCCCAAGGTGTGTGGAGGATACCACAGCCCATGGACTGTGCAGGCAGAAAAGCAGTTCAAACACCATCCCAGGGGACCAGCTTCAGGGAGTCAGATCCACAGCAGGAGCTCTTGGAGCAGCCATCACATCTCTCTGCCCCACGGGGAGGCTGGCACTCGCCCCCACACTAGCAGTGCTGAAGAGCTACAGCAGCCAAAGGAAACATTTCCAACATTAAATAAAACAGACATGTTTATGGTACAATAGAAGCTCTGTGATCTTGGAACACAATTTGCATAAACAGACAATTTGGCTATAAACAATTTCAACATTAACTAGTATTTACATATAGAACAACTCACTCAAAATACAATTAAAGGCCTTGATGGATTGTAAAATGTCAACATATTTAAAAGGCTACAATACATGCTTGGTTTATGTCTCCTTGGTCAGACATTAAACTGGAGTTTGTTTACATTTTCTTGGCCAGAGCCCAGAGCACAAGGGGCTTCTGGCTCCCTGCATCAGGACGTGCAGGTATCAATTTGCTGGTTATTCCTCCACACAGGGAATAATCTCTGTTTTCTCTAAGAACATATTTAAAATAGGGAGGCTATGGTTCACCTCACCACTCCACTCACTCCATACCCCTAAAAGAATCTGCAGGGCCATTGTTTTCCATATTGCCCAAACAGAGGCTGGTAGGATGGCATTCATTCAAGACTGAGATATTGCAGCAGAAGACAAGACCTCACTGCAGGCTGCCTGAAAGCAGAAGAATCCCAAATCAGCAGCAGCCTTTTCCAGTTTGGGCCAGAACCTCTAGCTGTCCAGAGAAAGCACCTAACACCTCAGCATTTACCAGAACAAAAGCCGAAGCCCACCTCTCCCCACTCCCCACAGAGACTTCTGCTCACAGGCTTGCTACTTCACCCCACAAAAAAGCTAAGTACCTAACACAAATGGGAACATCTCCAGTATCAGCAGAAAGTCCTCCCCACCTCAAAGAGGCTACCTCACTACTGTGAGACATGGGAGACACATGTCCAACCACCCTTGGAGAAGAGGTACAGCACAGCTCAGGCACCCACGTCCTGAAAGATGCTCTTTCCTCCCTCCAGGAGGAGGGTGCAGGCAGGAGCTTTGCTGGCACAGCAGACCTGCACAGCTCAGCTCACCAGGCAGGAGCTTTGCAGCACAAGGCAGCCAAGCGAGGTGGCAAGAACCAGGCTGCGCACTTCTGTCTGGTTCAGCTTCACACCCTCAGAGCTTGGCTGTCAGAACCAGCACACAAGTCACCCAGCCAAGACTGTCCCAACTGCCAGGAGTGACGCATCCCTGGAAATCTCACCAGACACTTGGTAACTTTACCATCAAGTTCTTCTCTGCCTCTGATTGCACACTGAGATTACCTGAGAGAAAGAGGAGGCTGGAGCTCAAGTTTCCTCCCAAACTGTACCAGCCAAACACACCACCTACTGCTGAAATAATAAGCAAGAGCAATTGTCCTGTCTGATCATCCTGAGAACATTTTGAAAGCTGCTCACAGCATTCCTTCTCTTCAAGGTCAGATTCTTCAGGGACTGAACAATTCTGCATTCATCCTAAAAACACAGAGCTTATTTATAAACTGCCTAATATATTTTAAAGGGCAGACATTCCACATTTTACTTTTTATTGCCACTTATCTTCCATCTCTGCTGCAGTTTTTTATCTTCTGCTATGCCAAGGCACATCTCCGCAGCCCTGCTGCTGTGTGGCTGACACGGTGGAACACTGTGAACTCAGTTAAGTGCAGCCCTTGTAATCTGTCAGAGCTCATGGAGGGGATCCAGATGCTTTCCCAAATACCACTGAGCTTATAAAGCAAAGCAAAAACCCATAAGCAGTCATTGACTGTGGAGCTCAAAGAAAGACTGAGAGCTATACTCACAAAACCCACAGCATCAGCCTGGGAAAGTGGTGGAGGAGCAGCTCCAAAAGCGAACAGGCTTTGCTCCTGGCAGAGCAGCACCCTCGCTGAGAGTCTATTCCACTCACAAGGAGCCATTTGCCTCCCTGTACTCTTTTATGCTTTCCTTCCAGGCTGCAGCAACTGCCCAACAAGGCCTGCAGGACAAGGCTGCACGTGAGTCCGGGCTCTGCCAGCACAGAGAACCTCTGCACTCTGCTCCAGGGGCACAGACAGCATGGGCAGGTGGTGCAGAACCTCTGGGACGTGGCTGCAGCTGGAGAGAGCAGAGGTGCTGCCCAGGCAGCCTGCATGGGGCTCCCCACTCCTTTCCTACTTCCCACCACCTGTGCTGGGCAACGCAGCCCCTCTGCCCACAGACCCTGCCAGCTCCTGGCACCACCAACCCCACTTTGCACCAGCAGCAGAACAAAGAGCTCCTTCTACTCCACCAGGTTCAACAGCCCGGTATTAATTGGGCTTGTGGAGGTTCTCATCCCTCTTTATCCTGTCCCTCAACACCACAAGCACCCAGCAGGGCCTTCCTGTGGTGACTCCTCAGCTGGACCCTCCTTCTCTAGCCATGGTAGAGCCCTTTGTTCGTGCTGCTGCTGCTACTGCCCAGCAAGTTACAAGTATTGTTTATTGCAACACTGCATATGGATGCTGTCTTTTCTATTTGTCTCCATTCAATAATTATTTAAGCTATATTAGGCATTTTTCAAAAAAACTGTCAGCATCTGAAGTTTCATTATTGTAGTTGGAGATACAGAACAGGGCAATTCGTATGGATCCTAGCCCTTGCATTGAAAGGACTTTCTGCAGGCTGAAATTATGGCATGAGATACTAGAACTTAACCTCGAAATGTGGGGAGATGGAAGAGTGAGGGGAAGCAAGCTCTCCAGGATGCCTGACACAGCAAGAGGCTCCCAGTTGTGCTTCTCCCAGAAGCTCAGGGGCAGGAGCTGATGGTGGGGCAGTAGCAGACAAAGCAACACGACTGTCACCTCTGGTCAGGGCACCCACTGTGACCCTGCAGTGCTCCTCTCTGTTCCTCCTTCCTGAGCAGGAGAGGGACTGTGCCTGGCTCAGGGACTGACAGGGGACTGACCCCTGCCCTCCTGTCCCTCCTGAGATCTCAGAGGCCTCTATGAGAGTGCTGCAGCAGTCAGACAAAGCTCACTGAAAGCTGAGTGCTTCCTCTCAAGATCCTGTCCACAGCCCCTGCCTGCACAGCACCCTGCAGACTGCGTCTACATCATGGGATGATCAGTACAGAGATGGAAACCCACACAGTTTTCAATTCCTGAAAGAAAGCGCATTTTTTTCCTTTATAGATTCTTGATAATCAACCTACTCAATGCTTTTTATTTGCATTGATCACATTTTATAGTATGATTAAATTTGTATGGAAGCAAACCAATTAGTTTTGTTTTACACTTATTGAATCCACTTTATGGTCAGACAAATTAACTCAGTTAGTTAGTTTGATTTATCTAGGAGCATGAAGCTTGACAACCTGGGATCTCAGAGAAACAGTTTTAAAAGAATTATCTTTTTTGTTACTTTTCCTTCTTGGGAAAAACCATAAAACCTGGAGGTAGGTATGAAGAAGCAAACACTCATCACAGACTGGCCCTTCCCAGAGATTTCAAAACTCAACCTGATTGTTTGCCAAAGCCTCTCTTGAAAGGCACCACCATATTCTACACAGAGATGGTCTCCTGGCAGAGAGCAAGTGCCAGCACAGTGACCCTGTCCTGAGGAGTGAGTGCCAGGCTGTTTTAGGAAGGTCACTTACCCACTGTTTGGGGACTGCATGTAGACACAGGACCAACGGGTGCAGTGGGTGTCCAAGATGCTCCCCCGGGGGAGCAACTGGAAATGCTGAGCCAAGAGGGCGTAGCCAGGGATAATTACCTATGGGAGACCTAGAGGAGGATCTCAGCAAACCAAGCAGCCTGGGCAGGGAAACCTGCTAATAGATGCCCCTTCCCCCTCAGTCTCCACCTGGGCTCTGCCTGTCCTGGCTGGCCCTGTCCTGAGGACAGGAGCTCCCACTGCTGCAGCAGGCAGTGGGTGGGATGGCCCTTGTCAGAAGGGTGTAAAGCCTTGCTGTGTCCCCCACAGCTCTCAGAACATCATTCTTTCCAGTGCTCTGTCACTACAGAGACATGTGTCAGGATGGGGCACAGGCCACAGCTGATGGCTGCCCTTAGAAGTGGTCTGCTCCAAGGCTGGCCCCTCTCTCTTTGTCACTTGGGCAGGGCGCACAGTTTGGAAGAAATTATTGCCAGTGCTGGGGATGTGTTCCTCTGCACTAGAACAGAGCTCTTGCAGCTCAGCACCAGAGACAGGTCTCTGAACCTTCCTCCTGTGTAAGCATTCCTTAGCCTGGAGCTCAGCAACCCTCTCCCATCTAGCAGGGCCCATCAGAAAACAAGTTTTTTACTGGCAGAGTGCAACTGTCATTGACACAGGGACAAATGGGCCAAGGAAGCTTCCTGGCACCTGGGCAGCTCTGAAGCCCAACCTCATTTGTATTCAGCAGCTACAAGAAAAATAATTTGTTCCCAGTTAGTAAATGAGATTTAGTCAATAAATTGGCACATGTGATCAAGCTGCCAGTCATTCCCATGCAATGCAATAAATGAAGAGATGGAAGCTTATTATTTTATGAGAAGAAGCTGTTTTGTTACAGGACGAGGTGCAGCAGAAATGTTATTTTTTGGCAAGCAGTGGCCACATTTGATGATCATTCATTTCATGGATCTTCACAAGGCAGTCAGAACACTGCCAAGTCTGCTGAACTGCACAGGGGAGCTCCTTCCTGACAGCTCCATCACCACCAGACTCCGCAGGCATGGGGGGCTTCTGTCACTGATGCAAGCCCCAATATACCTTCTACAGAAGAAGCCACATGAGGTTACCCTGTATAGCTGCTAGATAGGAAAACCTGTTATGTTAGAATGGAAAACTGACGGAGGAAGAAGGAAATCTGGAAATCCTATGAGCAAATTCATTATCAGGCCTATCATATAGGGCCCCATTCCTGGTCCTTATTGATCCTGTAACATAAAATTCAAAAGTAGCATCTCTTACAGGATAAAACACTATTACTCTCTAAAATATGAAGCCTTAATATGATACTGAGAGACTGAGACAGCAACAGATTTCTAAGGTGGGGAACAGCACTGTAGTTTGGAGGACTGCATCCAACAAACAAAAGCACCCCAGCACTCCTCTGAAGTGGGTATAACTTTGCAGGGTTCTTAGAGGACACTTTTGCTCCTTTCTCTCACAATGGTCTCCTTAAGAGCCTTCATGTGCACAGATTCCACAACTGCCATTTGGCCAAGCCACGAAGCACTATGAAAGTCAAGCCTTGGACTGGGAGCAGTACACCATCTGCTCAGGCCTGAAAGACAGGAAATCGCTATCCCAACTACAATCTAATCATGGTCAGGTTCCTGGCAGCTGACAAGAACACACGCTGTCTGGTGAAGAGCAAAAATGCCTATCAGCTGAGCCCTGCAAAGAGAAATGAAGTGTCTGATTGACTGAAGGAGAAGTACAGGAGTGGGTAGCTAAAACAAGGCTAATGAAAGAGGAAAGTGGTGTGGTCCAGTGATAACCAGGGAGCATCTACACAAGGTTCCTCCACTTCCACCTGTACACCTGTACTTTGTACCTTAAGTTGAGCCTGTTTTGCCCTTGAAGAGTTTTCTCCCCATCCCTATCTCAACTCATAAACCCTTCCTTAATTTTTTTTCTATGCTGTCTGCCTGTGGTAGGGGAGGGAGAGCGAGTGCCTTTTGTGGGTGCCTGGTGCTTGGCCAGTGTCAAACCATGACAACACCTCTGGTTAAATCTACATCCTCCATGAAACAGTGGCCAGGAAGTAGTCAAATATGGCTGCAGAAACAAAACTAAAGCCAACAGCAGAGATGGGAACCAAGCACTACCTGTGAACTCTGAAGGACAGGAACTAAAAAACATGCACTGGATAGAGAAACTGAATCTCTGGGAAAGTATGGAAGACATTCTATGAAAAGGACACTGACAGCAGATCCCTGAAGAGGCCAAAGTCAGCTCTACTGAACTCCAGGGTAGAAGTAGCAATATTTTTCTTTAATTATTGAACTGTTCTTATTTCAATCTACAGAAAAATATCCTTTTTCTGATTCTCCTTCCCATCCCTCTGAGGGGGTAGGGTGAGCAAACAGTTGTGTGGGACTGAGTTTTTGGCTGGGGTTAAGCCATGACAATATCCCCTGTTCAAGCACATTTACAGCATTTATCTCTTTCCAGAAACTTGTTATCCCAGGAGCATCTGATCATCCACAGCCATTGTGGCTGTAGATACTCCAGATATACTGGGGAACTGACCCCAGGACAGTTCTCTGTGAAAAGACTTAAATCTGTAATGAATTTGTCACTTCCTCACTGGGCTAAATAGTGAATGCCAAGGAAAAATACACGACTGCTAGTTACTGTGACAGCCTGCTTGGGGTCACAGAGTCACAGAATCACTGAGGTTGGAAAAGCCCTCTAAGACCATCAGGTCCAACCATTCCCCTTGCACTGCCAAAATCATCACTAACCCTTGTCCCCAAGTGCCACATCCACACATCTTTTGAATCTCTCCAGGGATGTTGACTCACCACTGTCAGGAGGTGAACAACCCTCTCTGGAAAGAAATTTTTCCTAATTTCCTATTCCCATCTAAACCTCCCCTAGCACAACTTGAGGCCATGTTCTCTTGTCCTGTCACTTGTTACCTGGGAGAAGAGCCCAACCACTACCTGGCTCTGCCCTCCTGTCAGGAGTTGTGCAGAGCAAGAAGGTCCCCCCTGAGCCCCCTTCTTTCCAGGCTGAGCTCCCCCAGCTCCCTCAGCTGCTCCTCAGACTCGTGCTCCAGCCCATTCCCCAGCTCCATTCCATTCTCTGGACCTGGCCTGCTGAAAAACTGTCATCTTTCAACGCCTTTTTAAAGCTGCACCTAAACAAAATGAAATTTAATTTTGGGCAAACTGGAAGATAAAAAATGTGAAAAACTTAACAGAGCCATTATTTGCTGTAATGGTATAACAGCTATTCCTTGAGCAGCACAAAGCACAGTCTTGCCTGTGCTCAGCTCTGCACAGGAAATGTAGAATTTGCCCATCATTGTTGTTTCCTTATTGATGACATCTGGGATCTGTAACAGACATAGATTGTCCTGAAATGTCTCCTCCACTTTTCATGTCAAGCTTGCCATTTGAATCAAAGGACTCGCTTAAAAGGTATTTTGAGGATTTTTTTGAATTTCTGTTGTGTATGTAAGAAGCTTTAATTGTTTCTAAAACAGCTTAGTTTCAGACAGCTTCAGCATTCAAGGTAGTGCAGCAACACAGGTGCCATAAAACACACGGCGTCAGGTATCACACCTACAGCCTTCCACAAGTAAACATGAAACGTGTGTGCTGATCTTGGCCAAGACACAGTCAATACACCCAGTACTGAGGGCAACAGAAAGCATGTTGCATTTGAGTAAGAGATAAATGGCTAACTCCAGGAGCACTGAACACACTCGTGGATCACAGCAAAAGGGAAAGAGTACCAGGGAGGACAGGAAGGAAAAGTCCCTCTTTCCCCAGCTCAGCCCCACGGCCCATTAGAGCTGCCACTTAGGGAGAATCTGACACTCAGGACAATGCCGACCACGCTGTCACTTGTTCACAGACACAGATCCATAAACTGGGGGTAGCTGGGTGCAGGCCAGGCTGGCTGCAGGGGCAGGGACGAGCACAGTGTCTGTGCCACGCAGGCTTGGAGGCTGGGGACAGGGCAGTCTGGTCCTCATCTCCCATGGGCAGATGGAAGCAGAGCCCAGGCCAGGAGGGTCTCTGCAGAGACAATGGTGGTGATGCAATGGTGGTGATGCAATGCTCTGTTTTCATGTCAGATGGAGGGAATGGGCAGCACCTCCCAGAAAAACAGAGGATGTTTCTTCAAGAGCTGTGGCTACAAAATCACTTCTCTGTGGTTGAAGTGATTCAGGACATGCATCTCTAGTGGTGAAGGACTGCAGCAGGTGCAGCTCAAAGCCCTGACCCAGCGGAGGCTCCTGCAGGCACGATGCTCTCAGAGGAGGCAGTGCAGAGTCTGGGAAACAGTGCATCCCCCTGCTTTGGGAGATCCTCCTCCAGGACAGAGAACCCATGTCACTGAAGAAACTGAACTGGAAGTTTTCAGGCTGCTATGATACATCCAATTTTGCTTTTTAACAGTTGTTTTTCTTTTTCTCCTGTCTTTGGTGTTTCATTTCTTTCTGGAACAATAACAAGAGCAGATAGGCATTCTTTAATCTGCTCCCAGGGAAAGGTGGCATGCCAATTGCTCTCTGTGCCTCTTTTGGTCAAGCATTTTTATCCTGAATTGCTATGGGGAAAGGTCTTGGCTCTTCAGGCACCAGCTTTTGTCTTTTTGTTAGCTGAAGGGTTTTTCCCAAAGTGAGTGCTGAAATGCTTCAATGATCTTTAAAAAAACATTGTGCAGATTTTGTGAGATTTCAGGCAGTGGTAAAAGCAAAATTTAACATGCCGAATGTCATTTTTTTAAGGAGTTAAGCAAAAGGCTACTGGAGCTGTCAGAGTTTAAGCTTCAACCTTTATGTTTACAAAGAAAAAAGGGCAATTAGATGTGGAAAAAATAAATTTTTCCAGGACTCTGTCAGCAGCTGTGGTTTGTACTCAGACTTCTGAATGACAGGCTAGTTTAGTGCCGCAGGCAGAGAGTCAGCGTAGAGCAGCCCTGACATTTCTTTGATGCTAAGCAGTGTACCCTAATAAAGATGTGCTTTGAAGTCACTCCCTCTTGCCTGGCATGCAGGCATTACAGAGCATTCCCAGGGCAGCAGGACTGGGACTGGCTGCACGCTCCAGGCCTCCCCTGCCTGGCATTCTGCTTCCCTCCTTGCTTCAGACTTCCTCCACACCTCCATCCACTGAACCTGAGGAAGAAAGTTTTGGAATAAATCAAAGATATAGCTAATAGGCAAGTTCTGTGCTTTCACCTCCCAGCTATTTCACAAAGCTTGTTTTCACCAAGGAGGTAAGGACAGAAAACCTCATGGTCCTGTAAGCAGAGTCCATGAGTGAGCACAGCCCAGCCTGTGGCAAGGACAGGTGCCCAAACTTGCAACCAGTCACAGTCCTCCAAGCACCTTCACGAGCAGCTGAAGGCAGACCTGCTTTCTCAGCAGATGAGCAAGCTCCTCTTGGCTCTTTCCTGTGCACGCTATCAGTCAGTTTTGAGCCTGTGGCCAGGCCAGCAGAGCTCCCTGTGAAGGGAGAGCATGGACTGCAGACAGCAGTTCCCCAGTGCCAGCTATGAGGTCCTGGCTGCCATTCAGGGAAGCACTGCACTTTCTTCCCATTCCCTTTCTATCAGCCTCCTGTTCTTCACGCATTTCTTCTCTCTGCAAAGACCAAAGTGCAAAAAGAGAGAGAACAGAAGTGGGGGAAGGCACTGGGAAGCCCATCTCCAAGTGTGAAGTGACAGCAGATGGCAGAGGCACTGCTCTATGGCAGATGAAGAACGTGTTAAAGCAGTCATTACAGCAGCCTGCCTGCCTGCCTTGGCTCCCAGCTGCCAGCACCCGTTGGATATGGATCTCCCAGGGACATAGCACATTCTTGAGCCTCCTCCCACAAAGCTACAGACACAGGCACTGCAGCAGCTCCTCAACCCCTCAGGAAAGATGCAGCAGTGCAGGGTCAGACCATGGCCCTGCAGCACAAATTTTTTCAGCACTGCCTGGGTATGAACTGCTCCTCACATGCTCAGCAAAGTAACATTGTTCCCTCTGCCATTTACTACGCAGAGCATCAGTGGCTCATGCCAAGCACGGCTTTTGGCATGCCTCCATACACAGCCTCCAGCCTGGGGCTGGAGGGAGCAGGGCCAGAGCAACAGCAGCACACAGCTGCCAGTGGAAGGAAGACCATGGTCCTACCTCAGAACTGGAGCAGGGCATCCCAGAGTGAAAACTTAATTAATTATAACACTAAGCACTGCTTTGATGCCTTTACATTTACAAAGACCTGGGTAAACACTAACTAATTAATCTACTCTACTTAGCAATTATATAGTTCTTTATATTTTCCAGGTCCTGTGCAAACATTACCTAATTAATCTACTCAATTATTTCCATGTTTTGTATTCCAGAGCACTGCACAATGGCAGCACGAGGAAGAAGCCGTAGCAGGAATAGTAGCAAGAACATTCATCTTTTAGGTGTGCTTTGGGGAGATGTATTGAGAAGGTGCCAGCAGTCCTGGACAGTGCTTCCACCACAGCATGCCAAGAGAACGAGACAAGTCTAAACTAAAGAAATATGAAGCATTTTCCATCAGAAAGATCCTAAAAAATCTGAGTCTGCCAATCAGACACTCTCCAAACAAGGATTAATGTGCACCCCCTCATGCAGAGCCACAGCTCTCTGTTTATTGCATTTTAACATTGTCAACAGTGCTTGCTGAGGTACTTGCTGTGCTCTGCTGACCTCCACTATTTGGGATGGCATGTAAATTGATTGCAGTTGAAAGATTCTTACTGGAATAAAATGAGCTTCTCAATTATTGCTATCCAAATAAATCCCTGTGTTCCAGTGATCTCCACCAGGAACCACTTCCAAAACCCCAAATTCATGACAATAGGTATCTCCAGCTCGCAAAGTACAGGTAGCTGTGTTGTCATGACTGTTGAGGTACAGGACAGGGGAGGTCAGGTGATGCTCTTTCTGACACAGGGAAGGGAGGCTGTGGGGACAATGTAGGGCTTAGTGGCGTGTCTGATGAATAAATGATAAACTCTTTAGCAAAGCAAGCTGCAATCATTTTTTATACCTTTTGTCAAACACAGTGTAGGAGATATGCACGAGGTATTAATGGGATGATGAACAGGTGAACTAGATGAACCAGCCCTTCCTTGGATGTGTTACAGTAACTGAGGAACTAGTTGCTTCTTTGCTGTGCTTCTCTATGGCACTGTCACAAAGGCACATATTCACAATTATAAAAGAATATAATTTGGCCAGAAAAAAACATTTTTTCTCTCTAAAGAAAGGGGTGCCTGATACAAATGAACTCTGAATCTTCTCCAGAATTATCCTGAAGAGGCTACACATACACATTTGCTTCTGGTGAGACATGTCCTGTGCTGCAACAGAGGCAACTTTTTATGTCTTTCATTAGCTGTGGAGAGTACACACACACTCTGAATACACACACCAGCAGAGCATTGCAGTGGCAATATGTACCATCAAACAGCATCCTCAGGGGGAAAGGAAAATAGTGAGTTCCCTTTTTAATCAAGATGTCCTTGACGTGCTCACTGAGAAGTGATCTGAGATCAGGACTCTGCCAGTCTTCCTGAAAGGGATTTCCTTGTTGATTGTGCATTATGGAGAAAAGCAAGTGCAATATTTCGTGGGTGATGTCATAGAAATGATTGATAATACTGAAAATGAGGCATCTTGCTGTGACAAAGTGAGTGGCAACAACTTGCCATCAGTCTGGTAGTGAAGATGTTGGTGCATGTTCCCCTGGCTAAGAGAAGTTTCCAGGAGAAGAAAGAAGAGCATCTGTCAGGATAGATGAGACAATGTTTGGACAGCAGTTTGCAAAAGTTTTATGTTCCTAAAGTAGATTTCTTTGCTTAGAAGTAACCAACGCTTTTCAGAGGCAAATTTCTCTTTAGCTAGTATATCTAAGAAAAACCTTCTAAACACACCATCACATAACCCATACAACACACACACCTCACATGTGGTGGTGTGCTTCCAGGACATTACATCCTCTGAACAGAGGCGCTGCATCTTCTCCCATGTCCCCTTTTATACTTGATCCTGCTCAAGTCAGCCAAAGCACATTTATCTTGCATCAGTTTTGATGACTCTCCCCTCCTCATTCTGCCTGCATGGTCTTTTGGAGAGGGAAATGATCAAGGACTCGGTATGCAGAACAAGAGTGGAGGAGCCATGGACATGAAGATGGGATGCACCAACTATTGTTTCTTATCACACTTCCCGTGAATTCTTACACAATGTTTTGTTTCATATTTTGACTACAGGTGTATACTGACCAGTTTTCTTGGCTTGACTGCAATAATGCTGCTCTGAATTCAGAATCTGTATGGTACATGGATGATTCAGGTTGGTTGTTCCACTTTGCCTTGCCCTACATGTGTCAGTGGTGGCTAACATTTCATTTCACTTTGCTCTCAGCTGACACTTCCACGAGGAGAATGGCACACAAACTCCTGGTTGAAGTCTCTATTGCACATGTTTATCCACTACTGGAGGAACTGGCTTTGTTGAGATGACCCTCACCAATCATCACCTCTCAGACAGACACTCCAGGAGATGGACACCCAGCCAAGGAAGCAGAGAACATGTCTTGCAAGTCAAATGTGATCCCATTTTCAGATGGTCTGCACCAGCTTGGATCACTGAATCACTTTCTCCTGTGTCTCAGATTGTTCTGCTGCAGATGAGGTCACCCCCCACCAGCTGCTGCACAAAGTGCTGCACTGTTGCTGCTTCTTTCTGAGCAGGGTCTTCCGTGATGAAGGGCTCTTCCTTCCTTGAAAAAATTGTGGGGTGAGGGGCAGACCTCTATAGGCTATTAGACCAAGCATCCAATGTAGTCCATAACTCATGTGTTATATCTCCATTCAATAGGAAAATGTTTGTAATAGTCCTGTTCTCACCTGAAGCCTGGCAGCATGCATGCCCCTTTCTCCCAAAACCTGCCCAAGAGGGCTGGCCCTCTCTCCCTGCAGTTACAGATAGTGGTGCCAGCCAGCTCCATCACCACAGTGTGCCATCCTGTCCTGGCAGCCTGGCTCTTGCAACAGCAGTCATCCAGGAACACTGGAAGTATCTTGTGACATGGAGAAGAGCCATGTGCAGCACAGCCATGGTAACCTTGAGGCCTCACGGAGAGCAGGAGTTGCTCTGCCACTTGTGGCGAGGGGAAAGGAGTGAGGGTCTGCTGGAAGCACTGACTCCAGCCTGGGCACATACCCTGAGTATCCTGTGCCAGGGACAGGCCTGGGCACATGTCCAGACAGTGGAGCAGTAGCCCCTCCCTATGCTGGCCTTAGTCTGAAGGGACCATGCACCATAACCATCATATAAATAATGGAAAGTGACCTCAGATGCTGGTGAAATTCTCCCATATCCATAGGATGAGTATAGGATGAGTCCAGCATGGAGTGTCTGGCTCACCAGTGAAGCTGTCATGGACCAAAGGAGGAAATCGTTCTCTTGTCAGAGTTGTTTTTAATATGCCCTTCTAGTCAGTCTTGATTAATTCAGCTCCATGTCTATGTGTCTTGCAAATTAATCGGCAGAAAAATGGAAACCATTAAAAACATTAGTTTCATCCATGCTCCCCTGAAGCAAAACACCACAGTGCTGCCCAAGCCTGCTGTGCTCCTTCTGAGCAGGACTTGCAAGCCTTTGGGTGGAGTTCTGGGTGGAGACTGCTGTGGCAAACCTACCCATGACCTGCCAGGTACCACAAGAGAAGCTACAGCAGCAGTGTTGCAATTTAAGTTAGTTTCAATCCCATGGATCTCCTGGGACTGCACTTCCTTTGCCCACTTTGTACTTGACAGAGAATCGCATGCCTGTGAAAGGCAAGTACTTCACTCATAGTTCTGGCAATTATTTAGAGTTACATTAACAAACAGATCAAGCATATTGCTTAATAGACACGTAGTATTTAATTTTTCATTATAACCTATTAAAGATGGATTCTCTCAAGTTGCTGTAATAGAAGAAAGCTTTCTGAAAAGGTGATTTAAATACAACTATCTGAAAAGATTTTTCTTCTGACTGATACAGTGAGCACTGCTTATGGGCACTAGTAATTGGAGTTCTGATAGAGTTGGCATGGGCATTATTAGTAACTAGTTTTTAAATTAGTAACTAGTTTTTAAATTTGAATTAATTAGAGGACTATGTATCTGAGGTTAAAAAAACCCAACAAATGTTAATGAAACTTTTACCTGTGCTTCAACTTGCACACCCCAGCCTGATTCTGAAGTGATCACTCACATCCTGGCTCTGCCCCACAGGCGACAGCAGTGTTGCTCCCAGTGCAGCATTCGACCCAGGCAGATGGGGCACCAGAAGCCCGACTCTTCCAACAGCTGCATTCACATCCATTCCCGGGAAACTGGGGCATGGGAACACTGCAGAAGGGAGCAAATGGGGCGAGGGGGAGCTGGGACAAAGAACCAGGTAGCAGTGCCACAGATCCTCCCAGAGCATCTCAGCATTGCCCTCCCCACAGCAGGAAAAAGCACTCTGGGCACAGGATAAGTTAACAGATTTTCTTCCTATAGGAAAGACCTAAGAGAAAATTTTAACCAGCAAATGTAAACAGGTAACAAAACTGATGCTGACATGGACAAACAGCAGTGCAGAGCAGCAGCAACCACTGAAGCCTCTGCTCCCTGGTATGCAGGGCCTTCCCAGCAGCAGCATTCCCACTATCCTATGCTGCTCCTGCCCAGCATCCTCTCATGTTGGATGAAGATGCTGTACAAACCTGCAAGGAGATGAGAAGCAAGCAACAGGATGGCTCCAAGCACCAGCACTTCTCAGTCCCACTCTGGAATACCAGGACAGAGGAGCCATGTTTTGCATACCAAGGGCATCTAGCAGAGGAGAGACGCTCTGTGCTGGGGAGAGGGTCAGTATCCAAATGAGGACAAGGCCAAAGGAGGAAGATGGACATCCAGTGCTTCTCTGTGACTGCTCAGTTGGGAGCAGGGAGATTTTCATGATCCACCATGGCCCCTTAGTAAGATCAAATCAGACAGGGAAGCAAGCAAGAGGCATGCTCTTTCCCAAGGCTTCCTGAGTCTTCAGTTGCAGACAGATACAACAAGCTTGAGATTTGAAGGGTTCCACACATCCTCTGCAATAAGCAGCACCAGCATGAGCAACAGCTGTGACACGTTTCTGCCACAGCAGAAAACAACTACATGGTCCAAGGGACAAAGGCCAGAAGCTGGGATACAGCACCTGCCAAGGACCAATGATCACAGCAGCCTGATTTCAGCATCACTCCACAACTGAATCAGCCACACCATCCCCAGCCTGCTTGGACCAGCACCCTACACACCTGTGCAGTCCTGCAGCCCTGCTGCTGACTCAGGCCATGAGCCTAGGGTTAAATCTATGCTCAGCTGCTTCCTGCCCTCTGCTCTTGGGCCATCCCCTCCACACATGCCAGGTGGAAAGGAAAGCAAAGCTGAGAACCTGGATGAGAGATAAGGAAGCCATGCAGGGAGCCTGCTGCTCTTGGGGGAGTAAGGGGTGAATCATAACTTCATCAGCCTACAAGGAAAAGAACCAATTATCTGGCAATTGTATGCAGTCCATTTCAGTGAGAGGCTCATAACCTAACCAGCCCTCGCAGTCAGGAGGAATAAAATATATGCTGACATCAGTATACAGAGATTCCCATTGGAAGCCACTTTCACTGCAGTGTCGTGAATCTTTTCAGAAGCAGCTTGAAAAGATTCACTCAGTGTATCAATCTTCCTGGGGAGCAGAGCTGATGATGGTTGTACATAATAATGCTTAAGCCAATTCACATGCACTGTTAGTGGCTGTCTACAAGTCCTGGCCCTAATCAGTGCATTAAATATAAACATATAACTAAGAACTCTGAAAGACCCTCTCCAGGGGCAGTGAAATCCTCTGCCTTGGCCACTGTTAGCCCCTCAGGCTTCTTCTATAGTGGCACAATCTCCCCTTGACTCCAAGAGGGAGAATGGAAAACCATAACTCTTCTCTTTGTTGAGGTGACACATTTTTTATGAGGATTTCTTGAGCAGTATTTGTATTGCCATACCTGTTATCACACATACCCCTCAGGGGTGACACTGTGGCAAGGATGGAATAACCTTAAATGCCACATCTTCTGCAGAAAGCATGTGATGCATCCTTACCAGACATCCATGTGCTCCAGTACTGCTGGCACCACTCACTCCCCATGTGTAGGAAAATCCCTCTAGAAGCAGCATAATGCTGTTGCAGAGTTTCCCATGTAATAGAGTCTGTGTGTCTTTTTCTTTCTTTTTGATTCTTGTGGGTTTTTTTAACAGGTAGTAAACCACCTTAAAACTTCCCATTTCATCATTACACAAACAAAATCTGACCATTGATCCCCTGTTTATCCCCTGTGCACATATACCTCTGGTTGCTGCAGCTGTGGGAGTCCCCCATTTACTCAATGAAATAAACAGGCACCTAGTTTGTGCTGCCAGAGGAATGTGACATTGAGAGAGAACGCAGTATTCCCCCTTCCTTACCTTGGTGTGTGCTTTACTGCTGGCTCATAGGTATGCCCTGCACTTGGGCCACTGAGGAGGTAACACAGGACACTCCAGAGGAGGCAGCCCCTGAGCATGCTGTGAGCTTGACTCAGGGGACGCTGCCATGACTTGTCACGGGTCTGCAGGAATGAAGTGTCAACCTAGATCAAAGTCTTGTGAGAGACTTTCTGTGAAGAGAGGGGATAGAAAAGAAAGCATCTTATAAAGCAGATTATAGCTGCCTTCACCTTCCCCCATCTGTGCGACTGAGGTGCAGCTCCCGATACACTGGCTGTGCCCTGATTGTGTGGGCAGCAGCTCTGAGCTGGGAGCCTCTGTGCCATCCTCCATGACAACCACACTGAGGGTAGGAGAGCCCAGATGCGGTGTCCAGGCCAGGCTGAGTCCAAATCCAGTGCTGAGAGCCCTCTATATGTTGTTTTCTACAGCAGCTGAATCACAGATACTGCTTCATCAAGCTTGAGATTCGTCAGCCATTGATAGTGTTTCACACAGTAACAAAAAATATTTTAAAGAAAATAGGCATCAGAAGAAAGCAAGCACACTGGCTTCTGGGTCTGCCATCCCCCACTGAAGCCTGGCAGCCTGCCTGCTGCCAGGCCTGACAGGTAGGCAGAGATGGGAAAACCCCTCATGGCTCTTTTTATTGTGATAGCCCTATATGAAGCTGCAAACATATCTGTCACCTTCCAGCACATTGTTTACCAGCTCTCCTCAACATTCCCCAAACAATATTTTCTAGAGACTATAATTCAATACCTCACACCCCAGAGCTGTAGCATCAGCCCAGAGAGCAGCATGATGAATGTATTGTGTTCCTCCAGAGCTTGGGCTTGGGAACTGGTTTGTGCTGTTAATTATCCCTCTGCTTTTTGCTATTCTCATCCCACCTGTGCCTCTGTATTTATCATATGGGTCTACATGCACTAAAAACATCCTTACTCTTTAAAGTATAAGGAGTAGTTTATCCCTTTTGTGCAACACAAGGCAGCTCAAGGGACCAAATGGCAAGACTTGATCAATAAGGCACTCACTAGATTAGAGGCACTGGGGCTCAGACCTCAAAGTGCTTGTTTAGAAGAAATGCAAGAGAGTGAACTAAGAATGTTAAGCACAGATACAAATACAATTTCCACCACTCTCCCTTCCCCATCCCTTTCCCAGCCTTCATCCCAGAGACATCCTCACACTAATCAGTGCTGAGAGCACCCTCCAGAGCCAGGCCAGCCCAGGTCAGGCTGCTCACTGGGAAAGGCTGATCCTGCCCTCGCAGGCATGACAGCACTGTCTCTGCAAGCAGCCAGTGCACAGGACGAGCACCCCACTTTGCTGGGAAGCAGCACACCAGCCTCCATCTGTTCAGCCCCCAGCACCCACTCGGCACAGAACACTGCTCTTGGGTGGTTGTTACCTGGTCTCACCCAGGGAGCTGCAGCCATTCCCCACAACAGTCCTGCTCACTCCAGAGTCCCATCATGGTTCACTCACTCCCCCAAACCTTTAGTTAGTATAAATGTTGGTATAAATGGAGTATAAATTAGTTAGTAAAAATGGAGTATAAATGTTGAAGGTCGCACACTCATGCCCATAGCCTGCAATCCAGAGGACCAGCCAGTAATACTGACAGGTAACTTAGAGGTGCCAACACCTCTCCTTCATGTGTTTCTAGTGAGCATATCTTAGACCTTTGTCCACACTGTACTGCACTCTCCCTTTCTCACCACTCCAGTACTGCTGCAGGGCTTTCTCACATCTGTGCTGAAGTCTTGTTCTCTGCTTATAATGACAGCTTGGACGTCTTAGGAAACCTGCAGCCTTATGAAAACAGCCATGATGTACCCAACTCAGGATCCCTGGCAGGATTGCTGTCCTGCTTTCCACCAGTGGCCAAGAGGCTTCCTCCCACTGAGGCACCACACATCTCACTCCTTACAAAAGTGAAGGATAGTTGCTGACCACAAGGACACTTTGGTTCCAAGGACCACATGCAGATAATTAAGACAGGTAATTAAGACCCATGCTGCCATTTCTTGCACAGGGAATTGCTGATATTTAATGACATTTCTAAAAAATTTTTAATGGGAACTTCAGGTCTTCTTTCTAATTTGACATTTATCTTCTATTAGCATGAAAACAAATAGAAAAGTCTGAAAATCATTGCCTATATTATTAATTACTTTATTGTTGGTTTTATTACATTCTCCATTAAGCTGTCACAATCTGTGCCTCCTCCCATTTTTGTGATGGCCAGCCACTGAAAGCCATCATGCTTTCCATGTGATTTATACAGGACCCTAGTGATAACTTTATTCACCATGAGGATAATTATCAGCTATATTGTTAAGGCTGCTCAGTTGCCCTAGGGGATAATGTGTCAGAAAGGTTAAAATATTGACAAGCAATAAAATATGGATTATAATTACACTGGTGCCAGGATAGATAACTGGCTGTGAGCAAGGAACTGAGCTACATCTTTGCAGCCTTCTCCCAGTAAAGACAGAAATGCTGTGGTCACACCGAACACATCCCTACAGGACTGCAGCAGTCTAGCCCTATCACCTGGAGGGGACCCCAACAAAGGGCATGCTCCTTCTCATTCACATACATTGACCATTTCAGCTCTGACAACTGTGCTCTCAGTGAGTTTCTTTATGATTCATAATTGAACAGGATGCATAGCTGAAGTAGAGGAGGTTTTTCCACAATCCTATTTCTTCCCATGTCCCCTAAAAAAGCTTTTCTTCATAAGAATGGCAGAAGGAGGGAGAGGAAAGAACTGGCATCTTTGAAATGAAACATTGATTTCTTCTGGGACTGGAGCAACCAGGTGCATGCCTTATTGGTATCATGGTATATAGGTATAATCTGAAGGATGTTGCTGAGATAAATTGCTTTTTGGTTCAGACACTAACAAAACGAAGCACTGAATAACTTGGCACTACATCTGAAGTGAGACCATAAAACTAACCTTGGTCATTCCTCCAGATCTACTATTGTTACATCAAGACTAGACCGGGGATGGAGGAGCTCATAAATAATTTCTCATGGAAAGCACGTACACCAGCCAGACAAAATCTCGCTCTGTGAGAAAATGTGGAAAAGTAGTAGACTTAACCTACTTCAAAATGTCATTTTTTGAAGAAAGAAAAAGCCAATCCACATCTCTTTCTTGATGCTTAAAGGATGTGTCTGTACCACAGCAGCATGTTAAGCACCAAGCCCTAGACCTGGCTTTGAGCAGCTGAAAGAACTTGCTGCATCAAATTCTGCCGCTTCCCTCCAGTATAATCATATTGGAAATAGATGGTCACCTATGGATAAACATGACTGAACAAGAACTGTAAGACATTTAATAAACTACATTGTTTAACTTTCTTCTGCTAAGGAAGTGCCAAGGACTACAGAAATTGTATTTACCTCAGGTTCATCTACATCTCACTGAATTTGTCCAGGGGAACATAAGAAGTGTAGAGGACTGTGGTCCTAGAGATGAGGGTCACAGCTCTAGCCCAGCCAGCCTGAGGCACCCTGCAGCATTTCTCTGGAATATGAGCTCGTGCTACCCTTTCACTGGCCCTTTGAATGAGTCATGGATGCTAGAGAATTAGAGGTAATTCAACAAAATATCATTTCTCTCTTCACTACAAGTACAAACGTGAGAGCCTTTGGCTTTCTTTTATTCAGAACCAAGAAGCCTGGTGCTATAGATGCAGCTTTGTGCTCATGAGCAACAGTTTTTCAACCCAAGAGGTGCAAGACACACCCCTGGGGCAATAAGCAAATTCAAGAGCCCAACTGTAATTACAAATCATGCCAGAAATTAGCTATAGGGAGCCCACAAGGCACTCCAGCTCCCCTCTGCAGACTCCCTGAAGTCCCACAGGAGATGCTTAATGCAGTTCTGGTGGAGAAGCTCCTTGGGTACTCACAAGCACATCTGTCTCCAGGCTTAACATTTACCCTAGAGCTAGACAATTTATTTCTGCGGCACACTGCTCAGGGCTTCAAATGAAAAGACCTCTGCAAGGGTG
Organism: Molothrus ater; assembly: GCF_012460135.2. Classification (NCBI taxonomy): domain Eukaryota; kingdom Metazoa; phylum Chordata; class Aves; order Passeriformes; family Icteridae; genus Molothrus; species Molothrus ater. Next base: position 241,062 of record NC_050493.2, on the reverse strand, counting down.
ACCAGGGAGCTTGCCTTCCTGCCTGATCCCCAAGTTTTTCCTCCGCCATCCAAGGAGCTGTCTGGCACTCAGCAAAGTATCAGAGCCAAGCCTGACTTGACTTAAGGACCTACTCATGTCACCCCCATTGCCAGCTCCAGCACAAATGCACTAAAGTCCTCAGAGCATGCCATCTGCTCCCCATGCAAGGGTGTTTCCACAAAGAGGCATCACTGCAGTCAGTTCTCCCCTCACATTAGAAGGAAGCCTGAACGCCCAGAAAGGCTCCTTTTCTCTGAAAATTTGTTGTTAACTTCCTTGATGACCCCCACACCATGCACTGCAGGAGGTGTTAAAACATGGACAGATAACCAAGAGTCTCCTCAGATGACAGCTTTGTGGGACTGATTTAGAATGCCTGGCTCAGCCTGGCCACAGCTGGTTCTGCCCAACACCCTGTGACAGGATAAGCAAGACCTGAGCAGCACGAACTGCAACAGAAGCTCATTTGGTCCACAGGCACCTTGGGAACTGAACGTGTTCTACAGTGTTACATCAGCACATGGGGAACAGATTACATAAACGGAGGTGAATTAAAACCCATGTCTCATGAGGGCAAATGGCTGTGCATGCAGCATCTGCTCAGCCTGTAGTTTCAAAGCAGCAGAAATTTTAAGTACTACCATTTACAAAAGGTTCATCTTCACCTTTTGTTTGACCGTAAATCTCTGAAGCTCACCTTGTTAAGGAAAAGTGTGGAACAGCAGGAGTCTTGTACCTCTGCCACACCTCCCCCAGTGCATTCCTCTCTGATGCATTACAGATCATCTCCAGGAGAGATACATCTACATTACAAAGCATGAATACTCCTTTCAATAACAGATGTGTCCACCACACACCTGACAGCAGGAGACAGAGTATTTCATTTGCAGTCACCTGCTCCCACCATCAGCTCAGCCTGCTCCGGGCAACAACCTTAGGAGGTATTTCCTACGTGTGCCACAGGGAGCAAGAGCACTGGGTTATTTGGTAGGAGTTTTCCTGTGCTTGTCTATGGCCCAGTATTAAACCGTCCAGATAAAATCACAGAGAGGGGCTGGTGTCAGCCTGGGGAAGGCACAGGTCACTATATCTTCTCTCCTACCAGAAGCACTGAAGGCTGAACTCCCTCCTCATTTGAAAGAAACACTTCATATTTACTGACAGAGAATTAGACAACACAGACTCTTAGAAGAAAGCATGATTAAATAACACACTGTCCGTGCCACAATGCATACAAATGCCTATGTTGCCTCTCTGTATGCTATCATCTAGCATTATAATACTTTGTGGAGCACCAGAGACTGTCTCTACAGGACTATTACCTCTGACTTCTGATAAAACCTCTCCTGAAGTATTTTCTTCCTATTGTGCCTTGCAGATGTTTCCCTTTTTAATTTGTCAGAGACAAGTAACTGCATCTCTGAAAATAACATTCTTCAACAACACTCTGTTTACTGCCAGATCCCCTTTCTCAGCTAGTACTGGTTATGTTTATCCTTGTTTGTCAGAAGGGAAAACTGAACCCAGGCCCATGGTTTAGGTTAACAGCACAAACATGTTCAAATAAAAATTAACTTTATACTATTGAAAGCTCCATAGCTATGAACGGATGGGAAACATGAAGTCTTCTCACAGCACAAGGGTCCCTGGCACTGGGCTACAACAGAAGACTGGAGAGCACTGATGGAATAAAGTCCCTTCCCCGCCTAGCTTCTGCCACAGAACCTGCAGCCAGAATCTACCTGATTGCATGCAGGTCACAAGCCTCTGTTGTTACTGGGTTGCAGCTGCTGGGAACATACAAATCACTCGGTGCCTCTTCAGGGAACCCAATACCACAGGGCTGGGAAATTCCTCCTACCGGCTGCTGTCCATTTGTGCTATAGTCAGCATAGATCCAGGAATCAATATTACTGCTTGTAGGAATTACAAGCATTAAGGATGTTAGATAGAAGGTGAACTCGTCCTTTCTTAGAGCCAAATGCCTCTTCATGGCACTTAAGCAGCCTAGCAGTAATCTGCCCTTGCTGGATGTACAATCACAGGGGCTCTGCCAGCACTATAAACAGATGTGGAGAGCAGAACCAGCACCTCAGAGGACAGTACATCAGCAGAGCAGGTGCCAATGTGACCAAAGAAAGTCTGAGAAACAGAGCTCCTTCTCAAGGGAGATGGTGCAGAAAGGTGCCAAAGTCTCTTTCCTTCCTCATGGGATACCATCAGACTGAAATAAAAAACAGAGAGCAAAGGTGTCCCATGTTCTTAAGGGAGGTAGAAATTTCAGGATTCATCTACCCTGGAACCAGAAGCACTGCTGTTGAAGCCCCCAGTCTTCACAGCCGACAGACCCCTATCTCTACAGAAAGTCCAGTTCTACTAAGATATATACAATGAGGCGTTTTGTCCTGTCAAGCTCACCTGTAAGAAGAAACAAAATTACTTGTCCCTGTTTCCTTCAGTGAGCTGTAAAGACACTTCTGATACAGCCCTTTGACAATGGCATCCTTGCTGCACCTGAGACTGGCAAATCCGTGTTAGTGACCTCACACTGTCCCCCTGGGTAAGTGCAGGGCAGGTTTCCAACTCTGCAGGCTGATAACCTTGCAGAGTTGTGTAGGCCAAGTAAAAAGTATAGGAGGGATTCTTCCTCCAAAAATAAATAAACTTTATGTGAAAAATGCCATTTTGAGTGTCTTGAGCTGTCAATTGCAGGAGAAAGTGATATTGATTTCTACAGAAACTTTATTTGAGTAACCTATTAAATGAAACTTATTTGACACCAGATGACTCCTGCAATTTAATTCCCAAGTGAAGTGTTGTCTCCAAGGCTTTGTGATGTTCTTTAACCTGAATGATGAAAGGCATTTTCCTTAGAGCCATTTGCTGATGGATCTCAGGGTCTTTGCAAATAAAGTCCTCCAAAGAATCTAGAACATGCTTTCACTGGCAAAGGGCAGCTGATACCCCAGATACCCCAGAACATACCAGGCTTTAGGAGCAAAGCTAAAGGTGCAAAGAGCCTGACAAGAGCTGCCAGACTCTGCGGCCTCCAAAAGTGCTGAGAAAGCCCCAGGATCCAGGAGTTCAGTGGCCACAGGTGTTACAGTCCTGCCCCAGCCAACACTTGTGCCAGGGCAGCCCAGCACAGGGCTGGGGTATGCTCAGACCTCAAAACCTCCTCCCCTTCCTCCTCAACATTTCTATCCCCAAGTGCCTCAAGGCAAAGCTAGAGCTGCAGAGGCATTTGCTTTTCAGTCCAGCCCCCTCTGCATTGCTCCTTGAAGACTTGTTAGCTGGCTGTGATCACGAAGCTGCCTGTCATGCTTCAGGGGCCACTCACTTCTGCTCAGCAAGCCTATTACACAGTTTGTTCTTTTAAAGAAGCCAATTTACTTTTTATTTGAAATTTACAAGAAACAATTGAATAGGAAAAGTGTCAGATTCCATTTCTTTCATCAAAATGGCTTAGTCATGTCTGGAGTGTCAGCACTAACAACCTCAGTCCTTTGGTGCTCACAGCCCCAAGAGCTCATGCTGCAGCACTAGACTGGCTGTGTAGAGCCCTGTGCTCTGTCACACGCCTTGCAAGGGCTGCTTGTGCTGTGAGCTGAGTCTCAGAGGTCCTTCTCACTCTGAAGTCCCTCCCAAGGGCCCTGCATGGGCAGAGACACACACTTACCTGTTCACTTTAATCCCTCTGTTCCCAAAGAAACAGGAGCTAAGATTGCCTCAAGTTTTGGGAAGACTTTTCCAGCTGTGTGCTGCAGGAGGGGGAGGAAAAGCACAGTGTCTGCATACAGGAGGAGCCTTCTATGGTGTTCTGAACAATGTGTAGGTCATAAAAAGCCACAACTTGGTTGTAAATGTGCTCATGGGAGTTCCACGAAGTTCTGGAGCTCAGCAAACACCTAAAGCAAGGCTAAGGAGGGGGACAAAAGCACTGCCTGTGGTTCTGGGTTAGATGGCAGTCTCCCACTAGGAAGCCTCAGACCACAGCACTGGATGCTGAGCAGACCTGTCAGGTAAAGTTGGCATCAACAAACCAATGACACATCTAAAATGAGACCCCCCTCCAAGCAAGAAGCTGCCTGAGGAGCTGCTCCCTCCCAGTGACTCTCAGCAAGCATCCCGGGGCACAGACAGCAGGCAGAGGCCACTGGCCACTCAGGTTCCCCAGGACCATCAGTGCAGCACTGTGGCTGCAAGAGCATGCACTTGTGTCTTGCCTGCTGCTGTCCCATCTCTGGCCTGTTCAAGAGACAGTAGAGCCCAGACACCAAATGCCTCCTCCTGCAGCCCTCCATCCAAAGAGCTTCTGTAAAACTACTTTGTACATTTCCCCTAATTTCAGTTCAGTCATGGCAGATCAGCCTACAGGGCTTGAATGCAATTTTCTCATTGAGGTATATATACTAAGTCCTTCAGGGAAGGAGACAAAACTATGTAGAATCCATAGAAATTAGAGTAACATTTCTCTTCTGCATTTTAATATTTTATTATTATTTAGCGTTAACCTTTTCTACTTTCAAATCATTAATTAATTTTATATTCCACTATCAGATATGGGCCCTTAGCTACAAGAAACAGGAGATCACTGTTTGTTTCATACATACGTGAGCTAAAATATTACAGGGAACCCAGTGGTCATTGCTTCTCAGAACAAGGCCCAGAGAAATCAATTCACTCAAGGCACACTACAGTCTGCTTGTTCAAAGAGGACACAATGACACTGATTATACATGGTCTCCACTGGAATGCACCCAGCTCAGCTCAGAGTGTTTCACCCCAACAGAGCTTCTCCCTCTGCTCCCAGGGTCATCTCCATCAAATTTAAACACAATAGCTGAAAATCTGGGACCTAAGAACTTGGACAGTAAATACCGCAACCCAAAAAAATCAGAACATGTTTAAAACAGATAAGCTCTCAGCTGAGATGCACAGAGCACCACTGCCTGTCATCAGCAGTGGAGGCTAGCTGGAACTGCTTTCTTGCAAAGCACCACATATGAGTTGTCATTCCAGGGACTGAAACTGGGCTTGACAGATACAGAGTTAAATTAATGATGACCCTTTCCATGTTAGCTGCCTGAGGGCTGGCAAGCAGCTGCCACAATCATCATTCTCACAACTGGCCTGTCTGCTGGGAGCCTGCAGGGCATCTCCTGCCCTCAGGAGAGTCCAGCCAGACCCAGAGCCACTGTCTCAGCCCACTGCACCAATCCAGCTAGGTGCTGTGCTCCCAAGACAACTCACACCACAGGAGTTATTCTAAGATCAGCCCAACCTTCTGGAGGGAGGACCTGAAAAGATCACTAAAGCCTCAGATGGAACAGCAAAGGGAAACTAGGGCTCACCTATCCCACTGGCAATGCCTGGCAGCCCAGGATCCTGTCAGTTCAGCTCTCATGGGATCAGAATCTACAGCGCTCTGAAGAAGAATGAGGTTTTCCTGGTTGAGCACATGGCATGTGCTGTCGCAGAGAGGAGCAACCAGTCTAATCACCCTGTCTGGTCAAAGCAGCAGCTCCTGCCAGAGACCAGCAATTTGCCACTGAAGCCAATTGCTGCCAAAGGTGTTGGGGTGCTGCTGGAGCCTGTTACACTCAACATACAGCTGATGGGCTGCCACATGGATCTCTCATAGCTGCATACTGATAGCTGATGGAGTATATCCTCAAAGACAAGTTTCCATCATTTAGTATGTTTGTTTTCTCTCCCTGCTGCCTTTCCAGATGCCAAGACTTCTTTAAAAAGAAAGCACATAAAGCAGCAGTTAATTTATAAAACACTACTTTTTTTTCTGAAATTTCAGCAAAGCTGAAACTTGACTTGAAAATTAACATCAGCTGCATTTACTCTACAAGTAATTAATTCACTTCATACAAGTGCTACCTTGGGAAAGAGAACAAGTCACAAACATATTCACCTGTCATTAAAAAAAGGCAAAGTAAATAATTCAAGAGGTTTAAAAATAAATTCACACACTCATAGAGGCAGACATCCAAGCCTCTTTTCATCTCCTCTCTGCAGCACCCTGCTGTATGTAATGGAACAGTGATACAAATATAAAGGGAGAGAACACAGAACAAGTACTGGGCTTGACTCACTTGGAAACCAAAGGAGTCTGTTTGCAGTGACAGAGCCCTGTAGAATACACACAAAGGCTCCTGGATTTTCAGTTGGGCCCAAAGGAACCAGACCCTTGATATTCTGGACGAAAATGCTGGCTTTCAGAGCAGATCTCTTTTGACTGGATCAGGGAGGGAACCTGCAGTGCCTCCTCAGAGCTCTGTGAAAGGGGATATACAGCTGTGTTGTCTAACAGGAACCACATCAACTTTGCTGCGGCATTTATGATGCAGCATTCATTACTATTGTGGTTCCAGCTGGTACTTTCAAGCCCTATATTTATTCTCAGCATCCTGACTAGAATGAAATAGTACTGCAGGTGTATCAGTGAGGGGGCTGGCTGCCCCTGCTCTTCTCAAGGTTTTATGTGCTTCTGAAGGATGCCAGGAGAGTGGCATGTGCCTGGCTCCACTGCCATGGACCTCTGTCCCAGGTTGGGCTTGGGACTGTCCAGGGCTGGCTGCTGGCAGACCTCACCATAGTCCCTGCCCAGGAAGACACTGCTCAGGGACTTTCCCCAGAAGACTGTCCCTTCAGCAGTTAAAAGCATTTCAGAAATGATGGGCTTGGAGATCATGCCTAGAAATAAGGGGGAAGAGTCTTTCCTGGCTCCACTATGCCCAGGATATTCTGAACCAGGGCACTAAGGCTACATGGGATTGATGTTCCTTCCACCTAGCAGTATATGCCTGACTATTCTACATAGAACTGGGAAACATAATTCCTAATACCAAGTAATAATTATCCGGGACTTCTAGTATCTTCAAAATCTGTAGAATTTTATTTCCCAGAGTATTTGAAAATTACTCTTTGTTAATGGCTAGCTAAATGTCTTTGAAGCTAAACATCTTTCCAGCATGTCAAGTAGCTCAGAGCAGTCATCATCCCTTGGGGTAGAGGAGTTACAGCTCACACAGACTTAGAGGAGTCCCCAGTTTTGCACTCACAGACTGAGGCAGAGAACTGCAAAGACAGAGTCCCAGCAAAGAGCTCCCTTTAAAGTATACAGAAGTCAGGTGGTATTTTGTCTGTAATATTCCCAGTGCTGATCCTTTTTTTTCCTCTCTTGACATCTACCAAGCTATCCTCTCCAATTTCAGGTCAAATCTGCTTTGTTTTTGAGAAATCCTTTTTTTTGTCCTCTTACATAGCAGCAGCAACAAGAGTGGGAAGGTCTCTGGCATCTAAAACAAATTTCTTGCAATGCCTTCTTGCTGAAGTCAAGAGGCTTCCTGTCATGTGAACTTAAATATACCAACCTCATACAACAAAAAAAGTGAAGCCACCTTTCAGCAAAGAGCAAGAAATGGCAATTTCTGGCAGATCCATCCAAAGCAGTGATATCATACTACTCTTTAATGAGTGTCAGATACTTCCATAGTACAAAGGAACTATATGGATGTTACTATACACTGCCCAAAAATTTTGTGCTGAACCCCCTATTTGGGCAGCTCTGTGGCAGGACGCTCTCACTCCTCATCAACCGCATGAGCATGTGGCTTCCTGAAAAGAATACATTTTATCTTTCACTACATGAAAAGCTCCTGTTTTCTCTTAGTTCAGTGTACACATATCCATATTGAACAGCACTATGCTCACATGCTGCCTGCTTTCCCAAAGTCTTTAAAAAAGTCCTTTCAGTGTGTGCTGGCAAGAGACAGGGTCCCAGCAGGCCTGCAGCACCAAACACTTGGACTTCATGATGCAGACCAGACGGAGCAGACAGCCAGCATTCAGACTGACAAAAAAGGGATTCTGTTAGCATCTCCTGTGGGGATTGCATGGGACACTAGTATTCTTTGGGCCCATGAAAACTGGCTTACAGCTGTGACAGAGAGGAAAAAAACTCTCTTACAAATGTAGCTCCCTGAAAGTGTTCCTCCTTGTGGAAGGATAAAAAGGAATCAGGAAGCTGTGAGTGCCCCTCTTGGGGTGTGCAGCAGGAGCAGGATAGCTCAGGTTATGCTGCTTTGTGACCTGTGATGATGGCTAAATACTGGGGATCTCCCAGGAGCTGGCTGAGCCAAGACTGAAGAGGAGCTGGTAAGGATGTTCGGGATCTAGCACAGAGGCAAGATGGATATGGATCTGGAAGCCTGGCACAGAGCCCTGTGGTTATCTGCTGGGGGTGAGGGAAGAGGAGCCCTGTGTCAGCACAGCTTCTGTCAGAACTGCTCTCAGTCTGCCTCAGCAGCCAGCATTCCTCTGCTTGGGAGGAGGGAGAAGAGCTCCTCTTTGATAGAATTTCATTTGTTCTCTTTTGTAATCCCAGCAACAGGATGGAAGCAGATAATGTGCAATTTGTTTTAATTCAGCTTTATCTTGTCAGTCCTAGCTATAACACTGCAGCAAACATCATCCTGAAGAATAGAGATGTGATGGAGCAGGGTGAGATTCTGCAAACCCTATTGATTACATCACAAGTCATCACTATAAATATTTGAAGGAGAGAAAAACTCTTGATCTAAACATGTTCATGTAACAAATTGTGCAATTGAGAGTGAGTGAGAGATGGCTCTAACAGGAGAGGGATGCTAGAAAGCAAAGCATTTAAGCTGCTTACCTTTCAACCCAAATAACATCCATTAAATGGAGCATTGTGGAATTCATGCTGTGAGAACAGAAATACAAAAGGCTCAGTGTGCAGGAGCCTCAGAAGCACGTGAATAAAGTATGTCATGAAGGAAGCACTGTGTTTCTAATCACTACAGAGAAACTAAAGCACTTTCTACAGTTCCCTTTGGGACATAAGTTGTTTTGATATCAGCTGTCAGGTGGACTTTGTTACGAAGCAGAGCAACAGGACTTGGACTTAAAGGAGCAAATTGAAGGGGTCCCAGTGGTCCTCAAGAAATAAGGACACCCGTGTATGATCAAGGACAAAAATGAGACCACTGGGTGTTCTTTGCTCCTCAGAAACAGCACTTCTACAAAGACAAACCATCACATGGTACTTTACAAGTTTTTCTACAGCACCTCTCCATAGTCTCTGAAACCTGGAAAGGCAAAGAGGCCCAACAGCTGTAGAGGAATAAGATAAAGAGCTCTGAGGCTGCCAAGCACCCTGTCCTCTTTATAAAGACATTTCTAATACCAAGTGGAGTATTCAGTGGAATTTGGCAACAGGCATACCAAAACACAGATTCGAGATGAAAGGCAACAAGCAGTAAGAGAAAATACTTGTCAGAAAGCAAGCGCCAATCTGCATTTATCCTGTACTGTGAAAGCTCATCTGAACCAGCAAGTGCCAGGCTGTGCAGGTGTCAGACATGCTCACCATGGATGGACACAGGTATGCAAAGGGCTTAGGTCTGTTACCATGATATATTTTCCCCACTCACCCAGGGGTAGCCCAGCAGTGTAACATGCTTGTCCTGGCCAAACCAGCCATGCTAAAGCGTGCTCAGCACAAGCATTTGCAGTGTGCTGTGCAATTAGCCTGTGCTGTGGTGACGGATTGACAAAAACTCCTACATGCCAGGCATGGCAGCGTGGTGCAAGTTTAGAAAGTGGAGCAGAGGCCCTTGAATACATAAAAGTAGCAGGAAACAATGAGACAACAGGCTGGAATGAGCTTCACAGTCCCTGTCTGAGGTAAAATCTCATGCCTTTATAAAAGACATACCTTTTCCTGACAGGCAGCCTAATTCTAGCATAGATTCTCAGAACAACAGCTCCCAGTTTTACTCCTTGTGACTGTAGTGAGTTCTGTTTTACCCTTGAACTCTGTGATTTCTCTTGAAACCAATTGTCCTTCCCATAACCATCATGTGCCTTGGGGTAAGGCTTCTAACAAAAAAATTTTTATTATTGAAAACATGGAAGTTCACAAAATTGACTTCAAGCATTTCAGACAACAAAGGTAGATGACATATTTGCTGCAAATTCCAAAGAGAGAAAAGTACTGCTTTTATAGTAACAGGAACACCTGAATGAGACATTAATAGTTCCTTTAATCATAATTACAGAAGCTGTCCTTCTCTTTTCCTGAAATGAAAGAACACATTGGTAGTTGGCCCTCAAACTCTCCCTACTTAAATTAGTATTACGCTAGACTGGACTTCAGACTGATGAAAGCCTGTGTTTCCTTTTGCTATTGCTGTAGTAAAAGCATAATGACCAGGGATGCTCCTCTTGGCACAGCAATTTGTTCTGCATAAAAGGTTATAAACCATCCCAGGTTCAGTTCATCTAAAAGAAAGCTGCATAAGACAAGCCAGATGGCCCTATCCTGCAACCCTCACTTGCTTCTGAGGGAAATATACTGTAAACTAAGAGGTCTTTCCCAGCTTTTACTTTGATGACTTTGGAAGGGGAATATTTTTGCCCTGAGTCATGAAGAATCTACTCCTATCTATAAGCATAATGGCAGAATTGTCTCTGTCCAACACGGGGGCAGTTCTTGGCATCTTCTCATAGAAGATGTTCCTCACAGTCCCTCTGCTACCAAAACCTTGCCATGTAACCCCAACACAGGACAACCCTGTCTGCTCCACCTATTCCTTTGCTCCTCTTGGCCCCTGTTTCCCCCTCTGCAGCAGGTCATGGAGGAGAGCATGGAACCCACCAGGTAAACAAAGGGGCTAGGAATCCAGATCACACTGGATAAGTGCCTTTACATGCACCTTTGGCACTAGCTCCCTTGTCATCTAACTCCTGCAGGTATTTATTAATGAAACCCTCCTGACTGTTGATTCATTTGATTGTTAAAGCTTGTGGAACTTGTGCTGTTATTATTCATTGTTATTAATGTTCACAACTCAGCCTGTCTCTTTCCAATATGCTCTGCAGAGGAAATCGAAGGCTGAAGCCAATCGTTGCAGTAAATGAGTGATGGAGATGCTGGAGGACAGGACAGAGCCCGTTGCTCTGGGACTGAGGCAGGTTTTGGGAAGGATGTTAATCTTCTAGCACAGGGACTGCAAAATGAGTAGCTGTTTCAAGTGGGTTCTCTGGTGTGTGCAGTGCTTGCTCAGTTAAGTCACCAGGGACCATCACCCTAACAAAATTGTCTGTGCACAGGACCAGTGACCCGGGCCAGATTCTGATCTGTGTGAAGAAAGGTTCAACACAACAACCCACACAGAGGCTACAGAACACATACAAAGCCTTGCAGAAAACACATCTCCATGTGATGGCTGAGGATATACTGAGGAAAAGCAGAGCTGGATAACCTCTGGAAGTTCTCTTCACTCCTCTGCAAGGCATAGGACAACACCAGAAGGACACAGCTGCTGGTATCCCAGACCTCAGGAGTGCAAGACCCCAGTGTGCTGAGTCGGGGCAAACGGCATGCTGCTGGCTTTAGCATGCTCCCTCTCCTCCCCTTCTGCAAGCCTCCTTCACCTTTTCACAGCCTCCTTGCTGCACAAATGTTTGCCCATTCTTGCATTGCATATAGATGCCGCAGGCCAGGATGGTCCTGCTCCTGCCTGTTTGGTAGTTGGAATGAGTCTAAATCTTCAGCAGTGTTGTTATACCAGCTCTCCAGAACAATGTATTTGTTCAAGTTATATCTTTGGAGTCTACAGAGCCATCACATACCATATTCAAACCATTATTCATCTCAAACAGAGAATTCTGCAAAGCAAGAGGAAATGAAAGAGAGTTTAACACAGCTTTACTAAAATGGAATTTGCCAAAGACTCACAGAAAAATGGATTTAATTAGGGCTGCTAATGGGGAACAGTTTGTTCCTGTGATTTAAAACAGAAGTTAGATAGTGCCTGTAATTCCAACATTTTTAAATTATATATAGGGGGTTATTTCTCATTTCTACCTTAATTATAAAAATCCATCTTTATGAATCAAAATTTTAAGGCAAATAAAGCAAAGACAGTAAAACTGATGTTTTAGTTAATAAAACTTTTAAGAACTCACCAAAGAAGCAAAAGACTTCAGTGTGGATAAAACAGACTTAACACAGTCAGTCACATTTGCAGGCAGTCCTCTGGATACTACTTGAGAACAGCATACCAAGGTTAAGCTTTTTACTTGGGAGTAGGTATGTAAAGGAAGGTATGTTATGTTACAAGAAATGAAACCAGGTGTCGATTTTAGGGAATGATGGGAATGTCCTCCATTTAATTTCACAGCTAGGTCTATTTAAGTTGCAGGCATTAATTGGCCTGACATGCTCCAGATAAAATCCCAAATTCTAGAATTCTCTGGTATCCATTCTTACACTGACTACAGTAGATTTTTCTGAATTGTCTGCAAATTATTAGTCCTGATTAAAGGGGATACAATTATAGAATGGTGAGCCTTTTCTGCAGCCTTTGGTTTTATTTAAAACTAACAAATGTTTGTTTTGTGAAATTTCTCCTGACCACATGACTTAAGTAAAGGATTCGCAGCATTGTAAAGCTCTGAATAATTTAATTACAAATAGCCCAGACAACTGATAAGTAAGCTGGGCCTGGCTGCTGTCACTGCTGCAGATTCTTCACCAACCATACTGCATTTTAATACTACACCTTGGATCAGAACAGAATCAATGAGTGAAGTTCAAATGTGGCACATTTCCTATTTCTCTGACAGCTTATTTCATGGATCACAGGGATGAAAGTACAGCTGCTTATTCAACAGAGGAAAGAATGAATCAATTTTCATTCTTTAACACACTGTGTGACCTATTCTCTTATGCTCTATCCTTTACAATGGCTTCAGTCTCTTCAAGACCTTCAAATTTGTCAGATAGAGAAAATTTAAAATAATGACAAAATGCCCTGCCCTAGGTCTGCTTCCAACTGACTGACTGCTCTGCTGGTAATAAGTCCAAATTGAAGCGATTAGGTCACTCAGGTTGAATTAAACAGACAAATTAGAGTCCTAGCTCATTAAAAATGAACCAATCTTCTGGAAGATTTCTGTGATTTCACTCCAAGCTCCCCACAAAAGGCACTGGATGCCACAAAGCTTTTGATCCTCATGTGCTCCAGTTTCTTCCCCTACTTCAAACATGAAGGACTAACATGACAGGATGGCAGCCAGGCAGCAGCTGCTGACCTGCACATTGCACAGGTCGCTCCTGTGTCTGCCCCGTGCAGCAGCACTGAGGCCAGCTCAGGGCACCAAGGCCAGCAGGCAGACAGACACAGAGGTGCAGGGCCTCCTCCCAACCCACTGTCCCAAAGACCCTGCCACACTAAGAGGATACCAGAGCTCTGCATACCCCACCAGACTCCATGAAGCTAGCAGATAATGTCACAGTTCTTTAGGCAATGCCAGTTGGGCAGAATTAACACAATGAAATGCATAATTTTTCAATTTCATTGTGAATTTTTTTTTTTTTTTAGAAATAGTCCTAGGTATTGTGGCTTAAAATACCTTCTGTGTACCCTGTGTTTGTCTTCTTTTACTGTTAACCCCAGTTCATTGGTGACACTTGCATAGTTCCTGTCATTGATAACTTTGTACTAGTCTGTGCTTTTTACTGTAATCAATTTTTAGATAAGGAAGCTTATATTCTAAAAAGGAGAACAGAGCACAAGGGCAAGTGCTGTGGTCACCCTTGGCAGGCATGGGCACCACAGGCACCACGCTGGCACCCCAGAGTCAAAGCAGCAGGGCCCCCTACAGTGCCAAGGTCAGTGGGCAGCAGCCTGGCATCAAAACAGAGGGGCAGCTAAAGTGCCAGACAGATGGTGGACCTGACAGCATGGCCTGAAGTAGAAATTCTGAAAGCGACGAACTAAGACACTTCTACTGGCAAAGAGGATTTCTGGATCTCCTTTTTCAAACTCTTCTCCTGCCTCATTCTACTTTATGACTGACCCCATGAGGTTTGCCTGGCCTTAAGACATAAAAGTAATAAATCCGGCCTTACCAGGATATTACCCAGATGAAACACACATATCACAGCCAGCTTTTATTTGCTTCTCTCTCTGCATATCCAGTAGTTCAAATCTAGGGCTTTCAAAGAGTGAATTTGACAAATATCAGTACTTCAGGACATGTGGGCAGACAAATTGCTTTTTCAGTTCATAAGATGGATCTGGGACAAGCATGGGTCACTAAATGGTCACAGCAAATGTTCTAGTCCAGACCTGTGTTTAAGCAGGCCATGAGATGTAGCAGAGGTTGCTGGTTTGCTTTTTTTTCCCCTGAGAGATTAATTTTCCTTTTTAATTTTTCTGCCTTCTGTGAAGGAAAACCAAAGACCCATCACAGCTCAGGATGGCTCAGCAGTAGTAACCATTCACTTGCTGCTATAGTGTAGAAGCAAACAGGACAGTCAGCTTGTGAGAGCTGTTGGCTGAACTGTAAACTCTTCGGTATCTGCTGTCTCTTTCTTAAGCAGCCAGGAGCACACTGCAGCTAAAGAAAACACCCGAACTTCCCACTGATCAGGTTTTGGCACAGTTCTGGAGGACTGTAATGTGAAATGGAGGGTGAGCAGCCAGCAGGTAGTAGACGGTCAGATGCTGAACAAGTGGATTTGGATGACGCTCACCAGATCAGCTTTGGGTGCACTAATGAGAACTGTGCATGAGCATATAATACCACAGAGGTTACACTCACTGTGCCTGTCACCAACACCCATTTGTCCCCTGGCTAATGGAGACAAATGCCCACCATGCTCTGCTGAAGTAATGTTCACAATGGAGTTTTAACAAAACCTTTTCCCTTCATACAGTACAAATTAACAGACCGCAGCATTTGAAAAATGGTCCTAATCCCTGTCCACACGGGGAGTTTGTTCCCAGTGCAAAGTGCCAGATTATGACAACAATATATACTTCAAGTGGGTGAAAATGAATGAATAACAACACCCTGACAGTGCTGCTATTCCTGAGTGCTTAGAAGCTGGGTAAAACTGACAGTTCAAGATGAATATGGCACTGAGATGTTACTATGCATAGCTGGTCAGGAGAATCCAGACTTACTTGCCATTACAGATGGGTTAATTCTAAAGGCTGCATTTGATTCTGAGCCATAGTTGCTCTCTGAGGAAATAGGAAAGGGTCCATCACATGAAGGACTGAATTACAGGTAATACTCCCATTTATGAAGAAAGCATTGGATGATGCTAGAAACAAAGGATGCAAATTTGCCTGTTGCCTCTGTGTCCCCAACAGCAGGCTGACTCCCCTGCCCACCCCTGGAGGATCCAGCCAAATGGAAGTGGACAACTCGCCTACAACAGCAATCAGGAAGGCAGGACTGTCCCCAGCTGGAGGGATCACCATCACACACCAAATACTCATTAGCCCATTTTCATAGCATAAGCATCACAAGGTGCCAGGGAAATTTTTTGCTATCAGGCTGACAGAGGAAAGCCAGTGTGATCTCAGGATCACATGTGGCTCTTTAGCAGGAATCCTGTGGAGTCCAGATGCACTCAGGATTTCAACAGGCTTCAGAGACACTCCTGGAGCATAACCCCACCTGCTAGTTCAGAGCAGTGGTCAAACACAGACAGTGCTCCTCAAGGACTCTGATCATGATCTCAAGAACTCCTCACCTTGTCTGCTACAGGCTTTTCAGAAGCATCTGCTAATGGCTGTGGCCAAAGAGAGGCCCTAAGCCAGCCAGCCTCCCATGCCCCAAGGAGCTTTCTCTCAGATTGCTTCCATGGTGGTGCTGAGGGTCCTTCCATGGCTTGTCACTGCCAGTAGCCAACAGCAGCACTCCCCAAGCTCAACAGAGGATCCCCAGCAAGGGGAGTCCCTGTGTCTCAGTTACCTCTGCCCATCCCCCTGCAGTGCTGTGGCGTGTCCCCTACACCTGCAGCTACGTCAGGTAGGCTACATCATCAAAGAAGGCTTGGCGTGCAGCAGCAGTCTGGAGTCCCTCATTCCCCAAGATGTGACACAGCTTTGTTCCCACTTCAGTTTAAATGCAATCAAGGGCAGATCTTCCCTGTCCTCAGAAGATACAGAGCACATCCCTTGCACCTGTACCTCTTTCCAGGAGTAGAGATTTCATATGACAATAACCTTGCAGTACATTATCCTGGTGAAATCATAGTTGCAGTGATGTCAGGATGGTCTCTGAGCCTCTTACCCCTGGCACTCTCCTCCCCACGAGAAGCTGGTTCCTGTAATTACAAAGTGGAGTCATATTAGAGGAAAACTAATCAGCTTGCTGGATGCCAACAAATTAAATATTAATCTAACTATTGTGAAAACAAAAATATTCATCTTCAGATATTTTCTGGCACAAGTGTCAAAATCAGAGTGGAACTAAGACTTTATTCATTTTCCATTATCAACTTAGATAAAAACACTCAGAAAAATGGGCAATGATGTGCAGAAACCACTCAGCACAGATAATTACAGAGTAAGTTTAGGCAGCTAATCACTTCTAGAATATGCTTCAGATCAAGATAACTGACTGGCTTGTTTCCTTGCCTTGTTAAATCAGGCAGATTCTCAGCTTTGCCTAATGGGCATGGAGCTCCCAGAGTCAGCATCTTTAACTAACAATAGGGCTGTCTGGCGGGCATGCTTATCCCACCAGTCAGCAGCAGGACTGGGAGATGGTGTCCCTACTTCAGGAGAGCAAGACACAGCAGAGGCAACAGCGGCAGTTGGGGCAGGCAGTGGGCAGGGCAGGGACAGTGGGAGAAAGGCAGGGCAGAGCAGGGCATCTGTGGCAGCGGACAGACAGAGAGCCACAAGCAAGGACATGCTGAAGAAGGATGAGCGGCTGCAGCGGCAACAGTGGGACAGGAAGACCAACTGAGGGAAGATGTAGCCTTGCAGGGGGCCACTCCCTGCAGGATACCAGCTCTGGCCTTCATGGCACTCACAAGGAGGGGCTCTTGGGGCTGCCCAGGAGCAGCTCCTGCACAGCGCTCACACCCACCCCGCCCACTGCCACCAGCCGCAGTCAGAGGAAGGAACCACAGTGAGACCAAGGGATTCTCCTTTGGGGGAATCACTGCGGGCAAGAGGCAATTTTCCACAGCTCTTCCTCTGGCATGTCAGGCCCAACCTTCCCAGGACTGCAAGTCCACGAGTTTACACTGCAGTTTCAACAAAGGCCTGAGTGCTGCCAGCAGCCACGGCAGCGAGCAGGAAGGTGAGCTCTGGCTGGCTGTGGGACAGGTGCCATGGATGCCATTGGGGCACCAGGGACAGCGAAAGGGGCACCCACCTGAGCCAGAACACACTCAGCTGCAGTCTGCATAGTCTGCACTCACCAGGACCTCACTACTGCATTTACTTTATTCAGAATGGAAAAAAACTCCCCTTTATATTTCAAGTCAGTAACCCTTATGTTCTCAATTTACATGGAAGTTTTCTTTCGAACTAAGGCAGGAATTATTTTTACAACAGCATTCATGGATAGTCTCTCTTCTCCTTAATTATTAACTTTGCTGTAGTAAAAAAAAAGTGTTTAGGAATTCCATCAATATCAACAAATCTTTTGCATTAAAGTACTGAACTAAAGATTGTCTAATGAAGAAGCAGCATTCACTTTTGCTTTATTTAAAGGTATGAAAGGTTAACTACAGTTCTATGGATGCTCTTGTGCAGCTTCTTAAATTCGAAAGACTGCCAAAAATTATGCTTAGCTTATTATCTGATTTATTATACCAATCCTAAAAGATAGGAGTAGAGTGAAATAAACTGGGAGTTTAAAGAGCTCACAGGCCCTTCAGCAAGACACAGACCTTCAGGGATGGCAGCAGCTCTGTTAGTTAACATGGTGCTCAGTATACTGTTTTGAAATGACAGTGTCTCTTCCTGTCAAGAACTGTGCACCAGCTGAACCCTTCAGTGATGTCACAGAATGCTGCTTGGCAGGCTCTGCTCACAGCAGTGCTAGAACTGCTTTGGAGACAAATGAAGAAATTCCATATTTACTTCCCTTAGCACGTTCTGTGTCCATCCTTTCTTTGGTCATAATGATGAGCCTGTATTCTGGGGAATGCTGAGCTGCACTATTTCTCATCCATAAGATCCCCATCAGGTAGAATGCTATGGGGAAGTGCCAGCCATGGATTTTTCAGAGTGGTCCCCAAGAATTACCTCACCATTGAAAATGCATCTCTCCAGAGATACACAAACTAAAGCAGTAGCTGTTCCTGGGGATTACATATCCCAAGGCACCTAACCCAGCTATTTATAAATTACATTGCTAAACAGGGATTGCCAGAGCTTCTTCTTCCACCAGTGTTTTTTATTCTGATCCAGCCTGACCCTGACAAACAGTAGCTTCCCTGGAAAAGGCATAGTCTGTTCTGTTTTCCAAGTAATCAGCAATCTTTCATCCATCTTGATTTAAGAAAGCCACAATCTTTGGGTGTATTCTGCTTAGGATCCCAAGGGCTTGGGACATGATACTGACAGAAGCCAGTGAATTATTCCAGCTGAGCCTAAAAACAACTCGAGCTTTTGTCGATATAAACCAAAAATGACCATACAATCATTCTGGAAGAAACCGTAGTATTAGAAAGCATAGGTTTGACAAGACAAACTGAAACCTACTCTTCAGATTCCAGTAGGTCTATGCCATATTAATTATTTATCAACATGTTTTCTTAAAGTAGTGCCTCTGTGCCTTTAATTTTCAATTCCCTTAATGCTAGGAGGATCTCTGCTGGCAACACATAAATTATTAACAGAGTTAAAACAATATTTGTTTTGCCCCAAAAACAGTTTTGAATGCTGTCCTCATACCAGTTAGATTTTTCTGAAACTTTAATGAAGGTCTCTAATTTCCCCCAGACTCATGGCTGAGGCACAGGCTTCGCTGGGCCTTTGATTTGGCTGTGGGAGCACCACATCCTCACACTGTTCATCCCACTGGCGCTGGGGGAGCGATCAAGCAAAACAGCTGTGATGAGGCAGGAGAAACAGCAGCATGTCTATAATTGCAAATTCCAGTTGCTGAGTTCAGAGGTTCTGTTTTTCTAGTGACTGTTCTGCATTTTTTTATTTCAGCAGCTGTCCCTAGGCTCAGCAGAGAGAGCCCATGCTTCACTCTGCTCGGAATACTTTTCTCCTAACAAAGAAAAATACAGTGCAGTTCTTTTAGTCTACAAGAGAGCCATTTTGATTCAGCAAAAGGATACTTGAAACATCATGGGTCTAAGAATTTTATGCAATCTCAGCCACTTCTCTCTCTGCCAGGGAGCATATAAAAAATTAAAACCCCAAATATTCCTTCTTGCTCTTCTAGGCCCTAATTACAAATACATTTTCAAAAGGAGGAGTCAACTTAAGCCTAATTTTGTGCAAAATCTCATACTTTCAATACAGTCTTCACTTGATGTGGATTGGTAATTGGAGCTGTGGAATCAATTTTTCCCACACTTGAAACACTCAGATGGGTATGAAATGTGTTGCATTTGTTCCACGCACGTTTACAGTTCTGCACTTTGCTTGGAGTGCAATGATCATTCTGATGTATTTTTTATAACAGAGCAACATTTCCTCAGACTTTGATGTCTCATGTACAGAGCTATTATAACCATTTGCCATTTAGGTGCATGATCCATGGCTAATCTCCAAAGCTTTGATGCATGCAATAATTATTACTATTGATGTCATTGCACCATATTTAAAATATGAACATCTCATTGTAAGTCTACAGCTAACAGAAACAAAGGCAACCAATCCACACCAAGACAGAAAATTCCCTGTTGGTAAACATCTGAAAGCTTGTAAGATGACATTCCACAGGTTCCAGTGAGGCACTGACTGTGAGTGCAAGGTCTCTGAGAGCAGAAGGCGATGCAATGTGTGTGCTGGCCTCTGCACTGAGAACAGCTCTGGGAAATTGAGAATGGGGGTCTCCAGAAGACATATTCTGACAATCTGTTGTTGAAGTTTGACCCTGAACTCAGGCACATGGCACGTTTCAGCAGCTCCTGCACCTAGGCCTCTGAGTAATTTTATCTGTGCCCTGTGTCATTGGCATTCTGGAGACCAATATTCATTCAAACCACAGTTTCCAGACCTGACTAAGCAGAACATCTGGAAGCCCCTCAGAGCTCCCTCCTGCCTTTTTATGAAATCTGGATCTGAATAGATTGTTAACTGGGACATTATCATGAATATTTTCAATGAGGGCTGAAAATGTGTGGGCCTGTATTAGCACTTTCAACTTGCTAAAATGTACCTTACAGGTCTCTAATTACACTGAAACAAACTGCATTAATGTATCTAGTTAATGGTCCATTTATGCTACTGGCAACTGTTTCTGGAAAGTCAAATTAACAACTCTGAACATCTGACTAATAGGAAAAACATTATGTTTTGATTGTACATGAATGTTAATGGTTAATAAATTTTCAAAGCTTCTGTATCAGAATGAAATCAATATTTCCTTTAATTGCCTTAGCATAATGCTGTAACTGTGGAAAAACTTACTAGAAAATAATGACAGAAAGTAGACCAATGTCTTCTGCCTAAAAAGTCACATGGGTCTGAATGCAGTGGAAATAGTCTGCCTGGAGCACACAGGACAAGATTAGTTTGCTTCTGAAAGGTGGGAGCTGGAGCTGCTAAGCTCGGCCTGTGCTCAGGGATACCTGGGATCATCCTGCAGCACAGTCTGGCTTACACAGCAGCTGACACTAAGCTAATGCTGTCACCCTGCTAGACAGCAACAACTACAGCCAGTGCACAGCAAAGTCACAGACACAATGAAGGATGGAATGCCATGCATGGAAAATTGCAACTACCTTTTCTTACTATCTGAGGTTTCTCATTTTGCTGCTCAATCACTGTTACACATGCAGTGACTATTAGCTCTGTTAGACCACAGCTTGCTGTAGGCAAAGACCATACACATATACACTATGTGAAACTGTCTATAGCAACAGAAGTTTATATCCCACTGGATATATTTCTTCTGAATACCAGAGCAGAAAACAGTATCTGATTCCTACAGAGCAGAAAGGTAGAGAGTGTGACAGAATAGCAGTCAGACCTTTATCACATTATTGCATCTGAGTGGTGCTTGTAAAACTGTCCCTGCATCATGCCTCCAGACAGATTTCTCCTCTTTTTTCCCAAAGAGGCCCAAAAATATCTCAGGGCTACGTTCACAACAGCTCTCCCCAACTAGGCAAAGAATGAGACACCAGCACCCTTTTTGTCTACTCAACACTCTCTCCCTTCCTGTCTGGGATCTTTTTTGCCAACTATTCAGAAGAGTGGAGAAATTCAGCTATAAGGAGCAGTCCCAAATTCTTGCAGCAAAGTGCCAGAGTTGCTTATCATCTGGATACACAGAAGAAATATCTGTACAGTATATAAATCACCTGTCATCATCCTCTCTGGAAAACTCATTATTATAATAGTCTAATCATTGTGATATCCAGTGGCATTATTCCTGCTAACATTAATCCTTATTAGTTCATCTAGTATTAATGTACATGTCACAAGTATTTCCACATGATTTTCCAGGCTTCTTGTGTGCTTAAGACCATCCTTGTTTCTGCTTCAAGGAAAAAGCTGTTCATTCAACACCTGTAAGACAGTCAGGCACCGAAGTGCCCAGACTTCAACCTAATGAACCCCTTCCCTACATCCTCCAGTGTCTTTCTCTTAGTGAAATACATACATCATACCCCACCACCTTGCAAGTTCCTTGGTATAGGGGATCTGTGTTTTCCTATTGTTATTTTGTACACATACCACAGAACTGAGGCTGAGTTCAGCATCAGCGTTCAACAGGTAGTAACAACCTGTCTACAACACTGGAGTCACAAAGTCCTTCCAATATGCAGGGTCAGTCCTTCAAAGGGAGGGAAGCACTGGGATTTTACATACCTGCTTTTCTGTGTCTGCACTTTCGCCTGGGGAGCAGTGTGGGACCAGCCGGCAGGCAGATCCCCCAGTACCAGACACTGGTGTCAGTCTGCAGCAGGCAGCACAACCACTACCAAGAGGCAATTTCTCCTGTAAGAACAGGAGTGGGGATCACTCTGCTCAGCCTGGGCATCTCATCACAGAGCCAAGAGTTTTACTTCCAATTCCTTCAATGCTGTTTTACGTTTCACTAGCTCTGCCTTAAACATGGCTGGAATGTAAAGCAGAATTCCAGGCGAGGAGCATCAGCTAACCCATGCTGCCCTCCTCAGGAGCCGAGCACAGCCTGCACAGGGAATGATGGGCTGCTTAGCATAAACAGGCACACCATAAATTTCATTTTAGTAAAAGCTAAAGAGCTTCTCAAAAGGAAGGGTCTTGTCTACAGCACTAAACATACTCGTCTTCAGCTGAAGCTCAAGGAGTGAGAATGAGCCCTTCTTTGGGACAAACAGGCACTCAGGAAATGCAAAAGGAGACAAAAGAGCAGGTGCTGCATTAGTAGCAGCAGCAACACCCACTGCATACACCTGGTGGAGCAAACACTGGATGGAGATTAAAGGTAGCAAAACCTGTACTCCCTTCACATCCTTATGCAGTGCACAGCACACAAATGAGGATTTCTCCATGGCACATGCCATCACACCCCTATCACAGTAAGCTCCTCTGCTTGATCACAGTCACAGACTCAAAACACTGGCACCATCCTATTGCAACAGATAACTTCATAGCTCAGAAAGCAAAACAGCCAGAGACAAATCAATTGGTACACCCACTAACAGGAATGTTTCCCAGAACCAAAAGGGGCTTGTCCAGGTCATAAGGTCCAAAAGGGGTAAAAGGGGGCAAGTAGCAAACAACAGGGAGATAGCAATCAAAATAAAAACATCAATGCGTCACCTGAAGTGGGAACAAGGCGGATTTTAGCATTGCAACAGTATGAGGAAAAACAGAAAGTCATTGAGAGAATTCCAGCTAGTTATGTTTCATTGAAGAGCTAGAATTCAGCACAGGGTTGTGTTTGAAAGATGCAACTCCATCTGGGAAGGTCATGGTCTGGCATGTGCCACGAGGGTTGCCAGGAATGGTGCCACAGTAAAGGGCCTTTAGCTTCTTCCCATGGCACGAGAGAAAAAAGCTAGAGCAATCACATCCAAAGCAGCTATCTGGAGGCAAGCTGTGGCACATGTCAGAGATTATGTTTATAGTCCAATAATGTTTAATTCTTTTGCTCTCTCATCTACCACCCAGGGACATCTTTGCATTTTGCTTTTATCACCAAAGTCTATTCTCATTCCAGTCCACAGAGGCTGATGAACAATGTTTCTTTATTTTTCATTTCAGAGGATCATTACTTACGTTGAACCCATTAGTCCCTAACAGAGATGTAAGATGTAGTTCCCTATAGGAATTCGGAGGTTATTTAAAGTTCTTCTCCAATATCCAGTTTGCCTGTTATTTATTTAGGGAGTTATTTCTGCAGGAACCTCACAGCTGAGAGGCACCTTGACTTGTTACCAGCACTGGCCCTAAAGGTGGCCAGAAGTTGGGGCAGGCAGGTGACAACATTGTAGATTAAAGTAGTAATTACAACAGAGAATCCAGTCTCGAAGAAAGCAAAAGTAGAAAAGTCAAGGGAGGAAAAGGATACATGAAGTAGGAAATATACCATGGTGCGTAGGGTAATCGGAGCGCAGGAACTAGAGTGTGCTCCCGAGGAAACGCTTCCCAGACAGACACCCTTCACTTCAGAGTAGCTCTCCTTATGCATGCTATGATCATGTATGTGGCTGCTAGTCAGGCTGGCATATCACCTCTCCAGAGGCCATCAGCCACACCTGTGTTGGCAGGATGGCTCTCAAACCACTGTTCAGCAGAAGGGGCTGCCTGCATTCAGCAGAGTGTGGGGCTGGTCCCTCCTAGGAGCAGACTTGCAGCCCTGACTCTGCTCTGCTGCAGACATGCTGTGCAGCCCTGGACAAGCCTCTTCACCTTTCTCTGTCAGAAGCACTGTGTGACAATGACACTCCTCACACACTCACAAGTGATACATTTGTGACTGTCTGGACTTGCACTGAACCTGTCTGATGGGAGAAGAGACTGAACAAAGCCCTGTCACCCAGCATTCCCAGGCAACCCTCCCATGCAGGTCTCAGCAGATATGCAGCAAGGAAAGGGAACAGACTCAGGCAGGTACCAGGAGCTGAGCAGCCTTGTTTGCAAAGAACTTCTCTGGAATAAAGCACCTTGTGAGTAAGACCTAGCCAGGCCCCTCTGCACAGCACCATGGTGCCAACCCAAAATTCTGTGGCGCTTGCTTGGCAGCACCAAGGAAAGAAAGCTGCGTTCTCCTTAACTTTATGGGCTTCTGAATGAGCATTAAAGAGGTAAGCCCATTACCCAAACACAAGGCAGCTGCTAACTACTCCCACTACTGTTAGTTTTCTCTGGTCTCACTCTGATCATTTAATGGGAAGAAGATTATGCAATAATCAAATGTCGGAACCAGCAGAACCCCCACTCCAGCAGGGGATACACATTATTTACCATGTAAACTGTGATTATTTAATTTCACAGGAGTTATTTCTGTGGCATGTAAATGGAAAGCTTCCTGCAGAGGAAAAGCTGGGGAGCTGGCTCCATCCTGACAGTAACACAGACATGCAGTGAGAGGCAGCCCTGAACTCACCCCCAGGACTTTCGTGCCATACAGTGAACAATCAAGTGTGCAAAGCAGTGGGAATGGTGGAGACTAGAGTGAGTGTCTGCTTAACCCAATACCAATTTCCATCTATCCACAACCTCCTGACCATCTCAGTTTCTCCATGCTAGCAGGCTGCTAGCCCCTTCCACAGGCATGTAAGTGCATGTTCCCCAATCACCATCCACCGCATAGGAGTCTCCATAAACTTTCCCAGGGCCTCAACTGACCATCTCAGAGAGAACTCTGAATGGATCCTCAATGCTGACAACCTCTTCTTCCCCTTTCTTCCTTCACCCCAATCAATCACCAAAACATCACTGGATCAGGGCCTTGCCTGCCCACCTGTGACATCCATGCAACACAGCACTTGTCTCCCAACTTTAGACCTGACTTCCATTGCTGGTAATACAACTTTCACTGCAAGAATTAAACACACCACAGCTTAGGGCTGCAGTTATCTCTGATGAGCCAGAGGAAAATTCCAGAGGTAAATAAAGCAACAGTAAAAAATAATGGCCCTAAGTGTAAATCTGCACCATACATAGCTTCTTCCCTGGAATGTCTCAAGTTGAGGATAACACAGACATGAAAGAGTAGCCACATGGCTTCAGATCTGAAGTCCATTCAGCTCAATAGCCTGCTTCTGGCAACAGACAGAAGAAGAATGTCTAGCAAAGACCGTAAGAAATAGAAAAGCACATAGCAGCATGTTTCCAATCTCCAGTGATGCACATAGTTTGAAAAAATTCTGAAGAGAGAATGTGGTGGGGCTTTGGTGATTAATATTCACAGGTGGACTTCAATTCCACAATTTTTGCTTTAGTTTTTGAAACTTTTAGCACCTACAACATCCTGACACAAGGAGTTCCACAGCTCCAGTATGCATAGTGTGAAGAAGCACCTCCTTTTTGATTTATTTCTTTGAGTTTGACTCATGTATTTCTATGTCCTTCCCTCCACCTCCAGGTCCTTCATCAACAGAGACAGTGAGCAATCATTCCTTCCTCATCCTTCCTATTCCACATGATTTTATACACATATATTCCATTTAATTGTCTCTTTTCCAAGGCAGAGCTCTCCTCATAAAGAAACCATTCCAGATCTTTTATTATCTTTGTCTTGGCTAACATTTTCTAGTTCAGTTCTTTGCTTTCTGAAATGGGGAAACAGCACTGAATATTCAAGGTGCACAACACTGGGAATTTAGGTAAGGACAAAATCCTGTTACGTGTTTTGTTGCTTCTCTAAGAATTCCTAACATGTTATTTACTCTTATGACCTACTGCTATGCCAGCTTTTCCATATAAGTATTTATTACTATCCCAGGTCTCATTCATCAGTTAACAATCACCTTTGTACTTTTGACTGTCTACACAAAATCAGGATTATTCTTCCTCCTGCTCATCACTTCCTAGTTCTCTACACTGGATTACATCAGGTCAGTCACTCATAGCACAGGACAGCTGGGAGAGGTGTCCCACTCCTCTGTGGACATAGCAAGACAGTCAGAGGTGGTGAGGCAAGGTGAGCACTCACATCCCACTTCCATTATGATGTTGCTCCTCTGAGGGTGCAGAAAAGCTCCCTGGTTCCAGGGTGCCAACCTAAAGCTCTGCCATTGGCCATGGGCTCCTCATACATGTCCCCTTATGCCTCCTTACATCCCTACCACAGGGACTCCTAAAACCAGCTTCAGGCCCAGGGGTTCAGTTCCACACTAAGGACAGCCACACTAGTACAGCAGACAGGAGAGTGAAACAGCATGTGTGACTTGGAAGCCATTTGTCACAGAGTTTTTTAGTTTCTCATAGTGAAGAAAACAGCAGAACATAGAATTCAAATTTTTAAATTCTCTATAGTGACAAACTAGCAAGTGCATTTAACTACCAAAATACATTTTGCAGCCAGTAATGGATACTGTAAAGTGTAAGCTGGTACTTGGATTATCAAAGGCAGAGTCTATCAACTTTTCGTTTTGTATTAAAGTTGCTTTTTCCATCTGTTGAAAGTGGCTCTTTGTGATTTCACAGGGCATTACACTTTATGTGTCTCATTTGCTGCCCCCAAAGGAATTTCATTCTGCTACATTAAGAAATACCTTGGTACGATGGCTAAGCTTTTAACTTTCCAGAACACACTGTTTCATGTCTGTCTCCATCCTAGCAGTTACTTCCTTTAAGTGTCTTATTTATACACACACATACATGTACAAGATATAATGTAATTCACATGTCATATTAGCTTTGTCACGATGAGGATTCTGTCCCTGTCCCTTTGTGACCTCTGTGATCACCATCCCAGCTTCTGCCACATGTGTCCAGAAGGGACATGCCTGATCTCTGAAACACGCTTGGATCTGTAGCTTTTGTTTTGCTCTGCACGACACACAGGTGGATAAATGGGAAATTACACTGAAACTCCTTTTGCTGAGGATGTCCCACAAATGCACACTGCAAACACAGACAGCTGTGCCTTCATTCTTGTGAAAATCTCATTTTTTCATTTTACAGCAACATACGTTCCAGCAGGGTGTTCCCATGCGAAGGCACAGCTACCTTCTAGCAGAGGATCACCCCAGTCGTATCACTAATACCATCTACTACAAGTGCCAGCACAAAAACCACTTCCAGATGCATATTCTAGTCTTTCTTAAAAGCCATGGCAACCAAACATCTGTAATTATGCCTCAGTAGCAAGTCCAGTCTCCAGTTCATCCAAAGTTCACAATGCCCCTTTCTCCCTGCACACTTGTCCTTCCTTCTATTCTCACAATACTGCATCAGCTCAGATGTTGCTGTCATTAGATATGTATTCTGAAGGATCTTGCTACAAATTAAATTTAGGGAAGATTTAGTATACTGCTGAATCTAAGCTTCCTATGGGGTTTTTCCCACCTGCACTGTTACTTCACGGAGCTGTTAACGGGAAGTGATGGTAGCTAGGCAGGTGACTTGAGCCTGCTCCACAACACACACCGGCAAAAATACCTGCTCTAGGTGGGCCTGCTTTAGGTGGGTTGGACTAGATGATCTGCAGAGGCCCCTTCCAAGCCCAGCCATTCTGGGATTCTGTGAAAAGCAGAGACAGCGTAAGTCCTACACTGCCTTTTTGGAGCAATAGTGTTGTCCATGGTTCTCAAACGCAAGCTGTGTGCAAAGCATGGCTGGGTGACTCGTTGGAAAATATAAGTCTATTTCCACAGTGATGTGTATTACATTCCTTTAAAAATCATGATGGAGAGAGTCTCCAGGGCAGAGGAAGCTGCACAGCATTTTCATAGACTATTACAACATGAAGGAATGCTTCTTCCCTTATCCTCACTGCAGTGATCCAGAAAATTCTCTTCCCCAAAAACTCTAGCCTGTCTGAACTGGAGAGTTACTCACAAATAAATGGAGGCTGTTCCTTCTCAGAATGTGCATGAAAATACACCCATTTCTTTCAATTCTCTTTACCGTGCTTTCCAGAGCACACTGGGAGCATGGCCTGACCTTACAGGACACCAAGACCTCCCATTCTGGCCACACTCTCTGTATGCTTTGTGAAAAGCTTTGCTATCACAAGTATCAGGCAAGGTGGGTACACAGCTGCTCAAGAAAAATCAACCCCAAAATTCTACACAATATCTTGGAATGAGTCAGGAGGAGGCAGCAGAGCAGCATATCTACCATCTGCCCACATGGGAAAATCAAAACCTGTCTCCAGTCCAAGGACAGCACAGCCAAGAGCCCCTGATTGCTGCTGGGCAAACATGGAGCCACAATAGAGTGAAGCTTCGTATTTTCTTACACAATTCAAGCAGGGACACCAAACTACATAGAACAGACAGATGCTGGACATTGCAGACAAAACTGAGACATATGAACCTGATGGGTTTCTTTCCTGCATTTTCTTACAGCCTCCAATATTGCTATAGTGATGCACAACACCAGAGAATATAATTGCTGTAGTGATTACTTACAGCCATTACATTAAGCTTTAAAATGCTCCTTTCAAATTGAACAATGTTTTTTTCAAAGTCAACAGCTGGTTCACAGCTTGAAAGCACCAGTTAAGATAAATTAAATTAAAAGTGTAATAAAATCACAGACTAAATTTAATTTTTGAAGCACATGCAAACTGCAACAAAGACTTTAAAATATCTTTCAAAAGCATCCACAGAAACAAAATACAACCAACAATTGTGGTGTGCAACCACTGTGCTCATTAATAAGAATGTGATTTAGGAACACAGATAAATGTGTATACTTAGAGCACAAAACAAATTCATGCAGCATTTATAGCTCTAGTTCAGGGGATGAATCAAACAGTTTCAAATGAGATTTTTAAATCCTGGGAGGAAGGCAAAAATGTTTATATATATGTATAAATATTCTTCCTCCTAATGTACATAAATGTATATAAAGTGTGGCTGATGAAAATTACATGTCCCAGCCCTTAGCAGAAAAAGGGAATCTTGTGTGAGTGCAAGATCAGTACAATGGCAGGAGCCTGCATCAGCTCTTGAAAGGCACTGTTGGAATGACAGGTAAGCCTTACATTTCCAGAGTGTACATCACCACCTAAATGCCAAGAGACTTTCCTCTGGCCTGGCTCTCTGTTTGCCATTGGGAGAACATTGTTCGCAATTCCAATGGCCTCTGCCTCGCTACCAATGAAGTACCAAAGCTACACATCCATTCGGATAAAACAGAAAAACACAAAGGACCCATGGCCTCACTTCCTTCCACACTCCTATCAGGAAGTCTAGTACCTGCAGCAGTGTTCCAAACAGGCTGACTACAAGCCAGTTGTCTCTGTGCCTCAGACCTTCAGGCTGCCAATCAGCTGTTCAGCAGCTGACACCCTATGGCACTTGAACAAGAAAATGATAGAAGAATCAGGAATACATATTCTACCTTCTTCATCACAACAGGGTTTTCTGCCTCATGAGAAACGCTGTCTCTCATTAATGCTTATTAGCAATAAGAAATATCCCAATTCAGTTTTCTTTGCACCTGCAGCTATAAAGACTGTTTTAAAGGTTTGTTCTTGTGGTAGTGCATCTGCTCCATTCCTTCTTGGGCCGCAGTATGACCCAAGAAATGCTGGCTAGGCTTCGGCCTTGACAAACAGCACCTGCGCCAAGCTCCTCTTGAGCTTCTCAGAAACAGTGTCTGTTCCCAGGAAGTGGTGCTGTCTAATGAGCTCCTGTTTGTAACAAAAAGCCTTGGAAACTTATTTTTCTTGCCTGAATAACAACCTGAGTGGAACAACACTTTTGTTATCGAAATTTCAAAGGAAGTTACCAAAGCAAATTGCAGCCAGGATGAAAAATTACTGTGACTGAAGGCCACTCTCTTGACACCCTATAAACAATGGTCCTGAATGAGACCCTTTGAACTCTCCTGGACTGCAGAAGGCTGTGACCAGTGACCTCCTTTTGACTGGGGCCCCTCAGAGCCAGTGAATTCTCGTTTGCTATACTCAGACAACCACTGCTGAATGACAAGATAGATCCTGGGTTGATGCCTCCACTCCTCGAGGCTCAACCCTTTAACTGTTGAGAAGATGCAAAGGCATCCACTGTGAATCCTGCACTGAACTTGAGGGGAATTTTTCACAGGTATACACCTTGTAAATAGTGTTTAGGTCTCTGTGTGTGCAAATGTGAATACACTATATGAAATGTACTATAAATGCTGCTGTCTTAAATTCTTAAGTTTAGATTTTTAAGTAAATTAGGCCTGGTAGTTACTGTTGCCCTATAGTAAATGCTAAATTAATCATTTGTTAAATTGTTCAACTTGAGCTGTCAATTAAGTGTTGTTAAATTTAAGATTTGTTAAACCCTTGGGCCTAAACTGTTGGTCACACCCCAGCTCAGTTCAGCAGAGAGGTCCATTCTGAACCTTGGGACTCAGCAGGAGGGTCTTCCTTATCCCATTGTATCCTTATCATTTTCTACCCATACTCTTTTTTTCCCCTCCATCTCCCAGCCTTCACACAGATAATATTGGAGTTGATTCTGGGTTTAGACTGATTTTAGACTTTAGTTTGCTTTTTTTAGTACTTAAACCAAGTAGCAGAGTTAACCTTGCAAACAAACTTTTTTATGCTTCCACTTTTATATCAACCATACTTTTGCTGATACCTTCACTGGTGATTCTTTAAGCAACCTTAAAACACTCATTCATGACAGTTGTAAAGATTTTATGTTTTCTTTAATGTTAAAGGAGCTGTCTGAACATATTAGCATATATGAAGGGGATTCAAGTTGATATAAGGAAAAAGAACTTTAAAATAGTCTAACTTACATAATTTCCATCCAGCAAAGGTAACTAAGGCAACATGTGTAAGCAATACTGTCTCAGATGCATCTCAGCACTGACACATGTCCCAGATGGATGTTACATAATGTTTTTGTAAAATAAGTACTTCCCAGTGATTTCTGAAAGTAGAACTGGGTGTGCTGATATAGCTTGCTCCAGAAAGAACACTGTGTGTCCTATACCCAAAGCAATGAGACGCATTTCAAAGTGCCATGCAAAATGTCACCTTATCTCACTTAAAGTTATTTCATGTAGTAATATCAGGGAAATTACAACAATATGTTGTTCTACATGAAAGTACATGACCGCACTATTTGTGAGACCTGGCAGCTGCCACTCTCAGCCAAGCAGATGGCAGTGATAAAAACAGTTCAGGGAACAGGTTGATAAAGATATATCCGTCATTACACTGTCACTGCACAACTACACTCAGCTCCAAGATACCATGAAAATACATGGCTGTGTTACTCTCAATCAGGAAGACCTTGCTCATCTGAGAAAAATTATGTTTAGTAATTAATTCTGTACATATTTTAATCAGAATCATTCATCTCCTGTTCAGAGGAACAAAAAAAGCAATCTGGAAAGACACCCAAAATCTTTTAAGTCTTATGTGTTCACACTGTTGTTCTTGCAGAAGAGGAGACAATCATTTCCTGTAAAGGAAAATAAGAGCCAATTATGGCTTTCATGGCAGTTATCAATTTATATTCCCATTTAAGTGCCAGAGGGCATCTTAGGTTCCATTTTCACGTATTTTTACCTTTTTTTTTGCATGGGTGGGGAGGCACAGGGGCAATGTTAAGTGAGTATATTGTGTATACTGCTCATGGAAGGTACCAGTCAAGCACTCCTGGAAGCAAAAACAGCCTAAGCACTGGTGGCAGGGCAGCAGCAGCATCAGCCTGTCCCCACTTCATCCCTGCTCCTGGACGCTGCCGAGACTGGCAGGCACTTACCTGCGGTGATGGCCGGTGAAGGCACATGCCCAGGCGTTCCAAAAGCCCTGGCAACGAGGGAACAGATCACCTTCCTTCCCTGGTACAGAATTACAGAATGGTTCAGGTTGGAAGGGACCACAGGTAGGTCATCTGGCCCAACCTCCCTGCTCAAGCAGGGTCATCCCAGAGCACTTGACACAGGATCATGTCCAGTACATTCTGGAATATCTCCCGTGAGCGACTTGCCACACCCTCTCCAGGCAATCTGTTCAGTGCATCTCACCCACACAGTGAAGTTCTTCCTCAGGGTCAGGTGAAACTTCCTATGCACCAGTGCCTTGCCTCTTTTCCTATTGCTGGGCATCACTGAGAAGAGCCTGGCTCCATTCTCTTGCCATCCTCCCTTTCAGGAGAGTATAAATTCCAAAGTACCAGGCTGCCAAAAGGGACATGGCATTCCTGAGGAGCTGAGCAGCAGCCCCGAGTCCTAAAAAAGAAAATCTTCAGTGTTATTTGTTGTGCTCTGGATTGCTAGACATGATGTAGCACTGAAGAAGGTTTCATCTTTAACAAAAACTCTCAACGGGGTAACTTATCTGAGATGACTTCACCATTCAGCACTGCAAGCAATTTACACGTCTTGACTTGTGTTAGATATTTGGGGCATCTATTTAGTTTTTATTACTCCTGGCCTCAGCTTTCACACTCCTTCACAGAACAAATAACTGCTTTCTCTATCTGCTAATTCTAACAGCTGGCTATTCCTCACCAGACTTCTGCTACATTCACCTAGGGAAGAATCATAAATAAATATGTACAGGCAAGCAGATGCTGTCATTTTAAAAATTGATCCACTTAATACAAATGTCCTATTTTGGACTTAAGTGGTGAACCACTGAGCATGTGTCTTGATGTAACTTTAATAAAATCCAAAAACAATCACAGGACTTTGTTCATTAACTCAAATTAGCAAATGAGGAAAGAGTGCTATAAAGGAGGATATTCCTATAAATAATTTTTTTGAAAAAATTAAATTCTGGACCAGGCCAAATA
Source organism: Molothrus ater (assembly GCF_012460135.2). NCBI lineage: Eukaryota > Metazoa > Chordata > Aves > Passeriformes > Icteridae > Molothrus > Molothrus ater. The sequence continues at coordinate 208,130 of NC_050493.2, read as the reverse complement.
CTCTTTGGCCAATGCTCTTTTCAATAAAGACAAAGGCAAGGTAAGATACAGAGTGTATTTTTTTTTATACTTGGTGTAACTAATTACTTTTTCACCAGTGGCAGACAAGGTAACATCAATTGCGGGTCGTGGAATATATGACTGTAAACAGAAGCGCAAAATACAGATGGCTTTATCTGTATACAGATGGCATTATCTCCTTTAATTGTGTGCCTGTTCGTTTGGGTTTTTTTAAATAGATAATTTCTTTCTGAAAGTCCATGCTAGGGGAAAAAGAGGTGGCTGGAGCATATTTAAAAATATGCAGAATATAAAGAGAATGAAAAGCACAGACTATAACCCAGGAAGCAGCAGGGGAAGTCTTGGTACCAAGTTTTCTTCTATGCTTTAAGGGACATCTTTCTACAAGGTTAGGCAGTCTGCTTTCCACAATCTTTAAAAAAAATACTTCTAACAAAATCAAGTTTCAGTGATGGTGGCATAATCCGTGGAACTCTTTTTCCCATCAGTTTCTGCAGGTTAGACACATGACAGTAATCTTTGTTCTTTGGCAGCAGGAATTAAATTCTCTCTTCTTGACTAAAATGGAAATGTCTAGCACTGAAGTGGTCCACTTCCTTGGTCAGTCAGCTCATACAAAACATCTGCAGTAGCTCACAGGCATTTCAAAGCTAGCATGCATTATTGCAAGGTTAACTGCTCTGAGAGCTAAACTTCCCAATTCAGCATTTGCAAATCTGTTAGGTTTTTTCCCCCAGTGAAGATAATTTCAACCAAGTTGTTAAGATGCAGCATGATATTATGAGCTTTAAGTGGATTTTCCTCCAAGGTTAGAGGCCAAACACACAAGACTCAGTACACACCCTAAAACCTGAGCTTTATTAGCTCAGCAGATATACAGCCCCTTTAACTGCAACAACAACTTCCTGAAAGGAGTTTGTAGCCAGGTGGGGTCGGTCTCTTCCTCCAGGCAACCACTGACAGGACAAGAGGACACAGTCTTAAGATGCACTAGGCAAGTTTTAGGCTGGATATTAGGAAGAAGTTCCTCGCAGAAGGAGTGACTGGGCATTGGAATGCACTGCCCACGGAGGTGACCAACCCTGGAAGTGTTTAAGATAAGTCTGGAAATGGTACTCAGTGCCATGGTCCGGGTGACAGGGCGGTGTTAGGTCTTAGCTTCAACTTGATGATCTCAAAATGTCTTTTCCAACCTAGTTGATTCTGTGATTCAAGACTATTGATGCCGTATCAGAATTCAAACTATTGCACCAAAACGGACTAGAAATAATTGTCTTCCAGTGTGTACTCACAGAGGACCACCGAGCCTCCTTGAACACTCAAAAACTAAAATCACCTGAAGTGAAACCGACAAAGCTCATCCTGGCCCTGTACTGCTTTGCTGGAGATTGCTTGTTCGGACCTTGGTGTTGTATGAAATTCCAGAAAGGAAATCCTAATCTTCAAAGTGAAACTCATGAAAATATTACTCATATTTAAACTACAAAAACTATTATTTAATGAGAATTGTATTAACCAACCTAAATGCAAATAGAAGTTAATGTAAATAGTTATAAAAAGTGGACAGTCCACGAACACAAGACTAACAACAGTTGCTATCAACCTAAATTGCAAATAATGAACAAAGGGTCTAACAAGAAAACCTCCTTGACACTTAAATACTTTCTTCTAGAGCAGCATATATTAACATTTAGCAGTTAAGGAGAAAATAGTGAATGAAGGTGCTAAAATCACACTTTCACAGAAGGAATTTAAGGTGCTAAGAGAAAGGCAGTCAGAAGACAGGCAATAGACAGGCCAGCATGATAAGCAATGCACAACTTTGAAGTGTGAGAAGTGTGAATGCAGAAGTGATCATTTCGAGGAGACAGCTGGGGGGCAGGGGAGAGCCACCACCAGCAGCAACAGAAGGATTCACATCAATTTTTTTTTTCCTTTTTGGAAAGCACTAGTAAATGAGCATGGAACAAAGAAGAGTGTCTGAGTACAGAAAATTATGATTTTAACTTTTTCTGTAAATTAGGATTTGTCTCAAATCTGAAGACTTCAACCTTAACTAGGAGCTAAAAAATCCTCATTTCTTCTTATGGTGGTTTAGTTTGGTTCACCCTGTTAAAACATTCCTCAGTTGCTGAATTTTAAGTAAAATATTATTTTGCCTTTGCAGTCAAGTATTAAGTCCTGAGAACTTAATATTTAGTATTAAGTTGAGGGCACATTATCAAAGCAAATTTGGGCTCAGTGATGCCGTGCCCAGCGCGTTAGAAAGAAGACTTTCGTGCATATCCCATGCAGAAAGCACGTCCTATGTGCAGCTGAGCCAGCGGGAGGACACGGGCTCAGAGCCGCGCTGGGCTCCGCTCGAGCTCCTCGAGGGGGCCGGGCAGAGACTTTTCTTTGCAGCACAAAAGGTCAGCTGGGAAGAGCGCATCTCCCTTTCCCCCAGCACTCACCGCCTGCGCTCCGCTGTCCCGCGACCGGGACTGAGAGGCTTCCACAGCGCAGGCAGCCCCTCCTCACGCCGGCCCTCGTTGAACGGCCGGAGTAGAGACCGTGACATTCGCCGCGTCTATGGGCTCCCCTTTACTGCGAAAGCAGTGCCGATGACAGTCACGCAATTCCAGCTGACTCGCTGGTCAAGTGCACAGGTAAAGAACGACGAGACCGAGCTTCGCCGGTACGACAGAAGCTCCGATCCCGGCGCGGTCAGCCCGACTGGCCTCCGGGTGCCGCCTCAGCCTCGTCAGGCACCGCCTCAGCCCCGGGCCCCGCCTCAGCCCCCGCCCCGCCCCGGCCCGGCCCGGCCCGGCCCGACAGCGCCGCCTCGCGGACGTCGGCGCAGGCGCGGCCATGGCGGCGACCGGCAGCGCGGAGGGCGCGAGCGACAGCCCCGCGCTGTGGCCCGAGGTGTGGGCGCTGCTGCCCCGCGCCGAGGAGGGGCTGACCTTGGCGCTGAGCGGCGAGGTGGAGGACTGCGTCCTGCCGCTGCTGCGGCGGGCCCGCGCGCTGCTCTACGGCGCGGCGGGCCGGCCCGGGGCGGCAACGGCAGCGGCGCTGGAGCGCCTCAGCGACGTCCTGCGCGACTACTCCTGGGAGAAGCTGAACGCGGGGCCATGGAGGGAGGTCGGCAAGGGCTGGCGCCAGGTCTACGCCTACGGCTGCCTCTTCGGGGCGCTGGCCGAGGTGGCCGCGGGCCGCCCGCTCGCGCGCGCCGTGCGGCTCTGCGACCTGGGGCTGCTCATGGGCGCCTCCGTCCTGGACAACGTCCTGGCGCGCCTGGTGCGCGCGCTGCAGCCGCACCTGCCCCGCGCGGCGCCGCGCGACGGAGCCCGCGCCCAGGTAGCGCCCGCGCCCCCCTCGCCCCCTCGCGGCCCGGCCTCCCTGTGCCGGCTGCTGACGGGGAGCGTCCGTTCCAGAGCGTCCGGCCGGAGCCGCCGCCGCCCTCCGCCGTGCAGCCGGAGGACGTGATTCCGCACCTTCGCTGTCCTTCGCTGGAGCACTTCAGAGACAACTACCTCGTTCCCCAGCGGCCCGTGGTCCTGGAGGGCGTCATGGATCACTGGCCGTGTATGAAGAAGTGGAGGTGAGAAGTAAGTTCCTTCCCTGTACGAGTGAAGGCACGATCGTTCCTTGTGTTGGATGTCTTGATGCCCAATAGAGCCGCAGGCCTTCCCAGGCAATGGATACCGTGGGCAGTGCATTTTGCTAGCAGCACTGTCCTACTGCTCTGTGGAAGTTGCTTCATAGATGAGAGAAGCTCTTGATAGCATTCAAGGCAGATGCTGGGCTGTTTCGGGGCCAAAGGTGACTCTTTGGCCAGCCTCTGACTCTTCATGGGTGGAGGCCACCCTCTGCCCAGCCTTCAGCCGTCCCAGGAGCCCAATGGCAACACCTGGGAACTCATGAGAAGTGCACATTGCGAAGTGCCAGTGAGCTGTTCACAGCTCAGTGGATCTGTGTCAAGCACACATATCAATGGTTTTTACCTCTTGGAGTTTGCCGATAATTACTGCAATGGAAAGTGAATTTCAGAGCCAAGAGTAAGCATGGTTGACTTTTTCATTCTTAAGTCCAAGCACTGATGTTTGTTCAGTGTTGTGTTTGAGTGTTGGGTTTCAGACACCACTGTGCAGGACTGAGTAACAGCATTGTGCTGCCTGGTTACTGCACGCAATGGTGCCCACATTTCCAATACTGACCATCAAGTATTTGTGAGGTGAAGGTCATGATTCCCCTGAAAAGGGAAAAAATCACTCGCAAGATTAGCTTCTCAGTTTAATTAGTACTGTTGTCCATGGAGAGATGTATTTCACCCATCAAACTAATCCCTCTGGCTACAATTGGAATGGGTATTATTGGCACCTGTATAGACACTGACAGAGAGTTGATCTAATATTACTGAGTAAAAGATACAACATGTTATCAAATGTGGCAGCAGGCAGCAAAAAGATTGGCCATCCATGAAAGCCATCCCTTGCCAAGAGACAGTAACAGCTTAAATCTTCTTAGTTTGGAATGAAACAACTGAGGCAAACAGGCTTTTAAACCAAAACAAAACAGACAGTTGTGGAGTCATGTACACATAAACCTGCCTGCTGATTTCCTTGTTGCTTGCATTCTTTTATTCTGTCTTTTTCTTCTGGTTGGTTTGGTTTAGACAGGAGAAAAGCAGGGTAGTAGAATTTTATTACCCAACAAGATTGATTTGGATTGATTGCCTTACATTCAAAATTAGTAAGAGCAGTAGAATAGAAGGTAATGGAACTTTCTTTATTTCAGCGTGGACTACTTCTGTCAAGTCGCAGGCTGCCGCACAGTCCCTGTGGAGTTGGGTGCTCGGTATACAGACGAGGAATGGTCTCAGCAGCTCATGACTGTCAGTGACTTCATCAGCCAGTATATCATGGATGAGGTCTGTTACACTTGTGTGTTTAATCTCCAAACACAGCAGCATGGTACTGGTACAGACAACAGTTCTGTTTACAACAAACCTACTCAGAGGTGGTATCAAGGGAGGGGGTGTGCTGTAAGCACAGCTCTGAATGAAAAGGTTTGACATATTTTTAAGACCTGAAGCTAGGAATAATTATTGCAACAATAGGTTTGATTTTTACCTATAATCAAATGTACAGTAGCTGGAATTTGATTAATAGATACACACATACATACGCAGCAAAAACCTGACTGCTGGAATCTAAGAATAAGGGATCCTCAGCCAGCAGTGTTGTTCTTCTGTCTCATTAAACTCCTTAGTGAGATTTAGGATCAGATCCAAATTTACAAGCCATGGGGCAGAAAAATACAAAGTTGATTAGCATCTAGAATGTCCTTTTGCTTTCAGAGATGAGGATCCCAAGCCCCCATTTCTGTTTCCTGGCCCTCTGGCAGGAAGGACTATGTGCCTTAGCAAGTTGGTCTGTGGTGCACCCTGGAATAGAGTTTGGAAGTAGTTCCAGGCCGTGAAGGAGAACTGGTCTGTGTGCCAGCAGGGTCTGGCTAGAAAGATGCAGTGCATTGTCAGCTGTCAAGACTCCATAGGAAATCCCAGCTTCCTTCAGTAACTCAAGCTGGATAATTTATTCATTGTGGAGACACACCTACACTCTCACTATTTCAATAGAGCTGTAAGTTGCTATTTCTGAAGACACCTTATACTGTTGAAATAGTTATATATAGTACTCTGAACAGGACACTGGAATTTACTATAAGTAAATTCTATTCACCTGTAAGTAAATTAACTCACAGTCTTACCTGTATGTTACTGTGTTTTTTCTTTCTCTGCTGTTATTTCAGAACAATGTAGGATACCTTGCCCAGCACCAGCTTTTTGATCAGGTAAAACTGAGTGAATGTTTTTATCTTCCTGCAGTCATGTCTTCCTTTTGTTGCAGCACGAGTTGTATCTCAAGATGTTGACTGTACTAGATTGAAGGGCATATGGAGAATTCACAGTAATTTTTAAGTTTCTGTTTCTATGATTTGAAGGATCAGAGGGAGAAGTTTGTTCCATTTGGCTACAAGATAAGGAAACAAATGCTGTTTGGGATGAAGACATTCAATCCTAGTGCTGTTTCAGTACAATGTAGCATATACTTAGGGGGATATCACCAGGAAAGCCCCTTTCATAAGTCAGGGAAGAGATTTGGACAGGAAAGTTTTCAACATTAATATGTTTACCATAATCTGAAATGTCATTCCAGTTTACCAGAGCTTATGTTGGTGGGAGACATAAAAATGGAAGCAAGCATAGTATAGAAGTGATAGCTGCTCCTTTTCCATGAGGAGCAAATGTACTTATTCTTGTGGGTGTCTCTGATTTCTGCAAAAGCAAAGGGTCTCTTGAAGAATGAGGAAACCCCTTTCTTTCTCCTGCTTCTCCTTCCAACAGAGTCTGCTCACTAGAACAGAAAGTTTGAGAACATTTCCTGCAGATTCCTAGCAGGTCAGCTACTTTTCTCCTACCCTTGCTGGACCAGCCAGTCATTTGTTTTCTTTGCATCCAGCCTGGCTCATCTGTTTGATGAATTACGTATTTTGGCAAGTCAGCACATACCCTTTTTAATGTTTCTTTCTTTGTGGAAATAGATCCCAGAACTGAAAGAAGATATCAGTATCCCTGACTACTGCTGCCTGGGGGAAGGGGAAGAAGATGACATCACCATTAATGCCTGGTTTGGTCCAGGAGGCACAGTCTCACCTCTTCATCAGGATCCCCAGCAAAATTTTTTAGCCCAGGTATGTACTCTAGTTATTCTGCACATGCCATTAGTGCAATACTTAGAGAAAATGTTTATGGTATGTGTTAGAGACAAGGGGAGCAGACAACTTGAACAATGGAAGGTTAGAGAACATGCAGATATTATTTTGCTACTTCATTGCATTTGTCACTACTGCAATTTACTACTGAATGTAATCTTACAGACTACAAGTGTTGCTCATTGAGAGACCATTATTTACCCTTGTTTTACAGATGATAGATAGAAATCACAAGAAGCAACTTTTCCAAGGTCACATGGATTTTGTAACAGAGTTGGGAAGAATCTGGATCCTGTCATGTTGTACTTAGGAGTTTATTTTTCTGATGGTGTGGTTCGAGCCCAGCCAATCCCCAAGCCTCTTGCAGCTGCTTTCTTTCATTCCCCAACCAGCAGGATGAGGGAGAGAATGGGGAGAGTAAAAGCTAGAAAACTTGTGGATTGAGGTTTAATAAGCAAAAACTGTGCATGTAGGCAAAGCAAAACAAAGAATTACTTGACTGCTTCTCATAGGCAGGCAGGTGTTCAGTCATTCCCAGGAGAGCAGAGCCCATCACGCTTAACAATTACAAACACTGTCACTCCAAACATCCCCCCTTTCTTTTTCTTCTTCTTCTTCTCCCATATACTAAGCATGATGTCAAATAGTCTGGAATACCTTTGGTCAGTCAGTTTGGGTCACCTGTCCTGGTTGTGTCTCCTCCCAGTCTCCCAGGAACCTCCAACTTCCTTGCCAACATGGCAGTATAATAGACAGAAAAGGCTTCAGGTCTGTGTAAACCCTGCTCAGCAATAGCAAAAACATTTCTATATTACCAACCCTGTGTTCAGTACAAATCCAAAACATAGTCCTATACCAGCCACTGGGAAGAAAAGTAGTTCTACCCCAGCCAAAGGCAGCACATCTGGAAAGCAAGGTTTTGAGGTGGACTTAGATGCATACTTTAGTCTGTTTCAGGTTACCCCGTAAAATATTAATGCATGCAGTGAGATAGGAATTAAAACTTGTACTTTGACATAATTTCTGTTGAGTTTCTCTTGGTAGGCTTTTTGATGATGACTTCTAGTGCAGAATAACCTGATAAAATATTGGGGCCTTTTGTGGTAAGCACTGAACAGGTCAAAGGGATGTCTTCTGGATCCAAGCAGCTGACTACTGTGAATCTTTGAACACTGAGAGGTGTTTTGTTTACTGAAGGAGATTGCTGTCCCATCAGACTTAAAAAAATCCAGGCTTACACTTGTCACCATCGTATTTTCTGAAAAATCCATTTGCCAGGATTTCTTCTCCTGGGAAACTGAGAAGCCATAGAGAAAAATGAAAACAATAATTATCTGAGTCACTTCTCCTGTGTTTTGCTGCTTTGGAATGTGGTTTGGAGATTGTTTATCCAACATGTGAATTGTTTTGACTTAATGACCAATCACAGTCCAGCTGTGTCAGGACTCTGGCGAGGGTCACAAGTTTTTAATTAGTACCTTATTGAGCCTTCTGTAAGTATCCTTTCTCTATTCTTTAATATAGTTTAGTATTCTTTAGTATAGCATTCTTTAATATAATAGAGTAACATAATAAATTAGCCTTCTAAGAACATGGAGTCAGATTCTCAATTCCTCCTTTGTCCTGGGGACCCAGGAAATACCACACACACTTTCACACTTTTCTAGCAGGATTGTGACATTACTTTCCACTGATGGTTATTTATGGGTTGAGCCTTAGTTTCTCTGTCCCAGATGCATCTTGCTAACATATGTTTTCACTTGAAACTGAGGCTTAATTCAGGCCTTCCTAGAATGGTTTTTTACAACTGCTGTGCAACTTTTTATGGATTGTATTTCTTTTACATGCTACCTGCTCAGCACACTCATACAGCTGCATTCTGAAGGTGAAGTACTGTAATATTCATGCTATGTAAAGCTTGAGGGGAATTTTTCTTGGTGGAAGAAAAATTTATAGGAGCTGTTGGACTGGGAAAAGATACTTCCCTTACAAACCTCAGAACTTGTTTTCTTCTGCCTGAAAAAAATAGGAGATTATCTGCCAGTGCTGTGAAAGAGTCTTTATAATCTGGCAGCTTTCAATTAAAATTGCCCTGTGTTGTGATGCCATTTAAACTGTGGCTGTGGAGTACAGGAAGGCACAAGTACTAGTAACAAAATAAAATTATCCTGGCTGTTGGCTGGTGCTGAGATCATAGTTTTTCCATTAATGAGAAAAGCAGTCTCTGGAGATGCAGGCTATTGCCCATTAACTGGTGCCTGCCATCTTATAATATACAAGGTCTTAATCCAGTGAGGCAAGTGAAAGAAGGAGGTGTTAACAGCTGATGGCAGTCCCAAAAAACTTTCAAGTATCCAGAGAATATGCTATTGGAGCAATAACTATAATTTTTGTCACTTCCGTATGTCACCAAAAATACCCTGTAATACTTAGTTCTTTAGCGAGCTAATTAATATCCTTGATCTCTTTGGGGTATGGAATACATCCTAAAAACACATGGACAGCCAGAGTTATATAGGTCAAGTAGTTTAATCAGTGCTAGTGAAGAGGAGGACAGGGCAGGAGTACTTGGTACTTGTCCAGTCTGTAGAATACCTTTACGTGATGTCCTCGAAAGCAACAAACTCTAAATAGCCAGTATGACAGCTTTGGTGTTGGTAAGGTATCAGGAAATCCTGTTCTATTATGTGGGAACAATGTTAAGATAGAGGAAAAGCAGGTTGGTTAGGAATGGTTGGGTAGCCACTCAAGGCTGCTGGGATTAGTCAGAGTACTCACAATAGTACCTAGTACCTGATCATGCCTAGCTCTTGCGGTGGTCTGGAATGCTGGCACCAGCACTATGAATCTTCACCCTAAACCTTCTCTTCCACTGGTATCAGTGGAGGACTCAGCTTTGACGTGTTCATGCTGCCATATCTTGACACCAAAATGTTGCACTTCATGTAGCATTCAGGGAAGCCAGGCCACTTGCCTTACAAATTCCCATCTCATTTTAGCACTCCAATGAAAGAACTGGTTTAATGATGAGACAGAAATGAGTTTGAGGGGTATATGGAAGGTTAGTAGTCACTGTGCAAGTACCTCTGCCTATTGATGTGAATTGCAATGAAGGTTCAGCCTCCTTACTCTCAGTTCTTACTTCTAGCTGTGTAGAGCCCAAATAATGATATATAAATTGGATTCCTTGAACTTTGAATTGAAAGCAATCTGGTTAATGCATTTCCTTCCCAATGGTATTTCAAATTCTTATCTGCTCCAAGGGAAGAGGTACTTGAATTCCAATAGCCTGATTTAACTTTTTATTATAGCAGTGTCTATTACTAACAATAATTCTATTCCTTGTAATCAGGTATATTTTACTGTTAACTGCCTGCTATGGCCCACAGCTTCCAGTAACGTGCCAGTTAATGACCAATGGAAAACATTTATTTTATTACATACAGGTATTTGGAAGAAAGTATATCCGTCTCTATTCACCACAAGATTCAGAAAACCTGTACCCCCATGAAAGCCAAATTCTTCACAACACTAGTCAGGTAAATAGTTGCTTGAAATTTTAGTATCAGTAATGTTATCAAATCATATTTGAGTAAAGACATTCTTCTGATGATTGTTTGGTTTTTTATAGGTTGATGTGGAAGATCCAGACTTGGTCAAGTTTCCAAATTTCACAAAGGCTGCATTTCAGTCCTGCATTCTGATGCCTGGACAGATTCTGTTTATTCCAGTTAAATATTGGCACTATGTGCGATCACTTGAACTCAGCTTCTCTGTTAGTTTCTGGTGGTCATAGTTCTGACATGTAGCCAGCAGCACTGAAATTAAATTAAAAATCAGGCAATTAGCGTCTCTCTCTCAGGAGAGGTTAGAGATGGAGCAAAACCAAAAACCAACAAACTCTTGCTAAAGCACGGAGAAGTAGTCACAATGGGTAAGTGGAAAGATGATGCTGTAGTTACTTCATTTTTGTAGATGTTTCTAATAACTCCTAAAGAGCATATTGTTAGGTCATTGTCCTGTGTATGCATCCATCAGAAACAGCCTCTGTACAGGCACTGCCAGGGCTCTGCCTGAGCCTCTGTCTGAATAACCAGGTCAGGGTTATCTTCTACTTGGATTTAGGAACACTAAACCCTGGAGTTAGCTAGAGAGATGGTGCTACCTGAAGGTTCAATCCATTAAAAAATTAACACCAAGCAAGGTAGTAGTCACTTGCATGGAAAAAGTTACCAATGGCCTGGTTCTGGCCAGGATAGGGTTCATTTTTGCAGTAGCCAGCAGGGGCATGGCCCAGACCCAGAGGTTATTTTGTACCACCTCAGCCTGCCACTGCTGCAGGCCAGGGGCAGGAAGGGGCTCCTTGGTCTTTCAGTGATTGAATCTGTGTGAATCTTTTTGTGTGAATCTTTTGTCTCTCTTGTACACTGTTATTGATATTGTTGCTATTACTGCTCATTTTCTTATTCCATTGCTGTTTCCAGTAAATTGTTCTTATTGCAAATCATTATCTTTTGGACCTCCCAATTCTCCTCTCCATGAGGGGAGAGGTAGTGGGAGGAGGGAATGAGCAAGCATCTTGTGGTTTGGAGCGTTTTGGTGGAAACACTAATTTGGGGAGTACTAATTCTAAACCACAACATCCTGTTAAAGCCTAGAACATAACTGAAGTTAATCCATAGTTTAATTGCAGTTAGATAACCTGAGGTTTAATTATACTTTGATTAACCATCATATGAACTGCTGCCACAGCCCTTCTGCTGTGTCACACATCTCTACCAGGGACAAGAATGCTGCCATTTTAGTCAGGTATCTGTCTGGCAATAGCCAGCCCTTGGCTCCTTTCCAAGTCACTCTTAAAGGAAAAAGCATCCTTACTTAAAACTGGAGACAAGTGCCAAGACAAAAAACCTAAAGAATCTCAGAATGGTAATGTTTTCAGGAGTTTACAGACATAAGCTAACATTGCCCCATGTCCTGTCATACTGCTTCCCAATCCTTCTGTGGCAATTTTACCTCCTTACAGAGCACAGCTGCTCATTACATGGCCTTACATCAAGACAAATTCTTCTGCATCTAAAGAAGGGACCAAACACAACCACAGTGCCAACTAGAAGTGCTCCAGCTCCAGCCCTAGGTCAGAGACTGAGCCAGCTGCCTTGCACACACTGCACTGATTTTTCACCTGCTTGACATGCTACAGCAGGTGTCATTTCCGTTGTGCAACTGAATTTGTACTGTTCCTGTACAAACAGGGAGCACTTGCTGAGAAAGGCTTCTTTTAAGAGTTCAGCTGCATATTCAGATTGCAGGGCTGACTAAAACATTTGCATCTTTCATCCCCAAACATGCACCGAGAGTCGCAACCTAAGAATATGGAGAATTACAGACACAAAATAGCCTCCAAGAAAGCTGTACAAGCATTACTGTGAACAGGAACATCAATTATATTTTTATTTAAAGATTCTTAGAACTTTAGAAAACGAGTACACTGAGCACTGTTACTAACGAATACAATACAGTCTGGCTGTTCTGCCAGACTGGCGGCAAACAGATGTCACTGACATCAAGTTTAACTGGCATCATCTAGGGCCAAGAGTGGAGCTCGGTGCTAAGTCTGGGAGCCCATCCGATTCACACCTGTAAAGAAAACTAAAGGAAGGTTAATAGACTTCACAACAAAAAAAAAGATAATATTGTAAAATCACCTTTGTGATTCCTCTGTTGCTGTTCACAATGTCAAATTTCCCTGGAAACATGGAGTAATTCCAAAAAGATTCTCAGAAGCTCAGTATTTCCAGAAGTTTTAATGTCATGGGTTGTGTATGCCTCTATTCCTTCCCCACTCCCCCCTACCTCCTAAAGATAGATATAAAAAAATATGCACAGGGTCTGCTAATGCCCCTGTGGCACTCTTTGGGCACTGTGGGGGCTCAATGCTGCCTGTGTGTGGTTTAGTGTCTGAAACGTACCACTGAAGCCAGAAATACCTGATATTCACACTTACAAATAATACAGGCAGTGCCACTGAACATCACAGCCCATTTCCTAGTATTATTACATTCAACTTTTCAAAAATACATTGCTTAGTACCTGGGGTGTCATAAGACCAGAATTCATTACACTTGGGACAGCGGGGTTCAGCCTGGCCTCTGAAGTACTTTCTGACACAACGTAAGTGCATTCCAATTCCACAGGATTCACATACTTGGCTCTGAAATCAGGAGCGTTGATTCATAAAATCATTCTAAACTGTCCTTCAATTTAAGAGACAGTTGTTACAAAGAGCAGCAGATATGCAACGCTTTGTTCCAAAGAATGGCTCCCACAATACGGGTGGTGGACACACTCAACAGTCAAAGCTGGTAACTGGTAAAAGGAGGTCTTTTTCTGTAAAAGAGGAAATACTTTTTCCCTATAGGGACAAAATTTAGCTTGAAAGATGACAATTTCAGTGCAATAAAGGAGACTAATTGGGATGGAAAAAGTAACATGGAAGCATGTTAGTTGGGCAGATCACAAGATGCAGGCTCAGAGAGCAAGAAAATGTAGCAGTTTTGGAATATGAATCCAGGCTGTAACTACTTAAGCAAGATGGAATGGGTAACATCCCAGCTATCAAAACACAGTGCTTTAGCATGCTCTACATAGCACACGTGTTCCTTCTGAGGGCCAAACACAAAGAATTGCTGAATTAAAATCCCAGAACCAAGAATGAATGTGTGACATGATGACATCTATTGGCAAGGCCCAAAGAGGACACTGCTAACACCTCACTGCTAAACCTCTTTCAGCACCAGGAGCTCATCTCTAACATGCTGGTTTAGAAAGCTAGACAGGAAAACCATGTTCCTCATTGTGGGAGCGCACTTTTCCAGTTTTATACTTGGAGACACTGCTCCAAGACAATTATATTTCTAAAGACAGGAATAAAATGCCTAAAATGGAAAAAAAAAATTTTTTACAAAATGCATGAGCACCATGACCAGATTAAAAGACCGAGATTATACCCAAGGGGAAGCATCACAAACCTCAGCTATGACCATGCAAGTCCATTGGCTGAGGTGATAAAACATGTTACCTGGATGGCGAGGCTGTGACAGATGTTACATTTCCTTGCCACATCCTGGTAGTTGCTGAGAATGTACTGTTCCATCTCAATTATGCAACGAGTATGCAGAGTATATTCTCCATTTTTCTAAGGAAACAAGTGTTGAGATTAGGAATTTCTTTTCATTCCTTTTATCTTTTTTCACTTTGCTAACCATCTGTTAACAAGCCACTTCTTTCTACCATCATGAAACCAACATGCTGTACAATGCAATGCCAGAACCACTTTTGAAATAGCAGAACTCCTTTGTTTAGAGGAGCAGAATAAAAATCCCACACCTTTAACAGAGATCTAGTCCTTGGAAAGCATAGATGAGTGAGCATGCACTCCTTAACAGAGGTATGCTGTTTTGGGATCCTCCCAAAAAGAATGTTAGAGAAAATTCTTCCAGCTTTCAACAAAATCTAGGCATTTCCTGCTTGATGTATCTTTGGAAACATCTGCCAAATCAACTTAACATGTAAGTAACTGTGTGGCAGCAGGTTGAGGATCTATGATGCAATGACTCCAGCAGAAAAGGGATTAAGGTCTCACTTAGCAAGCAGTTGCAGTATCCACATGGTCAGTCCACCATGGTCCACATGGTGAGTTAATCTCCACTGCTTCCTCATAGAATAAAACAGATGTAACTATGTCCACAGTGGCCCATGCATTTCTGCTACAGGAGTTTTCAACATGTCTGGCCTTACTCCTTTTCAGGAAATTCTAAATGCAACTAACAGCACTGATCACTCTGAAGAGCTTTCCCCAGCTCTTGTTCTAGGTTGAAGGATGCTGTGCTGTTGCGTCTATGCATCACTGGGCAGGACTGGACACACAAACCCACCTGGCACCAGTACAAGAAACTGAAACCACATGGTCCTGTACAGACCTACCCAAGGACTTTTTCCATTTAAGTCTACTTCCTTTTCTGCAAAAATCACTGGAGCAGCAATAAGCATGGGTGCCATAAGACCATTTTTGCCGTCATTCATTCAAGAGGAGCTCCAGTCTCAACTACGCATCCATAAGAACATTGTAGCTGGACCCATTGAACTAAGAACACCTGAATGCAGTTACCTCAGAGAGCCACTTATCCTCCACAAAAACTTTCAGCACTTGTTCTGCTTCCTTTTTCTTCATTTTTTTTGTCTTAAGTTGGTCAGCCAAATTTAAAATATCTGTAGATGAGGCAAAGCCATTTTCTGATAAAATTATTAGGTCCATCTACAGGAAGAAACATTACCAAGTATTAGAAACACAACAGTTAGGCAGACACACCTTAAGGTAATGTGCTGATATGCATTTTTTTGCATCCATGTATGTGAGAAATACTACAGTATATGGCTTGAACCAGAATTGTAAAACAAAGGCCAAAAGCTGAAACAATCATTGTCCCCTTAGCAGTTTTAATCTTTGCCAAGAAAACGTTTCCACAAATAGAAGTATATGTGCTGCCTAAATGAAGCTGCATTCAGGGACCCCTGGCCACACTCCGTGGTGACAGATCCATTTCTTTTTATCTGCTCTTTGTCAAAGATCTTTGAGGAAAAACCTCAATAACCATAGACAAATGCTTAAATGCAAATAAGCAAATTCATTTTGTATGTTATGGCATTAAAAACTACTTTATATTACTAAACTACTGAAGCCAGTGAAAAACTCAGCAGTCATGACTGAAAATCCTGAAGAAAGTTGCCTGTGTAACTAAAAGCAGGCATGTCTTGTCACTAACCCAGGGAGCCATTCCCTGGTGCTGATTTTGCCTTACCCATAACTGACTTACAACAACAAATCATTACTTGCACATATCTTCATCCCTGCCCACTCCACCGATTTGATCTCAGATAAACTTAGGTAAAATGGCAACTACTTCTTCAACCACATCTCCATTTCCATTTTCATTCATTTTAAGATGAGAACTTCACAAATAATATGATTTACTAAGTGATAATTGACATACTTACTGTTTTTCTGAACAATTCCAATTCAATTTCTGTATAGTCAGATGCCATTTTAGTTACTTCAGTTTCCGCCAAATTCACCTACAAAAAAAATAAACTGACAAAGTGCCAATGTAGTTTCATACCAGAAACTGTCAAAAAACCCCTGAGGTTAAGAATACATCATCTTACAATTACCATAAATGTTAGTTCTTTGAGGAGCATTTGATGGTATTCAAGTTCTTTCTTTACAACCCCTCATCTTCCAGCCACAAATTCTCCACAGCTTCCTCTGCCCAGGCAAAGCCATTCCACAACACAAGCTCCCAGAACTGACACAGAGTGCAGCAGCAGAGCTGACACATCACAGTTGCTAGACTGGTCTGGTGCTAGACAGCAGCAGGAACTATGTTATCAGTCACCTTTTTTTCACTGAAAGCTGAAAACCAGTTGCCCGTGTTTTCTACTCTTATTGAACATGCTACTACTATTAATGAGTAGCTCAACTTAACTGGAAAAAGGAAAGGTTAAAGGCAGCAGCTAATGTTAGGATACGTTCTGTATGGTCCTCTGAAATTACTAGATAACCTTCTCTGACATGCACATTGCAGATCATCTGGGGAAACAACTTTTAGGCTACTTCTCATCAATCCTTTTGTGCCAGGTTGATTTTTGAGTGGGAGAAAAAGAAAAAAAAGAAAATTGATGTTGGACTGCTCTCTGTGTTTTCTAGTTTAAAAATCTGTCTCAGGAAAGAAAGTCTCCTGTGGAAATCTCACTTCAGCACTGAAGCAATGTTTATACTAAGTAATACCAAGACTCCTGTCATCCTTGCTGCCATGTCCTATTCCCATACAGCTAGGCTGCGGCAGTTTATCCTCCCAGCAGCTCCTGCAGCCACTGCCAGCCCCATGCAAACACAGCAGGTACCTACTACAGCATAATGTGCTCTCCCATCGTCTTCCGATATTCCTTTCCGGATCTGCATGAACAAAGGCTGCAGGTGGCTATTAATAATGCTGATGAAATCGTCCAGTTTATCATGTGCATAGTAAACTGAAAATGAATGAGAAAAGTCATACAGAGAAAAGTCAAACAACTACACATCAGGCCGATCTTTTTATGTGAAACATTTTTCCCAGGTAAGAGTGCTAAAACTGAGGCAGAATTCAAACATGAATTCAAACTGTTCAATTCAGCAGAGATATCATTTCCTTGTGCTGCTGTTTCGTGCCCTTCAGAGATGCTCAGCTCCTTTAAAATCAGTTGACAGAGTCCAGACAGTCTGCCTTGTTGCAGGGAACCCATAGCACTAATCCAGTAATTACAGTGACCTGAACTAAGCTGAATTGAAAAGATAATATGACTGGGGAAAAAATGTTATGCACAATAGAACAATACAATGACTTGAATTCCTTTATACACAAGGGACTTCTTGTTTCTGTATGCTCTGTTTCACAAATTAATGGCACATAAGTGCTCAAGTTACACATCAGAAAATGTAAATTCTAGTGTTGTAGAAACACAAGAAATATCTTGAGTCACTTTCTACAAACCAAATACTAGCAGCAGTTGTATCATAGACATAATTAGGATGGACTTTGCAGTCATTCTGTGGAAGAGTATACAATGGTTCTTGCCTGCACAGCACCAGCACAACCCTCATATTCATCCAAAACAAGACTTTGTCAGTGGCAACACCCCTGCTTGCCTTCATCAGGGTATGGTTTAAAAACCAGAGCTAAGTAATGTTACAGTAGGCCCCGGCCAAGTAATAAGTTACATAGACTCCATACATTTACATAATGCTGATGATTTCTTTCTTAATAAACCAATTGCTTATTTTATACCCTAGTTCTCTACAGGTAGACCTAATTGGTCCTCCAATTAAAACACCATCATCATTGGCTAATTAAGAAACCACCCTTCGTTAAACAAATCTCCATAACACATTCCACATGTTCACAATAACAGGTGCAGCCAGTGAAGATAAGAATTGTTTCTCACTCTTTTCTCTGATCTTCTCACAGCCTTCCCCAGGCATTGTTCTGGGAAAGTTGTCTGTCGCTCTCTGTGACCGGAGAGCTGCTGCCGCAAAGTAACAACTCACAATTTTAGATAAATGATTAATGTCTCGATAAAAAAAAATACAACCAGTTATCATGAAATTAATCCTGTTCTCAGTCACAGGAGTTCCTCACTCACATAAGAGCATTGGGCCGAGGTCCCGCTCCCAAACTGCACTATCCAGCCCAGTGCCAAACAGCACTCGCAGGACGCTCCTGCCCAGGAGTTCCTGATATACAGGATTCCTTCCGTGAGCAAAGTCAACAAACAACAAAAACGATAGTAAACTAAGTACAAAATGAAGTACAGTTTTGCCACCTGCTCGGCCCTGGTCAGCAGGAAACACTGCACACAGCAGCCAGGGAGCTTTAGTGACAGATCCCAGAGAGGGTAAAAGATGAAAGGTAACAATACTCTTTTGTACAACAGCATTAACACTTTAATGCTACATTCTAATGTTAAGTGGCTGCTTGGGTAGATCTTATGTGGGGAAAAAAGGGATAAAAATTCTCCATAAAAAATGAACAGGGGTTAGAGAACACCAAAAGTTGCACTTCACAATTTTAGCATCTAAAAAGTAGGTCAAATTACAGTTCCTGACTCAAGAGACATACAAATAGATTGCTTTGTGGGACTCTGACCTTACATCTATAGCTAAGGAAAACCAGAAGAGTACCTGCAGAGTGAGTAGCATGGTGGCATGACAAGGGACATACCTAAGCCTGGTAGGAGCACAGCTTCCAGGACTTGGAATGGACAATATAGTGCAGGTGAGGTGGGAAGAAAGCACAGCAATTTGCCAAGAAACCTCATCTCATCCTCACAGAAATATTTTTGTAGAGTCACTTCTCCCACAACACCTGGGAGAAATAACTGAAGTGCATTTACTTAAAAGCATTACTATAGTGAAGTACTTCCAGTGTCAATTTTTTTTTAATCATTTATATGTATAACCTATAAACAACAACCTTGATAAAATAAAAAGTACTATATATGAATCTGGCCTGATTAGAAGTTAGTTTACTCATTGCTGTATTATCTTTCAGGAAAGAGAGGGAACACTCATATCATTAGAGTTTTAAAACTTTTTTTAGCTAGTATATGCCCTTCAGAAATCAAATTATTTGCAAACTGCACCAGGAAAAAAACCCAGTTCTTTCATCGCCAAGACAGACACACCTTTATCAGTTTCACAGCAGTGCTGGTGTAATTTTCTGGCCTCTGATCTTTCTGTTATCCCATTAGACATCAGAACCTGCAAGAACCGTCGATGAGCATTGGTCATCTGAGCTGCCATCAGATTGTTTCACCAGGCTTCAAGTGCTGCAGGAGGTTTAAGCTGGAATTAATGCACCTGTTAATGCAAATTAAGAATACAACAGTCCAAGTATACACAAGATTCCAATTAAAGTGTATTACATTGAATGAGGGCAAAAAAGCAGATCCCAAGGCTGTCCTCAGAATGCAGAGGGTGACCAGCTCTGACATTCTGGAAGGGTGCAAGAGATAAAATCTAACTAGTTTTAACTACAGAAAAGAACAACGTAGGCATTGTGTCGTTGTCACCCAAAATCGGGACTAAAACTCCTTCTTAACACCAATGTAGCATTAAGAAGCAAGCAATACTTTATTGCAGCACTGCATGTGAATGGGGAACAGGGGAATGACTCCTGCTTAACGCGCATAATTGGCTCAAGGTTATACACATAGTATTCACTTGAGTCTGCACAGTTAGTCTCAGACGGTGCTCTTGGAGTGTCTTTAGGTATCCCTCGTGGTCACTGAGCCTCTCAATTTTCACAGTGATCTTCTCTTTCTCTATCGCTGTAGCTTTCATCGAAGCTGCAGAGCATGTTGCTGACCAAACTGGACTGGGCCGGTTTGGCTTGCTAGGAACTGGAGCTGGAGAGCGCTTCACGCCCCACTAACCGCTACAAAACGCTCCCCTACGGTATTAGCAAACCTGAAAATAACAGCGTGGGGTGACAAACACAACACCGTCCGTCATTCCATGTTAGACAAAGCTCCTGCTCCACACACAGCCCGATCTGAGCACAGGCGATCAGAGAGGGTGAATTTGGACAGAAAAGAACCCTCTACAGGTTTCAAAAAACGCCTGAATTAATTAAAGGCAGCTCAGGAAATTCTCTGACCACCGCACCAACCGACTGCCCTCTACTGGCTGAGCTCCGGCCTCGCCGCCCGCGCGGCCCCGGGCCAGCCGCAGCCCACGGAGGCAATGCCCCGGAAAACCGCTCGGCCCGCTAGCCCTCGGCCCTACCGGAACCCACCGGGGTTCCGCGGGACTCCCACCGCAGGACCACCCCCGTCAGCCGCCCCCGCACCTGTCCGTGCTCACCAGCTCAGCGACGGCCCCGCTCGACCGCCATCGCCGGCCCCGCCCCGCGCCGGCCCCGCCCCGCGCCGGCCCCGCCCCGCGCCGGCCCCGCCCCGCGCCGGCCCCGCCCCGCGCCGGCCCCGCCCCGCGCCGGCCCCGCCCCGCGCCGGCCCCGCCCCGCGCCGGCCCCGCCCCGCGCCGGCCCCGCCCCGCGCCACGCCGGACGGGCGGTGTGTCGGGCTGGGCCTGGGGCAGCGCTGCGTCCGGGTTCGGGAGCGTCCGGGTCCGGAGTGGGCGCCGGTAGACACAAGGTACGTCCGGCGGCCCCTTCGTCCTGGCGTCAGGACCGACTCCTCGTTACTTGCGCTTGGCGTGCAGTTTGTGCCGTCTGTGTTTTTCTCCGTGCCGGTTCTGGGAAGGGCGGAAGGTCTGTCTGGGAAGGGCGGAAGGTCTCCGGGGCTTCGCCGGGAGCATACCCCTGGGCCCGTCCCGTGCGGCGGCTCCGGCTGGAACCCGCGGCCAGAATCGCTTCTGTTTCCTGGAGGCTGTTAAATGCGAGTGCTCCTTTTACAATATTTTACACAGAAAGGTGTAATTCTCCGAAGCGTTCTTCCTGCTGGACGTGCTGCGCGGTAGGCGCAGCAGCCGCGCCTATCCCCGGCCCGCGTTCCCGACCGGCGCCGTTCCCGGCCGTGCCCAGCCCAGGGCTCGGGCTGCGCTCCCCGTGTGCCTGGAGGCCTACGAGCTTCGGACCGGTTCGTGCTGAGGAAAGGAGAGGTTTCTCGTCAGAAGGCATTGCACGCTGCACGGGTTTTCTTTCCAAGGTTTGATGTAGAATCTGTTGGTGAACATTTTGCTTTGCTCTGTACCACTTGTCTCACTTTATTCAGCGTTTATAGTTAATGCTTTAAACTAGAGAGTAAGACAAGATGTGCATCAGTTTTAAAAAGAGGCAGCCTTAAACAGGGAATGATGCTTTAGCTGTACAATTGCAGCAACGGTGCGTTAAGCAGTCTTGTTTAATATGACCTCTTGGTTTGGGCAGGAGTTACTCTTTGCACATAACAGTTTTGCAGATTATACCTGTTAATGAAATGTGACCCTAATTTTCTTAGAAGGCCAAAAGTTAGTACCATTTTTCTTGATAGTGAATGAAATAATTCTAATCACATCGCATTTTTTTCAAGAAACAGAAAGTTAAGTGATTAAAGCATGTAGCTTATGCCAGTAACCGTGTATATCTGCTTCTAACCCCGACAGAGATTTCTTTCCTAGTTTTGGGGAAGTGACTTATGTCTTTGCAAGTTACTTTCCTCAAATATATCAGACTTACTAAGCCAAATATATATTACAGAGTTTGCTGTAATTTTAGTATTGTCTATATGTGTTACCTGCTTTTTTAAGATTGGTATTTCATTGTCTGGTATAATGAAAAACTTAAGAGGTAACAGGCAGAAGAGCTGTGGATGTTTTAAAATTTTCTGTCTTGCAGTTTCATTAAAGCACTGGCTTCACTCCATTTTCATCCACATGTGCAGATCCATTCTTCCATGTGAAGATGCTTTTCGTCTGCCATCTGCTCATTTGGACATGCTTATGTGGTTCAGGATTCTTTGCCAGAGTTCCAAGAGTTTCTTGGAACTCCAGTCATGTGGCACTATTACCTAACAGTGGAAAGCAAATGCTTCCTCTCTTGAGAATTCCAGGAAAAAGGGAAATTAAGGATTTTTATTTTTTTTATGCCAGAGCAGTTGGCTCGTTTTTTTCTGAGCAGCAGCCAAGGTGCTTGTCTTCTTTTTAAAAAAATGTATTACTGTGCTTAGTCACATTTCATCTATTCTCAGAATATTAATAAACTCAGCTCTTGAGTAATAGTTTTCTCAAGCTCTTATGAGAAATTTGTCTGTCATGTTTGTTCTTAGTAAAGAACTACTCGATGAGCAATAACTGCCCCAGGGAAGGTCACGGAAGAGTCTCCATTCTGATCTTCTATTTTGACTAACAATGTCCTTATCCCTTAACTTCTAAGATGGACATTTTCAGACAGACTCACCTCTGTCAGACACATGTATTGTGGTTCTGCTGCATGGTTGGTTTGGGGAAGAGAGTATTGAACCACCATCCACAAATACCTTACACTAGTCTTTTCTACTTCAGAATCTGACCAGCCTTATGCAGAACACCCAATACTATTCACCAAGAGAAGGAGATTCTCCTCTCCTCTCCTCTCCTCTCCTCTCCTCTCCTCTCCTCTCCTCTCCTCTCCTCTCCTCTCCTCTCCTCTCCTCTCCTCTCCTCTCCTCTCCTCTCCTCTCCTCTCCTCTCCTCTCCCTTTGAAATAAAAACTAGTGTACTACCCAGGAGCCTTACAGGTATAAACAGAACTGCTGAAGCTTCAGGCAGCGAGAACACCCTGTCCAGATATGAAAGTTAGAGAATTCCAAAAGCATGAGAGGAAGGGACCAAAGGGTTGTGTCCTAACAATGTGCTGCTGAACCAATATTATCCCGCTTTATACTGAAAGCAAAGCCAAAAGCATATTAGTTAGCATGACTTCACTTACAAATTTACCAGAATTTTAAATGCATGATATCCGTTTGTAGTTATATGAAAGCTGGTAGCTTTATCTTAGACATTAAGTAGCTACATTGGTAAAATATCTTGGGGACACTTGCTATTTTGAAGTCTGAAATTAATTATTTCATCTGTTTTCAGTTTACCTAGACAGTTTTGCTATGCTTAGGGACATAAAGGCTGCATTATTTTCCTTCTCCAAAGTTGTTCTGGTTATATAATGATTAGGTATGTGTTTTACAACTTTTTAATAATTAATGTTTTAATGAATCTGCATTCTTTTGGAGCAATGCTCAGAGTTCTTTGCTAAAATTCTTTTTTAAAGAGGTGATACTCAGATTATCGAGGTACTGGTGATAGGACTTAGAGAAAACATTTTAGTCAGTAGATTGGACACTTCATTCTTAAATTCTTTTACTTATCTGAGTGGAATCATAGGGCTTTGGTGACAATGTCACTGATTTTGGTCTAGTTCTTGCCCTTTTTTACCCTTTACATACTAGCAGCCATTCTTTTATAGTAGCTAAAGAGAGTAGCTCCACTGCCAATGTCAGTCCCTTATTCTCCATAATGAAAATTTTGCAGAAAAGTCTTCTAGCTCATTTATGTTCTCCTTATTCTTTTACATGTCTCATTCCATGAGCTAATTTTAGGGGCCAGAGGTGGGAAATAGGTACAGCAGGGAGTCTGAATTCTAATATCTAGCAGAGTGATAGGAAAAACTACGCCTTTACCTTAACTTAGACAGGGATGTAAGCTTATTATGTTTTCTGTTGGCAGAATTGCAGCACAGTTTTTCCTACTGAACCTGACAATTATCAATAATGGCAAGACTCCCAAGTGCTGCACCATATATCCGGTGGATCCTTTTCTTTTCATATACAACAAATGAAGGTATGTTTGTCTATATTTTAAATTATTATAGTTAAGTTTTTCTTGATAGCATTTTTCTATGACCACTAGGTAACGCTGTTACCACTAATTAACTGCTATAAAATTTGTAGCTTCAAATGTCAGAAGTATCCCTGTACTAGAAAAAAATCTTAGATTTTTGGGTTTTTTTAAATCTTTATATTGACCTTTTCTATGCGGACAAGAAAAACTAGAAATTTGCAGAAAGGAGAAGCAGGTTTGGAAAGCCGCGTCCTCCTTCCCCAGTATCTGGTGCGCCCTGGACGCGCCAGCGTGGGCCGGGTCTCGGCGTAGCCCAGGCGGCTCTGCGGAAGCCCCGGCGTGCCCTGGCTGCCGCGGCGTGCCGAGGGAGCCGCGCCCGGAGCCGGCCTGCGGAGCCGCTGCCGCCCTGTGCTCCCCACGGTCTGCAGCGAGGCGCCTGGGAAGCGCGCCCGCCTGGATGAGAGCAGCTCTGGCTTGCCCTGCCAGGGGCAGACAGGGGACGGCATCTCTGCTGTGTCCCTCGCCACCCTTCTGTCAGCCTGCAGGTGCGTCGAGTCTGAGTGCTGCTGGTTCCTTAAGGATTATTTCATGAAGCTCAGTTGGCAGAAGCTGACTTCCCATACCCATAAACATGGGTTGTTTTCATTTCATCTTTTATGATATTTGATTAAAAATACTAATGAGGTATATATATAGAGAGATATATATAAATACATATATATATATATACATACATAGATATATAGTAATGGTTTTCGATAATGCATTTTTATTTTCTGGAAAATGAATCTCACACTTTGCTTTCTGTATTTTTTTTAACTAGTTCCACAGTAGTCTATAGTTTCTTAGATCTCATTTTGTTTTATAAAGCAAACCAAAATAGTTAAAGGACAATTTAAAGTACCCTGTCTCTAAAAAAGAAAGTTTTTTAGCTACTATCTTACGTACTATGAAATAGTGCAATTTGAATTAATGAGAAGGATCAAGGTTTGCAAGAACACATTGGCAGGATTGTCTGGTGTAGGTAATCCCACCTTTTCATTTCCCTAAATTATCTTTGTCAAAGTTTAATTTTATTGTGTTTTGTTTGGGTTTGTTTGCCTAGTTAACTATGCGTTTTAAGTTTCTTCAGCATTGTGTACTCTTTGAGGATCAAAAAAGAAATTCAGTATTTAAGTTCCCTCTTTTAACTATGCAAAGTCAAAACAAACCCTGTACTGTATATGGTTTCAAAAGGAAATTCTCAAATATCTGAGCTTTTTGAAAAAAAAATGGTATACCAGAGATGAAAAAGTGAGAAGGTGAGAGGAAAAGAGCAGAGAATATAATTTAGAGTTCTGAAAAGACATGACAGCACTGAATGGCAAGATAAAGTAAAACTGTTAGTCATCATAGCTTAACACAGCAGGAAGAGCTTAATTTAATTGAACTATTCTTGAAACTGCAAGATGATTAACAGATTGAAAAATAACGTCATTCATCTTTAAGGGCCTTAACTTGATAGTACTTATGTTAAAAGTACATTTTAAAGTGAGAAAAGGAAACTAGCAATAAAATTACAAATGGCAACCAAATATAAACAACATCAACAGAGTAATGATTATTGTAAAATAAAAAGCAGTATGACTGTTAAAGTGTTGCAGAAGTTTGACTTGCTGCTTTTTTAATGAGTGTTAAAGAATTGGATACCATGCAGAAAAAAAAAGGAAACCTAACGTGGTACTGTCATCCAGAAAGGACATAAAAGCAATAGTTCTTATCTACAGGATAAATATTTAGCCTTTGTAACTAAACCAAAACATTTTCGAAGGATTGGAACACTACTGAAACCATGAATCACAGTAAGTTCTAGGTTTATAAGCAGTCAATATACCAGACAACTTAGAATCCAAATTTTATAGATCCCATTGTGCTATATATCATATCCACTAAAAGGTATCTGACCATCACATTTTACATTTGCAGATCCTGTACTGTATTAGAGTATGCAGAAGTTGGATCATAGTAAATAACACAAGTGGACTACAGAAAAGTAGAGATCTAGGGAAGATAAAATGAAATTTGGTACTTTCAGCAAAAACGGCATGGGATGAATTATTGAAATTTAGGTACCTGTTGGAAGGAATAAGCCTGTGAAGCAGACATGGCTGAAGGACAAAAACCTTGCAGGATGTGAATAGTTGGCAAATGTGTCTTGAATTTGCAATGTAAATGACCAGCATGCAGAGTTGGTAATGTACTGGGCTATGTACACAAAATTTGGTCTTGTATAATTGCCACGAAAACCTTCTAGCAGAATCCCTTTGGAAATTCTCAGATAATCTTAATTAATAGGATTCAAAAAACCAGGTATTTTAATTTTTTTACAGGAGATTGACATGTAAAGCAGAAAAAGATTTATATTTGTACAGGTTGTGCAAGAAAAGTGAGATACTGTTTTTATTTACCTGTGAAAGAGAAGTCAAACATCAGAAAAGGCAAATAATTGTCTTTGATGATAAAAGTATTAGCTATTTCTAGCTATTTTCTTATAATCACATTCCAGGGTCCAGTATCAGGGTTGGCACACTGTTAGTCCAAATAACAACGTGGCATTACTGTCACCTAGCTTCTCTTCTGTTCTGTGTATCACTCTTGTGGAGCACATTGAAATATAGGAAAGTGAAGCTGGAAGGGATAATGAGGATTGTGGATTCACTTTGCACTTCCAGTTCTAACAAAGATATTTTGACCACTATATTCTATTTTTTGGTTAAATACAGCCGGTGAAAATAGTTATAAACTTGAACACTGGAATGCAGAGACTCTGGGCTTTTGTATACCTCCTCAGTGCCTGGCTCAGTGTGACTTCATCACTCCTCAGTCTTGAATGCTCTCATAACAATGATGAGTAGAAGACAGAGCAGGAAGTTCTGAGTGAAATGAAGTATGGGAAGCTTAGAACCTTTTACCTTAGTTGTAGGTAAAACAGGAGTCATGACTCTAAGCAGTGATCCTGGTCTGACTCTGTTAATAACCTGCATTTTGGCTTTTGTATTTAATGCTGTTTTAATGTAGTGTCATTTAATGCTGATGTGTTTTAAATAGAGCTATTGCAATCAGATTTTCTGTTCTTGGAAGTCTGTGTTGGCTGAAATGTGCCTTTCTATGTCAGTATTACTACTGCAGACTTCTCCTGTCCAAGACCATAGACATTGTCTCCAGAAAGGTGGAGACGGTCTGAGTGTCTGTTTCTCTTTCCATTTACCCAGACACAAAAAATAGCAATGTTTTCACTTAATTTGTAGAGGTGTGGCAGCTCTGTTTAGATGGAAAAGTTAGTATTTCTGCTTAGTGCAATATAGTCTTCTGATTCTCTTGCTTCTCATTGTATGCTGCTTTCCCCTAGTTTTGACTGCAGGACACATACAGGAATTTGCATGCTTCACTGACTATGACAAAGAGCTGGTTTGTCACTGGAAGGTGCCTGCACAAACCAATTGCTCCAAAGAATTCGTGCTCTACTACAGCAACGAAACTTCTTCTGTGTCGTAAGTGTTTAAGATGTTACACTGCCATTGTTAAGTTTTGTATATCCTATAGCCACTACTGGCTTTAATTTCCTCCCTCTACTGTGGGTGTGTGGGACAAAATGTACTTCAGATTATTGCTCTTAAAGGAAAATGGATTCTTTCCTTTTAAGTAAAATGGGTTTCTGCAATTAACAGCACCCTCAGTTCAGCGGTCTACTCTTCTGTAGAACTTTCTGCTTTCTTAGGACAGAGCATGGATCAAGTCCTACTGGTGGGAGTGGTAGGGCTCTTAGAAGTTTACAGAACTTTAACTTCATGTAAAATTTTACCTTCTTCATGAGAAGTCTTTCTTGATTCACTGGTCTGTGAAGGTCAGGTGATTGTCTCTGCATACAGTGTAGCTCCTTGTTCAGGCACAGACTGTTGTCCCGTTCTGAGCAGGGCCAGTCATCATCTCTTACACAAGAAGATGCATCTGGGTTCTCCTTTCCCTTGCTGCATGATTTCACCACACCAACATTCAAATAACATTGCTGATACTCTGCAATAAACCTGTTCCTATACTAACAAGCCGTTAGTATCTTCCTTTAGAAACTGAAGTGTGACAAAGGGTTGTATATGGGATCAATACTTGGCCTTTCTGTCAAGTTTTTAATTTGTGTGATACAGATATCCAGTAGGTGGCTAGGGAGGGTGGGTTGTTTGAGGATCTCAGTTTTGTTTTGGAAACATTTCTGAGAACTGACTTGTCTCAGTTCTGATTGGTTATACATGTTGGGAGACTTGATTTCACCTTTTCAAGGAATAGTGTGTAACATTCTCTTAAACATCACATAATTTTGTGCCTGTTTTTCAGAAATAAATGTGTTCCTGAGAATGAAAAAGACCGTTTAAGGTGCACTTGTACAATATATCCGGAATATTTTGTATTTAGCCTCACATATATTCTAGCCCTACAATTCAATGGCACTGATTCGTGCAATTACAGTGTTACACCAGCCTTTGTTGGTAAGATCTTGTTTACTTTGTCACTGGTGCATCTGGTTCAAGGCTTTGCAATCCTAGCTAATTTCTCATTCATGTCCCCAGAACAGTTTTTGCTTGTCAGAGGTGCAAAATGCTATGCTAGCTTAAATGCGAAATCCATTTGTTTTAGAAACCTGATTCTGGATTAGATTCTTCAGGAATTAATGTAAGTAATGGGGAAGGCAGAGAGTGATTGTTCCTCTAGCTGCACCCTCTCAGCTGCGAGCCAAAAGGAGTTTGGGGACTAAGATTATCTTTAGTGCCTTTTACTTGTGGCTTACAAGAGGAAGAGGAATCATGCTACTTTCAGTTTCTGGAAATAAGCTAGGTTATCCCTGCTGAAATTCTTCCTATTCCTATCTCTGTCATACTCTGATTTTTCATGCTAGTTGAATCATGCCAAATGAGCAGGAGATTTTTTACAGCAATTCCTGTTGGATTTTAACAGTCAGTGATAAAAAAGTTAAAGAGACTGCTCCTAAGCAGGACAGAGTTCATGTCTCCGCCTGGACCCCCCAGTTTGGTCAGAACAGTGTGCTTGTTGGTAACGCCTGTCACCTTACACTCAGAGAAACCATTTTCATACTTTAGGCAGGCCAAGGAGCTGGTTCTCTTCAGAATACTTGATTGATGCTGCTGCTTATCTGCCAAATAAGCAGAACTCCACATTGATTTTCAAGAGACAGGGAGCCAGGACAGCTTGGCTGTGATGTTGGAGCTCTGTGCCCACCCGGCCTCATAGCTGCTCCTGTCAGGGCACAGGCTGTTCCTGTTTCTCCAGGCTGAAAGCTGCATCCAGTGCACCAAAAGGCCGTGCTTGCAATTGGTTCGGCCAGCTTGAGTAATCAGTGCTTAATGAATACCATCAAGTTGCTCAGGTTCAGCCTCTCTATTCTTGTGGTACGCCATAGTGAAAAGGGCTAAATGCATTGCCTGCAATGATATTCTGGTCTCTGGTGAATGCTTCTCTCTCTGCTTCTCTCTATCAGTGCTCTCCCATTACCCTGTTCTGTATTTTTTACCATACAGTTAAGCCGAGAGCCCCCAAAAATCTTACCATTGAGAAAGCTGAAAATGGTAATTTCAATCTGAGTTGGGAGGAGAGCTACTCTCATCCATCCTTTCTCTCTGGACAGCCAGTCATCTATGAAGTGAAATACTGGAGGAAGCAGCACCCGACAGAGGTAAGAGACACTCAGTCTCTTCATTTTCTATCTCCAGGGCTTAAAGGTTTAAAAAGTCCTCTAGAAAGTCACTTCATTAATAATAATGTAAGGGCCAGCCAGAGCACAGTGATTCTGATTACACACTTGCCACAGTTCACTTTGCCCCCAAGATGGTTCAGCTGGGTGTCAGAGAACTGAAACTCTTGTGACTGCCACCCCAAAATGGTCTGCTGCTTGCAGTAGACAGGGCAGAGATTGAAAATACAATGCTTCTATTCCCTGAACTTCATTTGCTCCTTAGACATCAGGAAGCTGGAGGTTAATGGCTCTGTGGGGCAGGTAAGTTCTGAATAATTCAGCATTTCTGGGCTGGGCTGCTTCTGGTCACAGAAGAACATGCATGGTGGCAGGTAATAAATTCCACCTGCCAATGACATGAACTGCCAATGGCAGTATCATACACAAGTCATTCATTTGTTCATTTGTGAATGGTCACTGAAACACATAACACTATTGATATGTAGTTGCAGTCACTGACCCTTCACCCTATAAAGAAATCCAAGTCAACTTTCTCACTTTCTTTTCAGGTTTCTGTAAAAGCAATTAACTACCAGGCAAAAAGTTTTGAGATTACTGCAAGCTCCTTGAAGAGAGGCTATGATTATGTTGCAAGTCTCAGGTGTAACTATGTGGACTACCCAGCCTACTGGAGTGAATGGAGTGAAGAAGTTGAATTTCGCAATGGTAATAGTGTCAGAAATAACAGCTTGGTAAAAGGATGGTATACAGTCTTACATACTCTGCTGCTCTCTTGGAGGAGAGTTATGGACTCACCATCTTCATAATTTTGAATGTAATGTGAATACATCTGTAAAGGCTTCCAAAGACACTAAACATAGATAGGCAACTCCTTGGGAAACTAAGGAAGAGAAGACCAGGGGAGGTTGGATTGCTTAGCCTTGTGAAAAACAGGCTGAAAGGAATCTATTTATTCTCTATAAATATTTCATGAAGTAGACAACAGGGAAGTAGAAGAGGTATTTGAACTAAACAGCAACATTGATGTGAGAGCAAGTGAGTATAAATTATATGTGTGTGTGTATATATATATATATATATATGCTGCAAATACAGCAGTATTTTAATAGAGGTAGGAGGGTTTATAAAAGCCCCTGAAGAGCAACAGAGAGAACAAGAAACATAGCGGCACTACAGTGACAATGGTAATGCATGGTAAAGCCCTTTTAGGTGCTGTGTGATAGCGCCTTGTACCTGAGGGCTGACAGTGGCCTCGCAGTGCACACTGGCTCTCCCAGCTCCTGCCACACCCCGTAGCTGAGCACAGCACCTGAGCCAGGTCTCTGATGCACCACACACCATGGCTGCTGGCAGCTGTGGGGGTCTGGTTTTAACGTGGTGGAAGCTTAATTTTACATCCTCTAAAAGAGCATTTTTTTGAGTTGCAGAAGAGCAGCAAATAATTTGGTATTGTCAGTGCTTGCATTTAGATGCACATTCACATGTGGACATTTGCTTGTTTAACAGATTACCAGGTGGAGGCTGAAGACATTCTGCAGATGGCTGTGCCCACATCCTGCATACTGATCATGGCAGGATCCATAATTTGTTACTTCTGTTTCACCAAGTAAGTATCCTGCTTTTCACAGAGTTTATAGAGTTTATACAGATATCAGTATTGCTATTGGTTAGACAAATGTCTGGTAGCACAGAAATCTAATGTTTTGGGTTTTCTCGGCACCTTTATCTAGCTGTCTGTGAGCAGAGGTTTTATAAACACAAGTCAGTTTTATAAACTCTGTCATTTTCTGAATAGTCTTATTAACTTACTACAATAGGTTTATTATAGTAGGGGTTGTCAGTTCTGATCCTTGGTCTTTGCTGGAGTTCAAGTAAGGATGGCTAAATACATTTATTTCTTTCAAAAACTTTTAAATGGTAATATGAAATTTTTAAATGGTAATGAGATCTTGTCTATTTCACACATCCTTTTAAACATGATTAGAAGAACAGGTGACTGTTGCTGTGCAGAGCAGTCACATACCAAACATACAAACATCTTTGTACTGGTTTAATGAAAATCAGGAGATGCTCAAAACAAATACTTTCTGTTGCTGCAGTGCAGATGCCTAAGAGGGAAAGGAGAGCAGAAGAGAGAAATGTACACTGGTTAAGCCCAAGTACAGTCAAAACAAGTTATTTTCATTCTTTCCTTGCAGAGTGAAGAAAGAATGGTGGGATCAAATCCCAAATCCAGCAAAGAGCCAATCGGTTGTAAAAAATGTCAAGGTAATTTAAAAGCTTTGCAAAAAATACCTTTTCCTGATCATCAGAAGTAGAATACGTAGTAAATTCTATTGTCTGTCTAGTGTAAGGGATACTAAATACAGTTCATATGTGTCCTAAATCCCATTTGTATCTTTATTAGTTTTCAGTTTTGTGCTACTTTGATGAAATTAAGTTCCCGTTCCAGGACTTAAAGCAGAGTCACATGGAACAACAAATGTAAGTAAGATTAAAAAAAATCCTCTGCTTTACAGCATAAAATTGTTTCCTGTACTATAAACATTAACCGTCCTTTCCTTTTGACTTCCAAAAGCAGAAGTTGCAAGAGCTGTCTGGCTCAAAGTTTGTCAAGCCAAAACTTCAAGGGAAAAGATAACATCAGAAATGTTGAGAAATCTTGCAGTTGCCACAGCAAGTCTGAAGAGTGGTTGCCAAAAGGCAGCAGTGCAGTTTTAACCCCTGATACAATACCAGTTGAAGAGTGTATAGAAATCTGTGTATGTTTAACAGACAGTGAAACTGAGAGCCAAGAAGAAACTGGCAACCAGTTCACCATGTTTGAGCCTTGTGAGAGCAGCATTGGTGCTTTCAGAGAGCACCCTGAACACAATGAGTTACTAGCTAACATGTTTGATGCACTCCTGGCAGATGAAAATAACATGGAAGACAATAAAGGCCCAGACATCCCCACAGCTGAGAGGAAAACCTTAGAGAACATTGGGTCTGAAAATCCATCACAGCAAAATCCAAAAGAAAGTGTAGCCCAGAGTCCGCAACCGTGTGACATTTCTCATACAGCTCCTCTTTTCACCAAAGCCTCTCAAGATGACTACAATTGTAGTACAGCCAGCAAAGAGTCAGAACTATCAGAAGAATCCTTTGAATCTGGATATCGGAGCTCCAGCATAAATTCTGCTTCTCTGGATGCAAGAGATCTTCAACAAATGGTTCATCAAAGCTGTTTTCTATGTCATTCTGAAAGTGAGCTTGGCTCTTGTGTCCTGACCCAGGAGTCTACAAATAAATCATTGTTTGGAACTGAAACAGACAGAAAAAACAGCCCTGCAGACAAGAGTTTTGATACCCTTGTGTCTGCATCCATGGGGTTGTGTGGTTCTGCCTACAAGAGCTGTGACACCCTTTTGTCTCCATCCCTGGAACCCTGTGGCTCTGCCTACAGGAGCTTTAATATGCTTGTGTCTGCATGCAAGGAACCAAGCAGCTCTGCATACAAGAGCTTCAGTGCCCTCATGTCTCAGTCAATGGCTAACAGTAGCCTGACTCTGGGCTTTGAAAGTGTGCCTTCCTTACCACCTTTGAGACAGTTGTCAGAGATGGCCAAATGCAGCTGCAGAGACCAAAGGGCTCAGCCTGCTAGCAATCAGATGTGTTACAACAACTACAGATCTCCCAGCACTGAGCTTGATTTTCCAAACACCTGTTCAGAACATACTGATTTTCCATCTTTCTCCACACATGTAAAGGAAGGTGCTTCAGCTTTTCTTTCAGAGGAAGAAATGCATAAGCAAGTAATATATCAAAATGTTCGAAGGAAAGCTGATATAATTTCTTGCCCCATTGCACCTCAGCCATCTGGCTATCAGCCTTTTGGTAGCGTAGGTAAATGTAATGGTCTATACTGGGACAGTGACAATGAGGTTATGTCTACATCACTGTATGAATCCTTCATTAATCGGTGCAACAACCTGAATGAAGCACCACCAGATACTGCAGTCTATGAATCTGACCCAAGGATAAAGGATGGTGTGTGTTTGACTGTTCAGGGTTCTGACTGCACCACTGCCCCGGGTTTAGCATCTAGTGAGAATGACACGCAGATTAGTGATGGCAGCCCTTGGATCAACAGCACTAATGAGCTGTATGGTGATAGCAATGATGAAAATACCAGCAGAGATGAACAGCTGTTGCATTTGTTAGAGATGAAGTGTCAAGATTTAAACAGCAGAGAAAGAGCTACAAAGGCAACAAAATGGAGAAGCTTTAACCCTACTGGGAAAGTAATGCAAGAGAGTGGTGATAACAGACTAAATGACTAACTTCCACTGCCACTCACACAACCACTTGAGGGAACTTGGAGATGCAGGGGGAAGTGAAGAGGTGCTGAAGCATGCAGACAGGGGGCGGGGGGTGTGGCTCAGGAGTCAGCTTACCAGCATCACTGGACAGTATTGGGCTAAGCTTAGAAAGAAAAACTGTAGAGACCCTGGAGCTCCATGGCTCAGACAAGGTGCTACCTAATCATTTTGTGAGTAACTCCTATCCTTCTGTCTCTCACACCATTCACAGTGAGGACTCCAGACTGGCACTTGCAGTTAAAAAAAAGACCAATAGAACTACTAGTGGAAAACAGCAGGAAAAATGAGAAAAAAATGAAACTTTTGCGCGAACCCTTGCCCAAGAGAACAACTGCTATATGGAGGTAGCCTAGCCACATTTGCCAAGACTGAACTAGTCTTTGGAAATAAACTGTATGGCAAGTTGAATTGTTGCTTGTTATTTCAATTGAAATGTATACATTTATTCTCATTTAGAAACTCTGCTTGTATTGCTATTCATAAGGAAGGAAACCGTAATGCTAAGCACAGCAACTGGTACTGCAAATCTCTCTTCCAAGATGGTAAAGAAGTAGAGGTGTCTATGCAGGGACACCAGTGGTGCTTTCTTTCCCTTCTACACCTGTGCTCGCTCTTGCGTTCTTTGTGAGAAGAAAGATTTTGCATCGTTGAAGGCTTGTGCCTGGCTGGAGAGGTCTGCTCAGGCCAACTTTGCTGCAGCACTTACTTCTCTGCTGAGCCCCAGCTCCATTTTGCCTTTCCCTGGCTTTTTTGTTCAACATAGCTATGCCTTCCAGTCTGCACATTTCCATATGATGGTTTTCTGTGTGGGGTTATTCTTCCTTTCTCTCCCTTCAGTCCTTCTTTGGTGAAACGGAACCTAACTCTCAGAGAAGGGGGATCCTGTTCCTATGTCTTTGTATAACCCAGAACTGGAGACAGACAGTGGGGTTGAGGGGGCAGCTGTCTGGCTCACCCTCTCTCTGCAACAGACACTCTTGTTCAGAAGTATTAGAAATTCTTCCCGCTTCTGGTCAAGCTGCCTTTGCTGTTCTTGCAACTTAAAAACTTAAACAACTTGTAAGAACTGCTGTTCATACAACTCTGGCTCTTCTCCTATATTGGGTTTGTGTAGCAAGATTTTATAGTGGAGGGGGGCTACAAGGGTGGCTTTTCTGAGAAGCCACTCCCTTCCTGCCTTTTCTCCTAAAGGCACGTCACATTGCTGCCTATTTTTTACAAAAAATAGGTAATAGGTAATTTTTATTAATTGTTGCCCATGGATGCACACAAGATCATTTCTCACCTCTGCAGATTGCTGAATTCAAGGTCTGCCCCAGGCTCCCACACGATGATGTATCTTGATCTCACATTACCCGGAATTTTCATTTCTTTCAGCATGCTTCTGTGACTGAGACCTTGCAGTCACGGCAACAGCCCTCAAGGCCTCTCCTACTGCACCAAAGTCACAAGGTCAGAAGGAACTTTCTGGTAAAAAAAGCAAGGAGACCAGTGAACTGGTTAGTTTTCAACTGCAGGACTGTTGTCTTTCTAAGCAGATTGCTCTAAAGCAAAGGAAAAACACAGCCAAGTGAGGAAGAGAGCATTTTCCAGTTACTTCACTGACACAACCAAAGCCTAATGAATTGCCATACATTGGCCTGTTTTCCCAGAGTGCCTAACAGCTATCAGCAGCACAGCTGGATTGCTAAATCCTGAGTGTTTTCATTCCTT
The DNA here is from genome assembly GCF_012460135.2 of Molothrus ater. Lineage (NCBI taxonomy): Eukaryota > Metazoa > Chordata > Aves > Passeriformes > Icteridae > Molothrus > Molothrus ater. Next base: position 172,630 of record NC_050493.2, on the reverse strand, counting down.
GTGACAAGCTTGTTGAGAGGAACTTTACATCTCTGCAGAACTCTGGCCAAAGGTGCTTTGCTCTATTCGTTCTTTTTTTGCTGTCCTGCTTCCAATCTGCCCATCCTGTAGTTTTCTATAATATTGAAATGCCCATACTGTCCCTTCAGTAGGACTGCAAGATGAAAGAGAAGAAAAACTGGCAACAGCCCTAGTTGAACAGAATGGGGAACTGGCTGCTGTGGCATGTTTAGCTGCTCTGGCATGTTTAGCTGCATGAGGGGAGGAACAGCTGTTTAGGTCTTTTTTGCTCTTAGTCAGAATGCTGTCTATAAAACTGATCATCTTTGCATGAGGCCTAAGATTCTGTATTCTGAATGCAGAGAGGCAATTGTCGTGGCAAGAGCTGTTACAGTACAGCCTGTGAGCCACAGTCTGTCTTTGGTAGAGGGATTTCTGTGCTAGACCTGCCCCAGTCCAAGGAGCATGGCAGGCATCCTAAGGAGCTCCTGTCCAGTTTAGTGATGGATCAGCCACTTCCTTCATCCTGTCTCTACCCAATCATAAAGAGCAGGGCATTCATAACAGTGTGGTATTTGTCCTCTGATTGAAGGCTACCAAGTTGTTGACTAATACGTAGCACTGGGATTTTCCTACTTGGTGCTGTTTCCCCAGCTCTTAGAAATGGGGAAATTCACTATAAACTGAAGGGTTTGAGGTTGACTGCTTCTCCCCAGCTCAGCTTCTGCTGGTTTCACTTGCAATGAGCCACCCACACACGCAGCAAGAATTATAATGAGGTGAGAAAGCACTGGACGGCATTCTGGGGGTAGAATTTCCATGCCTGGGTCAGCCTTATAACCAGTCCCCAGTTCTTGTTTTGACACCCTAGGGAGTTTCTGTGAGAACCAGATGTGCGTTGGCCGTGGCTGCCGTCGAGCCAGTGCCTGTGGTAAACAGCCAGCTGAGGTCTGGAGGAGGTGGCTTGTACTATGCTGCAAGTGCTGACCAGTGCACGTGTCTGGCAGGCCCTGGGCTTGAAGGTTGTGCAGGGCAGTTCACTGCTGCCTGGTCTTCCCCCTCCGCTGCCTGGCTGAGGTGCTTCAGAAACACATAGCGTGCTCCTCCACAACATGACCGAGGGCAATGAAGCCATGAAATGCCTTGTTTCCTCTACTATAGCAAGAATTAGGATACACAATTTGGCCTGTGCTGACTATTTCATGGCCTCATTCTGAGCTAGGCCGGGCCCCTGCAACAGACGCTTGTTCAGAAGTATCAGGAATTCTTCCCACTTCTGGTCAAGCTGCCTTTGCTGTTCTTACAACTTAAAAACCTCTGGCTCTGCTCCTGAATTAGGTTTGTGTAGCAAGATTTTATAGTGGAAGGGGGGCTACAAGGGTGGCTTTTCTGAGAAGCCACTCCCTTCCTGCCTTTTCTCCTAAAGGCACGTCACTTGCTGCCAGTGACATGAGAAGTCACCAAGTGTGTTAGGACTGCATGTTCTGTGGTTTACAGGTGCAGCTGGCCACCCCCCTGCAGCTTGCTGTGTCAGGCCTTTGCTTTGCACATGCTGCCACAGCCGAGGTTGAAGACAGCTGGTGTGTTTTTCACCCTGTGACAGATGCCGGAAGCTGCCTAAGGCACACTCCATTGCTGCACCAGCCCCAAGTGTGGAAGAGCTGCAGCCAGGCAGGATAGGTGGGACATGCTGATTTTTGACAACTGTGGTAAAACAGAGCTCCATGTGATGCAGATGAGGCTCTTGCCATAAACAGCTGTGTGCCCGGAGCAGAGTTCTGGTCTTGGTGCATCCCCAATTGCAGAGATCTGGGGACAAGCTGATCAATGTTGCCTTAAGAGGGTCAGTTTCTGCCAACCTGCATGGAAGGAGCAGGGAGTTCTGCCTGCACTGCCAGCTCAGGTGAGCACTGTGGGAATGTGTGAGTCTTGCTGACCTTGTGCAGAGATGCTCTGGGCATGCTTTGCATGGTGCAGCTGCGGATGTTGGGTTCGAGCCTGAGCAGAGCTGTAGGTTTCTGTTCCAGATGGTCAGGGTGAGTTCACAAGCACAGTCATTCCTGTTTCTCTTTACCAGCATGTGTTGGGTGATTTCCTAAGAGAAGATACAAGCCTCTGTACAATCTCCTCCATGTGAGCAAGACGTACATGGCCACAGCTCTGTGAAGGTAAGCTCTTTTCCTCTGGCTAGAGCCAAAGTGATGTCCTTTTACAACAGCATTCATGGAGTATGGGTTCAGACTTAATGGATATTGGGGAAAACAAGAGGCTGACCCCAGTGTTGATGGCTACAGATAACCAGCAAAGGCAGAAGGGAGGAAGGAGGGCAGGATGCTGGGGTCTCTGCAGGTGACATTCAGTATTCCCCAGACTGAAAGCAATGCACTCCTCCCTCCCCTGCAGCATCCTGTGTCAGCTCACAGCCACCACCTGTAGAGCTTCGGTGTTTTTCAACCTGCTCCTTTGCTGACTAACACCTCCGCTTTTCTGCCTGGCTCATTCATATTTTAGCTTGTTTCCTGAGCTTTGAGGTGGTTTCTTCTATTGCTTTCCCTTCCAGTAGAACACTGTTACTCATGTCTCAGCTGTTCTTCTGCCATTTTTCACTTATTGCAATGTATGATTATCTTCCTCCTAAATGTCACCAGCCAGTAATGGTGCCTTTGACTCTAAAGTTATGCCAGGTCTGTATCTTTGATGCTGCTGGGGATATTGGTTTAATTCTGTTATTACAGGAAGAAAGTACAGAGGTAGTACTGTTTCTGTGGAGTTTTTTCTCTTTTTCGTCAAATCATGAACTTGATAACTCCAAGCATGACTGGTTTTATATCCTAGAGAAAAAATTGTCAGCTCTGAATGTTGTTTTTTCAATTATTTATCTTGCTGATAAATACATAATGATGTTGCCCTTCTTCCAGTGATGGCAAAATGGTTTTGGGTCATGAATAACAGAATCTACCAAGCTTTCCCTTGTGTGCACTTCACGCTTGCTTCTTGGTGAATATTACTGCTGCAGGCTAGGCTGAAATTATACTTTTTATGAGTTAAATTTGAGAAAAACAGGCCTTTTGATGCAGTGTGTTTAAATTTATAAAGCCATTAGAGTGCTACTAGTGTTCCTGTTTTTAAAGTTAGCTCTGTAATATCAAATACATATTATTGCATGGTTTAAAAGTAGTATGGCTTGGGTCTGCCAGACTATCACTCTTTGGATTGATCAGACATGCTGCTCTTTCCCTCCCTCCTCTGCACAAATAACAATATTGGCACACCTTGGAGAGTCCTGTGTAATCAGGGGGCAAAAGCTACACCACTGTCCTGGTATGCTATCCTCACAACAGAAAGATATTACTTCTGGGAAATTTCTGACTTAGCCACTCAGCCTCATTAACTCTGTACTGTCCCACACTGCACCCAAGAGAGGTGGCAATCTCCACAGCCCACAGGCACCATCAGCTGAGACAAGTCTTTTCTAGAAGCTTGGGCCTGACATTGTGCCTGTAAGTGATCCACAAAGCATGCAGAAGGGAGAGCTGGTCTTTCACAGAGGCTGCTCCAAACACAATGAGGAATAGCTTCTGGATTAAGTCATGTGACCTTCTCCATGCATGCCCTAACAGTGTACAACCAGCTCAGTTACCAGCAACTCCCTGGCAGGCATGGTCAAGAGCTGCCTGCCCTGGCCTGAACATTCCAAAACATCCGTTTTTCAAAGGGTGAGTCAGAGGTATGGAGGGCTTAACATGGAGCTCCCTCACCCTGCACCCTGCTGCTTTGTGCCAACTTCACTGCTGCAGTCTTCTTGGGTTCTTGCTCCTAGCTCCCCCTACCTCCACACTGTGTTGTGTGTGCCAAATCCCTCCATAGTGCTGCTCATTTCCCTCTTGTCCAAGGATACAGTGAGTGTGCATGTGTTCCTTGAAGCCCCTCTAAAGGTATGATGAGGTGAGTTGATGGATCCTAAAGAGATCTAAAGAGACCTGGCCCAGACACAAGTCATAGGCATGAGATACAACAGGGGTGAGCCCCTCACCTGTGTAGGAGCCAGATGACCTCCCTGCCTGTGGTCTAAGGACTGGTGCTGTTGCCCTGATCCTGGGCCATTTTGGGAAAGGATGGAAGCTGAATGCAGTGGTGTTTGACTGTCTCCAATGTGGCACATGCTGTACTATGCAGTTTGGCTTGGCCCTTTAATACCTTGACACTGATGCCTCCTCACTGCACAAATCTAAGCCCCACTATGACCTTTTAGATATGAGGCTTGTGAGTTTTTATCAGTTCTCCCACCCTTTTCTCATGTAAGAAAGCAGAACAGTACAGTAATAAATGTTGTGTGGGTGTTTGGACCTGAATTCATCACCTCCTCTCACCACATCCTTCTGTTGGCACAGTAATACTGATACAGTGGTGACGTCAATCTCCACTTATCACTGTGCATTCCAATACACCACGGCCCTTGGTTGTGCACAAGTCGGCTTTGCTCTTACTCAGTGCTAAGGAGCCCCACCTGCTCCTCAGCTCCCCAGGTGGGGTCTGCAATTGCAGTGATGATTTAACCAGGCTGGTCATGGAAGTGTTGGAGGGCTGAAATGCACAGAACAGGGCAGGTAATATCCATGTTTCCACCAACTCTCCCTGCTGCTAGTTTGTTCCTGCTTGATGTTCAACTTCACATGTGCAACTTCACTGTAAATCTTTCTTATAGCTGATGTGGCCCTTGTGGCCCAGCGTCATTGCTCTTAGCCTCTGGACGGTCAGAGCACCTCTTTGTCTCCCTGTTGCTTCAGCTTTCTGATTAGATGGCAGTGTGCATTGATAATGATTTTTTTTTTCAAGAAGAAAGCTTATTTGGGTATATAACTGGTGGACTGTGTCTTCCACTCTTTTTTTGCTTGGGTGCAAAAAATTAATTTTCTCATGTTTGGAAATATTTTTTTCCTTTCTTTTTTTTTACTTAAACTGAGTTCTTAATTAGTTTTGATTTGGGGTTTGGTGGTTTGGGGTTTTTTTGTTTGTTTTTTGGGGATTTTTTTTCTGGTGTGTCTTTTTTTTTTGTTTGCTTGGGGTTTTTTCCCTTTTTTTTTTTATGTGCGTTTTGTTGTTGTTTTGGGGTTTTTTTTTGTTTTGTTTTTTAAGTACATACATTTCCTGGAAACAGTTCAAACTGTCAGCTTAGACTGCATCAATGTTTGGCAGCTTATAGCATCATATTTCCAGATTCTTAACAAAAATAATCTTCATAAATGTCTGTCTGTATTGGTCCTATTTCCTGTTCTCTGGTATATTATAAACTTGTAGCGTCATTTACATGTGTATATTATGAATGGCTACTCAGCTTTATTGCTGTGATCTCATAAGGATATTACAGAGTTTGCAGATGTGGTACTTGGCAGCTGTAAAATGTTCGACATTTTATAACAAGTGTCTGTGTTGCAAGGATGCATGAAGCTGATTCTGAGTCCCCATTTCACAGACTGAGAAAATGAAACGAGGCGGTAGAAAGGACTTTTCTAATGCCAGACTGGGAATAAGTTCCTGCCTTTGCTCATTGCCCACTGCCCTTCTTTCCTCCAGGTTTACAATCACATGCTGACAGATAAAAGCAAATGGGAAGGGTATAACAAATGGAGAGATGTAGGAAAGGTGGGGGTCCCAATAATAGACTGGGATTGAAGCTTGCAGGGGGCCTGACACTGGAGCATGCTTTAGAATTAGGGCTGCTATATATCTCCATTCAAGTCATGAGGTCTTTGTCATCAAACACCACAAAGATGCTGCTGCAGAGCTGCAGCTTTCCCAGCTCTTCTGCACATGTCTTGTCTGTCCATGTCATGTCATAACAATCTGGAGCACAGCGAGGAGGTCAGACAGTTTTAGCAGTACTGAAACTGTCTGTGGTGCTCTTAGAGGTCAGAGTCCTTTCCTACCACACTGAGGTAGCGAAATAGAAGATAAATGTTGGACTAATCTGTGGGCATTGGCAAGGGTAAGAGATGGGACATTGGCATCCCAACTGAGGAAGTATTGTCTCTTTGTTTCAGCTATTTTAGCAGATCCTACTGGTTTTCTTATTTTTGCCAGTGTGCTCATCTTCATGAATCTTCCTTCTAGAATACAAGGCTGTATGCTAACCTCTCCCCATTGTGTAATGGCAGTCTCTGGTAACTCTGTTAGACATCTACCCAATGAGCTACTTGGGCTCCTTGCTTTGACTTTTTCCAGTTGAGTCCTGCCTGTCCCTTCAGATCAATGGTACCATTCTCTGAGCGGAGAAAGAAAAGTAGGGGAGGTCCTTGAAAGAAACCACAGTCCAATACGTAAAAGCAGCAAAGACTTTCCTTGCATTGATCTGTTCATTTAGGCAGGAATAAGCATAAAAACAGGGAGCTACTGCAATATCGTGAATACCAAGCATGAGAGGCCCTGCCAGTTGGATTCTGAAATAAGTGGTGGGTCTGCAGACCTCTCTGAGGGCCCAGCCTTTCCCTTTCCTTTTCCTTTCTCTTTTCTTTTTCTTTCACAAGTTGCCTTTCTTTGTTTTCTATGATGGCCAAGAGTGTGGAGCATGACAGTCACAATACTGTGATACTCAGTATCGCAATAAGTGATACTGAGATGGGCTCGTGGTGCAGCCAGTCTCAGCATGAAGTCAAATGAGCAGGTTTCAGATAGCAGGATAACAGCAAGCCTTCCTCAAAGGAATGAGGATTTGGAGAAGAGCTATGGAAGATGGGTGAGATCACAAGATGGAGTTAGACAGTGGACTGTATCTCAGTGCCTAGGGACTGCACTACCAAAAGTAGTGGTAATGATGAGAGTTATTATACAGAGAAAACTTGGAGAGCTTGGACCAGAGGGCTCAAGAAAAGGTGTTTACTCAAGGCAACGTGTGATGCAGAGAGAAGGGCTGGAGTACAAAGGTGGAGAGTCTGCCCTGCCACTGGCAGCAGGTGAGGGAGGATGGCAGGGTGCCTGGGGCTCCTTGCCGAGCTGGAACAGTGCTTCATGGGCAGGGTTTGTTTGGCAGGAAAGAAGGGGCAGCAGCTGCATCATTGCTCCCACAGCAGGGTGTGACACCTGTGTCTGAGGCACCTCCAGAATGAGTCTTGCTAGTCTCACCTGGGCACTGACACCCTGAGAGCACATCTGTGAGCTCACATGAGGCTGCAGGGGCTTTCTGGTGGCTGCTAAATTTGTTTTGCTTTCATTATTTGAGTAAACCTGGGAAATTTTTTAACTCCACAAATGTTCCCCAAGTCTTAAAGGCTTCATGGGTTTCTCTCTGCTGGGTGATTGCCTGGGTATTTGTTGCTTGTGGTGGATGCTGCATAGGCACCCCAGGACCTGAATACTTTGAACCCCCCATATGAATACAGGCTGAGGGACAAACAGATTGAGACCAGCTCTGCTGACAAGGACCTGGGGGCAGTGGTGGAATAAAAGCTGTCCATAAGCAGGCCATATGTGCTGGTAGCCCAGAAACTCCTATGTCCTGGGGTTCTTCCCCAGTAGTGTGGGCAGCTGATGGAGGGGATTCTTCCCCTCTACTCTGCTCTCTTGGGACCCTGCCTGGTGTTCTGCCTTCAGGTCTGGGCCCCCCAATGTGACAAGCATGTGGAACTGCTGTATTGAGTCCAGAAGAGGCCACAGAAATGCTGCAAGGGCTGAAGCACCTCTGCTATGTATGACAGGCTGAGAGAGTTGGGCTCGTTCAGCTTGGAGAAGAGCAGGCTTTGAGGAGACCTTACTGCAACCTTTCATTATTTAAAGGGAGCCAGTAAGAAAGATAAGGACAGACTTTTTAGCAGAGTCTGTTGCAACAGGACAAGTGCTGATGGTTTTTTAAATTAGAAGGGTAGATCAGACTATGTGGCATGGCATATGGGCCCTTCCTGTTGTCTGTGCATCCTTGCAACTTGCTTTCAATGAAATTATGTCGCCAAAATAATACACATTGCTTCTCCAAAGTCTTGCCCCATTTAAGAATAGCTTGAGAAAACAGTGCTGAAATCTGTACCAGGTATCAAAGCCAATACTCTGCAGAGAGCATATTTTAAGTCTTTCTGTGCACATCCATGTGTTTGTATAAATATTTAAATGCTGTGAAAACACAGCCTTAAATACATTATATGACTTGAGGGCTTTGTCTTGGAGCAGGGGCTGTGGGTTGAACAGTCATTTGTATGTGATGCCATTTCCTCTGTTTTAAACATCCTGCTGTCATCTTCTCTGAAGACTTTCTTGTACGTTCTCTTCACTATACCATCAGGGCAGCCTTTCCCTGCAGTCAGCACTGTACATTGTTCTCTTGTATGCTACATGGGAGGCTGTTTTTTTTTTTTCTTTTTTTTTCTCTGGTCTGTTTTTCTGGAGTCCCTTAACTAGATATTTCATGCTTATTTAACTACAGGTAGGCCAAATCAATGAGTTCTCACTAGCTTTCCTCACACAGACCCACAATGATATTCAGACTCCATTTGGCCAATTCACTGTGTAGCTATTCAATCTGCCACAATGTCACTTCTAGTGGCAAGCCATTCCTAGCTGCAAGATACTAATGAAGAAAAAATGGGTTAGCAATTAGCACAAGAGTCTTTGTTGTTGCCTGGACAGCCTGAGCTGCAGTCACTTTGCTGCTTTCTCTGTGCATGTGCTAGCAAAGAGCAAAGATTTCACAGACCTTGTTTATGGCAAGTTGGCAGGCTGTTGGTCATACCCCCCTTAGCCCATGGGAAAGATACACACAGGAGAGCTGAAGTTAATTGTCTTAATAAGGCACTCTACTTTTAGACGTTTAAATGAAAGCAAGATTAATTCCACCTCAACCTTAATCAAGTAAATGTCTGAGCCGAGTTCTAAATTGGTTGTGTGAGTATTGTTTGTGGTTGTTTTGTTTTGTTTTTTTTTTTCTTCCCCAGGACATCCAGTGAGAACCACCATGAAGAACAAACCGTGGCTCCAGAATATTTTCGTCTGCCTTTTATTCCAGTACAGTAAGTCCTCAGATATTTCTTTCAGATTGTACAACCACAGGATTTATCTTAGTGACCATATGTGCCAGCTCTGATGAGATGTGCATGGCACAAGGTTGCCATGGGACAGCAAGCAGAGGATGAGGTCCTAGGGGAGAGAGTTCCGTGCAGTAATGAGTGGAGGACAGGCACAGGAAGGTGCACAGCTGGGCAGAGTCCAGCCAGCCTGTATACGGCTCTGGGGAGCAGCACCTGTGGAGAGCCTGCAGAGGCAGTGCCTGCCTTGCACTGAAATGTCTCCTAGTGACATTAGAGTAGGATTTCCCCCACCAAAAATACCCTTTGCTGTAGAAAAGGTTCTGGTGGCCAAGACCAGGATATCCCCAGGGTTGCTGTTGTCTGGTCAGCCAGGATCAGTGTAGTGAACCTCTCCTAGTCTGAGTCCCTTTGCTTAGGACTGGACTGTGCATACAGTCATGCCCCCTGCCCCCCCCCCCCTTTTTTTTTCTGGCTCCTATCCACACTGCAAACTCCAGCTGACTCAGACCTGACTTTCTGAACAGATCAGCTGGACAGAAAAAGGCAGTGACAACCATGTCTGCAGGGAACCATGCAAGTTTAGTATTTTACCTGCTGCTTGTAGGCAAAGCATTGGACCTGCCCCAGACCTAAATAAGGAGAAAAGATGCATTCAGAATTATATCTTTCTATCATAGGGGACCACTGTGATATCTGGTCCAAGTTTTGTGTGATGCAAGCCAGGGAATTACCATGTACTAATTTCAGTTTTGATAAATCTAGATCTTACTGTTAAAAGTATTTGAGTTTTGTTTCTGAAGCTGCCAAGGAGACACACTTCTCCTAGATCTAGATCCTAGATCTAACTAATTGGTTTTAGGATACTTAATTATTCCTTTCCCAGTAAAAAGCTGTCCTCTTAATTTTGTTAACAGAGTCTTGCCCAAAGATACCCTTGCAACTTACCAGCTACCTAGGAATAGTAGTCTGTCCACCTAGGAATAGTAATCTGTTTGACTAATCAACATAATAACATAGAAGAACACTAATTACTGATGCTTAATAGCCTATTAATACTTGCTGCCCTTTCTAAAGGAATGCAAGAGTTTCCTAACCCCATTTTTTCTAGGAGAATAAAGTTAGGCTAAAAGAGAAAAGGTATGTTGCTCAGGATTCTGAACTAAACAGCGCTTGGTCCAGGACCCTCAGAAGAGTTTATTGAGGGTTCAAAATAAAATGTGAGAACTTAGTTAAAATTTAAAAAAGAATTCTGAAGTCAGTATGAAATTAAAAAGTCAAAATAAAGGTTTAAAAAAATCATATGTACATCCTTGGGACCAATCTGTTGCAAATATCCCCAAATGTCTTCTGCCACCATCCTAAACCTTTGGGTTAAGAAGGATTTTGTATGGAAATCTGAGTGCTGCCCAGAGCTTGTGTAGGGAGAATAGCATGTGCTCTGATACGTGAGGACTAGGAAGTAAATGTTGTGATGGGTGACTTCAGCAGGGAAAAGTTGGACTTTGTTTTCCTCTGGACTTACCCCACCGTAGAAGGAGGCTGCACCCTCCGCTGGACACGCCTGCTGTTCGTTGTGACTGTCAATGCAGACAGCTTGTTTGTGTGGACAGCCATTTAATCTGGAGGGTGGAACCGATGTTTCTGGTCCTTCATTGCACACGCTGTCTGCTTTCCATGGTGGTTCCCTGTGTACAGCTTCAGCTGTAAGATTGGCCATTGGGATTGTTGAGCATATCACGTTAACAAACAACACTCTGGACATAAGCATGTTGCAACAGGGAAGGAGGAAGCGGGGAGTGCAGCTTCTCTAACCAAGGAAGCAGCAGAACAACAAAGGGAAGTGAGCTTGCAGCCTGGTTAGCATCAAAGGGTTTGGTTGCCTGATGGCTGCAAAGTAATGTGTTCTCAGGAGGCTGGGAGCAGCCTTTACAGTAGGGGAGGACACATGCTTGATTTAAGTATGGATGTAACAATCATGAGTCTTTTCCGAGATGATGAGCATTTTATTCCCATCAAAAATGGGTTCTACTTTACGTGTCAGAAATGAATGGTCACTGCAGTAGGCATGGTTTGAACCAGCATGGCATGCTGCATCACCTGCAGGCCTTTCCTCATTCAGCCATTTCCTAGTGTAATGGTGGTGGTTCTTGTCAGCCCAGGGAGCTGTCAGGAGGGGACTTGTCAATGCAGACATTTCTCACTGTGCTACTATCTTACCTGCCTTGAAATCCAGGGAGATAAGTGTGTTATGTACAGGACAATTGTACTTTTACAAAGCACACACTCTCTGAGCAGAGCTCTCGCAGAGCAAGTAGAAGAGTATAAATGCTCTTTTGTGACCACTTTCAAAAAATTACTTGATTTTCCTAATGACCAGTATAAGTTCTACAATTGCATTTCAAGTTCTCTTGAGAAGTCTGTAATTAATAAATTGTGCTTATTGGAATGTTTTATAGAAATTATAGGAACTACAAATTTGCAGTATTTTTATTCCCAAATTTCATTAAAAATGTACTTCAAGATTCTAGAGCTGGACATAAAAAGTATTGATACTGCAGATATCAAGCTTTAGAAAACAGAATGGCAAAGAAAAAATTACTAAAATAGCACTTGAAAAAAATGTGTAAAGTGCTATGTAGATGTACAATGAAAACTAGACTAGCAATGAACAGTACTCAATTTAGAAAGTGGTATCATTAAAATGTTTGAATATGCTACTGTTTCTTACTGGGTTTCAGGCCTCTTTTATGTGCCATATAAGCTAAGATTCCTGCAGAAATACGTGACTCTGCTGTAGTGATTCTACAGGAGTCGCAATTTGGGCATTTCCTGATTTTGGCTGCCACAGCATTTTTAATAGGTTTTTGTTTGACACTTATCTCGCCGTCAATGATTTGTCACCCTGTAGAGTTGGAACATGTCTTATGCCCCAAAACTGGAGACTTTCAGTGGGAGGGAGGGCGGTTGGCAGAGACTGGTCTGTTTCATTCAGATGCAGTGGGAACCCTGAGGAGTGCATATGTTGATTTATCACAGAAGTTGATATTGTGTTTTCTCTTTCCAAACCTACAGCTATGTGTTGTGAAAGCCTCACTTGTTTTGTGGACTATGTACAGACCCTGTCCTGTATCCTGCGAGCTGAGTTGGGTGCTGGTTCATACAATCTCACTGCTACATGGTATGTCTTGGTGGGATGAGCAAAGTCCAGTTAGCAGGAGCTTCTATATGGCCCTAGCACAGTGGTGACCTTCTGTCCTCTTTGTTAGGTAGAAATCCTGGTTTTGCTGCCATGCTGGTTTTTTACTTGGTTTTTTGCACTGCAGTTACAAACTGACTTCTTCCCTAGCAAAGGACCCCCGGTTCCTGTCTGCACTGACTCTGCTTCTTGCTGCTGGCTGCTCTGCTGACTCCAGCTTCCTTAGCATTGCCTTCTCTGCTACCATGGGAATACCTTGCCCTTTGCTGCTGCTAAAAGTGAAATTTCACCTCTGTGCATTGGCAGGGCTCATGTAGATTGTCCAGTCTGCTGCTGTTCTGTCCCAGCAAGGAAGTGGATGCAGTCTTGGGCTGTGTAGCCCTGAGGAGCACCTTTCCTTTCCAGAAACACTTTCCCATTTCTCTCAAAGATGCTAAGCTGAGCAAGTAGAAGGGGAAAAAAATATGTTTTGAAGTTCAAAGATATTTTTTTATTTGAACGCGTTGATTTTTCATTTTAATAATTTCCTGTGCCTGGTGGTTCAGCAACAAATTTTTCCAACTACTTGCAGACTTCTTTGTTTTGACTTTTTTAGGGTTCTTGAGGAAGATCCAGAAAATACTGTGGCTGCCTGCAGTCTCGTGCAATTGTCAAGAAACACCAGTCACACACAGTACATGTGCACTGTGGACATGACTGAACTCCTAGCAGATACCAAAGTCCAGGTGGATGTTACAGAGATAGCTGATAGGCAGCATGTTCTTTCCAAAGAATTTTATTTGTCAGACAACAGTAAGTACAAAAATGCTGAAATCCATAAATACTTTTTGACTTTATGTGCTAGGATAGTCTGGACAAGGAGTGAGAGGGCAGCAAACAGTGTGGGGCTATGTTTGCTGTACATTCATCTACAGAAAGCACTGTACTCTTATTATTGCTATTATGCTTGAAGCTGAGCTTCAAGCTGGCTTGTTCCATGCTTTTTGTGTGGAAATTCCTTTTCCCCATGAAGCAGTAGGTGATAAATATCCACCTTAGACCAGTCTCATACCTAGGCTATGCAAGAGCTTGTTCTTGGCTGGATTCTAAAGGGCAGGAGGAATTACTTTATAACAAATGTCACAAATCACAGAATCCTTAAAATGGTTTGAGTTGGAAGGGACCTTAAAGATCATTCAGCTCAACTCCCTGCCATGGGCAGGGACACCTTCCACTAGACCAGGTTGCTCCAAGCCCCATCCAACCTAATCTTGGATGCTTCCGGGGATGGAGCAGCCACAGCTTCTCTGAGCAACCTGTGCTAGTTCCTCACCACCCTCACAGAGAAGAATTTCTTCCTGATATCCCATCTAACCCTGTCCTCTGTCAGTATGAAGCCATTCCCCCTTGTCCTATCACTACATGCCCTTGTCAAAAGGCTGTCTATAGCTCTCTTGTAATGTCCAAGGAGCTGGAGGCTCCCAAAAGGCTTTTGCAGTGGACACCTGAACCAACATGACATTATTTTGGGTGGCACAAGGTTTCCCAGATGTACTGGATGTGGCAGTTCCCCTTTCTGGGGCAATTCCTAATCATTTCTTCTGCATGACACGAAGACTGAATGCAATCATGTAGCTGACTTGGTGGAATGCTGGTAAGTTCTGGGCTGTGTATCAAACTGTGAAGAAAAAGGAGTGGGAGCCAGGCAGATGGGTACCAGGCAGATGTAGGAAAAGGATTTTTCTATTTTGCTTCTTCTGAAACTTTACTTGAGAAGTGTCATCTTTTTGACAAATGCCTTAACATTTCAAGAAGCTTCCTTGCTCCCACTGACAGACTAGAGATTGGGTAGTGGTGCTTTGCATATCTCCTAGAGGCCCTCATCCAAAGGCATCATAGCTCAGCAGTGGGCCCTGCAGACTGCTGGAGTTTTGCATTACTGCTTTTCAATACATGAACACTCCCTGCAGGGATACAGAAGCTTGCTTTTTGAGCAGATGGGGCATGGAATTGCAGTGGGTTTATGCAGTGTCTCCTAGCCTCAGCTTTTCCTCATGACTCTGTTACATTGAGGGGTATTTCCCCAGTCTTATGAGTGATCATGACTACACAAAGTTCTTTTATGTCATGAGAAGAACAAGGTGCTCTACATTTTACATAATCTCCCAGGAGTTTATTAGCTCTGTGTACTATCTTTCCTTCTCCATAGGCAATGAGGAGCTTCAGAGACAAGCAGAAGATATATTCAGAGAAATATGGTCCTGACTTCATTATACTCCTCACATGTGGGGTTCCATGCATGGCTGAGGGCAGGAATGCTGTGGATGTTTTCTAGCGTAGGAAGGCCCACCACTGCTAGGGCAGCTTTGTTCCCTACTCACTCTGCATTGCTGTTACCATGTTGGGCCATGTCTTAACTGTAGTAACACCATCCTGTCTTTCAGTAAAACCACAGCCTCCATTCAACCTGACCGCTTTCTTCTCAGAGGGTTACAATATTTCTTGGGAAACCATCTACCAGAACTCTTCCTTCTACTTTTTGAATGAGGAGCTGGAATATCAGCTGCGTTACAAAAGAAGAACTGACACCTGGGAGGTAAGTGAGATGTCAGTTTACCATCAAGTAGGGTGTACCAGAAAAGAGAAGGCCAGCACAACTAGGACAGTAGCACTGGTGGGAAAGAAGGGTTTTCATGGTTTAGAAAAAAAGTCTCTCTGCTTGACTGGGCTGAAAACAGGCAAATCCAAAAATTAATTGAGACGCAGAAGCTGTGTGAGAAGTATTAGATCCTGTGAGGAAGACTGATAATTGATTTGATTCTCATGCTGTCCTGCCTGGAAGGTTCCCCCAGGATTGCATGTAGCTGCTGACCAGTCAGAGCATGGCCTTGCAGAAACAACATAAAATCAGAAGAGGTTAGTTTGTAGGCATCCTCACTGTGCAGCAGTGTGAGCAAAGTAAGAGCAGTCACTCTAGTGTTTGGTGTTTAATCATTCACAGACTCAGAAGACTAAAGCTGTTCATGAAGATAAACGGACATTGGTGATCCTGCCATGGGAACTACAGGCCGACACTGAGTACGAGTTCCAAGTGAGAGCTAGACCCCGGGAAAACAGTGACTATGGTGGCTTTTGGAGTGAATGGAGTTCTCCGCTGTCATTGAAAACCAACCCTGCCGGTACATGCTGCCAGATCTCCTTGCCCTTTCAATTAGTCCAGTGTCAGAGAATGCTTTCAGAAATTTAATAAAATCTAATTAATTAGAACAAATTTTAAACAGTCCCATGAAGACAGGTATGGTTAGCTTCCTTACTGGTTATGTGAACCCCAGGCCTGGGCTGTCAGTATTGACGTTCTCACTGTGTGGCAAAAGAAGAGTGTTTTGTGGAGTTGCTGTACATTTGGATACCACTTGCAGGAGTGCAGCCTCTAGCTTCCTTTTCAGTGTCAAATGTCCAGGGTCCTATTTGCAGCTTTCAGAAATGGGAGAGATCTCCTCTACTGGGTCTTAGTGTTGTCTTCAGCTGAGGGAAGGGGGATCCTGCTCTCAAACCTGAGTTCTGTGTCTGGACTGTGATGTTGGGTCATGCTGGGTATGGATGTTTTGTTTGGTAGCCACCACTCTGCAGTACTCTGCACGGAGTTCACAGTATATGGAAGTACACTGATGCTTGTCATGGTGGAACAGAGACTATGAAAATTAGGAGCCTTCGCTCCAATAGAGCAGGTGCAAAATTACTGTGATCACTGCCAGCAGTATGTGCTGAGCTTCTCTGCTCTCACTGCTCTGCAGCTCAAACTGATGTATTACAGGGTTTACCTGGTGCAATGGCAGCATGGCCAGGCTCCATTTGCTAAGGGATATCTGAGTACTGGATCTCAAAGATGCTGCTTTTCATCACAGGTGGAGAGCTGTGAGACTCCCTAACCAGGAGTCAGAACACCAGGGGTCTTTGTGGGAAGGAGCTGTCCTGCCCTAACTGCTGGCTGTCTGCTGTGCAGCCAAGTCATAGGGCAGCTGATGTGCTGCTCCTTTCATTGATGCAGTCATCATTGAGCACCCTCAATCAAACCTGTCTGGAGTACAGATGCCCAGGTGACAGCCTCAGTATCCCAGTGAGAGAATCTGGGGTAGAAATCAATCATTTAGGTTGGAAAAGACCTCAAGATTATCAGGTCCAACCTTTGACTGATGGCCACTTAATCAACTAGACCATAGTAGTAAGAGCGATGTCCAGTCTCTTGATCTCCAAGGATAGTGACTCCACCCTCTGCTTGGGCAGTCCATTCCAATGCTTGACAGCAATTTGCATTCCAAAAACCCTTTTTCCCCTCACCATCTCCTGATTATTGATCAGGATATAAATGCAAGGTGAGCCTGAATGACCTTGTCTCTTTCTCCAGCAGTGACACAGACAGCAGGCATGGAATGGCTGTTGTTTGGTATTGTCGTGGCAATCATGGCTTCAATCACAACATTTCTGGCCAAACAGCAGAGGTAAGAATGCTTCAGGAGGCAGAAGTTAATGCTTTTATTCTGTCTTGTTAAAGATGGGGTGTTCACATGCAGCCTTCCTTGAGTCTCGTATATCTATGAGTGGGCAGCTATGAACCTGTTAGGGACAGCCAAGAATGGTCACTGGCTGATGTACTGCCCCGAGTGACGTGCTTTTCTCTGTGACTCTGTTGCCGTTCAGCTGGCTGGGCCAAGATGGTGGCACATGGGGATGAAGCAAGGGCCACACAGCCTTCTGAGCTGTTCTCCTGGTCTTGTCTGTGCTCCGCAGTTGCCAGAGAGAGCACAGTAGCCAGAGCTAGCTGCCCCCTTCCAAAGCTGACATAGGTCCCTCAATGCTGGCTGGAGGCCTCTCTCCCTCTCAGAGGCTTCTTATGCCCTTGAAGAGATATGGGATGCTGACATGGAGGAGGGCTGGACTGGTGCAGCAATAGGGCTGGCACAGCCTAGGTCCACAGAAGAATTGCATAGGTTTGTGGTCTGGCCTGCAGACCACAAACCAGCTCAGCCTCAGTGAAAATGCATTTCTAGCATTTAGTGCTTTTCCAGGAATGAAAAAAAATGGAACCTCTTACCTCAGTGTGAGTGTGTGTGTGCAAGTGCTGAGGTCTCACCTCTAGTGAGGTTCACAAGAAAGGCTATTAGATGACTCTGGCACAGCATAAGACATCCTTGGAACCTCAGCTGCTTGCTAACTCACAAGGCTGGGCAAGTGATTCCAATTGCTTGAAATGGATCTAGAGATGCCTTGATTTGCATTTGTAATGTGTGATTAACCCCAAAGCCTTTCTCTTTTCTCTTCCAGCTTGTGGAAGAAGATGGCTTGCATCCCAGACCCTGCTCCCTTTTTCAAACCTCTTTACATGGCTCATAATGGAGATTTTAAGGTATAAATGGGCTACTCAAGTGAGTGGAGTACATGACAAACTACAAGGCCATCATGCTGTCCTGAGCAAGGGATTTTCATTAGGGCAGTAGAAGGAGAAATCTATTTCAAAGGAATGCCAAACATCTCCAGATATAAGAATCAGAGCTTTCCAGTATCTGTTCAGTGCCATGAAAATCTTTATGTTACATCCAAACTCTTTATTCTCTGTAAGTGCTGTCTCAATGTGTGAGCTGAGTTCATGGGATTTCTGAAGCCTGGGATCCTGTTGGGAGTGTCAGAGGAAGCTCTCAGAGCTGATTATTTTCAATTACTTCAATTAATTCTCCTGCAGTTGCCCATGTCTCATAATAACAGCATCCTCCTGTTATATTGGAGGAGTCAGTGAATTTAATTTTTGCCTCCAAAAGTGTAAGAAATTTGGTTATTTCTGTGGAACCTCAAACCTTGTGATGCTAACCTAACCTCTCTCTCTCTGTGTTTCTTTTTCTGCAGAAGTGGGTTGGTGCATCCCATATGAAAATGACCTTTGATTTCTTTGAATGGGGAATAGTCCTTCCAGAAGTCCTAGAAGTTTACACCATGCATCCTTCCAACAGCACACCACAGGAAGAGCTGCATGAGCTAAGAAAGAATCTGCCTTGCAAGCCCTGTGTGTCTTGCCTGACTACCCCAGGTCATGGTAGCCAGTCACTGTGGTGCAGTGTAAACAGTAGTGGTGGGACTGAGGACCAGTCATATGGGCACTTGTCAATTGATACAGTGACTGTGGCTGATGAATTTACATCTTGTAACTGCCAGTGCAGCTGTAATCATGTGTACAGGGAACATGACCATACCAACAAGGAAGATGATAGTGCTGGAGAACCCGGTTACCCCAAGGTTAATCTTGATGAGGAAGACGGAAAGATATCCAGTGACTTACATTTGGCTGATCTGAGTACACAGGACAAAATACTTGCTTCAGGCTCTGTGTCCACAGACCACCTGAGGAGCACAAGTGTCCCAGTCAACCAGCAAGGAGAAAGGGAAGTGGAAGGAGGGGTGGGGAGCATCCTAGAAGCCCTTTGCTTGCAGCCTTATCAGTGGGATTTGGAAAATCCAGGTTCTCTACCTTCTCCTGATGGTGAAAGTGTTTCCTACAGTGAAGGCTCCTATGATTTCTTCCCTCAGAATACAAAGCCTGGTGACAGTTATCCTTTGATCTGTGTAGATTTGGACACCATTGACAGTGGCTTTGTGGACTCAGACTGTGGAAGTCCAGTTGACTCTGAATTTGGGCAAAACAGTCAGACCATTTGTGGGTCCATCCCTCTTGAGCAAGAGGGGCAAGACTTTACACGGAGCTACGTCAAGCAATGGGTCTCCTGCCGCTCTGAGAGCCCTATCAGTGGGACACAGACAAACTAAGGACTGGATGAGTGTGGGGCCTTTTTCATAGTGTGCCAGGAGCAAACTGCTAGCAAAATTCAGAAGAGAAAGAAAGTTTACTTTGTGTAAGCTCTATTGCATAAATTGACACCTGTTAGGTCCACAGAAATATACCTGTTTCTATTCCCACTTATCCTATTAATGTCTCAAATTTGTTGTGATTGATTGTTCCTGAGTTTTGTTGGGTTTTGGTTTTTTTTAGAATCATAGATCAACCCTCCCTTGATGTCAAAAAAAAAGTTAGAAAAAAGCAACTGTACCTTGAAAATGATCCTTTGGCTTATATAGATATGAAAATTTTTTTTGCCTTAATCTTATAAAGAGTACAGAACTTTATTTTCCCTGGTGTTCTCACATGACTTAAGAGTTTGGCTGCACATGGAACCTTAGAATCACAACTCATGGCAAGCATGTTTGCTACGTTATAGTTCCCCTACCTTTCCAAACAACATGTGATGTTACTTTTCCTTCTACTATCTTTGGCTCTTTAAACTCAGCTGTAATAGTCTGTTAATTACAGACTGGCTCCAGACAGGTCCATGGGGATCAAAACTAATTCTTATGAAATCATTGCAGAAATGTGTGTACTAGAGACTGAGCACAACTCAGGTTTCAGAAAGATTTTCCAGGTGGAGTCTGCAAATGAAAAGACTTCAAAATATATATAATTCTAAACAAGCTCTCACTACTTGGCTTTTCTATTGAGTCAGACTCTCTCCCTGCACTTCTCAAGCATTTTAATTGAGCAGCTTTTAGAATTTTGCCACAATTATCGAAACATTGTCTTACCTGCATATGCCTGCCACTTCTGCCTTGGACTTGCTCTGCTGCAGTTAACAGGTCAGTAGCACAAATTTTGAGCAATTTCTGCTAGCTAATAAAGCCTATTATGAAACTGCACTGTAACCTTGAATCCATTTTTCTCTCTGGCATCTCCATATCTCTGATTTGTTCAGGATACATGTCTTAAAAAGTCACTGAAGAGTAATACTGAAATTGAATGTGAAGACCTTCATCTTACATAGACATAGTGCTACTAACCCATAGACTGCTTGGCTCCAGAAGGTCGTATCTTGAGAGAACCTTTGTGGTGAATGATGCATGTTTGCAGTGTAGTAATAATCTGTTGTTGCTGTGATACCAATAAACTCCCTTCCCTCACCCCTTTCTCTTACCTGAGACTATAGGCAACCCCAAGCTCCCTCAACTGGAGAGAGCACTGTAGTAAGTAGAAGCTGTTTTTTTCACAGGTGAGCACTGGGACAGTACTGCATTGCATCCACATCCTCTGGTTTGATTGTTCAGATCTGCCATGGTATTTGCTGTGTTGATTTTGGACCTAAATGACTTAGTTTTGTCCATGTAGTTATTACTCCCCCAGTACATCCCTAGCTCAGTGGCTTCCTGGGTACTTCTCTAAGATATATTAGCTTCTTTGGTTTCTTCCCTCCTTATTTTCTATTTTTCTTGTCATGTGCTGTGATAAGTCATGGGAGTAGTTGTCTTCATGTGCTGATGCATGCTCCCTGCTGCTACTGATCCCTCACATGCCCTCCACAAGGCAGCAGAGAATCCAGCAGAGAATCACCCCAGCTTCACTGCCCTGAAGACCTGACTGCCCCACACTATCCTATGAGGGCAGCTTGCATTGTGATCATGTTGATGCAAATGTGCACTGGACAGAAGCATTTCTGGTGGTCTCAGCACAGTCTTCTACAGCTTCATCTTGCAGCTCTTTTCACTTCAGAAGCTACACTGTGGTAACTGACCCCAGGCTGCTTAAAGGAGAAACTTGCTTGTTTTTCTGGGCCCTTTACATCTCAGTCCTGTGTGCTCTGTTTCCATTTGTATTGATAGCCACAGAACTGCTGAAGAAACTGTTTCTGTTACTGGAACACTATCTGGCTGTACATCTGATAGATGGTGGTGGTTTGGTGTTATGTTGGGCTGGAAATTATCTCTGCTCACCCTAGGAGGCAGACTTCATGAACAAGTGTGTGACACAAGGGTATTAAAATAATGGAAGTTGTTTCCTTTGAAGCAATGTATAACAATTAAGCTTTTGGTCAGGGAGTTGTCACTGTGAATGTGGAGGGGATTGAGGTGGGGGGTTTTCAGTGCCTCTTATGAGCAAACTGCAAATGTCCCTGATCTAGCAGTTCTGATTTGGAATTTTTTTTTCCCCCAGGAACAATAGGGTCAAAAAGCAAGTACTGGGAGAAGCACCACAATCCAGTCTGATATACCAGTTCGGAAATGTCCATCTCCATTTCTGCATGGCCCCTGCCTCCCTGTCTCTTGGCCCCAGAAGCTGATACTGACAGACTGTTAGTCTGTTCTTTGACTGCTTCTCTCTCTCTGTTCTCTCACTAGACCCATGTACAGGACTGACTTGATGGATTCCTGGCTGTAACACTGCCATTGCATCATTGCTGCTGGGCATGGGAAGATCTGTTCCTTATACACTCTAGGATCAGGACAAGGAAGCACTGCAATGGTTGTTTGCCTTTGCTTCCAGAGCTGCCCTTTGAGCACAGTGCAGCAATCAGCTGTGGAAGAAGTACAGGGCAGGGAAGCTCAGGGATGCTGCAGGGGTCTGAGCACATTTGGGCACAGGTCTTGGCTGGAAGCAGTTTAGCCCCACATCCAACAGGGCTAGGAAATGGCTTTAGGTCACTTAGAAAGTTATTTTGTTGACCTATTTATATAAAAGTTGCAAGCAGACACTTTTCTATTCAGCAAATTACTTGCCCCTTTAAATGTTAACCCTTTAGCAGAAATTCCCGTTTCTCCATAACTAATGAGAAGTTACATATATAGCTACTTTAACTCAATCTGATAATCAGAGCAGTTTTTCATTGGTTATTGAGATTATCTTTAAATCAGGCACAGTAAGCTCTGTTTTATTATGCCACTGCTGCTACTGCCTGATCATCAAACCACACAGCTTAAACTATCAAGGGACAGAAGCAGGGTGAAAAGTGACATTTCTTTTTTGCTGGTAAGACAGTTTACCATATTTCTGTTCTATGCATTCCAGTATGTAATGTTAGGGGACGTCTACTGAGCACGTCTACTGTGGAATTCTATATTGTTTCTTGAACTAGGAGCCTGAAGACCAGAAGTGTCTTTGCACTTTTGTTCTGGTAGTTTGCTGAGCACAAAACACCACTGTTGCAATAATTCTGATGGATTGTGCTTGAAAGAAGGGCCATCTTGAACAAGGTACTCCTCTCTGACTGCAAGAGATGAATGTAAAGGAATCCAGCCAAAATAGTCCTTAGTGTTTGGGACTTTGCAGACATGAGCATACTTTTTAAATGTATGTGTATATATATGTGTGTGTGTGTGTATGAATATTGCTTTATTGCAATCATCATTTGAAGCAGCTTTCTTTCTGGGATCCAAGTATATCACATCTAAAAGTACGTGGCTGTTTGTGGGCATCAAATTATTGGGAAAATGGCTCTCTAAAGATGAAGAGAGAAAAAGGCTTGTTATATGGGGTTCTCTTGGATAATCTGTGCAGATAAGAAAATCCAACTACCTTTTCCTTATTCCCCAGGATAAGTCTCATGCAACCCTGTTGTGCACATTTGATGTGTTTCTGTCAAACGTGTGCTTAGAGGCCTAGATATTCAGAAGGTAGATAAGGTATCACTAATTTTTCTTTAAGGACCTACAAAAGTATTTTCTTATAGGCAGGGATGATTGTTTGCAGTGGGTACCCCTCCGATTACACATACTAGCATGACAGATTGCTCTGGAGACTCTGCACTTTGGGTAATCGTAGTGGATGAAGGGGTGTACCTGTTGGTACAGACATGCTATTGCCTGTCACTGTTTTACTTTGTAGGTGCTAGTCAGTGTCTTATCTTTAGTGCTTGTTAGTGCTGCCTGTGGAAGAGACGTAAGCAAAGGAAGGGATTATGGCCACGGGAGAGCAAGTCATTTATGACTAATTGCTAAAATGTAAGGAATGGAAACTGAGCATTCAAGGGTGCAGATCTGCTGTGTCTGCTCCCACTGTGCACCACTCATTGTATCATAGAATTCTGGAATAGCTTCATCTGGAAGGGATCTTCAAACCCTCTGCCATGGGCAGCAACAGCTTCTACTAGACCAGGTTGCTGCAAGCCCCGCTCAACCTGACCTGGAACACCTCCAGGGATGGGGTAGGAATGTCTTTTCTGGACCACTTGTGCCAATGTCTAATTGCCCTCACAGGGAAAAATTTCTGCACAATACCCCATATAACCCTGGCCTCTTCTTATTGGAAGCCATACCCCCTTGCCCCATCACTACATGCCCATCTCCAGCTTTCTTATAGCTCTTTTATGTATTGGAAGGGACTTTAAGTTCTCCCTGGATCCTTCTCTTCTCCAAGATGAACAAGCCCAGCTCTCATCCTGTCTCCATAGCAGAGGGACTCCAGTTCTCTGATCATCTCTTTGGCCTCCTCCAGATTTGCTCTAGCACCTCCATGCCCTTCTTATGTTGAGGACCCCAGAACTGGACACAGTACTGCAAGTGGGGGTCTCACAAAAGCAGAGTAGAGAGGTAGAATCCTCTCCCTTAATCTGCTGGTCATGCTGCTTTTGATGCAGCCCAGGATACAACGGGCTTTCTGGGCTGCAAACATGCATTGCTAGACCTTGTCAAGTGTCTTATCAATATCAGAATCTTGCTCTGGGAGCGAGAACAAGCAAAACACATTTTGAAAGAGTCCAGAGCCACTGCCAAATCAGAGCCTGAAGTTTCTGACTTTCTCTGAGATTTAGGTGAGTATACAAGATCATGTGAATGAGCTGCAAGAAGAAAAATTTACATTGATTAAGCAACATACCTTATAAAAATGTTGATGTCAGAAGTGGAATAAAGCCTAGAACTCCCAGCTGTCTGCTATGGGCTGGCATATAATATCATATGTATCAGAGGATACCCCAAGCATATTGAAGAATCTTATGCACGTATCTCCATGCAAAATCCTTACTTCATGTTTTATCAGGCTTTTGTAAACTGATCTTACTTGTAGCCATCCAAGAGTCAGAGACACAAAAATCCTTTTTTATGTCCATCCATTTGAGCCCATTACATTTATCTACACATTTCTTCTATCTCTTTTCTCTATCTCATCAAACATAAGCTTCTTGTCCCCACTTTTAAAGTCACTGACAGCTTCTTCTTGTCTTCCTGTCATCTCTCACTTCCCCATCTAGACCTTAACTCTATGATGTTAGAGTTATGTTTAACTAGATCATTAAATCTACTTCTCCCAATCATCCTCCATACTACTGCTTACACATTGAAGGTGCTGCTTACAATTCTCTTGGGCCACATCAACCTTATTCCTCAAGTCTCCCTGTAAAGCTCTGCTTTACAGAGTTTCTGAAACCTAGATGATATCTAGGCTA
This sequence comes from Molothrus ater, assembly GCF_012460135.2. Taxonomy (NCBI): domain Eukaryota; kingdom Metazoa; phylum Chordata; class Aves; order Passeriformes; family Icteridae; genus Molothrus; species Molothrus ater. The sequence continues at coordinate 148,196 of NC_050493.2, read as the reverse complement.
CCCACATGCTGAGACTGTGTTGTCAACTGCTTGCACTACTTCCTCTCTCAGTGGTATCTGTCAAATAATTTATTTTACCTTATAAATTCTTATGAGAAAATGTTATTGTTTTATTATATATTCAACTGGACCCCAAATCTGGGGGTAAATCCCAGAATATTAATTTCTGGTGATAGATTTAGCAATAGCAGTCAGTCATCTGTCTTTCTGTTAATAAGAAGTTGAAAGCATTTGGAAAATCTGTGTTGTACAAATTCTGGTTAAAATTACTTAAAATTGCTTTTGGGAAGTGTAGACAGGAACCACAGGAGGGGAGGGGAAAGGCACAGATACAAGGCCTCATTTCCTTGAGCAGATAACAGGCAGAATTCTGCCCTAGAAACATACAGAAAGGATGGAAACACCATTGGAACCAACTTGAGACCACTTTGGAAATCGAGGTCATTACCACCTCCTGGTGCTGATAGACTGCTGGCAGCATACCTGATGTATCATTTCAGGGCATTGTCTCAGAAATTTTGTCTCTTCCTGCAGAGTGAAGGTGGTTCTCCTTTCTTTCTTTGTAGTTCTCATACAGCTTTTCTGCCTTCACCCACAACTTTGCAGTGCTGCAGAAACTGGACATTAGAACACAAGAAAGCAGCAAGTAGTCTGGTCCCCAAGACATCCAGCTAAGAAGTTGATTTTTCTTCCACTGCTAGAAGCTGCTGTAATTCTACCTGCACTGCTAGTACTGGGCTTCCCTCTGAGCTAATAGGAGGACTACAAGTCTTGCATACGTTTAGGCGAGAGGTTTCAGCAATAAAGATGGCTCCCCTTTGTAAAAATTCTTCATTTCTGTCTAATTGTATCTACCTTCAGTGTCCAACTACCGGACTCTTTCCATATTTCTCTCGTAGATTTAAAAAATAAGAAAATACTTTTCTCCTACCTGAAATCATCTTCTCATGTAAGGTACTTATGGCTGGTGTGAAATGACTACTTAGCCTTTCCTTTGGCTAAGTTAAAAATATTTACTTGGTCTATAACTGTTGATTTCTGAGTAAAGTTATCCAGGACTAAATCATTCACATCTCCCTTTTCAGAAGCATTTTCATATTGACAACAATTTTTTATTTAAAGCATTGATTCCAACAGAAGAAATTAATAGTGTTTCTAATGCTACATGTAGCTGCAATAACTTTTCTTTTAATTTATATGTATCCACAGTCTGTATGTTAGCTCTTCTAATTGTATTAATGTACTGCAGAATCTCATTCAGCTGGTTATGTGCTACTTCTTGAAATTATTTTCTGGTAAGTCTTTCAGAATTCAGTGCTCCGTGACCTAATTATGACTAACGTTTATGGCTTCTAACACAAAAATTTGCATTTAAACATGCTGTATTTGCTTCCAGGAGAGCCAGAGAGCCAGAAATGTCTAACACATTTCAAATGTTGCAGAACTGAACAAAGAACTTCTTGCGTGGGAGTGGGGGGAGTTTATCAAATTAGTAGCAACTACCTGGAAACATTCTGTCCTGGTTTACTTATCTTGACCTAAGTTTGTTTGCTTGTGTGCCTGAACACAACTTCTTGTAAGCACATGAATAATTCTACTTAATGCAGCTCTCTCTATTTCATATTTAGTCAGAATTACTGTATTTATCACAGGGACCATAAGCAAACCTGATTAGAATGATAAGCACAAGAGGCCTCCCAGCCTCCCTGCTAAAATCAGCTAATGGTGACACTTCCTCTAAACAACCCCCACCCTGAAGAAAGTCTGCAGCAAAACAGGGTATTTTTTAAAAACCTGTAACTGAAGAGGTGGTGAAATGAAAGCCAGAAATACTCCTTTTCTCTTGATTAGTTTCTGAAACATTGTAATTATTTTACAATTTAATTCAGACAAGGGGAACTATAGTCAGGCATAATCACATGCAAGAAGTTATACATGGATGCAGTTGTCTAGCTTTGTGAAATTCATGACTGGAAGGATATTCTTGGTTATGGATCAGGTCGCTTAATCTCTTCAGTAAAACAATCCTAATGATTACTATATCACAGCCCTTGCTAAGCATAGGGTTTTTCTCGCACACTTCTATTCAAGACTGCTTCAGATCCTTTGTTGGTTAGAAATCATAATATTATTCTAAAGTCGGGCTATATACACTTGGTCCTGTGCTAATGCTGTACTTATTTTTTCTCCTATCCTGACACTCCTTCCCTTTTCCCCAGCTTCTTCTGAAAGAGAGAGATCAGAATCTCTGGCAAGTTTTGTTTGGTATTGTTTTTTCTTTTTTTTCTTATAATAACTAACCCAAGCTCTTTTGAGACTGAACATTCCACCCTCTTGTTACCCCAGTTGTAAAGCTCTGTTCAGTGTCTGTGCTAGTCAAGTAGTGCAAACATTGTTCCTTCAATATTGTTTTTAACTTTCAAGAAACTGTTTTTGTTTATACTGATTAGTGGTCTCTGTCTACAAACTCACTCTAAGTTTTCTGGGTTTCAGGCTCTTTGGAGCAGCCGTCTCCTTGCAGTGGTGTTGGGCTCATTTGCTGTGCTCAGGTAACAGCAAATAAACTGGAAACATCTTTTTTAAACACCACATATTGCTACATAGATCAGGTCCATATTCTTCATATTACATGTTGCCAAAAAATCATCAAATCAGAAACTTTTAGTGAAAAAGTGTAATTTTAAATTAAAACTTCATCAGGAGACAATTCCGAGAATTGAATTTTTGGTTAAAAAGAAAGAGAGTGAGCCCACAATAACCTTGTAGAGATGTAGAGTCCCATATTGTGGAAGATGTTCTTCAAACATCCTTGCATAAGCCTTCAGTGAATTGGGATAATGACTAGGCCCTAAGTATTCTATATCTCCCAATGAGTGCTTTGACCAGGATCATATCAGTTATTCTCTGTGTCCGTTTTCTGAATACGCAGAAATAACGTTGCTCCGGGAGGCCTGTGAGCTGCAAATGTCTGGAGGCTGAGAATGCTCAGAGAGAAGCATGGATGCTCTATTACTATGATTCTCTCTAAGCATCTGGTTTTGACTATGGTCAGAAACAGGATTTGGGAAAACATAAACATTGGTTCCAACCCACTGTGGCTCTCTCTCTGCTGCTCTTCAATTGTCACAAACCAGATGACAAAAATGCAGGAAGAAAGAAAGATAGAACACCCACACCTTCTCCCACCCTTGATAAAATTGCAGGAATTGTAGATTTCCTTTCAGGCAGGTGGTGCTTTAGTGCAAAGTACTATTTACTGCTATGAGAAGAACAGTTCCTATAGAAGAAATTATATAGCTGAGTTGGTGCCCTCTCTGACAGATTCAGGATCAGCTTTTGTCAGGCTGGCAGAAGTATGCAGCTAACGCTTCAACCCACTGGTAGAAATACCAACAAAACTGGTCTGAATTATTATTCTGTTCTAGATACTATCTGGAATGGGAGGAGTTGTGTGGCATCCGGGGCTCCAGCTGTGCATTGCTGCTGCGCTGCTCTTTGGTGGAGGAAGAGGGAGAGGTAAGAGGAGATCTGGAATAGGTCCACTGCACAAAGACAGGCACACATCTGTGCTCATTTTTCATTCACAGACCATTTGGTATGGAATCCAAGGTCTTGTGACTACCCTGTCCCAGGAGCCAGTACAGCTGGCTGACAATGCCAGGCCTAGGGGACTGAGCCAGGACAACCTGGGCACCAGAAAAAGTGTAGCCACTGCCCAAGGTCCCTGCCCTATGATCTTACACTCATCTCATGCAGTGAAGTGTGGTACAACAGAGTAAGAACATGATGAGGAAGATCTGATGCAGTGTCAGCAAAGGAAGTACTAGCAAGTAATGCATTTATTTAGTGTGTTGAGCAAGGCATCATCCACTGATATATGAATCCAGTTCTGGTCTCCTTCCTCTGCAGAGCTCTCTGGCAGCCTAAGCTGCCTGAATAACTACATGACTACCGTGAGCTGCATGTGGGTAACGGAGAAGCCCATGGGCAATGGACCTTTCCACCTGCATTTCACCAAGTAAGAGCTGCACGCCAAGAGCTGTCTGTGGTAGCCCCAGCGCTGGCTTGGACAGGACAGAACTGAGAAGCAGAGATGGAGCCCAGCTGTGGGCTTTACTCCCTCCACAGCAGGAGACCTGTGGCACAGTAGCTCTGCCACCCTATCACCCCAGGCCTCAGAAGCTGCTCTCTCCTGTGGTACAACAGCCTCAGGGGTCACAGCAGTCAAGTGCACATGGCTGCATGGTCTCCTGTCAGCTGTGGGCTCTCCATCTGTTCAGTGAACCATTCTGGCAGGCATCTCAGAGCAGAAAACCTTTCCTTCCTGGCCTCTGGGTCCCCATGACCTGGGAACTTCCAGAGCCCATCCTATGTAAAGCTGTCTAATCAACTTCTAATAATTTATTTCCTTTTTGCCTAAAAATTAAACACCTAATGGTTTAATGTACATTATATATATAAATACAAGTCATAATCTTTAATAAGAGATTTAGAATATTATCTGAATAGTTAAATAGATTTAGAATATTATCTGAATAATTTTTCCTCTAATAGAAGATATCAGGTGAATAGTTTGCTAATTGATAGGATAACTTGAGTTTAATGTATTTAGGTTATGTAGAAACATTGACTTGACCACCAGTAACTATTATATGATGGTAAGCCACTCTGAGTTAGATGCCTTATATTCTGCTACGGTTAAGTAAAAAATAGCCTAACTCTTATTAATACTAGGTTTTAAATCTATGGAAAGATGGGCAAGGTGATAAACTGTGATATCCCAGTTTCCTGTGGGATCACATGCAATGTGAAAAAATTGCTAACAAATGGCTAAACCACAAAAAGGCAAAGCATCTTTGAACATACTTTGCTGTCAGTAGTGGTTTGTTTGTAGTGAAAGAGGACTTAATGTACAGCTTATTGTTACCTTTGTGCTATGCACTTGTAACCAACTGTCCATCCACTCTTTCCCCCAACCCACCTGTGTTCCTGCAGTGACAGCAGCTCTCTCACTTTCAGAGGGAGTAGGGAACAGCTACCGGATGCTATGTGCAGCTTCCGTGAGATCTGGTGCTCTCAGCAGTAAGGTTATAAAGGTGTCTTCTTCCTATCCAGCCCTGCCATCCATCCAGCCAGCTGGTTTGCTTGCTGTCTGCACTAAAGAGGTTCATGGTCTTCCAGAGTGTGGTGCTGTGCTAAGGTGCCACATATGCATAAACTGAAAAGCACTTAAATTGTATGACTTAAAAGAAACTTTCAGCGTTTTTATTCTTCTAGCCTCTGGTCAAAGGGCCACAACGCCAGCTGCAAACTGACTGCCACAGAGAGCATGCAGAATCAGTACCACTGCACAATTCATCTAGCCAGCCAGATCTTGGAAACAGATGGTTATAGAGTCTCTCTCCAGGGAAACTTCTTTGGATGTAATCAGACATACATGGCCTTTCTAGAGTACAATCCCCGCAAGCACAGTAAGTATGAACCAGGACAGCTGAGAGCTGAGGCTCTGCCCAGCAGCTTCAGGATAGGTCTGATATGCTGCCTAACAAAGGATGTCTCAAAGATAGCAAGGGAAAACAATGAAAACAATCAAGTCTGCCCATCCCCAGAGATTGCACTGTGTGAACTGCACCAGTAAGGATGCAGTCGCTGAGTCTCTCCATCCTGACTTTTCCCAGACTTCAGAGGGGCTGGCTCTGGAGCACCATTCAACAATACTTCTCATCTGCATCATGTTTTCTTGTGCCCTGGGTAATTTGCAATTGGATTGCTTCAATTATTTGTTCGTTTTGTTGTTTTATTTTTCTCTAAGAAATTATGTAATGAGGAGTCGTAGATTTTAACGGAGTGTCCCATGGCCTGGTACCAGGGAGAAATTCTCAAAACCTGTCCGTATTTGTGGTATGTTGTAAGCGCAGAAAGTGATATCCAGAGTGGTTCTTTGCTTGCAAGATTAACCCTAGAGACTACTGGAGTTATCCTTAATTTATGTCAGATCTGTAGCTGTTCTGATGCTGTAAGCTAACTTGGTCTACTGCTAGTGTTAGTATCCCTCTTTAGACTCAGCTTTATTTCCATTATTTCAGTCACCCTAATACCATGCATTTTCTTTTCTGGTGTCCCAAACACTGTGAAAAAAACCTCACCTCCTCTATTTGTAGTAAAACTTGATCCACCTTTGAACATCCAGAGCAATGCCACTGCCAGCAAGTGCCAGATATGGTGGAGTGTGTGGAATGTGCCTTGGTACCTCGCTGAAATTCTCCAATATGAGTTGCAGTATAAGGAGTACAGCATGTCCTGGGAGGTAACTGGATGAGGCATACAGTGATCCTACCTTTTTCTTCGGGTACAATGGCCTTGCCACTGAGCTCCACCAGCTGGCTTAAGATGGCCTTTCTGGTTTCCCATACTAAGGCTGAGAGATTTTACATTAAACATCAATACTGAAGTTCAATAACTCTCCTTCTTATGAACCCTGCATCATTATTCAGGCCCTCTTCTTGCATCTAAAAAAAGAAAACATGGAAAAGAGAAGGGAAAAACCAACAAAAAAAGAGTATTTAAAAGACCATCCTTTTGCCCAATCTCATTAACAGCAATGCTTTGTAATACTTTGCAGGTTGCAATGAACAAGACACTGCCCAGTTCACTTCCACGAGTAGAAATTGAAGCCACAGAGCTTCGCAGTGGCATTGCTTATGCTGCAAGAGTTCGCTGCAAAGTTTCTGAAAATGAGAATTCATACCACAGTCAATGGAGTGAGTGGAGCCAGACGACAGTGTTAAAAAGAGCAGGTACAAAGAATATTCATCTCATTTCGTTTCTTTTAATGTCCATGTTAAAAAAAAAAAAAAAAAAAGGTAAAAGGAAGCTTTTCAAATCAGAGCTAGCTTTCTTCAAGTATTCATAGCCAAATTATTTTCCTTAAGGCCTTTAGCTGCCTGTTTCATTTGCAATCCTTGGTTATTTGGGGTTCTATCTTGACTTCCAGACTTTTTATTAAAAAATTTTGTGCTGATTCTTTTTCTAGATGTCCCCAAAGTTTCGGAAAAGATTCTAAATATCAAAACTATGCAGTACTTGTTCATTCCTCTGAGTTTTGGCACTCTACTCTATTTATTCTGGAACTGCAAGCTTTCCTCAAGGTATGTGATTTTCAATAAGTTCCCCTTGATCTTTATGGCCTGAAAAGGGTAAATCAAGAGTCATTACATTATTTTTTCTTCCTGTTTCTGCTGCACAGACTCAGTAATTTCCAAAAGGTCTTCTGACAATCTTGGAATGTGACATGTTCCTTGGCTGATGATAGTTAATGACACACTATACAGTCCTTAAGGAGACCAAAATACCTTTGAGACTCCCAAATTTGGCTGAAGTCCAAGGATGATGGTATCTTAAAGTTAAAGAAATTTAAGCACATGGAAATATTTGAAGTTTCATGTAGATAAATTAAAAGTGCAAGTACACAGCAACCCATAAAGGCTGTTAAACTAATGTCAATGCTAAGCTACATGTGATATTCCTGGCAGGAGTCAGTAAGTAAAATACCAATAAAGGCAAAATAAACTGACTCTGATTCATTTGAGACCAAGTTGCACAGAGAAAAAAGTGGTTTCAGAACCTTGGTTCAAAAATCCTCTGCAGTTTTTTATTCTGGCAGAGGATAGGTACCTCTTTCTTTTTTACCTTGACATATATTATTATGCTCCATATACACATCTTTCGTAGAGAAACAGAACACATTATGTCCACATGATAAAATATTTTCATAGGATAGACTCCAATAAAGGGGCAAGAATGTCTGGCAGAATTTCTCTGTTTAAATGTAATGAAACCAGAACTCTTTAAAATACTTTCAGAAACAGTGGTTTAGATCAAGTAAGCTGATAAACAAATGCTTAAATAGCTCAGTGTATATAATGAGTAATAGACAAGTATATTAAGTTTGTGACATAGTCCAAATGAACTTATGAGACTGTGCTTCAGGTTAGAAACATTAAATGCATGCACAGGTGGCAGAAAAATAATGGCATGAGAAGTCAGAAATTATGATGAGTGGGCTTCTTGTGCAATCTTACTAACAAAGTGGGCTGGGGTTCATCTAGCCAGTATCATGGAGACGGAGCACAGAAAAACTCTATTTTTTTTAAGTGGTGTTTTCTCACTTTAGGGCAAAAAACCTCGCCTGCTTTAACATTCCCACGCCAGCTGCTTTCTTTCAGCCACTCTATAGTTTGCACAATGGGAATTTTAAGGTAAGAAATAAATTTCATTTCTTTCTTATGACCCTCCGTTTATGAGAGGAGGATTTTTTTCTGGGATTAATAATTCTAGCTCCTGAGCAGAGTTACTGATAAATGATTCTGATCTTCTTAAAAGGTTATAGTTTCTCATTTTGCTGCTTCCACATACTAGTTAACCACCAGAGCTTCTGTCCAGCCTCTTGCTCCTTAGAAGTGGAACTCCTTCAGTGGCTCCCAGCTCAGAGTGAATGCAAAAGGTGCACCTTTTCCAAACCAAAGTGATACCAGCAGCTTGCATTATATTCTAGTGGTGTAATCTTGTAAAAATTCTTGTAAAAATTTGTGAAATTAGCTGCTAGGTTTTTACCCTGTTATTCTAACTTTACCTGTTGGATTTGCACTAAACATCTGGGTTATTGTGCCAAAGCTATATAAAGAAAGAAAAGTTATTTTGGAGTAACTATGCAAAATGACCCCAACTTATTGATGCTTTCATTAGGACTGGGTTGGACTGAATGAGGCTTGTAGCCAGCTTGAAAGAGAAGAGGCCAGCAACTCAAGCAAAGTGAATGCAGATAGAGTTTTTGATCTAAACACCCAAGAACTGATTTCCCAAATCTCATTGGAACCTACAGGAAGTACAGATGTGGTTACTGCAGAAGAAAACTTTGCATTTGCCTCAGGTCCAAGCCAGCAGTATGTCCCCATCAGGTACATAAGAGCAGAAGAGATAAAGATGTGGCCAGGACTATTGTTTGCACCAAACCATGCTGATGATACTGTTGGCCCGAAATTCTCTGAAATAATTAAAGACAACCTTGAGAGCCCTAGTGTTGGAAGGAATTATCCCTCTCACTCACAGCATGGAAAAGATGACTTTCTTATGCTTCGAGAATCTTTGGGGATAAAAGATGTGTTATTCAGTGGTAGTGACTATTGTACTTTGTGTGACAATGATACCACAGGAGGTTTGATTTCCGCTGAACTACTGAAGCTTTCTAATCACAATAATCATGTTAAACATCAGAAAGATCAGTGACCTTCCCTGAAGAATACTGCCTACAAAGTTCCTTGTGCTCTCCTATCACCTCCCAAGCAGCACAAATGGTGACTGTGCAGACAGTTTCAAACATGTATCATTTTAAAACACATCCTCAATTGCTGTACTTCAGAAGAAGATTGTGACTAAGTTCCCTGTCCAGCAAATACTACCCCTACAGGCATTCCCTAAATTAACCTTCTGGCTGCTGTGTCGAGACACCCTTCCCAAAAAGTGTGCTAAACTGTTGTGAGCAGTCTTTATCTGTAAGAAAAACAGGAACAGGTAGAGGAGTTAACATCTGATTTGTGTGATGCCACAGGAGGTGATAGCAGTGATTAGTTTTCAGTGTTGTAAGCAAAGGGCTTTTCTGATACCTGAAAAATATCCCATTTCTGGTTCTTGGTGCTTTTTAACTTACAGAAACTATATTCAAGGGTGCTTCTATAACTCCGCTACAATCTAATGGCAAGAGAAGTACATGATGTTGCTGTCATTAACAGTTACTGTTATTTCCCCAGAATGAGAAAATCAGTAAAACAATGCCACATACCAGGAGGATGTTGGTGATCCCGAACTTTTAGACCCCATAGCGCGGTTTGATGTACTGTCCCAAATTTCAAATCTTCAGAATCTGAGGGACGCTTTTTGAAATTGTCAGATCAATTGTATCTTAGATTCATCAGTTCTTGGCAGACAAGAACCTCGCAGACGTGGTGAGTTCCCCCTTTCTTATGAACGTCTGCACAGAAATATAACCATTTTCATAAAATCTTGTTTTGTTAATAAGGTATTCTGTACCAGCTGTATTAGCAAAATGAGAATGGGAACAATTATATTCAGATATGAGTAAGGAGAAGCAGGTCAGGCTTCTATGGAAGGGAGAGTGCATTAAGGGAGTTTTCATTAATAGAGAAGCAAAAGAAAACTGAGATTGAATGTAGTCAGAAATTATTTGAGAGAAATGAAAAGTCAAAGACTGTGCTGCTTGTGTCCATCAGGGCAAGATAGGAAGTCTATAAGAACTGAGTCTGCAGATGACAGGCTGATGGTTGAAAGGCTGAAATGATATTCCAGCATCAGCAGTTCTCCAAGTGAAACCTCTTAAAAACTTTTAGCTGCTTCTGCTTTTATGGAATTACTTAAAAATATTAGTTGTTGCAGCTAAAACCAAAATGCCTCTTCTTTACAATTAGGTCTTTGGAAAAACAAAGCCTCATTTTTATTTAGCCACTGAAATACTACAAATTTTCTAAAGCCGCCTCCCCACCCCCCCCTTTTTTTTCCCGTTTCCTTTGTTTTTGAAATTTTTTTGTACTTTTTTTGGTGTGTCATTTTTGAGACTGGTATTAGGTTCAAGCTATGGGTTTTCACAGCTTCTTCCAGAATCTCTGAACTATTCTAAGGCTGACTTTTGCCTCTAAGAGTGATACATATCCTTCCAGTGGAAGATAGAGAACTACAGTCTAATAAAGAGACACAATATTGGCTATGGTCAAACCTGTGAAGCCTTTCATATCCTGGGACTACTGAGCGCATGTTATTTGTATCACCTGCAACCAGAACAAAGTAGACAGCATTTTCCCCTTTTTCTTCTGTTGAGTTTTGTCAAAAGAAAATATTTTGGAAGATACTTAAGTAGTGCTTGTAAGCCACTAAGGAGCTGGAAATGTTCTGTGACAGAGATTTTGGTTTAATTGTAGATATGCTTTTTGGTGGTGTGTTTGCGGGTTGTTGGTTTGGTTTGGTTTGGGTTGGGTTGGGTTGGTCTGGTTTGGTTTGGTTTGTCTGTCTCACATGGGACTTCTACTCACATAAACTGCCCAGGGCATGGGGACTCTATTTAGCCTCCATCTAGGTCTGAGGCACACAGCTTGTCTTCAGTTCTGTTTTTGTGTCGCTTCCTGTATGGCCCCTGGCCACGGGCTTCAGTTAGTTATATTTGGATAGCCCCCTTGAGTGGATGTGGTGGTGTCTCCCCCTCCCCAGAGCAGTGTCCCCCTCCCCAGGGCAGTGTCCCCGCTCCCCAGGGCAGTGTCCCCCTCCCCAGAGCAGTGTCCCCCTCCCCAGAGCAGTGTCCCCCCTCCCCAGGGCAGTGTCCCCCTCCCCAGGGCAGTGTCCCCGCTCCCCGGAGCAGTGTCCCCGCTCCCCGGAGCAGTGTCCCCCTCCCCAGAGCAGTGTCCCCCCTCCCCAGGGCAGTGTCCCCCTCCCCGGAGCAGTGTCCCCCCTCCCCGGAGCAGTGTCCCCCCTCCCCAGGGCAGTGTCCCCGCTCCCCGGAGCAGTGTCCCCCTCCCCGGAGCAGTGTCCCCCTCCCCGGAGCAGTGTCCCCCCTCCCCAGGGCAGTGTCCCCGCTCCCCAGGGCAGTGTCCCCCTCCCCAGAGCAGTGTCCCCCTCCCCGGAGCAGTGTCCCCCTCCCCAGGGCAGTGTCCCCCCTCCCCAGAGCAGTGTCCCCCCTCCCCAGGGCAGTGTCCCCCTCCCCGGAGCAGTGTCCCCGCTCCCCAGGGCGGTGTCCCCACTCCCCAGAGCAGTGTCCCCCTCCCCAGAGCAGTGTCCCCCCTCCCCAGGGCAGTGTCCCCGCTCCCCAGAGCAGTGTCCCCCCTCCCCAGGGCAGTGTCCCCCTCCCTGGAGCAGTGTCCCCCCTCCCCAGAGCAGTGTCCCCCTCCCCGGAGCAGTGTCCCCCCTCCCCGGAGCAGTGTCCCCCTCCCCAGAGCAGTGTCCCCCTCCCCAGGGCAGTGTCCCCCCTCCCCAGGGCAGTGTCCCCCTCCCTGGAGCAGTGTCCCCCCTCCCCAGAGCAGTGTCCCCCTCCCCGGAGCAGTGTCCCCGCTCCCCAGGGCAGTGTCCCCCTCCCCGGAGCAGTGTCCCCGCTCCCCAGGGCAGTGTCCCCCTCCCCAGAGCAGTGTCCCCCCTCCCCAGGGCAGTGTCCCCCCTCCCCGGAGCAGTGTCCCCCCTCCCTGGTGCAGTGTCCCCGCTCCCCAGGGCAGTGTCCCCGCTCCCCAGGGCAGTGTCCCCCTCCCCAGAGCAGTGTCCCCGCTCCCCAGGGCAGTGTCCCCGCTCCCCAGGGCAGTGTCCCCGCTCCCCAGGGCAGTGTCCCCCCTCCCCAGGGCAGTGTCCCCGCTCCCCAGGGCAGTGTCCCCCTCCCCAGGGCAGTGTCCCCCTCCCCAGAGCAGTGTCCCTGCTCCCCAGGGCAGTGTCCCCGCTCCCCAGAGCAGTGTCCCCGCTCCCCAGGGCAGTGTCCCCGCTCCCCAGGGCAGTGTCCCCCCTCCCCAGGGCAGTGTCCCCGCTCCCCAGGGCAGTGTCCCCCTCCCCAGGGCAGTGTCCCCCTCCCCAGAGCAGTGTCCCCCCTCCCCAGGGCAGTGTCCCCCTCCCCAGAGCAGTGTCCCCCCTCCCCAGGGCAGTGTCCCCGCTCCCCGGAGCAGTGTCCCCGCTCCCCAGGGCAGTGTCCCCCCTCCCCAGGGCAGTGTCCCCCTCCCCGGAGCAGTGTCCCCCTCCCCGGAGCAGTGTCCCCCTCCCCAGGGCAGTGTCCCCCCTCCCCAGGGCAGTGTCCCCACTCCCCAGAGCAGTGTCCCCCTCCCCAGGGCAGTGTCCCCCTCCCCAGGGCAGTGTCCCCCTCCCCAGGGCAGTGTCCCCGCTCCCGCTCCCCAGCCCGGCCCGATGCCCCTCGGCGCGTGGCCGCCCCCTGCTGGCAGATCCCGGACGGCTCCTCCCGCGTGCCCCCCCACAGGCAGCGTTGACTTCCCCCGATTCTCTCCAAATGCCTCACATCTTCCTAAAGGCGTCATGCCTAGACTTGGATATACTTATTCAACTGCATCCTCATTTGTTACATGAAGAATGAAATAAGTACTAGCTGCCGTTCTCCAATTCTGTATGTCATTACATGCTAAAATAGTATTTATTTGCAGTAACTCACTATTAATTCATTACATAAATTCTGGTACCCTGTAGCTCTCACATCCTATTTCAATATATTGTTAGTAAACTATTATTTCAGAGTTTATATTAATACATTTGCTTTCTTTTTTGAAATGCTTTACTTTGCACTCTATGTAATTCCATATTAGAGTGTATTTCACATATGTCAAAATATTTTTTCTCTTCATTTTTGTCTTCCCAAGTGACTAAAATCTTTCCCAGAATAATATCACAAATCTTGTACACATACTTTCTATTTCATTATCAAAACTGATGAAAACATTGAATCAGATCAGGTTTGAGCCTGGAATGCTCCTTGAAATGCCATTCCACTTTAACAAGGAACTGCTAATGATTAGACTCAAACACATTATCAAAAAATTTAATAACTCATTACAAGACTAGCTGCTCCCATTTAGGTCAACTAGCTTCCTTAGTATTCCTTTAAAATTGAACTGTGTCAAAAATCTTAGCAAAGTCAAATTATATACTACCTACCCTGTTAGCAGCAAGTAAACTTTTTTGTCAAAGATGGAAGTTATATTGTTTCTCTGTTTATCCACTTGGTGTAGCATTATTTTGGGCCTTACTTTTCCAACATTTGAAAATGAGACTCTATCATTATGAAGTCCTCTAGTGTTCTTGAATGGCTTCTCAGAAATAACTTTTAACATTGAAGAGACTGCTTCAGTTATTTACATTTTGCTTGTTTTTTTTTTCTTTGGGGTTGTTTATTTGTTTGGTTTTGGTGTTTTTGTTTTCTTTCATTTTCCCCCAAAAACTAGTTTAGGGCAAATTTCATCTGTCCCTGCAGAATTTAACACACGTGCTAAGGACTTCAACTCAGATTTTTTTGTGTGCTATTATCTTGTTGAAATGAATATTATCGTGTTAAAACTAGATTGTTTGCTGGAAGAAAAATGGTGTGCTCCTTTCTTCAATCCATTACACATTATCTACCATTCATTCCCTTTCCTGAACAGTAATGGGCCTTTACTCTCCCTTTTTCCCAAGACTGATGACAAACTTGTGGATGTTGTGGTTGTTCCCTTTTCTAACTAATTTTAGTTTCTCAGTTTCTTTTCAACTGAACAAGACATAAAAATATCTGCGGTCCAAGTTTTCCAGCAGGTTTGGTACCCTAAACCCTGCCAGATGAAGCCATTGGACTCTACAGCATTGTCATCTCAAAGGATTACATATGATATATTGATATTTCATAGCCTTAAATTCTACTGTGTGCTTTATTACCTCTATTCTAAAGGCACTATTTGCTTTTCTAGAAAGGAAAATGTTACAGTTTGCTGATATTAAGCAGCAGAACCTAGGAAATTGCCTATAGTGATGCTGTTGCCTGATTTGTGTTTGCCTTGGCTCATACGTGCTGGAATATACATATAATCTGTACAGATGATCCACTGCCCAGGGGAGCTGAATCAGTATCACATGTGCCCAAGTAAGCCCTGCTGGACAGGATATGAGCCTGCACAGAACTGTCTTGACTGACACACAGAGCTTAATTGAGTAGTCATGTAATATTATTGCAAGTCTGATGTTTTTGGTTCCTTCCTTTTCTTTGTGTTCACAACTCTTGGCAATATGATGTTTGAAATAGCTGTAAACTTGCTGATACTTTTTGGGCCTTATAAAAGTATCCAAGGACATAAACATAAATCCAACTGCTCAAGCAGCCATGTGGACTATTATACTTGTCTAGTTAGACCCAAAACTGTAAACAGAGGAGAGAAAATTCTTACCAGATCACATGTTAAAGAATCTGCCTTTTTGCCAGGATAATCTCTTTGAACTCACATGTGTGAAAACCATCACAGTGTCTGTCATTCAGTGGCTACAAACGAAGTTACAGCACTACTGCCCCAAGTTATGCAAAAGGTTTTTGATACTCAGGAGGGTTTCTCTGAGAGGCCTAAAATATGGATAGTCTGAATAGCGAGCGTAGGCTTACAATAAAAAGCCACACACACACACACTGATCCATGCATCCAACCTACTACAAGATTATGATCAATTGTTCTACTCATCTGCAGGACGAGGAAATTGTCATACAGGAAAGCTGGTTTAGGCCAGCTTCTTAAAAAAATCTTTCTGAAAAAAGTAGATCAACCCTGGGACACAGCGATTGCCCTTGCCCTCCATGCCACTCCCATTTGAAGCTAAATATCTTTATTTTGTAGATTGTGATGTTCAGTAAACTAGATGGTCTTTTCCTGCCTCACCCTTTTGAGTTATCCCTCACAATTCTGAATTCCTTGACAAACTCAATTTGTTCGCTGCAGTGTCGTGCGCCACTGGCCCGCCCTTCCCGGCCTCTGCGGCCAGCGGGCTCGCACACAGACTGACAGAAAGCCGTTAACGGGCACAGCCTGTCAGAACTGGCGCGAGGGACCGCGGGTGTTATGCAGACATGGGGGGTTCTCAGGAGCGAACACCCGCACTAGAATTGCATTTATGACGCATTTGAGTTCCGAGCTGTGCGGAGGGCGCGGCACTCCCGCCCGCCGCGCTGACGCCACCGTCCCCCGTTAGCACGGCGCGCCGCCGCCGTGGCAGGGACCCGGCAGCGGGAGGTGCTGCCGCCGGCCCCGCCCTCTTCCGCCCTCATCACACGCAGCTTCCTGGGGGCGTCATCCCACAGCTGCGCAGCCTCTCGTCGGCTCGGGCGCTGAGGCTGCCGGGGGACGCTCTGGCCTGGCCCGAGTGTGAGTAACAGTTACCGCCACCAATGAGCGAGCGCAGTGCGCGGAAGACCCGCCTACGGCGGGGGGATTGTTGTGGTGACGTCAGGGGCGGGGGACGCGGGCGCCCCATTGGCTCAGGTTGGGCCGAGCGCCTAGCGCGGAACGGGTGGGGAGAGGCCCCGGTCCGGGCGGGCCATGGCCAGCACCGGCAGCCCCCTGGTGAGTCCGGGCGCGGGGAACGGCCCGCGGGCCAGGCGGGCCATGGCCAGCACCGGCAGCCCCCTGGTGAGTCTGCCCGGGGCTGCGGCCCGCGGGGTGCTGGGGGAATAAGTAGGCCCGGGCGTGAGGGCCGGCCGGTGAGAGGTGGCCGCCCGTGCCCAGCGCTCTGGCGGCGGCGGGGTCGCGGTGGGCTTTCGCGAACAGCCCCGCCTCCTCCGCCCGCTGGAACAGGGCGGGTGAGCGGGCGCTGCCGCCCGTGGGGCCACTCTTGTCTCTGCTGCTCGCGGTCATTCTTCCGCCCCCCGCTCCTGAGTCGCCGCGGGTCTCCGTTGTTCCCCGAGCGTGGCCCGTTCGCTGGAGGAGGTGAGGCCGATGGTGAAGGGGCCGCACCGCGGCCTCTCGCGGACCTCCGTTTTCGGTTCCGGTACGGGGCGTTGGCGTGGCTATGCTGGGCCGTCTCCCGACGGGAGAACAGGTGGTGTTGCCTTGTGGGAGCTACCTGTCACTTTGTAATCGATTTCTTTTGTAGTAGGAACAAACGCGTGAGGAAGATCGCGAGGGTCACAGTAGGACGCCGTTTCAAACGCAGTTGTTTACGTTAGTCTGATAGCGTAAACTTGGTTTGTGTGCAGTGGCATATCTAGAAGATGGAGTTGTAACTGGTATACAGACGTGGTAATGGTAAATCTTCTTTTGTGTTGTGAGTTATACAGTTCAGCTAGCATAGACATTCCCTCTTGAAAAGAAAAATAATCACCAGCTTTCACTCGTGTTGACAAAACTACCTGGCAGTGATATGTTCCTTATCCTCGTGTGCATGCTGCTGTGCTTTTGGCTCTTGTGTTCTGTCAGTTGCAAATTGCCAAGCTTAATTCTGCAACACTTAAAACCTTTTCATCAGTTGGAATTGGCTAAGGAGGGTTTTCTGTGGAGAATAGCACAGCAGTGGTGATTCTTGACATGCTGTTTCAGTGTGCTCTCCTCTTCATGCTCAGTGATTTTTTTCATCAGGGTATTACACAAAATCGTATTTATTGATGAAGATGAGAAGTACTGTGGGAATAACTCTTCAGAATACATAAATGCTACATTAAGGAGTATGAGATAAACCAGTTTTTGATTATTAAAGGAATTAGTTTTGCTTTATTGCTAGTTGATAAAGCTGCTTCTTAGCATCAGAGATGACTTCTGTTTACTTGGACTCTTAAACAGAGAGTATGCTTCCCTTTGTGTTTCTGCTCTTGCTTATTGCCCATCTTTTTTGGGGCTTTTTCTCAAAAATACTTGCATTTCTGTTCCTTTTCTATATACAATTTAGGTCCTTGCCCATAAGAAAAGCATGCAGAGAGGGGAAAATTTAACAACGCAACTGCTGACTATTTAGGTAAAAATTAGGATATTTTGTCAGGATAATTCTTTTTAATTCCTTCTCTTCCATTCTATTTAATATTTTCCTGGTCAGGTGAGTGTACTGACAGGCAGTACCAGATACAGGTGGCACAATTCAACTAACCTTTTTGTAATTAAGATGAGATCAAAGATGGGAAATCCAGTATTTCTGAGAAAGAGCAAGTTAATGTTAGTGTTTATGTGATGGAGTTAGTGACATAATGAGTTCTGTGATGACTGAATTGTAAATACATAAGAGGGATTAGGGAGGGGAGGTGTGAATAGAGCACAGCTTTGAAAGGAACATTCTAGCAATTCTCTGCCAAAACAGTTTTCTGTATTTTTGTATGCGCAGACAATTCCTAAAATGTTCCATTATTTTCTGAAGATGTGACATTAGGAGGGAGTTGTACTTCTAAGAAAGAAAGTATTTTAAGCTTTAGTTGCAGATTCCAATGTGATGTTAGTTATTTGCTGTTAATCTTACTGTGATTATATTGGGTCTCAAACCAAGAAGTGCCCTTCCTCTCATAATGAGAAGTCTGGAAGTATGGTAATGAACATCTTCATCTGCAGCAGCATCTTCACTGGACTGTTCAGCTGCACGAGCAGCTATTAGGTTCTACCAGTGTTTCTGACCTGCTAAAGCCTATAGTGTAGTCATGGATCTGGCTGAACAAAATTGCTGCCTTCTTTTTATTCCCCCAGTGGAACTAATATGAACTACACTTTTCAAAGAACTGGGCCTGCAGAGCTTACGTAGAGTAAGTTTTGCATCTATGTTAAGAATTGGATTACACTATATTAAGAGTTCTGTTTGTAGTTATTTGTACGTGTAAAACTTCCTGATACATACGTAGGGAAAACCCTTCAAGCCTGTCTATTTAATGTTCTCTTCTCCTTCTTTTCATCATAAAGCCATGACTAGTCTTTATCAGTCATGTTATGGGCTTTTAACTGGGATAGGTTTTCAGTAAATGTTCTAGACATCAAATCCCTTACCAAAGCAGGCTGCAAGAATAGAAAATAGTAGAAGACAAGGATATTAAAAAGGTGCTCAAAGGTGGAAAAATCAGAAGTTTTAAGAGGAGCAGTTTTATATGCATTCATATTTCCAACATTAGAAGTTCTTAGAGCTAGTGGAAAGGATATGATCCACAGAATAATCTGAGTATATGGGTAGGCTTTTTTTTATTAATGAATTTTTCTTTAGGTTATTGATCTATTACAGTGCCAGAAGTAAAGTTTAATTTAGCTCTTGAAACTCTACAGGTAGATTACTGTAGCTGGATGTTGTAAGATACCCTGCAGGCTCAGGCTCCAGTTAGAAGGCAGCATTGCCAGAAAATCTTGGAAAGGGATGCTGACTACTGAGGTACTTGCAGGAATTTTTGTACAGAAGGCATGAAACCAGGGGCACAATCACTTTGTTAGACTGAAAAATGTAGTCAGCTGCCAAAGTAATAAAAATAAATTTGGTCTGAGTATGTGAAATATTTTAGTAATACCTGTTTTTTAACAGTAAACTTGTATTTTTATATATGTATTTGTCAGAAAAGCTATATGGATTGGTGTAGAACTAGCACATTTATGGCATTCAGAAAATATGCGAGTGACCTTAATTTAGAAAACACTATGTTTGAAAGATAAAATCATTTTCCAAATTCCTCATATTGGACCTTTCCAAAGAATATGTATGATGCCAAGGAATTATTTCTGGTATTTCAGATGGAAGAAACTTTCTTTGCAAGTGGCCAGGTTAGATTATATATATATATATATAATAAAGAAGGAAAAAAGGGGAAGAAGCAGATTTTCCTCCCTTCCCACTTCCCTTTCTGACATCTTATTTGCAGGTAAGCTTGTAGAAACTTACTGTAGTCTAAAGCACCTGAAAGAACTGGAAACAAAATACACAAAGCTAGCTATTTGGTCTAGAACCTTATTTTTCACGCTGTATGAATTCTACTCCAAATTGCTGTAGGAAATAAGTGATTTGCTGTGTGGTTAAATATTGAACTTGAGATACGATTTCTGCTTTAAAAGACATGCTGTAAATACTTCACTTGCAAATATTTTATTATTCTTTATGGTGAAAAATTGCAAGGATTAACTGGCTTAGAGCATTCTTCTTAAAAAATACTTAATTCAATGTATGGTTCTTTAGTAATCCTGCAGGAATTTACATTTCTCGAGTGTGCCATGAATCCTTCGTACATACACTCCATATATATACTGGCACCTTGGTGCGTCTGCTTCTCTGTTCTTCACCCCAAGCTGTTCTCTTTGCCTCCTGTAGCTGCTAGCAAGGAGCCTGGCATAGGAAACCCTTTTGTGTTTGCTAGGCTGAGTCCCCATCTGTGCCATGCAGCACCTGATTATCAGTGTGCCTTGTGAGGTAGCTGGTGGTGTATCCTGAGATCCAGACTATTGCGATCACAGACGGCTTTTGTTTTCCTGTGAACTAGCCAGCCTAGATCTGTTTATGTTACATTAATTCTCAGTGGTTTGTTTACATTATAGCTGTTTGGGCCCTAGGCTGACTTTAGGTTCTTGGAGATTTGAGTGGTTTCCTGTTTCTGATTTGTTTTTAAGTACTAGGCAGTGGAAGGAGGCCTTAAATAGTCTGTCTCTGAAGATGATTGGAACTTAATGCTGTGCTTAGCAGTAGAGGAGGTTAGAGGGTAACTGGCTGATATGCAGGTTCTTATAAATCCTTTCATTAGCTTTAATCCCTACCTGATTTTTGAATTATAATCTTGGAAGTCAGTGGCAAGAAATACCTCTGTATGTAAAGTGGTCAAATTTAGAGAAGGGCATTTGCATAAATTAAAGTTTTGGATCAGCATTGCTTGGTATGTGAAAAATTAATTTCTCTAGAAGCAAAAATGGTCTTGCGGATAAAATACCTTTATTCTCTAAAGGCCAAAACAATCTTAAGAATGTAGAGGTGTTCTCTGTACTTCCAAAGCATTGAGCCTCTTGGCCATATTTTTGCTAATATAATATGAAGCTGATATCCTCATTAATCACTTATGGATGAACTGTGTTATGGATTTACTGCACAAAGCAAGAAATGACAGATAAACAGTACTTCTGTTTACCACTACTGCAGAGGTACAAGCCATTTTAGGTAAAATAGTATGTTTGAATCGGGAAAAGCTTGAAGCTTTTCTTCCATTAATTTCTACAGTCTTTAATCTGGAAATGTATTACCAGGACATGGTTTTTTAAAGCTCTTTTATTGTCTTTTAAATTATGGTTATTTCTATCAAGATATTTTGTTAAGATATTTTTGAGGGAAACAGTTTTATGCAGTACTTCAATGAGTGCTTACCTTTCAGCATTAGAGAGATTTCAAATGACACTGGGCATGAGGGTGAGCATAGTTGTTTTGGTGGTTTAGAGCCTAGACTTCTTTAATCAGTATCACCGTCTGTCTGGACAAGAACAACAAAAACCCACTCCTTTTATGCAGCCAAATGCTTTTGAAATTTGCGTGGTTAATTCATAAAAATGGTCTTTAAACAACAGTTTTTTCATGTGGTAACTTCTGAGATCAAAAAACTTCAGCGTAGATAGATATGACTTCCGATTCTCTTGCAAAATGAATTTGTGTCAAAATAGTTTTTATAATTGAACTATGAGATTTTAATATATTCGTTTAAATATAGTAGTTGGTAACCATTTATGATCCTTGATCAAAGTACAGATTTTGACAAATTGTTTGGCTTCAGACTGTTTTGATGACTGCCAAAGTCAGTTTCTTCAAGATATGTGGTGTTAAAGAGGCAGTTTGTTGGCTTATGTGCTAAATTTTAAGTTCTCTATAGCAATCTTTGCCATTTGATGATGGGGTTCGAAAGAGTTCTGATGCAGCTCTATATGACATAAATGCAAACCACTGCTACATGAGATCACAAGATGACTGTTTGATGTTAATGCTTTTTAAATATCTACAAATAACTAGTACATGGAGTGGAATTTGTTTGCTGCAGTTTGACTTACTATTGTCTTCAAAGAACTCTATAGAAAAGTGTGTCCTATCTTTTTTGGTTTTTTTGAGAGGAGTGTTTGCTCTTAGAAGTCATGTTGAACTTCTGTCAAGCTGAAAGTATGAGCAGAGTACACGTCTTTAAATTACTGTGATGTTTTAATATGTCTGTATGTATTTTGGTGTCAAAGTTAACCTGTTCAGTGGGTGAACAGTTAACGAGCTGCATGATGCATTCAAAGTTCTTCTGAGACTTGGCTTACTGTGAGTTTTGTCTCATTCATTACATGCTTGATTTTATGTTACAGTAAATAGACTGATAGCATCTAGTGACCTTTTTCTAATGAACGTTTTTTTTCTCTTTAGGCTAGTATTTTAATTACTTAAAGGCAATAATAATGTTGGCAGATAGATGTACTGTTGAATTCTTGAGATTATCTGACAAACTTCTAAGCATATTCAAAGTGTATATAAAGAGAAACTGGCATGCAATGGAGTTGCATTAGTCAGTATATTGTTTCTCTCTATACAGATACGTGTACAATTGGTTAATAGAAAGAGGATGCTGTTGTCACTTAGCAGAAAGTCTGACAATCCATTTTTAGACAGACATCCAGAGCATAAATAGACATGAGCATATAAGGTCTGAGAACTGATGTTTACTGTAATTTATGAAAGCACACTATCCATCATTGCTCTGGGTTTTCTTCATTGAGGGTGCTTCACTCTGGTGCAGCAACAGAATTTATGAAAGGAAAACTGATGTTAAATATTGATAGGGATCACACAATAATCATTACACTTCTGCAAATAGCTCCTATGTGGGATTGGTATTTATTGGTGCAAACTGTACTGTGCTCTCTGCACTGAAATGTGAGGCCTTTAGTTGGATTTTGTTACTCTGAATCAGTGGGTTTGTATCTTCAGTTTCTTGTACCTGAACTACACTGCTTTTGCCTGCAGTCTCATTTTAGGTACTGTGAGGCATAGTTTGAAGGCCTATATTCAGGCCCATCTAAGTATCTGACCTGCTTTTTCTTTTGGAATATGCTGGAGCTCTCAGTGTAACTGTGTTACACAGTAACCTTTGAACTGGAGACTGTCCCAACTAGGTACTGGGGAACCTAGAGAAGGTTAACATTTTAATTGTGGGATATGAGGGGGGAGGAGGCCAGTGGAAAAGCTGTGTGTAATATCTGTTAATTATCCCTTTATCCCTTCTGATGCTTTTTTTCAGGTATGAGATGTGTGTCACATGCAGTTGGTGCATCTTTGTCAACCCTCTGAAACACCAGTGTGCCTTGAAAAGAATATATTAAATATAACTGCTTAGCTTTTAGTTTTTTCACTTTAAAACTCTAGGTTGTCAATGTTTAAATTGTAAGCAATACAAAATAAATTTCACTTTCAGAACTTTTGGCTTATATGACAAGGTCAAAACTGTTTACAAAACAGCTCAGACCAAATCTGTCTAACTTAAACTGCCTTTAGCAGAATCTTGGGTTGTGCCAATCTTCTAGCTTATAGTCTCATTAGCATTATTTATAATCAAAACAAATGTACCAGTTGAGGTTTAAAGGTCTTGTTGCTTTGTGTAAAAAAATACTTTCTGTTACCAAGGTTTGCTTCCAAAAAATTAGCTTTATAAGTAATTAGATTAAGAGGTTTTATGATCATGTCTGTCCTATGTCTTAATGCAGCTTGAGATTCTGTAATAGTCAGCAGTCAGACTGTTATCAGACAGCTGAGAGGTCAGCATCCTGTTCATACTGATTTTCTTTGTAATAGATCTTGCTAGTAGAATTTCAGCAATAGCAAAGATGTTCTTAGTCATCTTCAGTGTTCAACAGTGTTCAACATCCTGTCACTTAGTACAGAAGTAGAGGATATTGGAAGTTTCAGAAGCTCGGTCTCTAAAAGTAATTTTGCTGCTGTCAGTGTTGATAGAATAGTCTCAGGAAAATAGTGTTGCGGATTTTGTGGTGGGATAAAGCTAGTGGATATGCAGTTGTGGTTGTAGTTGCTTTAGAGAAGTGTGGTATGTGTTTGATGCATATAAATACATTAATAGTTGTAGTGATAGTGCAGTTGTCAAAATGCTGAACTGCAGAGGGAAAAGGTATGAGTCCTTTTGGGTGATGGGGAAGAAAGGAAAAACATGATCCTATCTAGTGGGTTTTTTGCATTGATTCCAGTTTACTAAAGTTTACTTCTACTGTTTGCAGGCAAGTGAGGAAAAGAACAGTATTAGTACTTACTTCATGTATAAATAGAAGGAATCCTGGTTCTAGTTATTTAGTGAAAACTACTTGATGGAGATTTTGAAATGACTGTTGAGCTATAGTGCCACATATATTCAGCAGATTTGTTATTTTCTTCCTTGAAAGATTTTCAAAATCAAGTATGTTGCTAACTAAGAATGAAACAACTTCTATATCAAAGTAAATGAAAAGGAGAACCCTTAAGGGTTTGGGAAAGTGGTGTTATAGACTAGTTTTTAAAGAGATAACCACTTACCTGGTAATTCTGTCAGTATGGTCTAGGGTGATACATGACATGCAAGAGGGCAGTCTGTTGTTACCATGTGAGGATCTGTGCTTTCACTGACTGCCAGCTGAGAAATGTTGATAATTGCTAAAAGGAGAGCATCCTCAAGCTTCTGAGAATTGCAGATGCAGTTTAGAATATTTTAAATTTCAGTTACTGACTTTGTATCTGACTAAAAAAACGTCTGCATCTGGCAGAAGAAAGATCTTAAGTCTGATTTTTACAAAAGAGTAAGGTACAGGGTTACATCAGATAAGCTGGCCTGTATTCTGTCTTAGGCATATATGAAAACCTATATGTAGATGCATATATAGTTTCTGCAGACATGTTTTTTGGAGCCTTTCAAAATAAAACTTAGAAGGTAAATAACACAGGACAAAATACTAAAGAATATGTGGAGTGTGAAAGGACGAGTGTAGGAATCACCTTTTTCAATAAATGTTGAGGTGCAGACCTAGTTACATAGTTCTGTCATTTCTTAGGTAACTGATCCTTTTAAATCTATTGCGTGTTCCTCTGTCCTCCTTGTTCCTAATCTTGACTTTCCTTTGAGAAAGTCAGGGGACTAATTGATGTTATACCCTGGCCGAAAATAACCTTCTTTTCCTACAAAGTCCATTACTCCTATCTCTTCCCTCAGGATTTTTCTATACTTGATATTCATTGTGACTTAGTTTCAACTACTGTGTAATGAAACACACTGCATCCAGCACCTTTTCCTCCCTTTCTCACAGTGCTCTGATGCTTTTGTAGTGGATGTTTTTCTTGCTTGTTTACTTTTTCAAGGTGATCTTGCTAGCTGCAGAATCTAATCAGACCACTCCCCCCCCAACAATGCTACTGCTTTATTTACCTGTAAAACCTCATTTGTGACTGGTGCCAGTTTATAATTTAGATCCCAATATTTAGTCTGTGTGTATGTGTGTTTTATTTACTGTATTTCATTTAATGGGATGGTTTTTATACTGGCGTCACTTCAGTTGCTGAGCACTTATGCTTGTGTCAGTCTTGCTGCAGTCTTGATGGGAAAGGGTACAATCTGTTTTTAATTCTAGCTAGTGTTTATCTTTAGACACGGCTGCTGTGTGAGTAGCTGTCTGAAGGAGAGGTGATTCATCTGGGATATGAAAATTCTGGGGACAATAGTCTCTGCAAAAGGTGTCAGCTAAAATATATGCATATAAGGCATAAAAGGAACTGTGACCTACAGCACATACACTTCAATGTGTATGCGCATAATAATAATAATATCAGTTTTAGCAGTAAATGAAGGCAGCTTTTCTCTACTGCACAGGGCACAGCCAAGTGAGGAATCGCTTATTTGGGAGCTAGGTTCCTTAAGACCATGTGCATAAGTGAGTGCCAGTCCAACTCCCTTCCAAGGTGGTTTCTGACTAAAATGCAGAAAACAGTTTCAAATTGAAATTCATGAGGTAAAAAAATTCTTTTTGTGAGAAGTAATTTTTAATTTGGTAACATGGTGTATGTTACAGACTCTCTAACATGGTTGTACAATACATCAGTTTTGAGATTCGGTGATTTTCATTAAGTCGGTTTCATTCTGCTGGATGTATGTTAGAATAGTGAGATTTATAAAATTGTGTTAACTTTCTTGAATATTTCCTCTTGTATGTTTACATTCAATGTTTTGTTTTGTTTTGTTAGTGGTAGTTTAGCAGAGCTCTCCTATTTGTTTGTGTTTTCTGGCCAGTTTCAAGTAAAACATCAGAAGCAGTCCCTGACAGACTAATTGTGGTGTATTCCCAAAAGGGGCAGAAAGCAGCTTCATAAGGTTCCTTGATCTTACTTAGGGAAAATGGATAAAAGGGTACCAAATGACAATTTGCTTTGTATATTACATTAATCAGTTTTAGGAGTGTGTCATCTTGTATTTGCTGTTTTCTGGGCTATATCCGTTCTTTTTGTTTTGCAATTGGATTGTCTTTATGTGGCCATATGTACAATTTAAGTAGTGCAATCTCCCTTGTTTTAAAAGGTCATGAACCAGAGCATTCTTCAAAAAAAGTTTTAGGTGTTGCTGATTATTAAACCCTCCACCTGATCTGCCTTTTTATGTTATGTCCTTCCCCAATGTGTACTAAAGTGAAATTCTAAGTAAAAAATTAAGAATGCGTCCTTTGTCTCCATTAAACATTTCATGTGTTTGTTTAGAGTTCATTGTAACTTGGATCTCTGAACTAATGTTACTGGTACATACAGGTGTTTATTGTATGACTAGAAATTTAAGGTCATGTTGTTCATAGGAGAAGATGCCATGAAATTTGATAACTTGGTGTTAGGAGCATTTTTTTGAGTTTAAAAAAAGCATTCTTGAATTAAAGTGTTCAGATGTTTGACCTATGGCTATATGACAGCATGACCTAAAAAGAGTTATTTATCAAATTGTTGCCATTTCCAACATAAATACTTTTATTCTCTCCTAAAGAGATTTTTAATGATAACCCTTTCAAGGAAGAATTTTTATGAACCTTGTATGGAAATAAAGTACAGTTGTGCATGGTAATTATGTCAGGTATGGGAATAATAGTTTAATTTTCTCTTTTCAGTATGATGCTGTTCCAATCCAGTCAAGCGTGGTGTTATGCTCCTGCTCATCCCCTTCAATGGTGAGGAACCAAGCAGATTCCAGCACTCCACCTGTCATTTCCGCTTGTGGCAGCAGCAGGCAGGCATCTAACATGGAGGGCGCAGCACCCGAATCAAGATCTAATTCAAACTCCTTGCAGCAGCATGCAGGACAGCAGCCTCCACAGCCTCGAAAGAAACGACCTGATGACTTCAAATTTGGGAAAATTCTTGGTGAAGGATCTTTTTCCACGGTAACTTTACTTTTTATAAGAAGTGACAGATATCTTAGATAAACTTGAAAATTTGTTGTGTAAGATTGATGAGATTGAAATGTGGAGAGAACAGCTTGAAAACTTAGTGGATTTAAGCTTGACTGTTAAAATTAAGTGTTGCCCTAAATATGGGTGGTGATTTTTTTTTTTAAGCTCCTCTTAAATTGATCAAAAGTCCTGTTGTATCCTAATGACTTGATGCTTGGATGTTTAATCAACATTGCTTTCTAATGTAAGTGTGATAGCCATAATAGGTTATGTAAAAAATTTGATATAAAGGATTGGAACTGATCTAGGAGCTTGTGGTAAAAACTATGTGATGTCCTGTCTGTGGCAGGAGGTACTGCCAGATGCTTTCAAAAGAAAGAACACTGATACTCCTCCAGTATTCTTACTCAGCCCCTAGTCCTTGAGATTTAGTGAGTCGTAGGCAGTATCTTTGTGTTCAGTAGCCTTGAATGGTTTGTATCTCACATCCACAGCATTGCACAAAAATGAATTACTTAAGTATTACCTTCATGAATCCATGAAGCATTTAATACTTTCATTTGATGGTTTGGTAGTTTACCAGTTGTAAGACAATAATATTTCTGCATCTTTTGCATTTGATACTTGTTGCGTATGGTTTTTGGTTGTAGGTCTCTAAGTGTTGGAGTTTTCTGGTTCTTCCAGTACAGCCTACTGCAGTGTTTAGGATGCAGGCCTCTAGTACTTGTCAAAAGTAATTTGCGCTCAAACGTGTAGTTTGCATAATTTGCAGGTTTCCCTAAAGCATCCAAGAGAGTTGTTGTGGTTTGGGTATACCAGGACACTTTACTTCAGTAGTACACTTTTCATTTCTGCTTTTGGTCTCTGAAAGTTAATGCCATGTTCCATGTAGGTAAAGAAATTCATAGGGCTGAGCCCAGACTCTGAATAAACTTTGTCCAGCACTCTGCTGCCTGTCTCCCTGGATGGCAGCACAACCCTCTGATGTATCAACTTCAGAGCATTTGATCTGTGGGGCATGTATCTTTATGTTGTCATCAAAGCATCTTGTTAAAAAGCATATGATTTTTTTTCATATTAAACACCGTTGTAGACTCAGAGATCTGACTGTACTCCCCAAGATCCTCACCAATATTCTAACTAAAAAGTGTTTATCTCAAAAAATAGGTGCCCTCATATTACCATATATCCAATGACAGCTTCAGATTAAAAAAATATTTTCTTCAAGGTCATAATGAATGTATTCCATTTTCTTGGACTTCTGTTAAGCTGCCACAAACTCTTACTTAGTGCCAGGGCTGCATTTTAAATTCAACAGAGATATACATGATGTGGCTTCAGGGTTTTTTTTCAGAGCACTCTCCAACTTTGTGGGATTGTATTCTGCAGCTGCAACTTCTTGAACCCATGCCTGATATAAACAAACACACAAATACAGGGCCTTCTACTTGTTGTTCTGCTCTTTTAAATTAATGAGAATCTACTTGCTTTGTAGACAGCTTCAGGCTTCTTTCAGAATAATATCTGTTATTGGTAGAAAAATTATAATTCTCATGATTGAGGAGGCATGTTGTGTAGCTCATCTCCTTCGATATGTGGGTGTATATATATATATTCCACCTTGGTTTTGTCTCCACCTCTAAATGAGGCATTTCTTAAAAACAGGAGCTCTAAGGAAGTATGATTGTCTGACCAAAACCAGTTCTTAAATGCAGATTTAATCTCTAGCAGCCTGAAGTATTTGTTTAAGTTTAGCGTGGGGCTTGGTCATGATGTATGCCAGGTATGTTGGCAGTTACTTTTGCTTTGTAGCCTCTGAGGGTTCTCTGCTCTATCTCCCCCCCCTTCCTCTCCCCTTCCTTTGATTTGGGATGTTTAACTACATTTCTTGCCTTGCTGTTGTCTGAATTAGCAACTTACATGTTTACATGTTCTGTGAATGCTTTTGTTTTTCTGTTCGTTTTATGGCTTTTTTTTTTAAGCTATCCAGTTAATGTCTAATTTCTTTCTATAGAATTTGCATTCATTATTGATATTACTTCTTCCCATATGGTGGATAAGATTCAGGCCCCTGATAAGAGACATTGTATTAATATGTACCTCTGAGGTGTTTTCTGTTTCTTTGGTTTTTGTGCATATCTACTGTGGTTTTCTGGATTATTAGTTATGGGGAAATTAATATATATGGTATACTCAGATCTGATCGGTGAGGAAGGAGCTTGAGGGTACCAAAGTACTCCTGCTATCAGGTAAGTGCTCAGTGTAATTAGAACACAGCTGTTCCATGTCAATGTATGAGGGTAATACCTGTGAAATACAATGGTAAAAAGTTGGATACAGTGCAGGACTGGAAGAGAGTCAGTCTTTAGCTTAATTTGCCAAGATATATTTTCATCTGTGTCAGCTGATACCTTCTGCCATCTGAGTATGGTCTCTGTGTATGTGGGGTTTTATTTGATAACTGCCTTTTAAACTGACCTGCTTTCAGAAGCTTTCTTGGTAGATATGGTTGATGAAACCTAGTTACAAAAATTAGAAAAGTTAATAACATTCTCATTCAGCTGCACATCCTATCTAGTGTTAGGTGTATACACAGAAGGATCTCAAAAATTCCTTATGCAGAGAGGCAGATGTTAACAGACTGGTTGTTTGTAACATTTCTAATAGAAATTTTCATTGATGAAATACTGTAAATGTCAATGGTTTTAAGAGATGAAATTTTAAAGAAAATTAAGGCTGCCTGTTACTACTGAACAATTTTCTAGTACTAAAGAGTGCAACTGCATGCACCTCTTTCATCTGAAAAAATGCCTTATTTAGATTTCCTAAATACCTAACATTTAGCATCAAGTGTGTGTAGTAATATTTTGGAGTACTCTGTTATAACTGATTTTGCAAGGGATAGAAGCAAGTCTGGTACAGTGATTAAAAAAATAGTGTGAAGTTGAGATTTTCGCAAGATGTTGAAATGGATATAAACTTAAAATGAGAAAAACAAAGAACTGTACTCATCTATTGTTACAAGGTTATTGGTTGCATTCATGCAAGAAGACTTTTCAGATTGTCTCTAAAATTGCCTTTTATAGAGTTCTGTCTTGAAAATGAGCCTGGTGTTCCTCCAAAAGCATTTCTCTTTAAAAATGTAAACCTGTTTGCCTGAAATTTCATCCCTTGCTTCTACTAATTGGAAATCTTCTGTTCCTTTTATTTCTTAAGAAACTGTAAATAATTGAAAGTTCTGTCTCACTTCTTACTTTTGCTCATTTGGATAAAATTTATCTTTCAATCTTTGGCATCTGTATTCAGGAAAGTACTATGACAATTATTTTTATAAGTATTCCTCAGTGTACTTGTTGCTTTTTGTTTCCCCCTTTAAGAAAATTTGGCAGTTTACTTCGACTTACATTACAATCTTCAGAATTCTTCTGGGAAAAAAATATGCGGTGTTTACACTCTTACGTGTGTAAATCTTTTGGCAAAACAAACATTGGTCAGCTGAACTGAATTTCTGCAGAAGTCTTGCTGAAGCCAGCATAATGTTGAACACATGCTTAAATATTTTGCTGTGTTCCAAATACCTACTGGAAGAACAATGTTAGTGCCTGTGTTTAGTGGCCAGTAACAATATGTTTTCTTTCCTCTGACAACAGGTTGTCTTGGCTCGAGAATTGGCAAGTTCTAGAGAATATGCCAGTAAGTATTGACTCCTTTAACATGAACTTTTTGAAAATAAAGTGTCAATGTAGTCCAGTTATGAAATACCTGTTGAAGG
This sequence comes from Molothrus ater, assembly GCF_012460135.2. Lineage (NCBI taxonomy): Eukaryota > Metazoa > Chordata > Aves > Passeriformes > Icteridae > Molothrus > Molothrus ater. The sequence goes on along the minus strand of NC_050493.2, from coordinate 117,530 downwards.
AACAGAATTAGTGGTTTCATCTTAATTAAATGTAACCAAAAAAACTCCAAAACAAGATGGGCTTAATTTACTTGTACCTCTTGCATTTTTACTCTCTCTTTTTTTCATTAAGTTAAAATTCTAGAAAAACGTCATATCATAAAAGAAAACAAGGTGCCATATGTGACACGAGAGAGAGATGTAATGTCCCGTCTGGATCACCCTTTTTTTGTGAAACTCTACTTCACCTTTCAGGATGATGAAAAGCTATGTATCCTTTGCATATTAAGACTTGCTGTAACACTTTCTTAAGAGTAATAACAATGCCCAGTTTTGATTCCTTAAAAAGTGGTCTAATGGAAATGATGGAGGTAACTTAAGGTATTTAAAGTATCCTGATGTATGTGATGCAATTTTTGTAGTCACACTTTTAACAGAAATTAAGCAGATGGAATGAGTGGGTCCTCTCAGAGAGAAGAAATTGCTTCCCCCCTGCTTGTGAGACAGGGGGAAGCAATTAAACAAATTGTCCATGTGGTAAATGTTGAAGGGTGACTTGTAACAATCCAAGTTTAAAAATAATTTAAAAATTCTAAATTGGGTTGGAGGGAGGAGATGGGATGTATGGGAAGTGTTTCAGAAGTGTTTTATTCCTGATGTATATATGTGTGTATTTATATCCATCTATCTATCTGTAGTAAAACACAGTAATTCCTGCATTTAAAATAGGGCTAGCCAGCTATGCTTCCTACTAGTTTCATTTCTACAATTAGAGCTATTATTAAAATTTTTATGCAAAGATGAAGATGCTTATAGAATAATATGAATCCTCTGGGCTGCTGTTTTCCCAGCTCTCTCTAGCAGTAATTGTGAAGTGCAGTTTCATCCTGGGAGCTCATTGCTTGGCAGTTGGCTTTGGGGTTTTTTTGGGTTTTTTTGTTTGTTTGGGTTTTTTTAAGAAAATGTTAATTATGTGAACTTCCTCTTAAATTTCCTGCTTGGCATTGGCTGTGCCAAGCATAAAGGTATAGATCAGTCTATTTCTGGGGTCAGTAAGTAGTTTTCTGGTTTTCCCAAAGGCTGCTAATAGTGCTGGCAAGCCCTACATATCATACAGTATGAGCTCACAGGGCCTCTTTCGTATTGTAAACACTTGCTCTGGTACTTTCCAGGTGATGGGACAATTTTTAACTTCTATCAGTTATTACTGTAAATAACTCTGAGGACAATTATGTATGTCATTTAAATGAATTATCCAGATCATTCTCTGGAAAAACTACGAAGTTAACCCTTTATGTAGTTTTTGCTTTGCTAAGAAATTTGGACCCATGTCTTAGGTTGTTGATATATTTAAGAAATTGCTTGGGCTTGCTACTTGTAAAGTTTCAAATTAACCACCTTCTTCCCTGTTGTTCATGTATTTTTAGTAGTATTCTTCTCTTTGGAATAAGATTGTGGGGATTTTTGTTTTGGAGTGGCTTAGAGATAAACCTTAACTAAGTTACATCCAGATTTTGGACTTAGCTATGCCAAAAACGGAGAGCTGCTAAAGTATATACGCAAAATTGGCTCATTTGATGAGACCTGTACAAGGTTTTATACTGCTGAAATTGTATCAGCCCTGGAGTACTTGCATGGCAAAGGAATCATTCACAGGTAATACCGAGTTGAGACAGACATGCGGTTGATCATGTAAGAGGTGTTTTTTTCCCTAAAAATGTTCTTTGTGAAACTAAAAGCAAAGTTGGATTTTTGTGGAAAGCTAAAGAGCACAAATTGCATTTGATCAGCCCTAGCGCAGTTAACATCAGTAGTTAAACATAGCAAACTTGAGGAGGAGAGCCAATCGTTGTTATACCAACTGTTGGAGCAGGAAAGAGTAAGAAAACCTTCTGGCCTTGAATTAACATTACCAAAAGCTTGTCTTTCAAGCCTCATTGGTTGGCCTGAAAAACAGAAACTGACTTTTTGTTCAACTCCTTTTTTTCCTGTGCTGTTATGTTGCAAAAGTAACTAGAATTCTTTTTGTGTGTGGCTTAATGTGTACTATATAATCAAGTAAATTAATTTATATCAGTTTTCAGTGAGTAAACAATTTCCACAAAGCTGCACAATAATCAGGTAAGTGGTGAAATAGGCTAAGTTTTCAGCAGTACTTACGAAGTTGTTCTTGATGTAATATATTGTTTGGATGGTAATGTTTTGTCATTAATGTTTATTAACTAAAGTTTTAAGTGCTAGACATCTGAGCTGCAGAACTTCTTTTTGGGTAAGAAATTTATTGTGTTTAGGTTACCAAGCAGTTGTCATGGGACACTAGATGCTAGTTGGCAAAAAAGCTGACTGGTTATAATTCTGATAGCATTATTTCTTTCAGTTATTACAAAAACAGTTTTTCCTTTTAAATAGAAGTTTTTGTGAAATAATTTGAATCTAAGGGGGATGGATGTGGAGCATACTGAAAGCATAATACTTTCTACACGGGCAGGGGAAAAGTTCAAGAACTTCCAGTTTCCCTTTGATTTTATAGTTCATGTGTTTAGGCTGAGAGGATGCTTATAAAATGAATGTGGGATGATTGTCAGTGTTACTAACCCTATATTGGAAACCGCCTATTGGAGAAGAGCTGCTTTATACTTGTTTGTATATGAAGGACCCTATGAGGAGGTCAAAAAAAAACCCAGGAAAATTGTGCAATTGGAGAACTTAGTATGAAGTTTATGAGGACACAGCTCTAGCAATGCCTGAAAACTCTTGGGATTTTTTACTGCCTGAAGAAATAGGACATGACATAGAACCACTTTAACATGTCAGGCTACCCTGGAAAATTTATTACAGATATCTCTATGTATTTATATATAGCTATAAATCCATAATCCAGTAATAATGTTGGTATAGGATATATTATATAAACAGTATATATGAAGCATGTATAGAGTACAATATATCTACATACATACATATCTTAAAAAAGCTCTACACAAAACTGTTAAGGAATCCATTCCATTCACATACTTTCTACCTCTCTCATATGACAGGCACAGGAAAATCAACAGGATTTTTATGGCTTGTTGCTCTCTGTGGTAGTTTCCAGACATTAAATTGTACAACTCATACTTTTCCATAGTAGGGGACTTTAATCTGAAGAAAATAGTGCTGCACAGTGATTGACAGAAACAGCTTTCAGTTTTTACTGGCTTTTTCTTACCAGTCAAACAAAACAACTCGCATGCTCCTAGATTTCTTTATGAGCATTCAAAGATTCAGCTTAGGAGGGAAATACGTAGGGTTTTTTTGGATCAGCTAATGAAACTTGATGCAAAGGCATATCATATCAGTGTAACTGAATGCTCTTAAGTTGTTTCTAATGCAGCTCTTGACATCTAACTCTGTACTGCTATCTATTGTGTTTGTGAAGTCTGGTTTTATTCAGAATCAGAGGCTGTGTCTATGCAAATAGTAGGCATGCATTTGAAATGCAGATTATGCATGGAGGTGATCTACCTTACCTGGACAGGACATTTAGCTGGGGCTGGGTTTGCCAGTGTTTGACTAACTGGAATTTTGCAGTGAGGAAACAGATGTAGAAAATCTTAATGCCATATCAATCTGTCAGATGTTATTTAAATTAAGGCTTTGGAGTGAAGGGGCTTGGGGTTTAGTGTGTGTTTTTGTGAGGTGGGGTTTTTGTTGGGATTTGTTTTGTTTTTGAAATTTTTGAACATGTGACATACACAGGAGCATAGTTTTGAGATGATTATTTACATGATGTTTAAAAAAAATGTTAATGGATTTAAAAAAATCTGTTAGTCTGCAGGTTGACAGCTACATGTTAGAGAAGCTGTTGTAACAATGTTTATAGAATGTTTGCATCGTTTATTATAGCATTATGTACCTCAGTCACTAGACAGTTTTTCAACTTTAATTTGTATCCTGTTTGAATATAAAAATCTGTCTTTTCCAGGGACCTTAAGCCAGAGAACATCCTATTAAATGAAGATATGCACATTCAAATAACAGACTTCGGAACAGCAAAAGTATTATCTGCAGATAGCAGACAAGGTTTGCCATTATTCATTATGTGACACCTGTAATTATAGCAAGTGATCCTTTGGAAATGTACATGTGTTTTATTTACCAGATTGTAACCTTCCAATGGCATTACCTCACCTAAATCACTAAAGGATCTTGAAACAGTTTCGACTGTCACTACGTAGTTTGTATCAGAGGAGGGAGTACTTGGTGTAGTGGAATACCAGCTAGATTACCAAATAGAGTGGGAAGTTGAACTACTTCAGGTTGCTTAGTTTTCATTTGTAAGACAAGAATACAAACAAATAGGTACCATGGCTCACCTGATACAGTAAGTTTTAACTCTGCTTATATGTTTAACTCCAGTGGCTGAAAGAATTGCACAAATATGAAGGTGGTAGAATTAATGTGTCTGCAGTTGTTACTAATAGCCTGTAAATAGATGCTGCAAACAATGCTTGAAAAAAGCACTAGGCTGAACTGAATTCAATTGACATTTTTTTCTTAACTGTAGCAAACTTGTGTTGGTAGATTTTATAACTAAGTACCTAAATGCTTAGCTTCTTGAACCAAACAGGTATCACTGAGATTGATTTGTTTCTTCCAAGCAGGTTTTGTGTATAGTTAAAGAAGTTAAATTCTCATGGGTTCTTTGCAGTATTATGTAACTTGCAGTGGATTGCCTTTGGGGTTTGTTTTTTTATAAACTGGGTGGCGACAGGGGAGGAAGAGGAGTATTGGCTTATGCATAAGTATGTGTTTGCTTATTTCTTTCCTCAACAGCGCGGGCAAACTCATTTGTAGGGACAGCACAGTATGTTTCTCCAGAACTGCTGACAGAGAAATCTGCCTGTAAAAGGTGAGGGCTCTATATTCCAGAACTTTACTGACTCTGTCAGGAAACTGTCAAATGGGGAGGAGTGGATAAATCAAGCAAGCAAGCTTAGTATTTTAAAGAAGCAAAATGCTTGAGTATTTTAACAGAGCTTGACAAGTTTTTTCTTATTAAGTATTGCTTCTTGTCCGAGGGCTGGCTTCCTCAGTTTATCTACTTTTTTGGGTTCTACTAACAGGATTAGGTGTTTTTGGAGAAGGAGGTGTGTAAGGTGAAGTTGGATTTCTCACCCATAAATAAATCAGAAAAATCTGTTATCCAAGTAGTATAATTATTTTAATTCCATTTTATATAAGATTGCTCAAATATGGTATTTCCTGCTGTAGGAACAACAGAATGTCACGTGCTGTTCAGTTAAGGAAAAGGCTGCAGCTTTCTTTGACTTGTATTTAGATCAACTTGCAGTTATGTTTCCTAAACTGTACTTAGGATTTGCAACCTTTTAAAGCTTATCTCTCTGCCTGGTATGAGTGATGCCCTTAAGAAATTTCTGAACTCATTAAAATTGTTTGTTGATGGTATCCTAGTGAATGTGTATATCTATTTTACTGCAATGATGGAAGAGTAAGCTAGTCGCTGACAAATCAGAAGTTAAAAGGGTCATTTATGTGAATAGGTGTAGTAATTTGTGCTAGCATTTCTTTAAGTGATAGAGATACTATCAGACTTTTCACATCTTCTTTTAGTGAAGAGCTTTTGACTGTTTTGGCTAATGGAAAGATTTAATTAGAATATCATCTCCTTTTAGAAGTTGCATAATGCTTCACCTGTACAGAAAACTCTTAGTTTGAGTAGTTTTAAGTATTTTAGTCTTCCATGAGGATTTTGAAGCTTTAATCAAATCTATGGGTAGCTTACCTCGAGGTAAAATAAGTTAAATGTGTTCTTTCAGGCCAACACACTAAAGCTTAACTTTCCTTTACCTACCACACTAGAACATAGCTTTTCCTTATCATTATGGCCTGTCTTTCTGTTTGTGTCTTAAGAAAAGCTTTAAGTAAAAAAGGTAAAAAACTGTATTGTAATATATACTCTTTTTTTAAAATCAAATATTAAGAGGAAAGTATTTTAAATCTGAAGGGGCATATATTGAATGAAGTTGGACGCATCCTTGAATCATCATGTGGATAATCAATATTCTTTTCAAAGTCATTAGTTACCCATTATTTTGACTGAGAATTCACCTGTCTTCCACTTGTGCTTGGAGTCAGTTTTTTGTGGGACTATTACTCTACAGTTTTTTCTTTTAAGTTGTGTTGCTAGCCTATTCTTCTGTCAAGGGCTAAAGTAAAAATAATGTGGAAAATATACAAAGCAGGTTTGTCCACTGGGTTCATGCTATGTTTTAAGTAGCAGAAGGTTAAGAATTTTTCTTTTTAGATTTCATTTTAAAGATTTCTTTTACAAAAAAGATTCTGTGTTTTTTTCCTCTTTGTTTTGAAGCTCTGACCTCTGGGCTCTGGGATGCATAATATATCAACTTGTAGCTGGATTGCCTCCATTTAGAGCTGGGTAAGAGATTTGAGCTAGTTATTTACATGTGGATCATAAATATATTGCCTCTGATTGGATTTTTACCGTACTAGCAGTTCTGAAGTATTTTTCATGACGCAGAGCTGGTATTAATGTCATGCTGCTTTTATTTGTCCTTTTTGGTGTAATGAAGTTGCTTAGACAGCTATAACTAGAGCTCCTGAGGGAGAGATTCCTTTAAGCTATCCTAGAATTTCACATGTAATTTGTGCCATGATGGTAACTATATAACTGTATGTGAAAGAGGTTTATAAGGCATAGCCTCAACACTCTCTGTTGAGTCATTTGAGCTTTTGTTGTTATTTCTCAAGTATCTGGTGCTTGCAGGATCATAGTGCCCCTTCACCCTAGGAAGATTCACAGGAACATAACTGGTAGATTTTTTGTTTAATATTTGTCTGGTTTATTCAGGTTAAGGTGAAAGAACCATGGAGAACTAATAACAAGAGTTAATATTTTTCTCTTATGCAGAAATGAATATCTTATATTCCAGAAGATAATAAAGTTGGAATATGACTTCCCAGAAAAATTTTTTCCCAAGGCAAAAGACCTTGTGGAAAAGCTGTTGGTAAATATTTGTGCTTTTCTTCTTGAATGTACTATGCTTGTTTTGATTGATTTTTTTTTTTTAATAACTGACCAAGTACCTAAATGCCTAACTTCGTCAACCAAAAGGTATCACTGAAATTGATTTGTCATTAAATGGTTTGATGACATTGGAAAACATTCAGCTTATGTAGTTCTCTTTTCTGAAAGTTTCTATGCACTCTTGCAAATCTTATAATATGAACATCTGTGAGCATTATTGACTGTGTAGGGGACTGTCTTGAAAATCAACATCTGTTATTAAACAGCACTTTGATTTTTTTTTTAATCTGAATTCTAACAAGAATTGTTAGAAGGATAAGGAATGTCTTTCTATGAAATGGAAGCAAACAATTCTAGATACTGTGCATTACAAGCAGAAATTAAGATTCAAATAGTTAGGCTTACATAGTTCTCAGATTAATTGGTTTTGAGTTGTATAAGGGATCATTTAGTTAAAAACAGCATCCTGTACATCACAGGCAGATATATTCATTACAGTATAAATCCAGTTGCCTTGCATTTTAGCATGCACTTAACATGTCTCAGTAGTATCAGTCTAAGAATTACTATGCCTCTGAAGGTTTGACAAGTAGGAAGAAAAAGTAGTTCAGTTCCATCAGTGAGATTATAGTCATGACACTCAAGTGAATATGCAGAGAACATTTTGGGGGTTATAAGCTTTTTTAAGTTCAACAGTCTATCATATTAGCAGGGGATGGGGAGGAAACTCTAACCTTTGTGGATGATGATAAATACAGCCTAAAAGGCCTATTAGTGCATTCCCGTGTCCAAGTCCGGGTCTATGGCCAAGCCAGCGTCTCCTGAGTGGTGAAGTCCAGGTTGTATTAACCTAGTTGTATCTTGAGAAGTGTGTCATTTTGAGGTCCTTGAGAGGCTGATGTTTAACACCCCCTGTAGTTTCCACGGCTTCTTGCATCACTAGAATGTGATGGTGGACTAAACTTAAAATGGCTTCATCAGGCCTTCTCTGTACGTTTGTTTCAGTCTTTACAAAGGAGCAAAGCCAAAAAATGCTGTCAACTTAAAGAAGTGCTCCTGTCCTTAGATCTGTGAGCAGATCTAATACAAAATGTTGTTGACGAGACATAGTGACAAAGAGCATCTTTTATTATAAACAACCTCCTTATAGTATTGATATGTATGCTTAGGGCAGGGTGACAGACTGGTTTTACATTTTCACATGGTGCTTTGCAAATGTGAATAATGCTTGCCCTTTGTCATTATTTTATGCAGCTTAACTTAATTTTAATTTGGTTAGGTTCTAGATGCTACCAACCGATTAGGTTGTGAAGAAATGGGAGGATATGGACCTCTTAAGGCTCACCCCTTCTTTGAATCCATTGTGTGGGAGAACCTACATCTTCAGACACCCCCTAAACTTACAGCATATTTACCTGCTATGTCAGAGGATGATGAAGACTGTTATGGAAATGTATGTTTGTCTACTGCTGTATTCAGCTCTGATGCTGCCTGAGACTTCCATTATAGCATAAATATTGAATACCAATATAAATAAATAATATAAATACTAATATAAATATTTTTACTGAAACTATGGATTAGTTATATTTTAATTATTAAGAATGTAATAAATGTTGCTGGTTAAATTTTTACTTAAATCAGCATTTGTTTTCTGATAAAGTGGGTATTTTTAAAAAACAAGGCTGGCTTGCTTTTGATCAGTCATACTTTTTGCATAGAACCCTGCTGATCTATAGGGAGTAGGCTGGGATTTGGCCCAAAAGCAAAATAAATTAAAGCATGCTTAAATTAAAAGCCACAGTTTAGTGCAAAATAAGCTTTTTAATAAAAGACATTTAATTACTTCATTTTTTTTCCTCCTTTAGTATGACAATCTCCTGAGTCAGTTCGGTTGCATGCAAGTTTCTAGTTCTGCCTCTTCCCATTCACTGTCTGCTGCAGAGACAAGTACACCACAGACATCAGGAGGAAATATTGAACAGTATATTCATGATCTTGACAACAATTCCTTTGAGCTGGATTTACAGTTTTCTGAAGACGAAAAGAGGTTGCTTCTGGCAAAACAAGCTGGTGGAAATCCTTGGTAGGATCTTTGAATGTAGCTAAATAACTTGCACAGCAATAAAGAATTCTGGAAAATAAGTGATTTTGATTCAAATTAATATTTGTCAATCTTAGTATTTTCAAGTAAACAATTAGCAACTAGATTTTTCTTGGCTTCTATTTTTAAAGCAATAGCAGCAAAACCCTAATATTATATTTCTAAAATTTACAAGGTCTAGAAGACGATGTAGAGTGTATTTGTAAGACAGGCAGAATGACACTATCCAGTGCTGCGGAGTCCTTGCACTACAATCCTAAACTAGAAGAGGTTCCTCCTTTTTTACAGATGCCATAATTTGTTGGAATTTTTTGCATGATAATATTCGGTGGATATCTAACCAAAATGCCTCCAGACTATGTAACAGCATTTCTTTTCACTCTTTAGAGAAGTCTCTCATGTGTGAATTTTTGTCATTGTTGTTGTTCCTTGGGGGTGGGGGGGGGCATGCACTAAGGGGTTTTTTTTTTTTGGTTGGTTGGTTTGTTTGGGTTGTTGGTTTTGTTTGGTTTTGGTTTTGGTTGGTTGGTTTTTTTACCCCCATCAAATTTTAGGAAAAACTCACTGGTCTGGGCTAAGGAAGAGTCCAAAACTCACGTACTAAAGTTGTTCAGGACTCTCATGGAAAAAGACATGCTAGGGAGTGACATGAAAAACTACTTGATCATTATAGCTGTTTCTGTGAAAGAATTACTTCTGGAGTAATAGTTATTTTTCTTTTTCTAAGGCATCAGTTTGTAGAAAATAACTTAATCCTAAAAATGGGTCCAGTGGACAAAAGAAAGGTAAGGGCTTTTCTTAATTTCCTGTAACAAGATTGAGCTGTCAAATTTTTGCACAGCTGCAGCACAGATAAGCAGCTTGTTTTAAAGCTTCCTTGTTTAAACAATTTGTCACCTATAAACAAGTTATTTCTAAAAAATCAGTGTTTTCTTGTGAGTAGATTGATTTTTTTTTTTTCTTGATTTAGTGATGTCCTCTTGATTTCTTGGAAAAGCCTAAGTAAATCTGCTACTGATGCTTTCGTTTTGAGATTGCAGCAAATGAGATTTGCTTGTCCTTCTCCTCCCAATCTGATATAATCTAATAAACACTTTCTTGATGCATATTTGAATGTGGTTTGAACCAAAAATACCAAAAAATTATCAGTGTTGTTCTCAACTGTGCTTTTTTTCCTGGATCTGACTTTGTGCCTTTATCCTGAAAGAGGCAGAGGTGATGTTAGAACAGCTTTAAGTGTTTATTTCAGCAGCTTACAGAATAAGCAAGGATAGTCTGCATCAGCTTTAGCAGAAAGAAGGTTCTCTTTCATCTAAGTTAATACCTGCTTCTTTGTAGTCTTTTCTACAGAATCACGACTATTGATTTCTTTGATAAATAGATTCTCCTTCACTCTGTGCCACTGGGTGTTTCAGGTTTTGCTAGAACTTGAAGATACTTTCCTAAAATAGTACTTGTGTTTCACCATGTAGTAGAATAATGCACTGCAACACCCTAAAAAAGGAGTGAGGTCAAATAGGTAAAGTAAAATTAAAGACAGCCCCCAAACCCAAATATACCATCCTTGCACTGAACTGGTTTTATCCTGCCTCTGTTGTTCAGGTCAGAGATGTGTAAATTTACATTTTTAATTCCCTCATGGATTTTGCTGGGGTTTGTTTGTTTGTTTTTGCATTGCTACTTCTACTTTTCTTGTTAGGGATTGTTTGCACGTCGGCGCCAATTGCTGCTTACGGAAGGGCCACACCTGTATTATGTGGATCCTGTCAACAAAGTTCTAAAAGGAGAAATTCCATGGTCTTTAGAGTTGCGTCCAGAAGCCAAGAATTTTAAGACATTTTTTGTTCACACGGTACGTTTATTTTCTGAATTTTCTTTGTAAATTGCTCTAAGGCCCTTGGGCAATTTCTGTAAGTTATCAAAAAGATTTTTCTGAAGAAAGTATAGTTTTTTTGATACAAAATTTCATAGTCCTAATTTAAAACAAAACTAAACAAAAACCTGAACAAAGTCAACCAACAAAAAAAGCACAAAATCCACACCCCCAAACAAAACTTAATAATAATAAAACAAAAAATCACATAAAATCTCACTCTGACATACATGTTTATCACAAAAATGCAACTGTATTTTAATTATTAGTGTTTAAATTAGCCATAAGTGGATTTTGGGCTTTGAAGGATGTTCTTAATGACTTAACATTTAGCCCTCCTTGTATGTAGTGAATCATGAGAGGTGTATAATATATTGTCAGTTGACTGCTTAAAATGGTTAATCAGTAATACATAATGTTATATAGCTGTAATTGAATTTAACTTTCAGAAAGTTAACGAGCTCATTCTGAATAATTATTTTATTGGTAGGTGCAGAATTACTGCTGCTTTTTGGTTAATCTATGTTTGGAGTAATCATTAAAATGTTGTTCACTTATAGCCAAACAGGACATATTACCTGATGGACCCAAGTGGGAATGCTCATAAATGGTGCAAAAAGATACATGAAGTTTGGCGGCACAGATACCACCAGAATGCTGCAAAATAGTAAAGCTCATCCAAAATTTCCCAGTTTCCCTACTTGCTGCTAGAACTCCGTGTGCAGCCGATCAGAGGAATCTTTTCAACCCACCTATTACCATCTCAAGGGGAAGCATAACGTCTGAAATGTTCTTGGTTTTGGGGTTTTTTTGGGGTTTTTTTTTGCCTTTTGCTTTTGGTTTTCTTCTTTTGTTTGTTTGGGTTTTTTTTTTTTTTTTGTTTGTTTTTTGGAGGTTTTTTGGTTGTTTTGTTTGTGTGGTTTTTTGGTTTTTTTTCTTTTGGTTTTTTTTTGGGGGGGTTGTTTTTTTTTTTTTAAGAAGAAAAAAAAAAGGAAGAAAAGCAAAAACCTAATGGAATTCAGGGTTGCTTTGCTCGCTCTTTGTGCTTCTGTTGAGGCTTCCACATGCATATCATTGCTGTGAAGATCTTGCTTTTGTGCACTTCAGTTCTGTTTCTGCTGCAGACTAGTGGATAGACCTTGCATTACCAGCTTCACTTAAAATGAGTTAAAACCAATCCACACGCACACATGCCGAATCATGTACCAGCCTTGCATTTTATGGGGCTGGAGTTTTCTGTGACTCTCAGATTATCATTAAACTGTGTTTCATCAGGGAGCTTTTATATGCCTCTTCTAAGTACCACCTCTTTGTTTTCTCTTCCTTTCCTCACAGTCCCCCAGCTTATTGGTATATGGCATTTATAGCCAGGTTGGTTGCACCCTTGTGTAATTCCTAACATAGTTCTGGTTGCAGGAATTTTGTGGTACTATAGTAATTATGTGAATGAATCAGATGTGTTTGTCTGGCAGACAGGCTCCAATGATAAAGCTTTTGAGAGAGTAAAATGCTGAACATAGCACTGAAATTTCTAAAATTGAAATGTTGGCTTCTGAAGCCTTTTAAACATTAAGTTTAAATCTTAATATAAGTCATATGTGTGATTAATCAAGGGACAATAAACTTACCAGCATGCTTTTAACTAATGCTAACTAAAAGAGAAACTAGTTAGTATGGGGGAGAAAAGGCTACTATTGAAATAGTAGATAGTTTTTCACCTTTTCAGCAGATGAGGGCTGAAAGCTTTCTTTCCAGGGTGTGCATGTGTTGTTCATTTTAGTGGGGCCAACCTATTTTCTTGGGTAGAGAAGGAAATGTGAAAACTTTGTACAATTGATTACTTGACATTTTTTTTGTCTCATTGTGTAATGAGATATCAGTTGTGTTTTTGGTCCTTGGCCAAACATTCAGGAACTCTGGAAAACTGTAAGGAATTGAAATACAGATAATAAAGTAATCTGGTGAGAAAATCAAAGGCAAATATTGATACAAAGGGGAAAATATATGGTACTTAAAGCATATCTATAAAATGAAAATATTTATCATATCGATCTCCTTTATCCTCTTCAAATTATGGCTGTTTTCTGTGGTCAAACATTTCTTGTCATGTTACAAAGACACAACTTCCTGTGTGCTAAAAAAAAACTTCCCCAGTGGTATTTTCTACATGCTTGTGTTCTAAACCTTGCAGAAGAGAATGACCTAGGTCTGGCCAAAGGCATTCCTTCTTGGTTTTAAAAGCAGTATAAACATCACACCTATTTATTCACTCATTACATATACCATTACTTTGCATTTTGAGTTGTCATACTATGATGTGCTTTTCCTTCCACCAAAGAAAGGTTTCTCTACAATGTTGAAAAAACTCATAGGCTACTGTTCTCTAGAAGCAGTATTTTAAGAACAATGGCTTATCAGATTTCTCAAAAGATACATGAATGTTGAATATTTTCTTGTACAGGGTGAAGGAAATTTATTATTGATCTCTTAAAAACTGTGTTATGTGGTTGAACTTGATGGCAGTTCAGCTTTTCCAGTCTTTAAAAGAGAGTGCAGTTGCCTTTTCTTTTGGAGCAACTGCATTCCTGTAGTCGTCCGTATCCCATCACATACGGAAACCTGAGAGAAGCAAAGCCCTGGCTTACTGTGTCTGGTATTAAGGGGGAGAACGGGTCCCGTAAATGGCTTAGGAAGACATAAGAGTGTTCCCTTTGCATCATGAGAAATTCGATCACATACAAAATATACTGCTTGTCACTCAAATTTGAATAGCACAGTGTACCTTCGATCTGCGTCTGTAGTAAGCTATATGTGCTGTTCTATCCAACATGACATGTATTTTAAGTCTGTTGCAGTGCTATCCATTTGTTCTCCAGCTGCCAAATTTTGGCCATGTATTGTGTCCACTGGAGACAACCCTACCACTTTTGGATTTAGTCTCTGGTATTGAGATCTAGACAGATGTATTCCCAAACTTCATACAGGAGAGTTTGGCAGTGATGGGATTCACAGTGCCACTGCTGTTCAGTGTGACAAAACTTGGCCTCACATAAAAAGTCTGGCAAAATGGCCTGTTAACTAGGTAGAGATCTAGATGCGCTTAAACATGTTTTCTGTAATATTTAGATTTTTAGTCATTTTACCATAGCAAATTGTGTTTTTTCATGCCTTGAAAATCTTCTCTCAGTAGGCTTTCATCCTGCCCACCAAAAGCTTTCATCCAGCCTTGTAGATCTTGGTAGCAGTAAGCTGTTAAGAAGGTTTCTGGAAGGCTGATGTCTGCATTCTAGAAATCCTTTTTTTTTTAATTGACAATCCTGTTATTGGAAAACTGTAAGCATCTCTTACAGGCATCACTCCACTTAGAGCTTCAGTATTCCTAATCCAGTCTTACTTAGCTACTGCTTTTTTGGGAAGGAGCTAGAACTTTCCTGGGAGAAGTATTTCTATTTCTTGGACTATGTGTAGAATGTGTGGGTTTGAAAGGTGGCAAGAGTATAGAGTAAGGCATCACGAAGTAATTGTGGATTCAAGTATGTTTTACCAGTTTGTCCACTTAAATGTGTGTTGAAAGGTGCTGCATACTATGAAGAGCTGGTACCCATTTAAAATGCTTATACCTGATGTGGGGTGGAATCAGGTGTTTGTCCTGAAGATCACTCCTGTGGTTCATGGGAGTTCATGGAATGAAATGTGCAAAGGAGGTTCTTCAGAGCTGCACATAGGCCAGGTAATTTTTTTTGCTTTTAATCCAAGGTGTTCAAAGGAGAAAAAAAAAATTTAGGTACTTGAAGACTCCTCTTCTTACTGCAGACCTACTGAAAACCAAATCTGTTGATTCATTCCATCTCTTGAAATTTCAACAGTTGTTGATCATTTATGAAGAATCTGGTCAATAATGTTGTAATTTTGCTTTGCTTGGTATTTGAACTTCAGAAAGGTATTTATTCCATCTTTTTCTGTGGTGTGGAGCTTAAAAAAGGATGAAGTACTACTGCCCAGTCACAAGAAGTTTAGAACTACTTTAATAAACTGAGAAATTAGTTTGTTACCATTTGCCTTGAAGTCCAGTTTTGTATTAAGAAAGAGTTACTTCAGATGTGATGTTGAGGCATTGCTAGCAGACTGATATTGCCTATTAGGATTCCATTTGCTAGGCACTTAAGTACTGAAAAGATCAATTATCAGTACTGTGCTCTACTTTTCTCCTTCTGATGTGATTTAATTGTGAAGTATCTGCTATATATAAGTCTGAAAAGAATTGTGGATTGAAACAAAGATGTGATTATTCTAATCAGTTTTCATAGTTCAAGATGCTTAATATAATGTGCTTGATACAATTATTTTTTGTGCTGGGAACTCTGAAGAATTATGGGAATTTCCCACATGTACATTTTCTCCCGAATGATTGAGTAAAGTCAAGACAATTACTTCATTTGGCCTGTGGACAAAGCATTTGATTTCAACACCTTGCTGAGGAGAGAACTTGTGTATTAATAGTTGCCTAAAGATGTGGATGGATTCTGATCATTCTTTCTACTAGTAAATTGCACAAATAGGTGCAGTATTTATATCTGAAATTTTGCTGAATGTCTATAATGCTTCATGGAAATATTTTGTGACTCAAATGGAAATGCTCCTGCAAAGCCTCATGATGCAGATTGTCTATCAGTTGATCAAGTGAGTTTACAGACAAGTAGTTCTGTAATCCCAAATGGCATGTTTTCATTTATGACTAATAGTTTCAGAATGTTTCCTCTTTCATAGAAGAAATTACTGTTATGCAGCAAACAGTTGGAGCAGTTCTTAAGCACCCAATAGCCTGGTTTTAGAGTAAAGAGAATATACTGAGTTGGAAAGGACCCATCAAGGTCACCAAGTCCAATTCTTGGTGCTGCACAGGACTCCCCAGCAATCCCACCATGTGCCAGACACCTTCAACTCAGGCAGGCTTGATAGTGTGACCACTTCCTGGGGAGCCTGTTCCAGTGTTTGGCCGCCCTCTGAGTGAAAAACCTTTTACTGACACCTAACCTAAAGCTCCTGTGACTCAGCTTCATACAGTTTCCTCAAGTCCTGTCCTGGTCAAGAGAGAAATCTGTCTTATCAGCTGGGCCATGAATGTAGATGATTGCCATTTGACAAAGCTTCCTATGGCCATGTACTAACTGACTTGATATGGCGAATGTTCGCAATGGTAGCAGAACTGAAAACTATATCTGACAAAAGAACAATTAGGAACCAGTTTTGGTAGTTGTATGCTGTTTTCAGGTTGCTGGCAGTCAGTTACATGTGTAATATGCTCTACCTGGTTTGTAGCTGTAACTGTGATGTACAGTAAAAAAGAAAAAACCCACCCCAAAGAAATAAAACCCCTGACCCTCCATCAACAAACCACAAAACAATCTTCCCAAGACCTCGTGAAAACAGAAGCAAATAATGCAATGATATGATACACACTTTTGTATTTTTATTCTTCTAAGGTTATTTGCTGGCTCTTGTTGGCCTCTAGTTCAGTCTGTGTTATTTAAATTCTAATATATGAATTATTTGGATTGAATTCATGTTCGGGGCCATGGTGTTGTATGTATTGATGTACAGCCTTGAATGTGAATAATTATTGTAAACTATATTTTACACCTTTTTTCTGGCTTTATTATATAAATTTTCTATTGGTCGATGATTTAATCATATCTCATAATTTAATGACGGTTTATTCTCCTCTCGACAGATCTCTGTGCTATAGATGTGTAGTTAGTGACTGGATGACGGATTTCACTTATGCTTGGTAGTCTGTAATAAAGGCATGTAGGGTTCTGCGCGGCCTCCGCCTCTTCCTTCCGCCGTGGGGCGGGGGGCATGGGACAGAGACGGGCCCGCGGCCTCCGGCCCGGCGGCAGCCCTGTCGCGGACGTGAGGGCCGTTCCCGGGGCCCCAGGCCGGAGCCGCTCGGGCGGGTGGCGAGAAGGGGCAGGGCGCTGTTCCAGCCGACGCTTCCGGTGGGCGGTGCGCCGAGGGCCGGGCAGCCGGGGCGGCCCCTTCCGGCGGTGGTGAGGATGGCGGCGGAGAACCACTGTGAGTTCCCGGTGCCCCCGGCTGGCGGCCTCGGCGCGGGCGGGCCCTGCCGTCGGTGTAGCTCGGCCCCCCTGCCCGCCGCGGGGCCCGGCAAGTGGGTCAGGCTGAACGTGGGGGGCACCTGCTTCCTGACCACTCGACAGACGCTCTGCAGGGACCCTAAGTCCTTCCTCTTCCGCCTCTGCCAGGCCGACCCCGACCTGGACTCTGACAAGGTGAGCGCCGGCCCCGCCGCGCCCGCTCCCCGCTCCGGGCCCGCTCCGGGCCCGCTCCCCGCCTGCCGCGCTGAGGGTGCGCTGCGGCCGGTGCCTCGTCCCGCTGTGACGCCTGCCTAGGCGGCCGCCGGCGTGACGGGAACGCGGGGCCCGGCGCCGCGGTGAGGGGCGGCAGGAGCGACTCTGCTGCCGTGGAGGGAGTCTTCTTGAAGAGTGCTGCTTAATGAGTGCTGTCGTGCGAAGCAGTTGGGTTCGCGAATACAAAACTGCTCATAAATACAGCAGACAGCACAGTATCGTTTGTACGTTTGTGTGATATTTCTATGTCGTTTGACGGAGTTTAGTTTTAGCGGTTTAATGAAATATCTGCGTGCACTGACATTTTGTTATTTCTGCACTGTCATTATTCTCTTGTTCAATTACAAGAAGCAAAGTACTTTGGATAATAATCTCTCACTTAGACGTAGCATTCTGTCTTTTCAGCAATTCTTAGAGAAAAATGTTGCATATTCTGCATAGATTGCGAGTAGTGGGTGAATATTTTGGTATTCACTCTGACTCATTTTTAGTAGGGGAAGAAAGTTATTAAGATTTCATTTGTGGTGTGGTATGTAGTGGTATGTAGTAATGGATATAAAGTGCTGGCTCTGAAAGAAATTTTGGAGCATCACGGACAAAAAAGTTAGGGAAAAGAGAGGAACAGCTTATAACCCTATAACCAGCAGGTTGAAAATAAGGAGTTGCTTATTATATGTAAATTTTGAAGGTTTTTTTTTCAGTGAGGTTAGTAGATTTCATCATTTTTTCGGGCATAACTTCCAGAAAGGATATTTGAACACTTAGGGAACAGAATGTAATCTTCCTGAGTTAGAAGGAAAAAAAGTTGAAGTCTGGTGGTGTGGGAGTTGTTTTGTAGTTGTCTTTGGTTTTGGTTGAGGTTTTTATGGAGAGCTTTAATTTACCTATAAAACCAAATTTAAATATGTAGGCAACTTGCTGATAGGTAAACTGTCTCTTTGGGAGAGAGTAGTAAAGCATTCCTCTAATGCTTCCTAATTAAAAGATAAAGCACTGCCATATGCTCTGGCAAATGGAATGGCCAGCTGTGTCCTGCTCTGTTGTCCAGCATTGTCTGATTCTGCTCTTTTTTGGGATGTGGCCTCACTTTGAGTCCTGTAGCCAGTTTTGGGCAGCACAATATCAGAAGGATATAAGGCTCTTAGAAAGCATCTGAAGGAGGAACACAAAGTTTCTGAAGGGGAAGCCATATGAGAAATAGCTGAGGTCACTTGGCTTCTTCAGCTGGAGAAGAGGAGGCCGAGGGAAGGCTCATCGCTGTCTGCGTGTTCCTCTTGAGGGGCAGTATCAATCTCTGTTCTGTGTGACCACTGACAGGATCCAAGGGAACGGCTTGGAGCTGTGTCAGGGAGGTTTATGTTGGATATCAGGAAAAAGTTCTTTCCAGAGAGATTGAACACTGGAACAGGCTTCCCAGGGAATGGTCATGACCCTAAGCCATGAGCTTGACAAAGCTCAAGCACATGGTAGGGGTGTTGGGGCTCTGCTGTGCAGGGCCAGGAGTTAGACTTCATCCTTGTGGGTCAATTCCAACTCAGGATAGTCTGTGATTTTAAGATTTCCTTAATGCTTCCTACTGTAAAGAACTGAGAGGCTTCAAGAAAGGTAGCATGTTGGCCTTTAAACTGCCTTCAGGTACTGATGTTGAGAAGGACAGGGCAGCCTGCTGTCAGGTATGTTTCCACTTGTAATGGGAGAAAGATTCACCTTTAGCACACTCTGTGGCCAGACTAGTGTTGAATGCATTAGGAGAGTGACATTGACTCTCTGAATTTAGTGTTTCAGAGTGTCACTCGCAGCTTTAAAACTGTTCAAGAATCATTTCAGATTTCAGCAAATAAATGAGCTGAAGCGGTCATATTTACTGTTCAGAATAAGATTTGTTTTCCATGGTATTTAAATCTTGGTTTAGAGATGAATACATAAAAATAGACGAGCAGAGCCTTGCTCACCTTGTTATCATTGTTTAATTTAATGCTTTTACTGCATTACTGCTAATAATTTACATATATTCCTTGTTTCAGCATCTTCCTATTTTAGCTATATACCAGTTTTTTATTTGCAAACTGTTATAGCATTCTTTTAACTTTCCCCTAAGAAGGAGATTGTCAAACTTTTGTAATAAGGTTTTGGCAGTAGTGTTCATCCTTGATTTTTAATGCCTTTCTAAAGTTGGCATCAAATCTGTCAAAGAAGGGAGCACGCAAGCACTGAGTGTTTCAGAAAAGTCAAAGTCTTCCTGGTAGTGCAGCCTTGACTGTCAGCATTAAGAAATATCTAAATTGTAGTCATTTTTCTAAGAAATAACAGATACATTTCATTTGTCTATGAGATTTCTGACTTGTCAGGTGGGTTGTATTACTGATGTAGTCTTGATAAGTACCACTAGTCTGCAGACAGTTTGTGAAAAATTCACTAGTTCAATATTTAAAAAGCACAGATGATAGAGATGACAATTATATATAAATCCAAATTTAGTACCAAATACTACTGTGTTTCTCTGCATATTGCTGCCTTTATAAGAACTCAGAATATGTAAATGATGTAAAATTAAAAAATTATGTAAAATTAAAATATTCCTGTTAAAGCATACAACCTTGAGCCAAGAGCTTGATGGTATGACTTGAGTGTGTCCAGATCCAGTATTGATCCCAATGAAGATAATTATTGGAAATAAATTTATGACATTTCAGCTAGTGTTTTAATGCAGTTCCTGGGGAGATTGTTAAATCTCCCCAAGAATTGCATTAGGATTAGGGAGGCGTATGTATTTGGTGCACCTTTTGAGTCCTGCTGGAACCCTGTACTGGATTCTAGCATCCACAATTCAAGGTCATAGCAGAGCAGTGAGTAATCACAAGGTGAAATATGATTTGGTGAAAAGTTTTAAAGAACAAAACTTTTTAATGGCATGGAGCTTAAGGAGTGACTTCTCAGTCCAGAGGTATATACATGGAGACAAGAAATCTAGTAGAGAAGCCTGTTCAGTCTAGGAAAGGTGTTGTGAAATACAGCTAGCAAAGTGTCAAATTGTAGATGTCCTTGTTAGAAAGTCCATAATATTAACAGTGGCAGTAATTATTTATTGGAATTATTAGGTTTAACTGCTACTTTCTAAAGGTTATAAATAAATTGAGTTCTTTGTGTGTTTTAAACTAAGATGAGGGTAAGTGTTCATTATGATTCCTTTGAGCTTCAGTCTCTATAAAGATTGAAGTGAAAACATTTGCAACTGGAATACATGATCATTTAGTTGCTTTGGTCAGTATTTTTCAAAGGAATGTAATTGTGAGCTACACTGACTTTTCATTGGTATGCTGAACCAGGTGATTGAAAATTTAAGAGCAAGTTACTAGATTTCCTCTAAAATTCCATGGTGTTTGTAACTTGAACTAAACATTAGTGTGGGAGAGCGGTAATAAAGAAATGCAGTCTTCACTGTACGTAGGCAATGCTGTCTTCTAAATGGTGTCCTTGTAAATATGCATGAAAACGGCCTAGAACTTGCAGACAATGAAGAAAAAAGCTCTTCAGAGAAGAATGTAATGCAAAAGTAGAACTGGGTAAAGATACAAACAGTCCTGTGATTAACTAGCAGTTTAGGGTTGGATGCACAAAGACAATGAGCATTTGTTTTGAATTTTCTTATGAAGAATGACAGCATTTGCAGGAAACACCTCTAAGTGTGGGGTGATATGACTATACTGAATACAGAGGAAAGTTGAATTTCTGTTTTATTTCTAATTTTACCTGCTGTTCTGGTAAACAGTAACACCTGTTTCTATAAAATACGTCTGAAAGAGAGAGAACTTTGAAACCTTATTAGAATATAGGTTTATCTGACATTTGTGGTATTCACCCGAAGTTTAGGAAATGGCTTCAAAATACCTACACTAGTTGTCAGTGAAGATGCAAACTTTCTCAAAGCTTGTAGAAAAAACAATTTACTAGTTAGCAGAGGAAATTGCATAGCTGGGACATCAAAGCCTATTAATAATTAAGCTAGCAAGCGTAAAGCTAGTTATGTACATGCAAACTAGCAACCCCTTTTAATTGTCCGGTTCACGTTGGATCACGTTTGCAATTTATTATTTTATCTTTCAATAAAACAGTTTTTATTAAAAAGTGTCAAAAAGCTAATTACATGTGATTACACAGTGTGTTTTCATGTACATGTGGATGAAAACAGTCCTGATAATATTCTGAAAGACTTAGGACATGTATTTTTAGAGTTCTAGGTAGAGCAGATGACTATGCTTCTGTGCCAGCTTGTATTGGATTTATGTTTACATAAATATCCTTAAAGATCTAGTGTAATCGGCCTTTCTTAGTGATTTCAACATGAAGTGCTTAGCATACACTGAAGGATATTCAGGCAGCTCACTCAAAAGGAGGAGTGATAAGGCATTTTCTATAGGAAGGTGCTGAGGAAGTAAATTTTTTGCGCCACTCACCTGTGCCTTATTTGCATATGGTTACAATATTCTTTACTGCTCGGTTCATCTCTTGATTCTTGGCTCCCTGGTGCTAGTGTGTAGCATATCTGAGCTGTCAGGTCAATGTTCAAGACACACATCCTCCTCTTAATGTTAATTAATGCATATTTTCTGAGTCTATAATCTGGGTAAGCAACTTTTGCATGAATTTAGATGCTTAAGTGAATCCTGTTGACAGAATTTGGTTTGCACACTGTTAGAATTTAGCCAGGGTTCTTTAACTGTTGATATTTTCTAATGTTTTAAAAAAATTATTACAGCAAAAATTATAGGACTTTTGTGTGCCTTCTTTTTTTATTATTTTTCAAGCCACCTTGTCTGAAAGGCTTCCAGAGTAAACTATGACACTACTGAGATGTTTTTTTTTCGTGTATGACCTCTCATAAGGTGGAATTTGAAAGAGGAGAGCTGACATAGCTTCTTCCCTTTGTGGTTTTGTTGGAAGCTTGTTTCATATATAGAAATCAACTCAGAAAAGTACAATTTCAGATAATGAAGGCCTTTAAATAAAAAAGTTCAGGCCTTTTGTGAAAGGAGTGAAGTAGCCATTGCTACTTAAGATTTTGTTTAGAGCTTTTAATGACTTTGCTTCTGTGACCCACCTCTCTATCATTGAAGTGGTGTAAAGCTGACAACCAGTATTGCTTCAGAAGGTGATGTGAGAAGACACTGCAGTGTGAAAAATTACAATCATCTTAATGAAGAAGATTATTTCTAGAGATTGGTTTTTCCTAACTCCGAAGACTTCCAGTTTTGTAAGCCCTGTGTTTCTTAATGCAGTTCAGATGATGACCAAGTACGGGGTTTTTTTCTTGAAAACAGCTTTTATTTTTATCTGTTTTGGATTTTCCTTTCCAACCTCACTGGTTTCTTTTCCTTTACTAAATAATACTTTTCAGCCTATAATTCATACAGTTGTCAGCTATTCTAATTTCTTTGGGTTGTATCTGTAGATTGCACATTCTTGAAGTGTTTTGGTTATGTAAATATATTTATAGATTAAATATTAAAATTAGTCTACTTCATCTATCTACTGGTTTTGATGCATAGTCTTGCTTTTGTGAGACCATGAGCTTAGATCAGAAGAAATTGTGATTAGACTTCATCAAGCATTGTCTGTTCTGAGTGTAGGTTAACTGACAGCACATTTTAATATGTTAGCATTTTATTGAACAGTTAATTTTCTACAAAATTATACACTCCTTCACTTCTTCTGAAATGACACTGTGTCTAGGTGTGTAAAGCATTTAATTGTAATTTTAGAAAGGGTTTTGGCTTTTGTAGTTGAGGTTGTGGTCTTTCTACATTCTACCAATCCTGTTTGGACAAGTGCATTTATTCAGAAACTAAATCAATGTACCTGAAAATACATCCTCCATGTTTTTTTCCAGCAAAACATTTTAGGAACTCTACATACTGTTAAGTAGAGAGAGCTTTCAGATATCACAGTTCAGTAATTAGATTTTTCCATATAGGCATTAATGTTCAAATGCAGATGATTGAGTCGGTAGAGTTTCTTTCTTTCACTAGCAATTATTGCTAGTAGCGATGGTTTTGAGGGAGTATGATCCACATTATTGGTAATGATAATTTTTTTAGTATCTCCTGTAAACTACTAGAATATTAAAAATAAGAATAAGTAAAAAGGTATTTGGGGTGCTGCTACATCTCTTTAGTAGATATCTGTAGGATATCCATTACACCAAAACCTTATGGACCAGTAGATTAACACAGTCAGTAACCCACTTGATAGTAGAAAGGAGCAGTAGATCAGTTAGAAATCTTTCTCTGAATCTTCCTTAGATCTCCAGCCAGCACAAGTGTGTCAGTACTACCTTGATTGCAGGGGTTCATACATAGATTCTAAATAACATAGGAATTACCAATTTTGCTTCTTTATCTCTTTGTCAAGAATATCAGCTCTGCAGGTGAATCTCCTGAACTGTTTCACAATTCACAGAACGCTGTAGTCTGTTTGGTAAATTGAGCATTAGTTTTCATCTATTCATCTATTACTTTGATTGTCTGCATGAGATAGGTAGGAGTTGCATCTTCTACTTTTTTTTTTTAGAAGATGCATGTACAACCCTTGCTTGGTATACAGCAGTTCTTATTACCCTGTGAATATTTGTACATCTGAGCAAAGACAAAAGCAAATGTTTTTAGAGCAAAGCGTTGAGGTTAAAAAAAGTCAAGTTTGTTTGCCTTTAATTAAAAAAAAAAAAAAAGAAAAAGGAAAAAACTGGTATTTGAAGCTCGCTAGAATGTAGCCATTGTTCTGACTCTTCAGGCTCCCAAACAAGATTTCCTGGTTTTAAGGGCTATTTTTAACCTTAACTTTTGGTGGTCTCACTTACTGCTTAGATCTTTCATGCTAACGATGTTGTTAATCATTGATAAGGGGTTAGGGGGATTGATCAAATAAGAGAAGTTGTGTATTGGATGATTTGATTGATCAGTCTGATACCATGACAGTTATATTGTTTAATTCCTTTTATTGTCTTTAATAAATCCAGCTTTCAGGGGATGTGACTATATCTGCATACCTGCTTGCTGCAAGATGAATATTAGCTTGCAGTTCCCACTTGGATGTTCAAATTATTGTGAGGTTTTTGGTTTGTTTGGTTTGGGCTTTGGTGTTCTCTTCCTTTGTTTTGGGTTGTTTGTTTGGTTTGTGTTTGTTTGTTTTTCTAATCTAGGATGAAACAGGTGCCTATTTAATAGACAGAGACCCAACCTACTTTGGGCCAGTGCTGAACTATCTCAGACACGGAAAACTGGTTATTAACAAGGACCTAGCTGAGGAAGGTAAGACATCTCTAAATATCTCGTTTGCTTGCCACTTGCTTATTATTTTCACTTCTTTTGAATCACCAAAATTAGCTTAGAACAAGATGGCAAACCTTAACCAGTGTAGCATTTCTATCTGTTTCAAGCAAAACTGATAAGTATCATGCACTTATAGTTTATGGTGTTATTTGAGCATTTTGAGTACAATTCTTGATTTCACAACCCCCATTCTCAGTTGGAACATAAGTATTCAAACAAGAGGGGGGATGCCTTTTATTGTGTAATCTTGTATCTTTCCTGTGTAACTGTGAAATATTTGGGTTTAGTTCTCTTTAAGCAAAAGAATGCTGCCTAGGAAGCAAGCTTTAGAAGATGTAAAGCAAACTAAAAGTGAAGTTCTGGCATTGTTCAGATGTGTGGAATATGCTTTTAACGACTGAATTCTGTGCCCAGCTTCTCCCTCCTTGTTCCCAGTTTGTATCAATTTTACCCTAATGGAGGATGACTTTTAAAACATACAGTAATAAAACTGTATTGATAGCATATTGAAGAAATTTATCAAAGAGTAATACAATTTAACAATACTAGGGGGAAATAGTGTGAAATTTAATTTCCATGTGAATTAGTTGAGCATTAGGTAAGCACAGTTAAGCATACTGCGTGTGGAGAACAGGTAGGCCTTGAACATGTGAGTAGAAGCAGTATATATCTTCAAGCTTTTGTTTCAGACTCTAAGATCTCAAATGACAGGAAGAAAAATTTTATGCTTGCTAGCAGCTGCAGAGATTTTTCAGTAGGATTATTTAAATTTCTCTTTTGCATTCCAGCCTGAGGCAGGGCCTGAGGTATGGTAGTCTTAGTAGTCTGCTATGGAACGGTATCTGTGCGCATTTTTTTGTTTCTTATCTTGTTCTGTATATGAAGTGGCATCGGTTTTCTTTGGGATTTTTTTAGGGCAATTTTTTAGAATGAGCCAAACATTGAATTACATGTACCTGAAAGAAGCCAGAATTGTTAGGTTGGTGAACTGCCTTATCATAGAGAAAAGTAAATAATTTTCTGTAGCTGTTGAGAAGATAATCTTATGAACTGGTTGGTGATTTTGGCCTGGAGTCTTTAGTTATACTGTCTTCCCAAAAACTGTTTTCATACTAGGTGTACTGGAAGAGGCTGAATTCTACAATATCACATCTCTAATAAAACTGGTAAAGGACAAAATAAGAGAAAGAGACAGCAGAATCTCTCAGGTGAGGCTGTTTTCTTGTGTTCTTTTGATTATTTGTTCTATGACAAGTAGTGGGTTCCATTTGTTTTTTTTATGTATCTCCCGATTTCCCCAGTAAGATACTGAATGGCTGCCTCCATCACTGGATGATCTGGAACCACTAGTATACAAAGATTAATATTCTTAATTGCTGACTCCTGCCAGTTTGCTTACAAACTTAACAGATCTCTTTCAAAAACTGAACACATTCTAAGTAATTGTTCCAAAATGTTTGGTAATAGTAGAATTTGTCATAATATCATTTCTGGAAATAGTTATGTTAGAGAACAGGTTTTGTAGAGCATAGCTTTCTCATTGACTTTTAAATGTTCTGGATATAATGGGGTTGCCTAACTATGCTATAACTGCTGTTTATACAGTATGTTCATGCAGCGTATATACATACAGATGCTGTTTAGTTCCTGTCGTGTTTTTGTAGCAAAGTTGCTTTCTTTATTTGTAATGCTCTGTGATTGAGAAGGTTGCCTCTTCTCATAGCAGCTCATGTTCTCCATGAAAGTGAATATGGTGAAGTTTGTTCATTAACTCTGTTTCTCAGGTAACTGGTAACTTCCCTGGTAGCTGATTCTTCATGGAGATACTACAAACTTACATTGTTATTGACAAATTTCTCTTTAAGCTAGGTTGTTGGATCGCAGGGGGGCTCTGATAGCATTTACTATTTGTCTCAGCTACAATGGCCCTAGTTATTCATTGCTCTGGATGGGTTCAAAATGGTGTTGCTTACCATTTCTAGAGAGTAAGGGCAACTTCAGACAAGTCACAAACATAGTGAATTCCATGCCCTGTTGAGCATCTTATATTTCTTCTTGAAGGTGCCAGTCAAACATGTATACAGAGTGCTGCAGTGTCAGGAAGAGGAACTCACTCAAATGGTTTCCACAATGTCTGATGGCTGGAAATTTGAACAGGTAAAAAATCCCTATGGGATATAGTTAACACAGTCTTCTAAGAAATGAGTATGAAGTACCTTTTGTGAAAGAGGACTATAAATTGAATTCCATGCATCTTTTTCTATTCAGTCATTTTCAAAATTTGGATAAACATACACAGCGAAGTTAAAATGTGATATTTGTGTTTGCATTTATCATAAAACAAAAGAAAAACTCAGCTTTCCAGGAGGTAAATTTTGCTGACTTTCTATAAAAACATCTGCAACGTCTGAAATGTAATTCTTCAGTGTCTACTCATGAGCAGCTGAAGGGTGAATCAACCAGAATTAACTTATAACTTCAAGTTTATGTGAATGATAGGTTAGATATGAAGAGCTCTGGGTAAAAGAGATGAGCTTGGGAGATAAATGTTTGCCAGGCCCAAAGAGTGGTTCTTCAGATAAAAAAACCTGATACATAAAGGAGGATGGATTTTACCTGTGTAGATATGAAGCTTGATAGCTGTGAGCTATGTGAATGTTTTTGTTCTTTGCAGTGCATAAAAATAGCTTTGTGTGTACATTCAAGAACACATTGTAAAATTGCAAGATCTATCTGTTATCTTTGATAATTTCTATAAGTAAGAAATGAACTGTACAGCTGCTTTATCCTTCACATTTCTAATCCAGCAGAGTATTTAAAGTGCATTGGAGCAATGAATCTGTTAACTCTGAAACACAAGTGTTCATCTGCTAGCATCTTTTTCAGTGTCTGATGCTTACAATAGGAGAAATTGAAATAAGCACAAGCCCATTATCCTGTGTGGTCTCACTGTAATAACACAACAAAGCAACGTTTAAGAAATGTTTATGACATAAAGGTGAAGGAGAACATTTTATTTATATTTGACAAAATGTGTAAGGTGCTGGTAACGTGGAGACAGTCATGAGCAAATAGAATAAACAGACACAGAGCAAGCCTTTTATGCTTCAGTACTCCACTTCAAGTGTTACCAGGTCTGTTTGCCACGCCACAAGCTAAGTGTTAAGTCCCTGAAAAAAACTCACTTAATACACTACTGTTTTTTGACTAGTGCAGGGAAAAAGGTTTTTCAACATTCTCTTTTGTCAGGAGAAACTAACTTTCATTACAAATAGAGCTCCTTTACTTCTTAGCAGCTTAAATGACACCATATCTTTTACCTATCCTTAACCCTTCAGGGATATTTTATTTAGGAGTAATACTGCTTTGACAGTGCAACTGCTGAAAGACCTATTATAATCTCTTTTAGAACTGGAATAATCCACTGGTTCTCTTGGACGTTACATCCTTGTTTCATCCAGCTGTCTCCCTACTTCCTCCCTCTCCCATGTCGAATATTTTTAGACACATAGTTTGAAGTAGATAAACAGAACAGCTGTATGATCTCATAATACTTAGCGTCTCATTACCTCACACTAGCCCATTCCCTCCTTTGTACTCACTTGAAACAGGATTAGAATATTGTGCATAAACAGTTTTATTGTAAATACCTTCAAACACTGTAGCATTTGGTATTTTTTTAAGCCCATGCTGCTCAGCAGCATGCTTTCCTTCAGAAGCAGTCTTTGGGCTGGTTCCCACCATGCTCTGTACGTGAAAAAAGATGGACTCATCAGCTTTTTCAGAGGAGTGATATTTTTACAGATTAAGAGTCCTTGTGCTCTGAGCCACATATAACATGTTCAAGTGGTTGGTTTTGAAAAAATGTTTTTTTACGCTTAGCATTTCAAAATTTTATAGTTAAATATGATTGTATGCGGTTATTAAATAGGAGTGGAAGGTGCTGAACTGTTGGTGCACTAATGCAGATGTATTGATGCCCTTTTCCAAAGAACACATTTGAAAGCTCTGCTAGAATAGTACAATTATGTATTAGTCCCAGTCCAAAATCTATTACCAAAAATTATGCTGCCCCACTTTCCTGAGTTATTTTGTAGAGGATTTTTAGCTTCAATTGTTGCCTCTTCAGTCAATCAGAAAAAAACCCAGTATTTTGGCAATACAACAGAATAAAAAACTGTGGGCAATACAAAGTGGCTAAATAGAAATGCTTTAGACAGCAGCGGCATTGATCATGTATATTTTAATGATTAATGTAACCTGAGTCTGGCACCATAATGCAGTCGTAAGTTTGTTTACTGTATGAGGAGGATGGTGTTTAACTGCTGTCTTCAAAATTATTCACACACAATAGCAGGATATAGATAAAGTTACTATTTGTGGGCCTTCTCATCTGTTGTAATCTCCAGTTTTCTCAGAATAGGCAATTGTTGTCTAACTCTTCACATAGAAATTAAGTTCTAATCTCTCTAAAGTGCACTGAAAAGCTATACTTCAATTTAAATGGGCTAGGAATTGCCTTGTGTTATTAAGGCAAAATATGTTTTGTGATAAGAGGTTGAGAAATTTAGCTGCGGTTGAATTTTAAATTATTAGATGTTTGGCCAGTGTTCTTGGTAGTGATTTTTGTGGGAACAAGACAATTTTTTACATTCCAGTTATTTTCTTGGATCTTCTGTAAATTACTCTTTCTAAAACTAATCTAGACCACTCAACGTTTTTTCCTCTCGTTGACTTCTTATGTTTCCTTAGCTGTATTTTATCAGTAGTTGCAACAAGATGAAGCTCTTTAATACCCAGGCTTTATATATTGCTTTACATAACGCCCTCCAGTCTTATATTCATGCTGCCTTCTCCACTTGTCAGTGTATGACAGGAAAATAATGGTTACTTTTATAACGCACCAAAATTTGTTTGTTTTTCAGAGTAGTTGGCTATAACACAGTTATATGGGGAGTTTTCTGTCTTCTTATCAGTAATTCTTGACTTCCATTTAAATTAAAAAGGGCTTTGCAACTGCTGCCTCAGTAAATTTTAAGTTGAAATGAAAGTTGTAGCTTGATAGCAACCTGTTCCAGTGGCGAGTAAGTGT
The DNA here is from genome assembly GCF_012460135.2 of Molothrus ater. Taxonomy (NCBI): domain Eukaryota; kingdom Metazoa; phylum Chordata; class Aves; order Passeriformes; family Icteridae; genus Molothrus; species Molothrus ater. The sequence continues at coordinate 87,741 of NC_050493.2, read as the reverse complement.
TACCTGAATGTTTGAGCTCATCTGCTACTTGTACAATTTGGATAACGGTATGTACCTCAGCTTTACAAAGGTTTCTTTTTGTGTTTTGCTTTGATTGGTTATTTCAGCTTATCAGTGTAGGTTCCCAGTACAGCTGTGGCCGGGCTCAGCAGTCAGAGTTTCTGCTGATAGTGTCACGGGAAGTGAAAGGGGAAGAGAGATGCTTCCAGAAATGCTGCAGTGAGGTGTGTCACACCATTCTTTTTGCCCTCACAGTGATATGCTTGGCCTCCTTGCGTTTCTGCTGCTTTCAGATCATTCCACTTTTTTTCTGGATGTACAGCACATAGTAGTTTGTGTGTATTTGTGACTGGCTTTTATTTATATTCACGATATTTCATTACACATTATGAATGTCCACATTGTAAAAATAATAGAAAAACAACCGAACAAAAATCCCTCGGTTATTTAGTTCAAGGTTTTTCTTAGGGAGAGTTCTTACTTCCACAATAGCTTCTTTTCCTTAAATTTTCCTCCAAAATTAACAGCCTTTGATCAATACTTGTTAAGTAAGAGGTACAATTCAAACGTAAGGAGCCCTAAAAATACACCTTTGAGTTCAGTGGATCCAGAAGGGGACTTTTCTGGTAAACTAGGAAAATGATTATTTCATCCACCAAAGTTAAGTTCTGAGTTTGAACCCTTTTTTTCTGGTAACTCAGAACTTAACTCTTTTTTTAGGTGAATGAAAGATGTTAAAATTTGAATAACGAGTAACAGGAGTTTTTATATGTAAAATATGGAGGAGTGAGGGGAGAGCAAATTAGACAGTTTTAAATCTTGTGTCAAGTTGAAAAAACGTGCTGGGTGTTACCTTGGCTTTACTGTTTTGTTGTTTTGGGGTTTTTCCATCTTGGGAAATTTTCTTGAAATCCAAATGGAGAATCCTAGCTTCGTTAATTCTCTTTTTTTTTCATCCCTCCTTTTCCCCTTGTTCTTCTTTTTTGATTGCTGTGTTACTTACAAATATTTGTGAGTTTGGGAAGGATTTTTTGCTCTCAGTAACGTTGGAGGCAGTTTCTGTTTCTTTAAATATCTGTGCTACACTTTGAAGTGTTGTATGTGAATTTATTTGGGAACCTGGTACTCTGTATTTTTTTTCATCAACAAAATGCCTGGAGTACTTGTTCTTTTTCTTGCAACATATATGGTTATTTAGTCTGAAAGATGAGTATAACATTATGAAGATAACATGATAGTGAAACGGCTTAATAAAAACAAACCTTTGCTTGTGACTTTATATGGACACATAATCATGCAATACTAGATTTGAAACCCGGACTGTTACCCAGCCTTATAGCAGAATCTGCTTTCAATGTACCAAGCACTATCTGTTTCTTGCAGTTGTATAGGTAACATTTGGAATGTGAAATGTGGGTGTTTCATACTTCCGGCAACAGAGAAAGAATTGTGGCTTGTAAGTGATGTGTAGGGTACAGGCAGAATGATGTTATTCATGCGTTCATGTCCTGGATAGCTCAAAGTAAAAGACAGCATTGTAAAATGGAAGGTGGGGAGGACAGTGAAGAAATTAATGCAGGTATAAAATAAAATAAAAATTATAATAAAAAAAAATCTTTGAAGTCTGACTATTGCATTAAGAGACCTAAAATAAATACTCTTTCAGGCCTGGTGTCAGTCATCAGTGCTGAGTTTTAAGAGCTGATATGTATGTATCTTCATAAACTTTTGCAAATCCTTTGGGAAGGCAGAATAAATGTTTAAAAGGCATAGAGTCATTTCTTAGATTCATACAACTTGATTCTGTAAAAAAAAATTGAGTGGACTATTTTCTTTGATTTTATTAGGTGATAGTATAATTAAAAATTTTGAAAGGACCGTTTTTTCAAGCTTTCTAGTTGAAACAAGGGGTTCACCACATCTGAAATAGAAGCAGTAATATTCAAAGTACAAGAATATTGAAAATAGAATTTGAGAATAATTGTTACAGAATTTACTTGGTTTTGAGGATTAGAGCATCACAAAATAGAGAAGAAAATTACTAGTGGTGAATAGGAAAGTTAGTTAAAATTAGTAACTCCAGTGGTAAGCAGAGGAAGAAGGAAGATGAAGAAGAAGAAGATTGGGCTGCTGTTTGTGCAGGCTGGAGTGGTTATCTGAGATAGCAATACTGTTGCTGATTTGTCTGGTAAATATATCATATAGATTTTGAATCAATATTATTAAAACAATGCAGCAAATCTGTATAGGCATGTTACTGAAATGTGTCTGGTTTAGAGATCTGTCTCAGTTCAGTTAGGCATGAGATTAGCTCACTTCAAAAATAAAGTTCCTTATTATGAGACAGGAAATTCCTTCTTGTGATTTCTTTTCAGGAGAATTGTGATCTCTATTAGCACATCAAGCAATAACTATATTTCTTTTGATTTAATAAAAATAAAAGTAATGTTGCTTTCCCATTCTTTAACCCTTATGTCATGCAAGCAGTAATGGATCCTTATCTAATGAATTTTCTGTGATAAGTCGCATTGGCATTTTCCTGTGCTCAGTTCTGGTGCTGTTGGGGCTTACAGGGATGCTTAAATAGGATCACACTGCTTTAGTAAGGAGTGTAATGAAACAAGCCATGGAAGGAAAAAACCAATGCAGAAAAATAGATATATGTATGTATACGTACATATGCGTATATATATAAAAGCGTACGAATCTATGGAATTTACCATTTCACCATGTTATTTTATCCTTCCTTAAGTTCTTGGTAATTTAAGCTACATGAAGCAAATGTGGCTTCAAAACAAAAACAGTTTGTCCTTTCAGAAAGTCTGAGAAACAGTAGGCTGGATAATCTGAAATCCTTTGACCTGTTCTTCATACCTCAGATTACTCTGATGTGTTGTGGCTTCTTTTGGGGTGTGGGATGGTGGTGGTAGTGTGGGGGCAGATGGACATGACAGGGATAGTCTTCCAGTTTATCAGCATCCTTCTTAAACTGTAGTCACCAATACTGGGAACAGTGAAGTGACTTTTGGAATAGGAGTGCTAAAACGTATTTCTGATCTCAGTTCCCGACAAAACAGTTCAGTTCTAATCTGCAATCATTTTCTGTTGTTTCTTTTTCTGCCATCACCCTTGTTGATCATTTCAGAAAGCTACAATGACATTTCTAGCATACAGTTGCTACTATGCAAATGCTACATTTTTGACTGCACACATATCAAACTGCTTATGAGAGCATTGTGAGTTGGAGTTTTGAGGAACTTAGGTCTCATTCTGCAAAAGTGACTTTATCAGCTGTTCAGTAGTGGCAAAACGTCATTTGATGTTTTGCAGTCAGCTAAATTGATAGTCCTATCCAACTGGCTAAAAATATTCAATTTGCCATGTCTCCTAAAAAAAGACTTATGTGCAATACGTTGATTTACATGATTGGATTATGAAGAATTTGTTAGTAGCTATCAAGTGAAGACCTGTCAACCTGGTTGAAGCAGGATTGATGATTTGGCTGATGTTTGGGTCTTGTATGGTATCTACTTTCAGAGAGGTCATTTGTTTCTTTAGAGTGTCAATAAGTAAAGAAGTATTTTTCCTTCTGGTAGTTAACATAGCTTACCTGATAACTAGTCCTTGCCATTTTCCAAGAAGAAGAGTCAACTGTATATTAATTAAATCGTATGCTTGAATTCTTCAAACTTCAGAGAAGGTGAATTTTGAGTGGCTTTATTTAAATATGTATGCAATTTTTTTTTTATGTTTTCTAGCCTTTAAGTGGGTTAAAAATGTTGTTTAATGTCCTACCTTTTACCTTAATAATTGACACAGTTACCGTATTTGTACGAAATGGTTTATAATTGCTATATAATGTATAGTGTAAACTTTGTACCACTTTGTTGGGTTTAAAGCAACTTAATTGCTTTTATTTTCTGAAAATCTGTGCATATTTTTTGTTGATAGGAAAGACAATCAACAAATCATCTTAATATACAAAGTAAATTTGAGTTGATTTTCCAGCTTTTCAGTAGACTTTCTTAGTCCATCTTGTGCAACTAGTTACTCTGTGGGGTTCATGATTCTGTGTTGCACAAATACCTTATGGTGCAGACTGCAGAGTATTCATTGTGAAAGAGTAGCTGATTTAACATCTCAAGGTAAATAATGTCTTTATATCCATTGGTGCTTCTAGAAAACCTGGGTGTTTGTAACTTCATTACACAATTCTGGTTGAAAAAATGTCTTTGACGATAATTTTTGCCTGTGTTCATTGCTCTTTATATATATATTTTGCAGAACTAGAGTGATGTTAGAAGAGGAAGAGGCAGGGAAGGTTTCTGGTGATCACATTCAGTGTAGTTAAAGTACGTAATTTGAGAATGATGAATTTTGATGGGCAGTGCTGCTCATGGAAAGCTGAGCCTTGTATGCTGTAATATCATCAGGCTCCAAAAATTTTTGACAGTGCCTAGGCCTGACATCAAGTTGATTCATCATGTAGACACACTGCCTACTACTCTTTGTAGACATTGACTCTGTCCATCTGTAGAAGTGCTTGCTTGGCTGTCTTACTGCAGTCCAGGAACATCTGAACATCTCTCTCCTCTCCATAGAAAGTACAGTGAGACTTTGTTTTCTTCTAACAGTGCTATATGGAAGCTACTTTTCACCTTGGTCTAACTTCAGTTTTTGTTGGGGGAATAATTTTATCCCTTATGTGCAAACTCTGGATCAGGATTTCATCTTGGCTTCATCTTTCATGCTTTAACAAATCTTTTACTCTCTTTGGTGTTCTGCTAGACTAAGGGTAGCACACTATTTGTCTTTACAGAGGTAACTGCAGTGTTTAGAAAAATAAGTTAGGCCTTTTCTATGTGGCCATTTCTAGAGCACTTAAATGGTACAGTAGAAATTGGGGAATAGGGCAGTCTTATTGTATATGTGTGGTGATTTGGTAGATAGATTAAATATAGTTTGGGTAATGACAAATTGACACAGTGTATCTGTGCAACAGTTTTATTTTTAGGATTTTGATCTGTGTCAGTAGATCTGACATTGTAAAACATACATTATCTTGTGCTTTTGAAATAAAACTTTAAAATAAATGAACCAGCTACATCTGAATTGAATCTGGCTTGGAAAGGCAGGCAAGCATGTAAAGCTTCTAGCATATTAGGTAAGTGTATTGTGTGTAAGGTAAGACAATTTCTGCCATTTGGTAAACATGCTGCATAAGAAGTAGTAGTGATGTTGAGTATATTCTTCTTTCTCAGTAAATTGTCATTTATCATTCAATGTAGAGACTGTAGAAACTTGTAAATATGTCACATTTCATTATACATGGCTTCTGCTTGTAGCACTTCCTTGATTAACTTCCTTGTAGCAGTACGTATGAATTTCAGATGTTAATCTTGATGTCCCACCATACCGTGTCTTGTTGTTTTCCAATCAAATGCAAATATTGTGTTTGTTCATTCAAAATATGTTTTAATAGAAATACCATTATTCTGTAAGTACTGATGGGTATCCCTTCAGGCTAAAGAGGATCCTGCATGCAGCCATTTACATGTTAAATCATGCCACATTAAGATACTGCATATAAACTTTAGAAATTAACTTTGGAGGATAGGAAGGTTTCTAGTAAATAACAGAAACAGGGAACAGGCTACTTCTTCACTGGCCTGCCTCCAGAGTCTTTTCTTTCACAGTGAATCATTAATTCTGTAACTGTTTAAAAATAACCTGTGTGTATCTTATCATCAGAGTATGTATTGTCAATGTATTTGTCAGCATCAGAACGTATTTGCATTGAAGTGCAGAATCATGCTTCAGGCACAGCCTACAGTCTGAACCGTGAGGAATGTTTGTACTAATCATGAGACTTTATGGAATTTGTTTTATGTGGGGATACAACTGACTTTTTTTTTAAATTTTCATCTTTCAGCTGGTCAGTATTGGTTCTTCCTATAACTATGGCAATGAAGATCAGGCTGAATTTCTGTGTGTTGTCTCAAAGGAATTGCATAACACTCCTTATGGCACAACCAGTGAACCCAGTGAAAAAGCAAAGGTGAGTTACTAGGCACTGGACTAAAGAAATTGTGTTGAATTGAGTGGGCCACACAAGTCATGATAGATCTACCTCTGTTGTAGACTATTACTTCATTGTCCCCCCATTTTTTCCCCCCTTGTTCAAGACTAATAATGATTCCCCGTCCATTGTATGAGGGACTGTAAATGGTACAATCAGCATGCATTTGTTATGCATGCCCAAATTATTTAAATACAATACTCTGTACTTTTTCAGGACCTGTTTTTTTTCAGGTATTGGCAAATACTTGCTCTTTACAGCTGAGAAACTAGGTTTTGTTTATTACTCAACATATAACACTGGTTCAGTTAAAAACTGTTTTTCTTGCTTGACCTCTGCTGAAGAAATCTTACTGTTGAGAATGGAACTTGAAAGATGCTATCTCTGTAAAAGTCATGTGCAATAAAATGAGGGTACTTGTTAATGTTTCTAGGGTTCTACCAAGTTTAATTTCTGTAACCAGCTTTATAATAAGATTGTAATGGGCATAGTATCTTAGCATTTTACTCAGCTGTATTTCAGAATTTGTACAAAGGAAAATGTAAAACCACAGCTGACTAATCATAAGGCAGAGCAGTTCTGTAATGTAAGTGTACTCAGAGTCATGAATGGTGAACAGCTTTTATCATTGTATTGCTGCTTTGTATGAGGAGATGATTACAGACAAACTGGATACATCTGTAGTTGTCTAAAAAGCTTTTGATTTCCTTTATGTAGATGGAAAACAATTGATAAATCATCAAAGCTTGCTTTTTCAAAAATCGCCTTCAAAGAAATTGGTTTTGAAATAATGCTAAGAATGGGTCTGAGTCTTGGTATTGAGGCCTCAAATAGATAAAACTTCATTACTTTCTATGCTTATGCAGCTACACATATGGAATAATTTTATAATTTGAACTATAGAAATACTCTAAGCTGTATGTTGGATTCCTAGTGAAACGAGTAATTTAAGTTCATCACTGTTGAGATAAAGCTTCCAAAGAGTTGTAGAGGATTAATGTAGTTGGGGGTAAACACACACACACCACCACAATGAAATAATAGTGAAACTGGGTAAGCCATGACTTCCTCTTTCAAAACCCTAGTTAAGGTCTGGTTTTGCCAGGATGCTTGAGGGAGACTTTGAAAGTTGACATGTTAGAGGTGTGTGGTAATAATTTAGGGCTGAGCTATCTACCTGAAATAAAAAGTAGAATTCTAGTGCCTAATCAAGATCTTCATAAGGAGTGGCAGTGCATCTCTAGTAGTTGCCAGAACTATGTTGCATCCTTGATGTAATAGAAAATATGGGTCAAAAATAAGTGTTAACGACAAAAACCAAAAGCTAGTTGAGACTGCATTACAACTGTGTAAATGGAGTAGCGCTAAGAGAGGCTGTCTTAGACGTCTTCATTAGTGTGCTGCTTGGTCATTATTTCAGAGAAGAGAGCAGAGCATCATTTGACCACTGTGATGAATAGTAATTACTGTTAATTTTTGTTGGAGGTTCCCTCCTTTTGTCCTGGAAGAGTTAAGCTGTTCCTAGCAATTAATAGGCGATACATGAAGAATAATTCTATTATATATTAAGTTTCTAAAAGATCATATTTTTGTATATAGGTATATGTTGTGACCAGGAAAAAAAGGAAAAATCATGTATTTTTTTCTTGAGAGGTTTCTGACAGCTGCGTTCAGGGGTCTTGACTTTGGGAGATGTTGTCTCCATAGTTCCCTCTTAGCAAGCATTTTCCTCTCGCCTCGGTAGTGTCCGACTTGGTCTTCATGAAGTTCATATGATTGAAATTCTGGTATCCACCTTTATATACAGAATAATATGTTCGTGTACTGGGACTGACTTACAAGAAACTCCTCCTATTACTTTTACAGCAGATTGAGTTAGAGAAGGAAAAAAAACCAAACTGCCAATATGTATTTTTTATTGACAAGCACTTCAGTTTTAGTTAATAGTCCTGGATTTTTAGAATGGGAGAAAGTATCTTCTGATAGCCATCTAATCATGCTTCATCTTCATTCCTTCTTAGGGACTTTTTTCTTGTGTTTTCTTTTTTTAGTTAACAGCAAATAAGTTATAGACAACTTCTGTGTAACCTTCTAATACACCTAAACAAAGAAAATTCATCTTAAATGGTTCCATTGGCTTTTACTGGTAGCCATGGCACAACCAAAAGATAAGCTGTATTCCCACAAGCAGTATTCTCTTTCAAACCACTTTATGGACCTGACTGTTGGCTTCTATCTGCTGACTTCAGGATGTTTGGAAGAGGAAATTGTCATGATATCTGTTACGTTCCTTCTTGAAATGGTCAGCTGTCATACTTTTTTATACAAAGAGTGGAGGTCCCAGGTAAAAGTAAATAAATGTCATTGCCACATGCTTCAGGTGTAAGTGGAATTTACTTTTTTGCAGCTCTGACTCACTTGCAATCTCTTCTTTTCCCTTCCTTCTTCTATACGTGCTGCATGCTGCATGACCAGAGTGAGGATGAAGAAACGGATTACGATATGAATGACTCAGATTAAGTGTAAATGTCATGGTGAGCACTAGCTGCCCTAGGATTTTAACCAGATTCTTTTCTGCCCCATCCAATTCCCACCCCCACTAGTGCTGTCCTTCAGCTAGTCCTGGTGGTGTGTGTGTGTGTGTGTGTTTGTGATTATAGTTGTGGCATGGTTGGCAAAGGTAGAATTTGTGTTCTGGATATTGCTTCTTTGACAGAATAATTAGTGTTGCTTTTATAAACTGTATTGTGAGTAGTACCTTAAAGCTTTGATGAGAAAGAAAGTTCTTAATGTAGATTCTAGAGCCAGAATTGCTTTTTATTCATTCATTTCTTTCTTATTTTATGTGCACCATCTTTTCTGTCAGATAGGTTTTTTACATGTAGAGGCGTGTGATACAAACTTACTGTATACATTTTCAGTAAATGTCTGATTTGGCAATAATTTAACAAACTTGATTGAAGTGCAGCATAGTCCAAAGGTGGTCTTAACTGATAATTTTGAAATAAGGATTTTCTTAGTAAAGATGTGGCAAATATAAGTAAATAGTGTGATCTTGGTGCTGCAGTGGTATTTATCACAGGAAACAACTCTGGGGAGGGATCCTTTCCGCTGTAGTTTGACATCTTATTGAAGATCAAGTTACATTAAAAGTCACAAGTGGAAGAGCACAAAAAAAGCTGCATCTGAAAAAACAACTTAGGCACTTTTCCTAATGTGTCTTTAAGTACTATTCATATTTATTCCACTCTCTAGTTTCTAGAAGATAACATACATTGAATTTTCAATGGTATGATGTGGGTGGTCACTTGAGCCTGTATAAATTGAAGATATTTACCATCGCATGAGATGAAACTTTGGCTTCTCACCTATACACCTGACCTTTGTAGCTGTAAAGCAGCCTTAACACTTATCTCTGAAGTTTGGACAATGCTGTCAGATACATGGCGTGATTTTTGAGGTTGACTTGTGCAAGGCCAGGATCATCACTTAATGTTTCTTGTGGGTCCCTTCCAGCTCAGGATATGCTGTGATTCTATGAAGTCACTGCACATGGCTGAAAAAGAACCTATATTATTTTCTGAAATGATGCATACAGAAGCTACTGCTTTTGCCAGGTCTTCAGGAATGGCTGAAAGGAATCAATCGAATCTAGAGCTTTATTGAAACAAAGTAAACTGGCACTTTGCTGGAATTGAATGTAATATTCTTAAGCTGCCTGAGAGGCAAGCAGTCCTTAAAACACATTTCTAGCAGCAGCAGCAGCCTTATTTTGAGTGGGAAGAAATAGTTTTCTTGTTCTTTTGCCTAAGAAACAATCACACTCAGGCCCCTAGAATATGAAAGTTCATTCAGCATTGTTTAGAATTTTTAAGTCAGCTTTGGATCTGGTGCACCAATATGGAAAATAAAACAGAAATATGAAAATAAGGAAAATTCTCTATACAGCAGATCTGTACTAGAGTTGGTACAATCCGCAGTATCAGTACAGACTGGGTGATAGATGGATTTACTGCAGCATTGCAGAAAACTTGGGCATACTGGTGGGTGAAAACCTGAATTTGAGCCAGCAATACTTGAAGACTAGAAAGCCAGTTATCCAGGACTGCAGCAAAAGATGCATGTCCAGCAGGTCAAGGGAAGTGATTCTCCCCCTCAACTCTATTCTCATTAAATCCCCCCTGGAATGCTGCATTCAGCTCTGGGTTTCCCAGTACAAGACCTGTGAGAGTGGGTCCAGAGGAGAGACACAAAAATGGCCTGCAGGCTAGAACACCTCTCCTGTGAAGACAGGCTGAGACAGTTGGGATTGTTAGGCCAGGAGAAGACAGCCCTAGGGCCGACTGCATTTCCAGTGCTTAAAAAGCCTTATGAGAAAGATGAAAAAAGACTTTTTTACCAGGGCTCATGGTGACAGGACAAGGGGAGAGGTTTTTAAACTGAAAGAGGCTAGCTTTAGATTGGATATAATGATGAGCATATTCTTTACCGTTAAGGTGGTGAGACACCTGGCACAGGTTGTCCAGAGAAGCTGTGGTTATTCCATCACTGGAAGTGTCCAAGGCCATATTGGACAGGGCTTGGAGCAGCCTGGGACAGTGGAAGGTGTCCATGGCAGGGGTTTGAATGAGATGATCTTTAGGATCCCTTCCAACCAAACCCACTCTTGTGAGTCTGTGATTTCCCTTTCAGTAGAGGTGGAGGTTACAGAAGAAGCATCAAGAAAAGTGTGTTAAAATATTGCCTGATGTAATAGAATTTTCTGCTTTATGTTAGGATTGCTGGTTCAGTAAAGTGCACAAAGTTCAGTGTCCAGATCTGGCTCAGCTTTATCTTACTGCATGTGTTCCTGATGCTACATAAAATAGTTCTAAGGCTATTAATCTTGCAAGTACTTTCCCAGGAATGAATAAACTCAAATACTTCATATTAAATCGGAAATATTAACAAAATTAATGGATCCAGTATTATTTTCTAGTTGCACAGGTATTTATTTCAGCCATGTTTTTGTCTGATGGATATGGTTTCACTTACTGACTCCATTTACTGCATCAGACTGTTATCCTCTGTTGTGGACGTCTACTCCAGCACTTTGTTCTCTGGTCTGACCGACAGCAAATACTTGGGGAAGGAGTTTAAGTATGAAGCATTTATGATATCTGCTCCTGATATATTTCCCCACCTTACAGTAAAACTCAGTCTGTGAATTTTTTTCTTCAAGCCTTCATCTAGGTCATTTTATGGAAGCTACAATGACACTGTAATACCATGACTTGGTATCAGTGGCACTATCTTCTGTAAGTTTATCTAGTCCCTTTGGCATGTATTACACAAGCAGTGCTGAGTAATTTACAGAGCCTGGTTGTTCCCCACAGAATTCACTTATCTCTTTCCTACAGTTTCATATGGATGCTTTTTGCTTAGTACACATAGGCATGTGTAACATTCATGAATTACCTTCATGAAATAAGAGGGTTTTGCTTCTAAAATGTACCTTAAAGTGTGATATGACCAGTGGAAAACATCTATTTGTATTTTGGAAATTTTTCAAAATAGTTGCGCTGACATCTGGCTTTATAACTTCAAAACAATAATGCTGAATTTGAAATGAAAAAGAACTTTGTATGCACAAAGCTAGATCCAGGTGTAGGAGGGAGTACAGTGAGCAAGTGATAAAGTAGATTTTTAATTTTTTGAGCTAACACCACACTGCCTCTGAACTGTCCCTGAGCTACACAAATGGTAATGGGTGTTTCATGAACTCCAGCCTTTAAAAAATCCCATGGAGTTGGGCAAAGCAGGTGAGACCTTGCTTGTCTTCAGTCACTATTGTTTAAATGGCCATTTAAACAATATTAAAAGGAAACCACATATCTCAGATTTTAAAATTTAAAACCATACTTGAAACTGTTGTGTGAATCAGCTGCCAGCCTTTACCCTAAAAGCACAGAGATTGAAGTGTTTATGTGTGCTGGCAGATTCTGTGGGCTGGAATCTGCTACTGAGTGTTTGTTGTAACATCAGGCTACACAAAGATCATAATAGAAGGAAAATCCATCTTGAGAGAAGCTCTGCCATTGTCCGGGGATCGTGCCTTTGCTTTCTTTCAGCTTTTGAAATAAAGAGCCCTTCCCTATACTAAGAAAATTACCAAGAACCAAAAGAAAATGAAGTATCATAGGACTTTACTTACAGATTAACATTCTTAAGCACTTATGCTCAGTACGTTTGAAGCTTTGCTTAATGCATTGTTTGCCTTTTGTCATGATTGGTTCTACAGCCTACTGACACAGTTCTAGAGTACTGTTCCGCCCAACAGTTCACCTCAGTATTGCTGGTTGTAATTCAGTTTAGAGCAGCAACATTAAAATATAGTTGCTTGAACAGTCAGTCCTAAGACTTGGATCCTTTCCTCTCTGGAGGAGACAAAATAAACTGAAACAGAAAAGGACAAAAAATAGTAAAACTGGAAGTAAAATGGTTGTTGTTGATTTAAATCTTGCTAGGTTGTACTTGGCCTTTAAAAACTTCTTGCATCAGTGCACATCAGTGTGACATTTCTGCACATTTTGATTTGCTAGTTCATGTTTTCAGTACTAATTTATGGAACACAGTTAGCATCTGAAACTTCAGAAGGTTAAGGACGTTTTTCTGGAACAGGAAAAATTAAGATTAAATTCAGTTCCTAGTAAAGTACACAGGTTAATTTACACATAGGACCTCAGGATCTTCTGAACTAAGTTGAGGCGCAATGGCTTACTTTTTGCAATTGCCAGCTCTTAAGTCTTATTAATGTATTAATGATTTATTTAATAATACTCAATTCCTAGCAGTGTTTTACACCTGTTTTAATGGTATTTGATAGTAGACATTGTACATATCAATCTGTCTTTTTTCAGCTTTAAAGCACAGATCCCAGGAATTTCCTCAAACCAGGTCCCTGACACATTACCAGTTATTTAAAGTAGTCATTATGTTGCTCTTTGATCTCCATGCTTTAGGAATGACATTGAGCTAATCTTCATTTATAGAATTTTTATTGGTCTATTTCAGATTTTGCAAGAACGAGGTTCCAGGATGTGAAGACAGTATTGACCGGTGACAATTTTTTTCTTTATTCGAAGATGCAGTGAATTGTCACACTGAAGAGGCTTGGCTGCAAAAGAAAAAAATCTGATTTAGACAATTTTCTGTTGATCTGGGTTCAACCATATTTGCCTATAAGCTGGTGTCAACTTCTGGAAGCATTGCAAGATTACATAATGGGAATAGATGGTGTGGGAATGTGTGTTAAGTCTTGGTTGTAGTGCATGGTTGTGCTTTCTTGTTGGCTTATTGACACTGGTCATTTGAAAAGAAATGACCATGCACTCATATTTTCCTTGGAGACATGTAGCACTTAATGCCTGGTGCTGGATGACCCAATGTTGATCAGTTTGGAGACCTTTTCCTACTAATCATTGTAAACCTTAAAAGGACAATGTAATTGGTGCTACACACACATACACTTAAACACACACGCACACACACACACACACACACACACACACACACATGTTACAGCCCAGAAACGCAAGTATTTGGGCATATGTTGTTTCAGAATCAGTGTCAGCCCCAGTTGACTGTATTATACTGCACATTCCTTATGGTTCTGTGACATAATCTATTATGTAATAACAGCCTAGAAGATCAACTGAAACTAGCATGTGTAAAAGTTACACAACAGAGAAAAGGTTTCTCTGAAGGGTGTATATATTGACTGGATGTATAGCTTATTTCAATACCCGAAGGGAAGACTAAATTCAGAGAAAATGGCCTTCCTCTGAGTTATTCTTGATGTTCTCTCTGTTAAACAGTCTCCTGCAAAAGTTACGCTCCAGTCCTGGTCACATGCTTGAAAGTGGAATCAAAATTCAGTTAAAATGACCAACTGAACATTCTGTTTCTTTGGAGGTGTTTGTACTCATATGTGTGTTTCTGCTTCTATAAAATGCCTATAAGCATTGAACTGTGGATTAGGGTAGAGATTTTTCTAGAGCTGAAGGTTTTACAGAAATACAGCTGGCTAGTCCTAGGTCCCTATCTCTCTATGACTTGGATTAAAATCAACCTTAGTGTGAACATAAACTCCATCCAGTTGAAAAACCTGATTACTTTGGATATTCAGGATCCCTGTAATCAGCCTTTCTCTTTCTATACAGTTTCAGCTATGCAGTTAAGAACAGTGTTTGAACAGAATGTGGTGCAGCTTTGTTAGTTTGTCCTTGATAAAGGCTAATACACAAGACACACACTATGTTTTGAGCAAAATCTTTAGCACATCTTTAAAACACTTTACAAAATGGACAGTATAAAACTTGGCTTCATTGACTCATGGAACCAGTGGAAGGGAGTTTCAAAAAGCTACAAGATGGTTTTAAATTCTAAAGACATCACAGTTTTCATTCTTAGTAATTTCAGAATTTATGCATATACTGTATACTGATTTTCAAACACCCAGGGTCTACTTTATTTTTAATTATTATTTTATTTTTTAAAGGACTTCGACATTGATAAAAGTTTGGCAAAACAATTTGTAAGAAACATTTCTACTAAACAGATTAAGCAATGGGCTAAATGTTTTGTCCGTGTGCCTAATGCTTGAAAGGATTTGTAATGCATTTTGTGACTTGGATGTGGTCTGCACGGGAAGCTGCTGGCCTCTCCACAACACATACAATTTTTGTCTTTTTTTAAGAAGTTAAAACTGAATTTAATTTACTAAAACTGTAATTGTGTAGGGGGGAAATGTTTATACTTTTATACTTTTTTAGGTACCCATATTTTATCAGCTTAAATTGAGCACAGAGATGTCCCCTAAATAGTGACGGATTATCTTGTGTATCTGAAAATAAGCATAACAATTGTCTGTGTTAACTGCATATTAAAACATTTCCTCTGCTGCAGTAGTCACTGTGTTTTTAAGCAGTATGACTCCACCAAGATCTCTGAGCTCCCCGGCTCATTGCAGCCAATTGCAGCCAACCATGTTACTTGTTGTTTTCTTGATGTGCTCTACAGAGTAATTCAGCATTGATCTAAGTGGATTTTAATGCCTAAAATACCAGTTTTACACTGATCCTTCTGAATCAGCATTTCTGTTGCTTCTCTTATTAAATCCAAAAAGGACAGACTATTTAATAAAGTGAACTTTTCCTGAATGACATCGGCAAAGCATGAGTAACAAATTGAGCAAACCGAACAAATTTTGAGTATGTAAAAGAGTGTTTTTTTCTAAGTATGGGGGTTTTTCCCCAACAGAATATTTTCAGTTTTAAAACCTGCTTCTATGCTGAGATTACCTGCAGTTTAGTTTATATTGTATCCCTGCCATAGCTAATTTTAGGGAAATGAGTGTTTAATAATTTTTTGCACGTTGTTTCCAATATCTCACAAAGATTTTAGGAAGGAAAGAAAAGAAAGAACTTTAGTAGGCAGGTACCTTGTAAATTATTTTAAATACACTGTCGTTTGAGGCCACCTGAAGTAACTACTTTCCTGTTCTTGCTATTGTCATCATTGCTTTAATTTTTGTGATCATGCAGGACTTTCAGATAGATGGAAATGCTCTCTTCAGCTTTTTTCAAGGCATTAAGAATTTATCCCTAAATAAATTTTGTTTCTTTTTGTTTGACTGTTGCAGTTTCAAATAGAGTAATGCAAGGTAATTGCATTAGAGTCCAATCTCCGTGACCAGGCTTGGCAAACATTGCTTCATCTGTTAAGCTCTTGCGAGGAGGAAGCAATGTACCTATACAGTTAAAACTGGATTCCTTTGTTCTTTTTCTGCTCTTTAGAGAGTACCTACCTGAGAATTGCCTGTGACTCTGCAGAGCTGAGGGGTTCACTATCAGGCTGGAACTGCAAAGCTGTACTGCAGACTGCTTGAACTTAACTGTGGACATACACAGCTCCTCTGTTGTTTAATCAGAACAGTATTCCAGGTTAGAACTTCAGATCCTGCGCTTGAACAGATCATAGCAGAAGGAATAAAACAGGAAAGGAGAGAGATGGAATTCCTTAAAGACATTTACATGACAAACTTCTTGTAAAACTTGTTTAAAAACAGAAGTTCAAATTTGCTGTAGCAATTTCTTACTTTGAGTTAGGAGACAGCATATTCTTTGCCTTAGGTTTTCTCAGAGGCTATTTTTTCCTTTATTGGAGATGGTATTTTTATGTTACATGCTTTTTACTTCTTCAAGCAGCAGGTGAATCAGAATTTGTCTGCAATGAACAAGTAATTCTGAGGCCTCAAAGACATGGATGTCACATTGTCCATAATAACTATCCAAATGTATACTCTGAATCAGCAGCTCCCAGCCCAAAGGTTACCTGGGATTTTGTCCTATTTACTGTGGGATTTCCATGGATTACAGTTAATTGCATGTTTTTAATCCCAAAGTAATTTAATTGTGTGTCAAAGATTTGATTGACTTTAGAAGCTTTTTTTGAATCTTTACTAAAGTTTCCATCAATACAATCGTATACTCATAAAAGTTGGAAAATGTGCTGTTTTTTTCAAACTCAGATTTCTTGTATTGATAAAAGTTCCTTTCATCCTTCATTGTAGCATTAGGAGAAGATATTTCTTAAAAAATGAAGCTCAGTGAATCCATCTGACTTTTTTGGTTTGAGATTTTCTTTAGACACTAGCTGTGTAGCTCCATTTCTAGCAATGTGAATGCACAGTTATGATTGATTAGAAACAAGACTATTTCCTGCAGATTCAAAAATGGAATCAATCTCCTCTTTTTCTGAGAGAGGGGTATTTTTGGTTTCTTTTTTTTTCAGGAGAAAAATGAAAACTGGCAGATTAAACAAAAGATGACTTAGTTGCAGGCATGCAACTAAGGGAACAAGTCTGCTGAGTATGGTGTTAACACTATCAGAAAAGTGGTTCTCATAACAGAACGCTATTCTGTGAATGTCTGTTGAAGTTGTTGAGAGTTGTCAGTCTCTGTTTAAGCTGTAGAGAGCTCCCACCAGCAAATTAACACACATTAGTTACAAATTTTATTAATATTACAAAAATGAACTTGGAGTGCAAAAATGCAATAGTATCTGGTTCAGTGGAATTAAGTAGAATCCAGATAATAATTACCCAGGTATACTGGAATGTATTCCTTGGGAAATACTGGGAGAAGAGTGAACTTCTTCTGGGCTTTTCGAGGAAGATGGAAGTCAAATGAAAGCCTGAAGTCTGGGGTTTTGTTCCCTTAAGATGTGATAAAATCAGAAAGTGCCATTCTCCTATTTTTTATTCTCTCTCACCTCATCAAAAGTTTCAAGTTCTTCAAATTAACTTTTTCGATCAGCCCTTGAGCTGTAGGTCTTTGAAAAGAGATGAAATTTTGTTATGCCTTTAACAGTGTCTGTTATCTTAAGAGAGTAAGGTTAAAACTTGAGTTGTCATTGGAGAAGTGTCTTTTCTAATC
This sequence comes from Molothrus ater, assembly GCF_012460135.2. Lineage (NCBI taxonomy): Eukaryota > Metazoa > Chordata > Aves > Passeriformes > Icteridae > Molothrus > Molothrus ater. The sequence goes on along the minus strand of NC_050493.2, from coordinate 70,185 downwards.
CAACAGTTTTGAAATACTTAAGCCTAAGGATGATGCCTGTTACTTTGTTGTAATTTAGACTGCAGCTGTCTCCAGTTTTGAGGACAATCTTGGGATCTTACATGGGGCTTTGTGTAGAATTAGTGATTGTTTAAATAGTATGAATATTCAGTTTAAAAAAAACCCCGAAAGGCTCTCTGAACTCAGTCATGCAAGTTTTCCTTTGTTTCACAAAAATCAGGAGCTGTCTTTAAAGGCCTCTTAATGCACAGAGGCTTTAAAGGGCTAAATAGATCTTGTCCAGTTTGCCTAAATGACTTTCAGAAGGAGCTCTCCATTTTCAGAGCAGAAATGCTAAGGGCTAAAATGCTTTCCAGGGCTAGTTTGAGGTTCCAGAGACATACAATATCTAAAAAACAACTAGTCTGTTTTCCTTTCAACTCATGGACTCTGAAATAATTTTTACAGATGTCTGAACCAATTGCAGATCTAAGTGTTCCTATATGGCTTGGATTTTCAGTATCCAGATTGGATAAGGGCACACTAGAGAAGGCAGTACACCTACCCTCCACTTCATTATTACCTTGGCTGAAATCTATCGACTTTTATGAACAGCACTGGCAATAGAGAAGCTTTGAGGAAGATTCTGCCCCAGGAAATTGTCACAGAATATTTCTTTGCAACTTAGTTGGCCTTTACTTTAGTGATGTCTACCAAGGCATAAACTTCTCAAAAGTTCAGTGAGTAGATACTGCTGCCAATATAGCTTTCTAGAGGCATCAGATGGTTCTCTTCAGGATGTTGTGTCTTAGTAAGTACTATAATGAGAGAAACTTTTTTTAAAGGTATTTTGCTACTTTGGGGGTGAGTGGAAGGGGAAGAGGTTCTGTGACAGTGCTCTCCTTGCCTTAGAAAGCTGAGCCTGAATTTTGATCTAAGACCTGTTGTGATTTTGAGGCCTCGTCATCTGAAATGAGTGAAGAGTAAATGTATTTATTATGTACACGATTCTTGCTACTCTTGAAGATTTTCCAAAAGCTTATGCACAACTTTACTCACATTAACTTGGCTCATGTGTACTTGCTAGAATGAAGAAAGTGCCAAGGTGCTTGTAAAAGGAATGTTACCAACCTCTCTACTGGAACTGAAACAAGATCATCAAACAGAAGGAGTATCAAATGGCAGCTTTTTCCACCTGCTTCTGCCCTTATCCTTACCTCAACTTAGCTATGAGAAATCAACTTCCTATGCACTCTTTAGGATCACCTACCCAATTCAACAAATGTTCTTTTTTTTTAAGCTTTTCCTCCAAATCACTGGTCTCAGAATTAGTTGGGCATCACCTGTTTGTGCTTATAACCAAGTGGCCATACTGGCAACGTGTTATTTCCTGGATAGTGGATTAGCAATAACACTTTATTTTGTATCTGAAGTGTTCTTACTGCAGCAAAATTTGAGTTATGATTGGTTTTAATGCATTTGCATTAACCAAAACTCATAGCACAGACACAGACAAGAAACTGAATTCAGGGAAATTTCCCTGGAAAAATATCTGCTAGGGCTTCCCAAATAATTTGAAGATGGTTACAGTTAACCATCACTTTCAAAACAAATGAAATGTGTATGGGTATTTTTTTAACTTCCTTTTCATAACACTAGTGTATTGTAAACTGCATGGAATAAACCTGGTTTTTCCCTTTTAAAGTGTGATGTCTTACATCTGTCTTTTCTAAATGCACTAGTTGATATTAATAGTGTCATATCCTGTGAGAATTCCTAGTTAAGCACTTCAGATGTAAAATGTAGTTACATATTTGTGTAGTGATTCAAAGCATTAATGCTTTCTCCTTTGTAAAGGAGAAGTATCCTTTACTGCTGCCCCAAAAAACTTTGTCATGAAAAAGTTAAGTCTATTCAGATATATATCAGTTGGGAAATTATTTTCCTTTGCAGTTGCTGTGACATGCTGATTATTGTAGGAGGAAGTAGTTGTCTCTTTTATGGATATATAATCACATGAAAAAGTTTCAAGTAATCACTTTGCTTACCTTTTCTTTTGTACAACTCAAAAACCACCCTGCCTAACATCAAAGATCCTAGAATCCCCTACTTTGCTTTTTAATATAATTGCTTCCTTTGGTTGAAAAACTAAGCTAATGGAAATTGATGCTTTGTAATAAGGCAAACATATAAGTTGCAAAGATAGAAATGGCTGAAGGAAGTAAATTATTTAACTACAAAGTACAGGTTGTTGAAATTATCCAGGAAATTTGACAGCTGTGTCCTCTATAACTATAGAAAAGTTTATAATTGAATATTAGTATTGAGAAGACCACTGGGCAGCTCTTATTTGCTGAACTGCTCATAAGAATTTGAGAAGCTAGGACCCATGATTTTTAAATTCCTAAAGGCTCTGTAGTTACAAATGAAGTGAATTTCATCTTAACAGTTTAGTCGGTTTTAAGTGCAAAGCACATTCTATTATTTCCTTGTATATCCAGCAACATCAGTAAAATTGTTATTTTACAAAACCAATTTGCTGCATTTAATTGCACTTAAATTTTTCTAAAATAAGTGCTAAGAACAAACACTGCTGTAGTAATCAAGTACAGCAATTACAGTAATTAAGTAATCAGTGTGTGCATCTGTATTTTCATCAGACTGTCCTACTAAAAGTATTGATATTTTAGAGTCAGCCAGCATGACTTTCAACCCAAATTCCTATTCTACATCTGTTGCTGCAAATGTTTTCACCATTTAGGAAAAATGAGAGCACAAAAGGGACAAGTGTCTACCTTGAACTAGAAACCAGGTTATAAAGGGGACACAAATGACCAAGTCATTAGCAGCGTGTTTGGATATTTTATAACATCTAGGGTTCATTTGGCACTAGTTTTCCTTTCAGTGGGAAGTTTAACTTCAGAAAGATGAAAATGATCCTGCAAATTCTCCTTTTAGGGTGCTGTTCATCTTCCATGTGCTGAAATCTTGCCTGATAGTCATATACACATAGCCCAGATATATATATGACATTCTCAGAGACTGTAATGTGTACAATTTCATGAGAGAGATCCTGTAAGGCAGGTGTTAACAGCTTCCACTGCTTTTCGTAATGCCACTGGACTTGTATGGAAAGTTACACAGGGGAGTATGTGTTTTTCCTCGTCTACAGTGGGTATTTGCTACTGGTGAAAGGTTTCTTAGGTAGAGTGATATTCAGCATGTATTTTGATTAGGGCTGATTGGAATCTAGGTGATTATTATTGAAATAGTCAATTCTGGAGTTCTGAAGAAATAATTTTGAACTTTATTACTACACAGAACATTGTTCAAGTAACATTGACACAGACTAGCACAAGGCATAGCTAGGCAGCGGTTTCAGGACTAAAAATTCCTCAGTTTCATTAAGAAAGACGTTCAAGATGAGAATAGAATGTGATTCGTACTCGCCATTAAAAATGCGTCGTGTCCGTCCCCCCCCTCCCAAGGAAAGGAAAGGAAAGGAAACCAAACCAAACCAACAAAGCAATGGGAAACAAAACCCAGGTCATAAATCCCGTAAAGGTCAGTGAAACTAGCGCGGGATGGAGGCGAACTGAAGACCGCCTTCCGTGCCGCCTACCGGCTCTCTGATAGGCCCCTCCGCAGCCGCGGGAGCCCCTCAGAGCCGCGGCCCCTCCTCCAATCAGGCTCGGCTGGCACAGGGGGCGGGGCTCGGCCCGGCTCGAGTGCGGCCCGCCAGACCTGCGCGCGCCCGTCGACGGACCAGGTGTTCTTAAGTCGCAGGCGGCTCCCACGGCGCCAGAGGTAAAAATTGATTCAGCTTTCCCCCGGAGCTGGCGGGAGCGAGAGGCACGAGGAAGTTCTCGGCTTTGGGGTAGCCCCGCGTGGAGTTTTTCTGGTGCTTCATACTCAGGCATTGTTGGGGGCACCTCTGGGTCCTGTCTCGCGGGGATGCGTAACGCGTGACGATAGGATCACAGACGGATCGGGCCGAGGGACAGAATAGCGCTTTCGCGCTCCGCGCCGAGGCGAGAGGGAGGGAAACTCCGGAGTGGAGACAAAGCAGCGGGAGCGGGAACATCCGGGTCACTCGCGCGGCCTCGATCCGGGACACGCGCGGCGGCGGCGGCTCTCGGTGAGGCCTGGCCGGGAGTGGGGCCGGGGTGGCCCCGGGGTCGGGGAGCGGAGCGGGGCTGGGCCGGGCCGGGCCGGGCTGGCGCCCCTCACCTGCGACGGGGCGGGACGGGACTGGCGGCCACGGGCGTGCGGGCCTGTTGGCTCCTGCCTTGTGGCTGGGCCGCCGGCGCAGCACTGTCCGCCTGAGGCTCTGAGCACCCCGCAGGTCTCGGTGGTGGCGGGCGGAGGTCACCGAGCAGGGCGTGGAACCGCTTGGCCTGCGCGAGCCGGTCCCGCCCCGCCGAGTATATGCCCGGGAACGTCGGGCGGGCCCGCGGTGCCCCGTGCAGGCCTTGGGCGCTGCCCCGGCCCCTCGCGGGGCTGACGGGACCAGCGGCCCTCCGCGGTGGCGGGCGGTGCTCGGCCCTGTCCGGGTACTTGGCCGTCCGAACACGGAGTGCGGCATCTTCTGTTGTTTTACGTGCGACTCCGGTCGACGCTCGGCCTCTTATACCTTTCTTTTGCCGCAAGCAGAGGAGACTTTCTATCCTAGTCCAGAGTTAGTGTGCTTTGATTAAAGCTCAGACCGTGGCTTTCTCCACCCTTCTGAAAAATAAAGTTCGTATAGTTCAGGGCGAACTACTTCGATAATAATGTCTTTCTATGTTAGTATTTAACCTGTAAAGTAAAAATGTGAGGCTAGCAATCTTAACGTTTTGGGGTCTTTTTTCTTGCTGCTTGGAACCAATAAGTCGTACTGAAATTCTTGAACCTCAAAGAGCATATTGCTGATGTGTTTAGAGAGTTGTTTGTGGTACGGGATTCTTTGCAAGACGAGCATTTTGTATGTGAAAGTAGGTTGTTCCACCCCATCAGAACGTGTAAATGGGTAAGATATTCTGTAATGAGGCACAAAAGTTTGCGTCTATGATGAGCATAATGGTTTTATTCTGTCCTTTTTCTAACGTAGGCAGTAACAGCAGCAAAGGCAAGCTGCTGAGTAAATTTGGAAGTTTCTGTTAACTTTGAGTTGATGGCAGTAAAAGGGACATTACTACCTCTTAATGGCAGGGGGGAATTTGGGGGATTAAACTCAAAACGTGAAGACTGGTGGCTTCGACTTTTGTGGTATGTGCAAAAATAGGATTGAATAGACTTCCTCTGGTGCAGAATTCTTTCTGGTAATGTAGTACATTAATAGATAGGGATATAGAGAATTCATATTGACAGTTTGTTAGCAGATTTTTTTTGAGGGGATGCTTAACTAATGGGATCTTAGTTTGTGAAATGAGATTTCAGTCTTCTTGTTTAATATTTTCTAATAGACTGATGAGGTTCTAGATGCTTGTCTGTTCTCTTCGATGTAACTGAAGTCTGGAAACCAGATATGTGAAGCCTGTCGTCTCTCATGTGCACTGAAATTTTTTCAGAGTTTAACTAAAACAAATGCCTCAAGATTTGGAAACCTATTTGTAGAGCATTAGAAAAATCTTTATTGTATTAGGGCACAGTATAGTGTGTAACAAAAGTAAGTAGGATGCATGGTCTGAAAACTCGGGATTTTTTTTTTCAATTACTTGAAAAGTTACTGATGTTCTGCAGAAGATCCACTGTTTATTTACCCGGTGAGAAACTGGCGTTTCCCTTGAGGTTGTAAATAATTGGTTGTTAGCCACAGGAAATGGAATAAATGTGTAATGCCAACCTTTTGGCAGAAAAGGTAGTTGAGTTTGGTGAACTATGTAAGAATATTTGGATGGTTTATAAGCAAATACGGTTTTCTCAGCCTATGATGGGAAGGTTAGTATTAGTACAGTGGACTACCAGGTACCAAGAGCACAGCTGAAATTCTGCTGTATATGCCGTTCATTTACATCTCTTAAAACATATTAAAACTTGCTCACAACCTACTAAAACTTGCTGCCTGTATAATTTGGTTAAGGAAGAGATTTTTTGTTGCCTTTGGTTTTTGGTGGTTTTTTTTTTTTTTCAGTTTTGCTGGTATTTTTTTTCAATGGCTCTGCATTTCCTGCTTGTGAACAGATTAAAATCTGAAGTCATGTGTACACATTCACTAAGTCCTGCAAGTCTTCTGCCATAATTAAGATAGAGGTGTAGGTGTTGGGAATACTAGAGGAAAACTGGACTGAATGTATGACTATTTTTTGTGTGTGCATGTCCACTGAGTGTGCATTGTCCCTTTCAAAAAGCTTTATCTGACATTAATTTGGTTGCTACTTTGAAAGTGAATTAGGGAATATGGCCGTCTAGGCAAAGCGGGCTTAAAAGGTTGAAGAACAGATTTAAAATACATAGTGTCCTAGGAACTGCATACATTGCTTAGTCTGGTGTTTTTAAAGATCTACAGTTCATATGCTTATAATAGTAGTAGACTGCATTACTTCTTATAAGTAATCAACATATTGAGTGAAATTCTGCATAATTCTTAACCAGTGTATAAGAGTTTGTTTTAATAGAGTTGAAACAGCACTTTCAGTCACTCTGTGAACTTGTTAAGTGGAAGCATTCTACTCTTCGGCTGTCAAAAAGGTTTACGAGGTATATGTGGATTTGAGAACAAATTGGCCTGACTTCTCCCATTGCCAATTATCATCTCTTATTTAAAATGTGTGAAAGTGCAGTTGTAAGAAGGATTAAAAACCTTCATTGGAATTTGAACATGTGGCTAGTGAAACCCTGAGTTTAGATACAGTTTGACAATGAAAAATAAACTCACTTTGAATACTGTTATGGTGAATGGAGTATCGTCCCCTGAATTTGAAAGCACCACTCGTGCAATCATCCTGTTTAGAACTGTTGTTCTGTGTCATGCAGTAGTGAATGACCTGTGCTCTGCATATTTTTTCTGTAGTTGTGGTCACCATGCTTGGCTACTACTAAGGCAGTGAAGGTGCAGAAATATTCTTCAGTTTATACTGGAATTTAAAATCTGTCTTGTGGAATGAGCTGCTGGCTCTTCCTTAGCTGAGCTCTGTGTTGCTGCCTGTTCCTGCTGTTGTCTAGAAATTTTATAGCCGCATCACTGCAAAACTGAGATGACTTTGTTAAATTCTATATCCCTGTGGCTTTTCTGGGGAATACTGACTTTCAGTGGAATTTACCCAAAAAGTAGTATTTCTTATTCCCATTTGCCAGAAATAGGAGTAATGCAGATAATTGCCTACAGAAGAAATTTGCCATGCCTCATGTGGTGTAGGAGGGAGATAAACAGAGTGTGTGTCAGTTGCACAAGTAGGAAGTCTGAGCACTTTTTCCATTACTAATGTTGCTTCTGTTGGGGCAATATTAGTAATGGATGGGGTTCAAATATAAAGCAGTAAGGTAAGGATGGAATTTTGTAGGTCAAGTCCAGTTACTTAGAACTTGATGGCATGGGGAAACTTGATGTTATTCCTGATGATAAATTCTGCTGGTTGTGCAGAAACACGTGTCTAGGTTATTGAAGTGAAAATGAGAGGTCAAAATTACTCTTGAGTGAGCAGGGCTAATAAACGTAATGCATTGTTTATGCTATAAGTAAAAGTATATGCTAATAGCAATTATTTTTGTTGTAGAGGGACTCTGAATATGTCTGGCATAGCTCTTAGCAGACTTGCACAGGAGAGAAAAGCCTGGAGAAAAGATCATCCATTTGTAAGTATGAAAGCTACTAAATATCTGACTCTGCAATTGTTTCAGTGTTCTGGTGATGATTTTGTCACTACCCTGATAGGATTAGTAGTGCAAAAAGAAGTAACTTTGTGTAAAGATAAAATATGTCACAAAGTATTTTAAGTACATCTTGTAAAATCCTCACCATATGTCTTATTGCCTTGATTCAGGGATTTGTAGCAGTACCTACAAAAAATCCAGATGGCACGATGAATCTAATGAACTGGGAGTGTGCTATTCCAGGAAAGAAAGGGGTAAGACTTACTGTTCTCCTGATTTCTCATTTATGGTGAAAAGTAATGTAAGTTGCCTATGCATTACATTGACAATTGAGAATTTACCTTATGTATAGTTTAATAATGAAGTTTGTGTCCTGCTGCTACTTTAGAATAAAAAGTGCTGTGGGCTAGGAATATTGGACAAAGTATAGTGTAAGCCTGTTCAACTCTTGGCACTTGGCACCTGAAGAATACAAGTTTTCAGAGGAGTGTTTAAGAATCTTGTACTGAAACTGGAGGTTGTCTTCTGCTTCTTCTTGCTTCTTCTGAAATTATTTGGGGATTTTAATTCTTTCTTCTGGGTCTTCAGTGTGGGACTTTTTTGCCTTGCCTTTTCTACTGCCTTTTGCCAATTTGCCTAAATACCCTTGATGATCTTGTTTTGTAGATTCTCAGAAGAGTCTGTGTGTAGGCAAGACGTGCAGGGTCTGTGATGCTGCCCTAGTTGAATGCTGGACATAATATTGCTGTTAGAGTTACAACTTAGTTTTGGTAGTAATGCTCTGGGCTCAGCATTAGTTAGTTCTTAAAAAAGCAAAAACAAATATTGTAACACAGTCTAAGGAAAAACTCATCCCCTTACCTTCTGCCTGAACAAGATTATTCCTCATAACAGTTTATGTACCTTATGGAGATGTCGCTTGTAAATACTTAGGTAAAATTTATATGCCGTACAAAATCTTCATGGCGTCGCTTTGAAGTTTTGTAAACCGCAAAATGGAGCGAACAAGGCCTTAAAGCTTGCTTCATGTGTACCAGAAAATGTGTCACACCCGGAAAAGATCAGTTAGGCTGATGTGATTCCTGCTAATAAAAAAATTATATTTAACAAGAAGCAGCATGACTTATTCATCTCTATCAGACCAAGCAGTTGCTTTCTATTCCCTTTGTGTTTGGAGGCATCCTATACTGCAGCTGCTTTCCCTGAGACGAGTAGTTGAAAACACCAGAATGCTTTCTTGTCAGCCAGATTAAATATTGAAGTGGCGTTAGTCCTGGATGGGATACTCTGTTCACTTATTTGACAGCAAATCACTTGTTAACTACCTAAAATTTGACTCAAAAAACATCTGCAACTAGTCCCATAATGCAATATGGTCTCGATGATACTGCTGTCATACTGTTAGCCTTAGTAGGGCTTCTGAATGTCTGCTATCTTTCACCCATAAGGTATGTCGCTGTATCAGAAAAATGATAAAAACTTTGCCAACTGTTCTGTTCTTCTGTGTAAATTATTAAAAGTTGTTTGTCTTCCTGTGTGACTGAAAGCAAACAAAAATTTTATTCATCAAAAAGCTCCTATTTTCTAAAAAGGAACTCCTCTGAGAAGGTATGGAGAATGGATTTTTCTAGTTGTTGACAACTGGCTGCAGCGATTTAGAATGAGTTCTTTAAATACACTACAGCAAATAGAATAAAATTCATTCACTTCTGGAAGTGTGTTATCTTATTAATTCCTAGCATGTTTTTCTTCCTTTTCTAGCTTGAGACTTTGCGTAATGAATACCAATGACAATGAAGTGATTTCTCTCTTTTCATGTAGGTTTTTTGGATGTTTTGGTTTTCATTCAGCTAAAAATCACATAGTTCAGATAGGAAATAATAAAGAATTTCCTTCTAAGGTGGTCTTCAAGCATGTCTGTCTGTGAGGATAAGATTTGATCAGTTTTGCTTTTAAGATGTGAGACCATCTTTACTCCAGTTGTTTTAAAAAAATCACCCCAACATTTACTTTCATTGCAGTGTTTCCATAGCAAGGGGAAGTTACAGAGAAGTAGCAGAGAAATAAATTTTATAGCTATAAGAATCTTTTCTACATTTCTACACTTATTAGCAGAACTCAGTTTGTCAGAAGATGGGCTTTTTTCTTTATGTGTTTTGTATATTTGAGACAGTCTTTTTCTCTATTGCTAGATGTTTTTTTCTTGTTTGTATGACACTTTTGAATAGTGCTGTCCTATTTGGCTTGCTCTCTGTCATGGAAGCTGCTCCTATTAGTGTCCTTCCCAGTGCTGGGTAGGGATAAAGAGCCTCTTGAAATTTCTTGTAATACAGAAAGATGGAATCTGTGAGACTACATTCTACCAAACGCAGACAGGGTTAGTTTAGACTAGTGAATCTCATTAACTGTAGCAGTAATACAGTTCTGTCCACATTTTTAGTTCATTTATGGTTTTATTAACCACATTCTCATAAGGCATGAGAGAAGCCATTTACATTCCCATGCTTAAGGGATGTGTCCTTCTCCTATCTTCTCAGACTTTAGTGAGGGTACAACAGCCCCTTCCTCGTTGTACATGTATAGTGTAAAACTTCAGCAGTATCCTGTTCTTACATAGTGTGAAAATTTTACTTTTATATGGAATTACTGGTGGTGACCCTGACTGTGTTGATGAGTTGGCATCACTTAGTAGCTGAAGAAAGAAACCCCTTCTTTCCACTTCAGCTTCTTCTACAGGTAGAATAGCTTACCATAGTCTAGACAGTGTGCTACAGTGCAGGACAGCTATTTTCTGCCATTTAGCAGAAGAATGTCTTGTGCTTTGCCTGAGAAGCTGTATTCTTGGTAAGCTTTTTTCCACAATTTTGACTTTTCCTTTCTGTAACCAAAATTCTACATTAACTCTTGGTAGACACCATGGGAAGGAGGCTTATTTAAACTACGGATGCTTTTCAAGGATGACTACCCTTCTTCACCCCCAAAATGTAAGTAAAATTACCACAGGTAATTAAAAATCACAGGTTTATTAGAACAGTGTTGAATTAATCCATGAGGTTCTTACAAATGGTTATTACTTTCCTGCAGTTTTGTTTGATTTTGTTGTTTTTTTTTTTAAAGATACATTGCCTTTTCTTTTTCCCCACCCACTTGCATTTCATCACAGAAAGTTGTGATGAAATCAGCTAAGTGCTTGATATATCTGAATTGGGAGGGGAGGGAGATTGGTTCCCTCAAAGTGTGGCGAAAGCATCACTTGAAATGCTCACTACATTATCAGCTGTCCTTAGAAACTAATACGTAGGCAAGCTTAGACTAAATCCCTATGTTCTTGCTGTTAAGTTGGTCTTCTAAGCTGAGAACTCAGAAGACAGGAACTTGGAAAAAAGGACCTCAATAACTTGAAACTTTTAATCAACTTGCTCTAAAATATGAATCTGTTCTTTTTCTGCTACCATGTATAACTTAGATCTTCAGGTACCTAGTCTCCTTAAGTTTTTGAACTGAATTTTCCTTATATCATCTCAAACTTCACCTATTATAGAAACTTGAAAACATCTATTCCATTGCATGGTTTCTTGGTTCTTGAATTGGCTACCTAGTCTTGTAATTTAAACTTGGTTCCTTTTGTTCAGTGCATCTTGATTTCATATAGGAAAATATGAAACTGAAAAAAATGCTAAGAACTTAAAGTCTTCTTCGTATGAAACTTTCATTATTTTAAAGTGAGGAGAGAAAAAATGAGTGAAGGGTAGTATCTTTCCGTTATGTAGTAGTATGTAAAGCTGAAAAGACAGAATTGTTTTTAAAAGGGTTTCAAGACCTTTTAAAAGGTCTTTATCACAAAGCTACTATGAATTACTTTGTATGTTTCCATTCCTAAACCAAAAGATTACCAGTCAAAAAGACAATGTTGGATTGCCTGGATTGATATCACAGATGTGATGGAGTTCATGTTTTAGGTGCGGGCTGAGCCAAGAAGAAAACTGGTATTAATAGCTCCAGAAAATGGTGGGGTTTTATTTGTGACTCTTTTGCCAGTGTTGGTTTGGGGATTTTTGGGTTTTGTTTTCCCCCAGCTGATCTAACCCAACTCTCTGATCTTCCTCTTAGCACTGTATGCAAGTAATTTCCTCTTCTTTATCAGGTAAATTTGAACCACCGTTATTCCACCCAAACGTGTATCCTTCAGGCACCGTGTGTCTCTCCATCTTAGAGGAGGATAAGGACTGGCGGCCAGCAATCACAATTAAACAGGTCATTAGTTGTACTTGGACATATTCTTAACACTTCTGCTTTGCTTGCTTATCTGATGCAAGTATAAGATGTTCACTGTGTGTACCTAAATTGGTTTCCAAGGGTTTTTCACTGAATCTCTATTAGTAATACCCATAATATATGCCTGTTACTTCTATTCCTTTTTCCATAGATCTTGTTAGGCATACAAGAACTTCTAAATGAACCAAATATTCAAGACCCAGCTCAAGCAGAGGCTTACACAATTTACTGGTAAGTGTCTTTGCATATGAGCCTGAAAGTTGTCATGTTGCTTACAGGTGTCTGTTACTTGTAGTATAACATGCAAATGTTTTTACAAATGACATGGGGAATTTTCTTACCTTCATTACTCTATTCTGTGGAGATGTCTAGATTGTGCTAAACTTGAACAAAATGGTAGCTGCATGGCTGTTAGGCTAGTGGAGCTTTTAATAGCAAAGCAGCAGCAATAAGATGTGAAGGCTCCTTATATCAAGATTTTCATCCTGGTTCTAGACTAACACACAGTCCGTTCCCTTAAAGGCCAAATAGTAACAATGTGGTGTAATGGTATCACGAGACCAGGAGGAGAGGAGACTGAATTAGGTGACAATTCACATTTGTCAGTACAGGAGTAACTTACTTCTGCCCAGTGGTGCACACCTGTAAGAACTTGTGCCTGAAGGACAAAGGAGAGCTGTGGTCACTATAGGAAACATGGCATCTTGGGAAAACTACATTTTCCAGAACAGTAGGTTGAAAAGTACAGAATGCCTGTAGCTTTAGCAGAATGAAGTTTGCATTGATTAGGAAAGGAGATAATTTGTGAGCTAAAGAGACTTTTTGGGTTTCTTTGTTAGTTTGTTAGGTTTTTTTTAGGCTTAGTCTTAAAAGTTTTTCCACCATTAAAAGTGAATATCTGTTCTATAATCTTTAGGGAAGCAAAACATTTAAAACAAATGCTTTTGGCACTGGTAGCAACTGAAATAATAACCAAGGTGGAATTGTGGAATTACAATTCTGGACAGAAGAGGCCTCCAGGAGAGTGCCAAGTTTGAAAAATAACATTTTATGTGACTGTACTTGCAAGCTATGTTAAATGTTTTTTTTTACGGTCCTAGTGAAAAGGAAACATAGGGATGGATAGTGGGTTTTGCATTTAATTAATGGCTTCACTCAGTGTTATTTTTTTAAAGTGCTTACCTAAGGCTTGATGGAGTGCATATGGAAGACAGTTGCAGGAGCCAGGAATGATGAAGAAGGCCTCAATAATATACTTCTATACATGCATAGATAGTCTGTGTTTTATTCTTTTTAATCACCTCCCACGTGCATGTATATACAAAACCAGTCTTGGCTAGTCTTGTTTCTGTTTAAAGTGCTTCTAGGGGGAAAAAATACCTGTTTAGCTTAAAATATTACAAGATTTTTGTTACTTCAAGTATGTATAGTCTCCCACTTATGCTTTTCATGTTTCTTGGACATGCAGAGTATTTCAGATTATTATTCTGCAGTCTGAGAGTGTCTCTCGCTACTTAGTGAATATCTGGTAGAAGTTAAACAGAGCAGGATTTTGCACACATCTGTAATGTTGGCATAGTTGATAAATACTGCAGTAGATGCACCATTGTACATAGAGGTCTTTTAGTCAAGTTGTTAAAGAATAAACATTCAGAATAAGAATACATATTCTCAGGATTCCTTTGGTACTGTCGTTCAGTAACTTTAGCACTCCTAAGGTGCTAGCCTACTTCCTACTCTTTGCTGTAGGCATTCAGGGTCTCCTATGGAAGGCATTCTTCTGTGTGGATTCTGTGGGTGCCAGACTTAACAGCTAGGCTATGTTCTCATGTGGCAATGCAATATAACTTTGAGGAAAAAATGTAGAATAAATCTCTAAATGTAGAATGTGAATCTCTTCATGAGAAGAGACTGTCTTCAGTCTCTTTGCTAGCAATTGTTCATTGCATGTGACCACAATTGGTTTCATTTCTTCCCCCCAATCTGTCAGGTTCTGAGGATATAATTTGCTGCCTTTTTTTCTTTCACTGCAGCAAGCCTTTGTAGCTGAAAGTAAGTTAAATTTACTGCAAAGCTGTTTGCAAAATCTAAGCGCTCTAAACTATCTCTGGCAGAAGAGTAATGGTTACAAATTCTTGTTTAGCTCAACTCACACTTCTGACGGCTAATACAGAATGGACAACTGAATGTAAATGAATGCTTTACTGTGGTACTACTATCCTTCATTGGCACAAGAACAGAAGACAAAGAACTTACCCTTTTACATCTTGAGTCAGAGGCTTAGTGACTGGACATAGTTCCCTCATCAGTAGCAACTATGCTACACATAGCTGTGTTGAACTAGCTTTTTTCCCCCAAGTGAAGATTAGGATAAACCTAAATCTGTGAGTCAGGGTCTGTAGAGATAAAGGCTGAAATGACCACACCATTGTCATTCTCCTGTTTCTTAGGAGTGTTTCCTTTCTCTCTCCAAAGCAGTAAAGATGATAATTTAAAACCATATGAAGTCCACCAGCTATGAGTGAATTGCTCTCCTCACTTTGTACTGTTAGGGTATGGAATTTGTTATTAATGACCTCAGGTCTTAATGTGAGCGGGGAGTAGAAAAATTTGGATGAACGAGGGAATGTTTGCACATGAGGTACAGCTGGTCTTGAGAAGAGCAGGTGCAAACCCGTTTGAACAGACTGGTACAGTACAAAGTCAGTGCAATCATTTGACAACAGGTGATGGAAGTAACTAGGTGAACAGTACCATACTTGTCCGGAAAAGTCTTTAATTTATTGTAGCGTTTGCCTTCAGCAATGATTTCTGTTTCTTTTTATTATGAAACTAACGCTGTAATACAGCCTCTGATTTTTCCAGCTATAATTACCCTTTCTCTTTTCAGCCAAAACAGAGTGGAATATGAAAAGAGGGTTCGAGCACAAGCCAAGAAGTTTGCACCATCATAAGCATTTGTCATGCAGCATCTTAAAAAGGAAGGGATTGGTTTGGCAAGAACTTGTTTACAAAACTTTTGCAAAATGTAATGTTGCTATGTACAATTAATATCCACATAAGGGGAGGGGGTTGTATGTGTGCCATTTTCCATATTCGCCAGTTGTATACAGTTCTAAATTTGCTGAATTGCCCCCAGTTTTTTCATACAGGGTCTCTTCCTTCAGTCTTTTGTATTTTTGATTGTTATGTAAAACTTGCTTTTATTTTAATATTGATGTCAGTATTTCAACTGCTGTAAAATTATAAACTTTTATACTTCTATAAATTCACTAGTATCTCTAGTTACTTTGCTATCTGATGCAGGCATGCTTTAAAATGTTAGAACTATATTTAGCCTCTAGCTGGCTGTATGAAAAAAAATCATGCCCTCCACCCCCTTCCCTCCCTGAATTTGTTTTTTCTATCTTTCAGAAACTAGGTTGTTATTGCTTAAGAGCCTCTGAGATCCAAAGTTAGCCAGCATCCTTATTCTGCATCACTTTCTTTGTGTTTATATGGCATTCTGTCTGTGTTGCTGTTTAGAGTAAATAAACTGTTTATATAAAGGGCTTTGTTTCATTTATCTTCATTAAAATTATTAAAAGACGGCCATTTAAACGGCTCTGAACACAATTCAGTGCAAGTTGTTTTCAAGGCCTGTGATGCTGCGTTTGCCTTTGGTTTAGATGTTGGCTTCATTTGTTTTGCCGGTCCCTGACCTGGAACAGGTACGTGGCTCGTCCTTGGGCCATGTGTGGTTACAGCAGCAAGTCAATTCTGATCAGTTCCTCAAGCAGAGATCAGTTGCTTACTGTGCAAAATGGGATCAGCATACTGGTGTGACCACGTCAATATAAAAAACGTGAGCTTTGGACTGATATGAACAATAATAGAAGTTGTCCAAGGAATGCTGAGGATTTTCAAATGGTGCTTGTTTATTATTGCTGGAAATAATTTTGTGCCTCTTTCCATATATTAATGCATATAGCTTCTAGGGAAAGGATGTGCACTATGCAATTAGAGTTTCCTTCTGTAAAGGAAATCTGTTAAATTATGTATTTTCATGTATGTCAAGCTCATATGCCCTCTATTAAACTTTCCCTGCTTTTTTAATTCTATTTTAAAGTCAAATCATTCTGCAAAACCAAAAAAAGTGAAAAGCTTTGTTCCATCTGAGCTTAGCTTCCTCAGTGGTTCTATTAAAAAAAGGCTACAGCTCAGCACTTAAGTTAATCTAAGTTATACAGCTCTATTTCCAGATCTGTTTTGCTCGTCTCCATTTGATTACTACAGCTTAATAATATAAAAGCATTCCCCCAAATTAGAATAGCTGACATGCTCACATGGTTCTCAGTCTTTTAAAAGTTATGTTGAAATGCTTTCTTGTCACTAAGAAATCCTTGCTAAAGCAGCACATGTAGGACAGATTTCATATGGGTGGGGAAGTTATTGAAAAAACCAAATCAAAGGGAATTGTCTCCTTATAGAATTAATTTACTTCTTGTGCTTCTTGTTTTTAAAAGGGAAATTGAGTATTTGTACCACCCAAACTGCTGCTGTTACTCCCAGCTCTAGCTCCAGTAGCGCTAGTATTTAATCCCTCTAGTAGTAGAGGGACAAGAGGAGAAAGTCCTGTGATGTGGAGAACTTTGAGTTGTGAAGGTGAGTCTACAAATTGTCCTTGGTATCTCCAATTCTACTGAAGGGTCACTAAAGTTTAGGTTTCAGTTGGGTGCCTGAAACTCCAAAGAGGATTCTATTTAAATATATAGGAAACAACTGCTAACAGCTCATTTTCACTATACAAAGTGGCAGGCGTTGGGAAAAGTGACCTGAGATACTAGTGCTGGTATCACAAAGCTTTAAGGGCCAGACAATGTTTATTTCTGACTTGTTACAGTGCCACTTTAAGTGATGAAAATGGACAGAGATAGCACTGATGAACCTGTGATGTGAAATTTCACAGTACAGTTCTGAGTATGAAGTGCCAAAAACACTGTTGTTGCTTAGGACAGTATCAAAATAACTAAAATGAACAATTAAAGTTCCTGAAAAGACATACTGAAATGTTAAAGGAGTTCCAAGAAGCGTTTTTTTTTCCTTTCAGGCTTAGCTCAGTTTATTCTAAACAGATGAAGTAGTTGAAATACATATGGCAGATTCAAGCCTGCAAAAAGTCAAGAGACTCCCTATGTGGTAGGTACCATGAACAGGCCAATAGCTTAGTCATTCTCCTATTGAAATATAGACCAGAAGTTATGAAAGTTTACCTAATATACTATTAGTTTAATAATAGAGTTTATTATAAACCACATTCCAGACATATCGATTAGAATACTGGGTTATTTTTTAACTTGTAACTAAGCTTCAAACTCCTTACAAAATAATTTAATGTTCCATACTTACCTAAAAATTTAATAACCTAGGGCCTAAAAATACCTCATGCCTAAAAATACCTACAAACCTGCATAGAGACTGAGGTTTGCCAAGCATCAAGTTACAGGTGAACAAGACACACTCAAGTAGTCACAAAAAAATTTCTTTATACAAGATGTTGCAACTCTTTGGGATTGTTGGGGATTTTTATTTCTTCTGGATTGCTCTCATCAATGCTTTCGCTGCTTTCAGTGGCATCATCTGAATTGCTTACACTGTCCTCCTCAGAGTCTTCTTTCCTTGTTGCTAGACTGGAAAGATTTTTCAAGATTATAAAAGCAAAATAACTTATAGTAAGTAAAACTATGATTTAAATTAAATTTCATTACCCTGAGGAATTGACTGGCCTGTTGGGATTAGAAAATTCTTTTTCTAGGTCAACATCAAATGGATCTGGAAAAAGAAGATGAAAAAAGCATTTTCTAATGGTCTTCCTTCATTTTCATAGATTAATGGCAGGGAGGGGAAGGAACAGAAAGGCTAGTTCAGATTTCTCATAAGTTTACCATAGTTGTTAGAGGAGAAACTGGGGGAGATGAGAAAATAACCCAAGTCCTGCCTGTCCAGTTTAGGCTTTTCACTCTATTCCCCCACCCCCAGCAAGGGGTCCTGTAGCTCTTGAGCTACTTACTGTATAAGTAGGTTTCTAAGGCTTTGGGTAAGAAAACACTGATTAAGTTCTAAAATGGCTGTCTAGTTAGCTGATGTCCACTGAGAAGTGAATTACAGCTGTCCAGATTTAGCTCTTGCTGAGTAAGGGTAGGGCTGGGCTTACTTTGGCTGAAGTAGCTGGGAAGAACTGTCAGAAAAGTCAAACAAGTCTTGTTTCTGCAGTTCCAGAAAATACACAGGATTGTAGGTGGAAGTGTATTTTAAGTGGCATAGCCATGTTGCCTCTTAAGAGCTGTCTTCAGTTTAGTCTACCTAGTTAGGCTTCCATCAGGAGGATGGTTTAATTCAGTATC
Organism: Molothrus ater; assembly: GCF_012460135.2. NCBI lineage: Eukaryota > Metazoa > Chordata > Aves > Passeriformes > Icteridae > Molothrus > Molothrus ater. The sequence goes on along the minus strand of NC_050493.2, from coordinate 51,757 downwards.
ATGGCAAAGAGATCAAAGTTTAGAGCAAGTGAAGGCTATTGACCATCTTCTTGCAGTATGAGCCCCTGGCCTATTTTAAGGGCTTAATCACCATGAAAGGAAAATGTTAATTAGGATAATCCCTTTTCATATGTTCTTGATTATTTGCCTTTCTTTGTGCTGTCTTGAATGATACCAAGCACTCAGGTGAATGCAGCCTGAAACACTGGGACCGCAATAAATTACTGGAAGACTTTGTGAATAAGCTACTTGTACTTATTATAAATTATTTTAATTCTCTTTATAGATCTGATTTTAAACATCATAATATGTCTATTAAGGGTCCTTCTTAGATTTATGTGTAACTAACTTGGTGTCTGACTGTATGCGTATATTTCTCTCATAGGTTACTTCTCAATTATTAGTCTTTTTACTCATACTCTGCTTTTAACATCTGTATAGAAAACAAGGAAGCATTGTATTTTTTTTTGCTCCTAAGTTTCCAATTTGGTTAGCTGAATAAGGGTAACTGCTTTATGGTTCAGCTGTGAATACTCTATGTATTAAATTGCTTTAGTCATTTTCACCCTATTTGATTTGAAAAAAATGGGCTAACAGGTACACTTAGCACAGTATAAAGATAGAACAACACATATCAGCAAAGCACTTATCTTCCACCTTGCTAATATTTTTATGGGATTTAAGGAAAATACTGTAAAGAAAATAGTTAGAAAAAGAGCACATGTAATGTTTCTCTGTTTGTCTCTTACCTATTTCTTCGTCTTTTTTTTCTTGGACACAAGCTAAGAAGTCCTTCTCAATGATTAGCATGTCGTCCTGGCAATGACAGGCTGCATATTTTTCCAAGAGATTTTTGTTCAGGTCAAGAAATGCCTTACCCCATTTAAATTTCCTTAGAAGAATGGTGGCTAGATCTGGGAATCCTAAAACAGAAAATAATTTATTAGTTTTCTTCTTTACTGTGAGATTTCACTTGGCTTACATGTTTCTAGTTAAGTATGTGCATTCATGTCAATACAATAGAAAGCTGTTTGCCAGTGTTTCTTTCAGTGTTCGGGGATTAAAACTTATGGGAAGACTACAAATATTTTCAAATTTCAGTTTAACTTCAAACATGGAACTGAATCCAAGAGCAGATCATAGCCTTCTGGCAAGTGCTACATAAAACTATTTTGTACAGGTAATGAATGATTCAAGCTCTATCTCCCACAGCCCTTCAGTACAAGATCAATTGTACAGTATTTTCAGAAGATAAGATTTGTCTGCAGTATGGTAGAGCATTTCTTTTATCAAAGTTCTGTGATGACTCTGAAAAACATCACAAGAGGGGCCAATTTATTTTGTTCTTACCCAGACCTAGCCCTATAACAGCCAGCTGCTACCTCTCATTAAGGCAACCTTGCCTAAGCATTTGTGTTGTCTTCTTTTTTTTTAACAGCTTTTCTAACGTTATGTGCCATCCAGACAAAATGAGGATTATCAGTTTGTGTCCCATTTAGTAGCTGACATGAATACCGCACGGGTACCTCAGTGCAACTGGTAAGACGCACCTGGAGGAAAGCTAGATAATCTGATCCCAAAGTCAGGAAAGTGATGACCTGTATGACAACATTACAGTTTGTTTTGTTGCAGACCATCTCTTCTGTTTTATTAAGGATGTAGCAATTGCTAGCACCATACTTCCCATCAGACAATTGAGCCTACCAACAATGCAAAACGCTGCAGCAAAAGCTTCCACACAGGACAGCTTGCATGGCCGACCGTAGTTTACAGGATTTGCAGCCACCAAGTAAGGCAGCAACCGTGGATGACTCCCCCTCATTCTCTTAAAGGGAGTTTCTTCTAATTTGGCCCATGAGCAATCTATGACTGCAATTCCACTCTGAGCAATGACACGCCTGAAAAAAAGAAATGTCACTGTATTTGAAAAATTGTTACCATTATACTGATGAAGTGAGAATCCAATTGCTGCTTTATATTGGCAACAAACTTGCATACATCCCCTGGTTTTGTTAATCAAAATCCATATGCTTTACAATAACCTCTAACAGAGACTCAATGAGAAAGAATAGTAGCATGGTTTTCCTCCAAACATACAAATGGCAATAAAAGGTTTACTCATGTGTTTCAAAATGAAATGTGAATAATTCTAGGTTTAAAAATGTGACAGAAGTGTGATTAATAGTAATGTTCACACCTTCAACTACACCGAAGTTCTGATTTATGTTCTCTGCTAGCTTCTCTCTGCTTCTAGAGACAAATCTTTTCTCTGATAAGTGTATCTTTATTAAAATTCTACAGGCACATTTGAAGAAAATTCTCATTTTCTGCAAAAAGTTTTCGGGTTAACACATTGTGTTGTCTACCGAAGAACTTAATATAGCATGATACAAGACACAGCAGCTACACGGCCGTGCTCTGAAGAAATTAACCTACAGGACGTGCACTTGGATTTTTCATTGGGAGCTACAGATGCTTTTCTCATCTGATAGTAGCTGTGTAAAAATATTAAGCTGATTTAATAAAACGACTCTGTTTCTCATGTTCATGCATCAGTGTAACGTAATAAGAACGTCAATTTCATTCCATAAGAGTTTCAGCCATGTATCAGTGGTTAAAATGCTCTCTCTCTTTAATACAGCATCAGTACGGTATTTGAACGAAGTGCTCTCCCTCACAGTCTGCAGCTCCCCCCCCCCTTCCCTCGCCGCCGGGTTTTGCCAACAGGCACCGAGGCCCCACCTGTCAGCCGGAGAGACGTACTCCGTGGCCAGCGGACTCAGGACGACGCCCGGGAATCTCTGGCGGAGGCGCAGGGTTCGCAGCAACCCCTTCCGGGCGAGTTTTCTCCCGGTGCATTTCTTGGGATCGCAGTGTCCGAGCTCCCACATGGCAAGGGGGCAGGGGAACTTGGCCTCCCGGGCGCCCCCATCCGCGGCCCTCTCGCCGTCCAGGCAAGCTGAAAACAGCAGGTGTACATCAATGCCCAACGGTGACGCGGGACACCTCGGCAGGACCCGCCTGCCCTTGCCCGTGTCGCCTCACGCACCTGTCAGCGCGGCCTCCGCTTCCGCCGCGAAAGTCTCGAGGCCGCGAGTCCCGCGCCGGCCCCCGCGCCGGCCGCGCTCCATGGCCGCGCTCGGCAGAGACACCGTGCCGCGGCGTTACGTACTTCCGCTTCCCGCGAAGCAGGCGATGGCGGCTCGGGTGCTGCTCGCAGCGCTGAGCGCGGCGCTGGGTGGGTGCGGGGGCCGCGGCCCGGGCGGACGCGCCGGTCGCTTGGCCCATCCGCCGCTCCCAACTGCTCTCTCCTAGCAGGTCTCTTCGCCTCGGCGGGAAAAATGAAGATCGTGGAGGAGCCGACTACGTTCGGGTACGTGGCCGCCTGCTCGCCGGGTCGTCCCGTGATCCACCTGCACTCGACGGGTTCGGGTCTGTTTGCTGTCGTACCCGCTCTAGCCCGTTTCTGCCAACGGGGATGGGGCGCCGGGCCGGGCCGCTCCCGCAGGCCCCGCTGTTGGCCCGCGGGCAGCGGCCGTCGGTGTTGAGACACACAGGTAGGGGAGGATGTATGGACGCCCAGATGCATAACTCAGCCTTAAACGTTTAACTTTCCTTCTTTTGAAAGGTTGAATAACCCATTCTTGCCTCAAACAAATAGGCTGCAGCCAAAGATGTCCCCGTCTGCAGTATCAGGTATATGCAACCGTTACTTTTTGGTTTTTTGTACCGTTTTCATCATTTAGCAACAGTTGTTTGCAGTGCAAGTAGTCTATTTCGACTTTATGCATAGAAAACCGAATTTCGCTTGTAGTTTTTTTAAGCATCATGGAAAATAAGCACGGGCAAATATATTTCATTGTGCTCCTGAAGGATTAAAACCTATATTAACTTCACTGGTGGTTCCAGGTCCCGGTGCTATTTTTGTGATGGCACTATGCATACATTTTATTCTGTATTTTTCTAGCCTGTAACAGATCCTTTTGACCCACAGTAAACTCTTTTTCTTGACACAATCCTCACCGTCATTGAGATTATTATATAAAAGTCATCCCATGGTCTGGTAGTACTTACTATCCAAAAATAGTTTTAAAAAGAAGTCCAAAGAGTAGTCTTGGAACCAGTCAGAAGGGCTCAGTTTCACACGCAGCCTCAGTGATGCAACATAAATGCACCCCTTAAGCAAAATGAACTGGGATGTACAAAATTCTAGACCATCTCTAGAGGAGAGCAGATAAACACTGAAGGCAAAGCAAAAGGGAGTAACTCTTGTCTCTCTGCTAACCTTAGGCAGAAACTTAAACCTTGTTGAGATTCAAGAAAGGCATTTTGGTACGACGACACTGAATGTGATTATGCTTAATGTTTCCTGTCACATTTTATAAACTCAAATGTATAATTCTGCATGTACTGCATGTGAAATGTGATATAGTTAGAAATGTGATTAGTAATAGAATGCTGAATGGGAAGATGCCAAAAGTAGTAGGAGAAAAGGACAGCACACCAGAAATCCTTCTTGCTTTGTTGTGGGATCTGTCACGTAGCCAAAAATTGGGAGTGTACATGGAACATGAACCTAAGGGCATGGAACCTTGTCTTGCACAATTATTTGTTTAGCATGGAAACCATCCTTTTCTTTTCTTCTACAAAACAGTTGGGGTAATAGTTCTGGTAGTTTCTCTTCTACAGCATCTGCCCTGGAAAGGGAGACATGAGTTTAATGCATTCCTTACGGACACATTCACATCTGCTGTTCTTCATTTGTGGGGAGAGCATGCTAATCACTGAGGCACAGATTTCATGTAGTAGAGGAACAAACCCTTTGGCCAAGCCCATCTCTAGAATGAAATGCAAGATCATGCAGTCAGAAGAATACCTGGGAAAGAGCACCTGCCTGTATCCCAGTATCCCTGTATCCCAGTGGTTAAAGCATTCTGGAGGGCGTGTTTCTGGTAGTCTGACCTTTGTTTGTAGGATTGATTGTCTAGATACTTGGAAAAAGTACCCACGCAATCCTGACAGTGGGGAATTAGCGTCCAGGATGGGGTTTTACTTTATTTGCTTTGTAATCTCTTTTCTTCTTTCCTCATTAATATTTAGTAATTCCAAGGTAAATTTCCATATACGAGAGAGACTGAAGTACTTCTCTAGCATGTAGTTCAGAACTTTTCTCCCTGTTTTTAATGACAAGTTTCCAGTCTTGGATTTCCTTGGCAACAGGCCTTGTAGTCAATACAAAAAGAATAGAATTGCATCTGCTGACCTGTCTGACGGCAGAAGTTTTATCTTGTTGAATGTTACCTGGATCAGACGATGAAGGCAAATGGAAAAAAAAAATCCAGTTTGAGAATCTCAGTGAAACTTAAATATGCACCACTGTCAACATTTTGAACAAATGAGCTTTGCTAGTATAAACTTTCAGAGTTTGGATAAATTTGGAGACAGATGCCAAGCAAGAGTTTCAGTGATTTCAGTGTTAGATTTTGGCAAGATCTGCACTGATGATTCCTTTTATGGACCTCACCTCCAAATGTTTTATTTTTACACCAGTTTCTCATTTTTGTTGTCAAATTAGGCTTATCTATTTCACTGGGTAGTGGGAATGAAAAGCATTAAAGAACGTGATGCAATCCGGTATTGTGCTAGTGAGAACTTACAGTAATTTATATGAAGGATAAAAATTTCCTTATGTACAGCAGAAAATTAAATTTGTCATGTACTCCTCACAATTTTGTCACCACAGTAGCTTGCTTAAATTTAACCAAAACATTCTTTTTCCTTTATGTCATCTCTTGTGATGTTTTTAGGCCCTGCACATCTCTTTAGGCTTGCTGGCAAGTGTTTCAGTTTTGTGGAATCCACGTGAGTAATGGATTTGGATATTTGTTTATATACTTACTAGTAATAAACTAGTTTTTTATTCCAATCTGAAACATTTCTTATTTTCTCTTTCTTTTCTCTCCTTTTAAGGTACAAGTATGAGTTTTGTCCTTTCCATAATGTCACTCAGCATGAGCAAACTTTTCGATGGAATGCCTATAGTGGGATTTTAGGGTGAGGCACTTAGACCTTTTACGTTTTAGCTATGTTGTCAGCAGGCCACTTCATAGATTGTAAAAATGAGGCTGTTTTAAAACTAAGATTCTTCCATTGGTCAGTTTAGATCATGGTAGTTCCCAAGGTGTTATACTTAAAAATACCCTGTCTTGAAAAATTCAGTTGTTTTTTTTTTTTGGTTGATAAATACTAACCTCCTATTTTAGCTGGAGACTGATTAATAACCCCTGCCAACTGCAAGTGTGATATGTTCATGTGAGAAATTCAATAATGTCTAACTACAGCTTATATTAACACAGATTTCATGGCCATTAACTATTTGCAGTTTGGGTTAAATACAAATATTATAAAATGAAAAAGAGTGCTTTATGCCTAATGGTAGTTGAACAATATAAAAAGCTATAAAACGCTCAATGTAGAACCAAAAAAAAGTATCCCAAAGTATTTAAAAATACCCTGGATCTTAATACCACCAAATCATAATACCTAAAATAAATCTAAGTATAAACCAGACCATTGCTTTTCTAGATATTTTGTATATAGATATCTCTTTTTCTCCTATGTGCAAAACAGTAAGCGGGTATGTGAGAAAACTGTACATCACCATGCTGAGGGTATCATTTGCTTTAGGACTAGTAGAAGTAGACTAGTTTTTGTAGGTGCTCTCACCAGCACTAAAAATCCTGCAATCAAACTGAGTTGCACAGGGTACTTAGCCTCATGGACTTTGTTGTGGGATTGATCGATAAACTTTATTTTACTAGACTTAAACACAGATTTCTAACTGCAAATGGTTTCCAAACTGAAATTTGATCCAAAACTCTGCTCTCAAAAAGTGCTTTTGATGTGTGCTGTATAGCAACATGGATAACAAACTACACTGCTTCCAAGGTGTTGGCTGTAGGAAGTGGAAATCCTGAGACAACAGAAATTAAGTATATACACTTAAATTGAACATGGTATAAGGGTATTCTTGGTTTTCTTCCTGAGGGTTCATCTTTTTGTGTCCAGTAACTTAAAACAAAATAGTGTCCTCTTTTTTCAGAATCTGGCACGAATGGGAAATTGACAATAACACATTTGTTGGAATGTGGATGAGGGAAGGAGACTCCTGTGAAACTAAGAGCAGACAGACAAAGGTAAAATAACTTAAACTATGCTAATTCAGACAGCATGACTCTACAAACACTTGTGACTCTACAAACTGAAACATTCCTACCCTGAGGAAGTCATCATTTAAGCTGTGATAGAAAACATAAAGATGAATTCCTTCAGGGACTGTGTGAATGACTGGAGGAGGAAAGCTAGAATCAGGATAAAATTTTGGGGATATTTACTTATGTATTCTCATTGGTTACTTACAGCTCATTTTTTCCTTGATAGAGTGGTATAATTATTACTATAGAAATACAGTACAGTGCTTTGTAATGTGTGTCAGGCAGAATAAAGGAAAAGAGCTCTTTGCAGAATTGAAGATGCCAGTCTATTAAAAACATCCAGGAAAAAGGAGGGAAAAGAATTCGGCAGTTAACAATAGCATGCTGAGAAGCTAAGTATGGTGTTAGAACAAGCACTAGGGATATTTCAAGAAAGACTTTGAGGTGATGGAGCATGTCTAGAGAAGGGCACTGGAGCTGTGGAAGGGTCTGGAGCACAAGTCTGATGAGTAGCACCTTTCAACCAGCATTCCCAGGTCTTTTTCCACCAGGCAGCTTTCCAGCTATTCTTGCCCAAGCCTGGAGCAGCGCACGGGGTTGTTATGATCGAAGTGCATTACCCAGTACTTCACCTTGTTGAATCTCTTGCAATTAGCTGCCAACTTGGCTGCCATATCCTGGCCATGGTGAAAATGTTATACTCTAATGGAGGTGCCTGCTTAACATCTTTATTTCCCAGAGAAGCTGCAGAAAGAATTCATATTCTTGTATGACCTTTGATATTGTGATTGAATTTTTCACTGGCATTTCATTTTGAAGACAAAAAATATTGGTGCTGCAAATCTAAAGATGAAAACAATTCTCTGCAGTCTGGATATGTCTTATATTCTTAAATTAGCACACTGGTCAGAAATGAAATTTAAGAAGATTGTGCTTATGTTAGATGAGATTCTTAAGGTGTCCTATTCACTGTCCTTTTTACTCTCCTTCTTGTTGAAAATATAGTACTTATTAGTCCAAGGAACAATGGTTGGTGGGGAGAATCATTTCCCATTAGAGAAAACAATTTTCACATTTGATAAAATAAATGGATTATGTGCTTGCTATGATGCTGTTTCTTTTTTTTTTTTCTTTTTTCTTTTTGATTTAAAAAGGCACTGGAAGCTTTGACATGACAGAATGTACAGAAATGCATCTACTAGCATTGGAACACAGCAAATAGATCATCAGTGATGGTGTTTCATGTAGATATTTTTTGCTCATCTTTGTTTTTTCTGATGTTTAGGTTCATCTTGTTTGTGGAAAGAGCAATAAATTGGCTTATGTGTCTGAGCCAAGTACTTGTGTTTACTCTCTGACATTTGAGACTCCTCTCGTGTGCCATCCCCACTCACTTTTAGGTAAGATTAAAAAAAAAAAATACTTTGTGGAACAGCTAGCATATACACTATCCTCAGAGTGTCCATTTTTAGGTTGAGTTAGTACCTTAATATAAATTAGTATTAGATGTTAACATATTATATGAAGTGGTTTTTAAAATGCCAGTCATTATAACACCTAGGTATTTCTCAACTAATTTTTTTATTTGGGATTAATTTTTTTTTTTTGTCAATGTGAATGATTTTTTTTTTTCCTTTTCTTGGACTGTAGGAATAAGCCCTGTAGTATCTGCCCATTTACTTACATTACAAAAAAGCTCCATTAGAATTACGTTGAACACAGGAATATGAGACCTTGGATCTGGAAATAAGAAAAATTTCTGGTCATTCTCCAGAAACTTTAAATGTGTGAAGTGCAATTTAGGCGTAAGCCCAGCTTTTGAAAGCAGTGGAGACTGTGTACTGTAAAGAAACATTGAGTTCTTAAAACAAATATTCTTGCGTGATACTAGAGGAGGAATTAACTAATGCAGGATAGTGCTCCTGGTTTTTATATGGTTTGACTTCCATTTTTCAGTTTATCCAACTCTGACTGAAGCACTGCAGAGGAAGTGGGATGAAGCAGAGCAGCTTCTGTACGATGAACTAATAACCGACCAGGTTTATTAATTCTTCCAACTCTATGTGGTAAAAAAAAAATATTACTGTCAAATAGCCAAACCTGGCTTCTGTAGTTTCTCCTTTTAGAGCAGATGCATTTATTCTGCAGTTGGCAAATAGTAATTTTCGTGTTTCTGTAACTGCTATATGAAACGGTAATGAAGCTTGAGGACTTGGAATGGCCAGTGCAAATTGCAAGCGGAGATGAGAGTTGAATAGATTGATCTATCACCTTTTGGAAACTTTCTTTTCTAGGGTTACAAAAAAATTCTGAAAGAGATTTTTGAGGAAGCAGGACTTCTAAAAGCAACAGAAGAAAATGAAGTTGAAAAACAGAGTAAGAAAATATCTCTGGAATTTGAAACAGTGGAAAAGTGCAGTAAGGTATAGAGCATAATATTTACAATGTGGAATTGCCACCTTTTCACTGTATGACAGTATCAGTGGGAGAGCATTATGTAAATGCCCTTGGTGTTCAGCTGAATCTCTTAATGGAGTTATCTTTTCTGGTTTCAATATGTAACAGCCTGCATGTAATGTGATTTGGTATCTTTATTATAGCCCCTAAGTCAAAAACAAACCAGCAAAAATGAATGCCCAGTAAGAAGATAGGGGTTATGAAGGAATTGGTGGATGCGCTTGGGTTATAAACACCCTGTAGGTACTCTTTCTGGGAAATATCAGTCTGGAGATAAGGAAGAAATTACTAGTGAAGATAAATGTGTAACCAACCTCGACAGTGTTGACACTTTTAATTCTCTCTGTGGATAATTATCTCTTTTGATAATTACCCAGACTCCTGTAAGAATGCATTGGCTGTTGCACAAGCAAAAGGCCAGAATGGCTGTATTTATTTCTGAATGACTCTTGCGTACGTGAACAGTTCTTCTGCAACAGATTTGGAATGGGGAAAATAGAGGCCGAAGGCGTGCTCAGCTTAAAAGAGCACAACCTGACCATCAGAAAAAGAGCATGGATGGGAATTCATTTATTACAATACAGAGAAGCAGTTGCTGTTTTTATTTGAAAAAGGTAGCAAAGACAAAACACCACGTAGTAATTAATGAATATAACCAAATAAAACCATGGTTAAGCTGAATATACTTCAATGTAAAGATCGCCGTTTTGATCTCATAGGAGCTGGAACAGTCACATGATTATTTTTTCACTCATTATCAATACAGTATTTAATAGTTTCTATTTCTTTTTCTGGCTTCATCATAGCTTAATTGACATAAATTGGCTGGTTTGGTAAACACAGAATCTTAAATACTTATTCTTTTGCTCTGTCTTTATTCACGTAAACACCAAAACACAGCAAAAAATAGGGGCTTCTCTGAGATTTCAGGGACATGCTTTGAATCTCAAAAGAACTAAGCAATGCCTGCTGTAAGGTAACAGAAACTGCTGAGAGCAAGAACATGAAGTTACTAGGCCAAGAGTTGAAGAATTTACAAATTTCCAGATGGCAGAATTACAACAATTATAAAATAAGGGTAGTCCTGAGGCAAACTTAAGATTTGTTCTGTGATAAAATGCTAGTTACAAGACAGATTTGAAATAGTTACAGAAAGCATTTCTAATTTTTACTCTTGGGCTCTAAAAAAGCTGGCTCCTCTTTTGGCAACACAGACATGTATCTTTTTCTAAAATTTGCTTTATGTTCCTGGAACAAGCATTTTAAGTTCTTCAAAGCCAAGAGGTGTAAAAACTGTGCACAGAGGCATTTTTTTCTTAAAAGCTCCCAATCTAGGTATGTATTTGAAAAGTGGGAGGACTATTTTTAATATATTTTCTTTCTTAGGAATACAAGCAACTTTCTGAAGAAATAGAAAAACTTAGAGTTTTATTAGGTCAGCATGGTATTGCATACAAAGGAAATCTTGGTGAGTTTTTGGTATCATTCTTTTTCATTGTTGTCTGCTCAGAATGTGAATACCCCAATGCTGTTTTCACTTACAATAACAGTTAAATAATCTGGCATCTCTGGAGGTAAAATTCAGTAGACAGAGTTTTTAATAAGTACTTAGATTTTGATTCCTGTCCACAAGGACTTACTTTGTCCTTAAAAAATCTGTTGATGACTTGAAATTCTAGCTTTATAGAAAAATTTTGACTGCTGTTGTAACTGAAGTTTGTCTCCAGTCCTTAAGGTGCCAGTTCAAAAGGAAACGGATACTACATCATTAATAGAAGAAATGTGTCTGTTAAGTAACTCCACTTCTGTATTTTAACCACAAGGCCTGATTTCTTTCATAACACTTGAAGTTTTCTCTGTATCTTTTTGGATTGTTTTTTTCCCTTTTTGAAGTTGCCTGTTTCTTTCTTCCCTCTCTTTGATTTTTGTTAGGTAAGTACCATACCACATGCAGTTTTTAGTAGAAAAGACTGCTGCTGGCTGTGAAGGGGCACGGCTTATCTGGATTAATTCCAGATAAGTTGTTTTTTGATTTTTTTTTTTTTTTGAGAGGTTTGTAATTGGGTTTTCTGTTTGTTTGCTGGTTTGTTTTTCCTCATTCCTGCCGGACCATCATGCCCTTTATTACATGAACTATTTGTCAAAGGAGAATTTAATGTCCAGGAATACATGTATATACATAAATACATATATCTTTTTCTTTTACAGTTGCATGTTCAGAATTGGCACTTCAACCAAACAAAGAACCTTTGAGCTAATTAAATTAGCTTAAAATTAGTGACAAAATATTTTTTTCTTTTTTGGTTTGAGAAACTTTTCTGGGAAAAAACTTATATAAAAATTTTGTAGAACATGTTATCTGCATGTTTAAACTATTAGCAATGTAATTTGCACAGTATTTCTGCCTGTTTGGTCGTATTGCAATAGTTCTTTTAATTATTGCAGATTAGCACTCTAAAATCAAAAGTCGAATTCAGTTCACTGTAGATGACTTCAAAATTATTTAGTGAATTCTGTGACAAAAAAGTTTTGGTGTTTAAAAGCCAAAATAACTGATGTCATATTAAAAACTTAATTTTACAGCTGGAAATTCCAGTGTTGAGTATGTAAGTCACCAACTGGCAACTGCAGTGGCATCAGTTCTTAATGGGTCAAAGGATGATGAGCACCTGCATGGCGATACAGGAATTTGGAATTACACTCTGTGAAGAAACTTGGATGGTACATAATGTAAATTAAACTGAACATGTATTATGCCACAAAGATGATTTGCCTTCTTGTGAGTATTCTTGACTTTGTTTCAATTTGTGCCCTAAAGCAAACACAGTGTAGTAGAGTGAGGGCACACCATTATGAGAATAGTTAGCTAGTTTCTGACAACATTTGTAACACTTCTTTGGTACGACCAGTATTTGGCCCAAACTTAAAGATTCTCTGTGCCTAGTTCCGGCTTTTGCTATTTTTATTGACCAAGTGTGGTAGAAGATGGAGTGAATATAAACCAGCTCAAGACCAGTGCTGCAACGCGTTTCAAGAAAGGTAGTAAATACAGTATTAAGAACATGCTATTTCATCTATATGCTAAAAAGATTTCTGGACACACTTTAGCGGAAAAGGAAACTTTTTCTGCCAGCAGTGCAGACCACACCACTGCACCGATTCGTGTTCAAAGGTCGATGTCGTCTTGGGCTGTCAGGTTAAATGGAAGTTGGTCAGAATCTGACAGAAAGGTGCAATGAAATCACTGAGTTGTTACAAAAACATAGTTGTGGTGAGGTAATACCTGGCAATTCTCTGTACGTAATACAGAATAAAATGGACTCCTCCAACACAAACTGTGGAAGTATCACTGTTGCCATCGGTGAACGCCGAGCACGCCATCTGCGGTCACTATGCCGCCTCCTGTGGTGCGGTTCGGCACCCCCCGGCCCAGGGTCCTGTCGGCCTTGCCCTCACGGCGGCAGCTGCGTTGAGCCACGGCCCAACCCACCGAGCCCTCGCGCTTCCGCTCCCGCTCACGTAAAGCGGGGGATGATCCGGGCGCTGGGTCGCTGGCGGTGAGGAGCGGTGAGGAGCGGGGCGGACCGGGGCCGCTGACGGTGAGGACGGGGGCCGGGACGCATCGTGAGCCCTTCGCGACGCTCACGCGTATGTCGTTGCAGGGTGCGGCGAGCCCCCTGTCTGCCTGGGCCTCGGCGGGGGCTGGCACGACGGCGGAACCCGGAGGGTGCGGAGGGCGGGGGGCCCATTCCCTTCTGCGGCAGCAAGGCCAGTCCGCGGTTTTGGAGCGTTAGTCGGTCGATGGGGAACGACCACGAGAGGCCGTCGGTGAGGGTGCTGCCTCTTAGTGTGCTAAGCGCAGAGCTGTTGCTATGGTGTGTGTTCAGAGAGAACGGGGAGACCGACGAGCGACTAGAGGCGGTTCTCTTCGGCCAGATCGTGGACTCAGATACGGCCCAGGAAAGCAGTGCTCCTCTTCAGCTGCTGAAAGAGAACTGAGGACGGGAGTGCGGCTGCCGTGAGGGAGCTGACAAAAGTTTTCTGGCATTCACCTGTTTGAAAGCTGTACTGGCGCTGTAATGAAAAAGACATGTTTTTCTAGTTTTTCGGCAGTCTTATCTTGCAAGTTTGATTTCTTCATGCTGTTTTTTGTGCCGATCTTGCCGTAGTAATTTACACTGGTAGGAAAAGGTGTAGTTTCTGGATTGCACAGGTAGGGATGAACAGGATGTATTGCAAATCAAGTTGAACTTGAAGGTAAGTTTTATGCAACCCATCATTTTTCTATGGATCATTTTTCTTAGCGGATTGTTGTATTAAAAAGTACCTAATGTCATTGTGAAATTGCTGCTTAAGGTGACTTTCATTTCACATTTTGGTGGTTACAGAATATGTTCTGTTTATACTGAAGACAGCTGTAAATGAATGATTAATTACCATGCAATTATGTTCTGAATTTTTGTATGTAATTCTCCTCGTTAATGTAGAAATTGCCTACAAGGGTGCATTCTTTCTGGACTAGAACTTTCTAGGCTTGATTGATTTACACGGTCAATACTGGCAGGAGAGTATTTTGCCCAAAATTGAAATGTTTGGCTTGCATTATATTGGGGATGTCTCATTGAACAATGCAGTACTAGGCTTTTTGTGTGGGTTCATAGATATTCAAGCTTGCACTCTCGGGAAACTTTTCCTGGAGAGGAGAAATGCGAAATACTAACATGACTTTGTTCCCTTCAAAATTAGAGGCTTTTTAAAGTTCTCAAATGTAAAAATGGAAAATCAGGTTTGTATCATGAAAATGCCTAATTAAAACCCCAACACCAACAAAGATGATAGTAACTATTAAGATAGGCTGAAGCTATGGAGAAATTGGGGGTAGCATCACATTTGTGTAATACCACTGATTAGTCTGAACAACATGCACTACTGTGGCTTTTGATTTTGCTGTAGAGTCCCTTAACCACATGATGCCACATTTGATTTGGTACTGTCACAAGGTTTAATCTTGGTATTCAGCTTTTGCTACAGTGGAATGTTGCAAGTGAGATGCATGGGGGCATCCTGGTGAATGAGTGAAAGAATAATCTACTTTTGGTTTTTTAGCTTTTTTGTTTGTTTGTTTTTTTAGTATATTGAAGCTCAGGTGTAATGCCTGTTGCTTCTGATTAGCTTTCTTGCACCATATTCTATGGAAACTGAATTGTTTAAGAAATACAGAGCTGCCCCTCTGTGTGTGTTTATACCACTCGTTCTGTGCCTTCTTTGGGGGTGAGGAAAAAAGGCTGAGGGGGGAGGGAGTGGAGACTCAGGGCTCTGATGTCATTTGGGGCACCCCAACGTCCCTAGGAGAGAGAGCCACGCTGCAGTGGAAGAGCAGGTGAGTGGCGAATGAGAAAGGGTCATGCTGAGTTGCCCTCAGTTCCCTGGTTGGGAAAGTCCTTAAAGTAGACAAGCTGAACCATTTCTGAGAATTTCAAGCCTCCCGTTCTTATGATTCTTGGTACAGTATTTAAATAGTTACTATCAAGTTGAGATGGTGGATCAAGTGGATTTGCTAGAGTGGCAGAAATAGTTTTTTGCCTGGAAGCATGTTGGGATAAACAACCCTCCTTAATGCCAGAATGAATTAGTTTTCCGTCTTTTCCCTTTTTTTCTTTCTAGATTGCGGAGCGTCGGGGAGAACAGTTGGCATAAAGAAATTAAAGGCACGAAGGAAGTTCCGTCTTCCCGAGGGAATGCTTTAGGCGCCACGTGCAGCTTCTGAGCCACACCGATAATCCCAGCTCCCACCAAAACCTTCCGAAGTTGGAAGGGACAGGGAAGAAGATTCCAGGAGCGGTGGAAGTACTTTCTCCTGAGTCTGGAAGGCATTGAGGTCAGAACACGTTCCATGTACTCCTCTCTCCTGTTGCCAGCCCAGGACCAAGTCAGTGTTCCCTGAATGGCCACAGTTCCCTGCATGTGGAGGGAGGAGATCTGTATTGGAGAGTGGGAGAAAGGTCCCTGCTCGTTGCTGTGTCCTTGGTGGGCAGAGAACTCTGATCTTGGCCAGATGGGTTGGTGAGTATTGAATCAATCCTGCCTCCTTTTGACTGAGTTGTTTTAATGAGTCATCAGCAGGGACTGTTTTTAGCTGGCTTTAGTTCAGTTTCTTTTTCACAGATTCCTTGTTGTTTTGATCCTGAAATCGCCAAACCCTTAAGTTTGCTAAATTAAGCCTGAAAAGGTTCAACAAATCAGTCCTGAGAGAATTAGGGATTGGATGGCTGGGATCTTACGTCCCATTGAAGCCACATTGGGTTCACCCCCTGATTTTGGTGCCAAGGGAAAGTCCAAGTTAACACAGATCAAAATAAGAAACAGTTCCCTCATCAAAGTCAGCTTTCCAAACCTCTGTTCAGGATCCAAAAGAAGTGGGAATGCCCTTGGCAAAAAAGGTGCTTTTGAAACAAAGCAAGCTTAAAATGCCTGTAAGCAGGAAATCCAGGAGAAATGGCTGCTGGCGTCCTGGGCTTGCCAGGCAGGTTTTGTACTTGATTGCAAGGCAGTTTTCCTGCCTCTGCATGGGCTGGCACCTGCATCCCACTGGAAAGGGGAGGGAAATAATTCCCCTGCCCAGCCCTGGAGTGGGAGCAGCTTGCCCTTATCCTGGAGTTCTCCTGCTCCTGCCCAGCATCCCTCTGGTACCCTCATGTGCTTCCCAAGCTCCCAGCACTGATGGATCTAAACAAGGAGAACAATCCCTGTTCCTTCTCTTCTCCATCCTTGATGTTCCTGGGCCCTGCATCTCCCTGGCTTTTCACTGTCTGACTCCTCATCTCCATCCCACCTTCTCCCTGGTCACATCTGAGCCTGAGATGTGTTTAGCAGCAAATCCATTCCTTTAAAGGAAGCCCAGTGCAAAGAGCTTCCAGCTGCAGGTAAGTCTTCCTGCATTTCATTTTTCTCTGTCCAGTTTTGGAGGGTTTCCCTCTGTGCTTTCCTGTGACCCAGATGTGTCCCTTCCTTTGTCCAGATCCAGTGCCAAAGGATTGAACAACTGATGAGTGGGGTCTGGGATGAGAATGGTTCTGCTAAAACTAGGGAAAGAATGCTAGAAGAAAAATGAGCTTCCTTTGAATGTCTGGAATAAAAACACTGGGAAAGGGCACTTTTTAATTCGATTTGGTGCCACCTCCCCTTTTTTTATGGCTAAAACTCCATGGTGAGCAATGCAAGCCAAAAGATGAAGTGCAGGAGGCTTTGATTCTGCAGTGAGCTTAACTTCCCTTTTCTCCTCTCTTTCAGGACAGGGAGAACCACTGAACTTGTCCTGGCGTTGCCAAGAGCTTTGATGTTTGAGCTGCCAAACCCAAACTGGTCCTGATGATGGAGGACTTAAGAAATTACTCAATCCAACTAAATGCTTTAAAAAGGGAGATGGTTTGGTTATAAAAATATTTCTGCCTGAGACTGGGAAGAGACTGGGAAGAGTTAAACACCCCAGTTCTGCATAACAGCACAAGGATTTTTTAATTCTTTGCCTTTTTTTCCCTTCCTTTGAATGGGTTTGTTTGTTTCCCCTTGGAGACTGCACACACAATAGGCAGATTTTTCAATTAATCCTTTTTTTCCCCACTTTTAGTCTTCAATGGAGCCCAGGTGCCAATTGTTTGCTGCTTGGTTTCTGCCTTCCCTTTCCTGCCTGCAGCTTAACCCCTTCCTCTCCTTCCTGCTTTTTGGCCATCACTGGTCATGCAGATGATGCTGATGCAGATGGCTGATAAATAATTATCAAACAGCTTGGGAATGGTCTGTATCAGGTATCAGTGACATTAAAATATGGACCATCAACCAATGAATTTAGCAAGAGTTGGATAGTAACTAATCATCTTTCCTTTAAAGCCCTCTTCAAAGCATATTTATGTATAAAGGGAAAGCATTTGGTTTTTATTTTAAAAAATACTACAAATCACCAACGGCCAGCTTAAGTGAGCATGGCAGACTGACAAAGACATGGTAATGTTTTTTCTTTTAAATCCCTCACAATCCCATCACGTAGTGGGGAGGCAGCTCAGCGAGTTTCAGCCCACAGCTGCCATCCTGTGCTCATGGAGAGCAACCTCTCCAGCTGTCCCAGCCTCAGGAAAGCACAGAAGAGGGCTTTACACAGATCAGGGATCAAGCTAGGCCCAGGTTGGGCTCAGCTCAGTCTGCATGGCACTGTTAGAAGCCTTAAACCCTTTTTCTATCGGATTGATTGATGGTGGTTGTGGTGCAGCCACTGTTTTGCTGTCAATGTGCTCCCCTGCAGCCTAGCCTGACATGGTGAGCAGGGGCTTGGGGTTCTGCCTCATCTGTTAAACATCAAACCAGAAGATAAAACAACAGCTAAAACCCCTGCCCTGCCATGTGCCTCACTCTGCACCACTGCTATGAGAGGAGGATGAAAGACCCAGTCAGTTTTAGCTCTGTAAAGAAGCTGCAGAGCAGTGATGAGTGCCTGAATCACATCCTCTGCAGCTATCAGGGGAGTGAGGGCAGGGAAAAGGGCAGAGAAAGGGAAATAAAAAAACAACAGAGCCACCAAGACTGGAGGATGTGAGGATGAATCCAAAACTATGCTCTCCAAGAGCTGAAATAACACATTTCTCAAAATAAGAGACGTCCAAACTGGAATGAGGGACTTGCCCTCTTTCCAGATTTTCCCAGGACCATAACCCATTAAAAAAAAAAAAGCCATCTGTGGAAATGGGATGCTCCTTTAAGCCTTGCAGAGACTTTCTCCAGCACCACAAAGCACCCTTCCTGTTGCTCTTCCTTTACCACTCAGGGCTGAGCCATGGAGACCTGCTTCTTTAGTGTGTGTGTGTGTGTATTTCAGGGTGTTTTTTAGAAAGAAGAAAAAAGTCGATATCATATTTTAAAAAGAACCCCCAGAGCTTTGGGGAAAGTGGGCATAAATGTCAAACAAAACACAAAGAAAGACTGAGCTACTAAGGGTTCATACTTAGAGCAGCAGTGGTGGGGTAGGAGGGAAGAAATATAGCAGACAAATTTAACACCATTTAGGAGGGTTTATAGACAATGTTTTCATTGCAAGCAGCATTTAGAAGCGACAATTTAGTGATTTATCAGATCCCAGCACACTCCTTCCCTGTCAAAGTGATAGGCAGAACCAGCAGAGCAGCTCTGAACACACTGTTCACTACAAGGCACCACCAACAAACCCAGAAGAGCTCCACCCTTGGCCAACCCTGTCCCCTTGGGCCTTCTGAGAAGCTGGGATTTAGGAGAAGGCCATGCAGGGGAACAGTGTTTCAAATGTCAAAGGATTTAAAAATATACAAGGCTATGAAAGCCGATGGGACCTGAAAGAATTGAAGGAGAAGGTGTCTTAGCAGAGCATCTTTGGCCAGTGCAGCCAGATAACCCTCAGATATCATTACTGGAGCATCTGGGAGTGAAGCCCAGCAGGAGATGATGCAACATGAACTCCTGCCCCACACGAGAGGTTCCCAGAGACCAAAAACTCCGTGCAGAGCAGACAGGATCTGACCACAACACCTGCCTTGGGCCACACCTGCTCTTCATTTCTCATGAGCCACAGAGAAACCTGGTGTATTTATGATCACTTCTCTCACCAGACGTGGTCGCAATCAGCACTGGATCCCAAAACTGAAGGAGAAGCCTTGCGTAAACAATTCCTCCTTCAAGGCTCAGCTGCAGTACCAGGCTCAAGACCTGGCATGCGCATGCATTTGGCAGGGAGTAGCAAATCAAGTGAGAGAAACTTCTGGATGGAGGGGATGGGAGGCTGAGTGATTGACAGAGAGCCAGGGTGGGGGTTTGGGGATGATCTCATCCCGGGAGAGGGATAACACAGGTAAAGGGAGGGGGGTACAGTTTGGGATGAACCATTTGGGAAAAATATGGGGATACAAAACAAAATTACTTCAAAGTATTACAAAGTATAAAAATGCACTACAGCAGGTTTGGGCAGCACCAAATAAAATGTAATAAAATGCTTTAAAAATAGAAAAATTTAAAAAAAATTAAATAAAATTAAAACAACAGAATTAATTTAAAATAAATGAAAAACAAAATAAAAACTGTAAAGTGCCGTAAAAGTTCCATAAAAGGTACTGCTGTAATGCAAGACCCTCAAACACCACCACAATCACCAGCTTGCATTGGTCTGGGCAACACCAAATAAAATAAAAAGCTTTAAAAATAATAAAATTTTAAAAAATAAAATTAAAAAAAAATAAAAGCTTTAAAAATAGAAAAATTAAAAATAAAACATTAAAAAAAATAAAATAAAAGCTTTAAAAATAGAAAAATTAAAAATAAGAAATAAAATTTTAAAAATTAAAAGCTTTAAAAATAGAAAAATTAAAATAAAAATTAAATAAAAAATTTTAAAAAATAAAAAGCTTTAAAAATAATTTAAAAAAAATTAAATTAAAAAAATAAAATAGCTTTAAAAATAGAAAAATCAAAACTAAACCAAAATAAAAAATAAAAGCTTTAAAAATAGAAAAATTAAAAATAAAATAAGAAATAAAAATTAAAAAATAAAAAGCTTTAAAAATAGAAAAATTAAAAATAAAAACTAAATAAATAATTAAATTTAAAAAATAAAATAAATGCTTTAAAAATAGAAAAATTAAAAATAAAAACTAAATAAAAAATCAAATTAGAAAAATAAAAAGCTGTAAAATTAAACCAATTAAAAATTTAAAATAAATAAAAAATAAAATTAAAAAAATAAAAAGCTTTAAAAATAGAAAAATAAAAAATAGAAAATAAAATTAGAAAAATAAAAAAATGCTTTAAAAATAGAAAAATTAAAAATAAAAATTAAATAAAAAATCAAATTAGAAAAATAAAATAAAAAGCTGAAAAAATAAAACAAATAAAAATTTGAAATAAATAAAAAATCAAATTAGAAAAATAAAATAAAATGCTTTAAAAATAGAAAAATTAAAAATAAAAATTAAAAAATAAAAATAGAAAAAAGCTGTAAAACTAAAACAATTGAAAACAAAAATTAAGTAAAAAATAAAATTAAAAAAAATTAAAAGTTTTAAAAATAGAAAAATTAAAAATGAATATAAAAAAATAAATAAAATAAAAAGCTTTAAAAGTAGAAAAATTAAAAATAAAAATTAAATAAATAAAATTAGAAAAATAAAATAAAAAGCTTTAAAAATAGAAAAATCAAAAATAAAATTTGATTAAAAAATAAAATAAAAAGTTTTAAAAATGGCAAAATTAAAAATAAAGATTAAATAAAAAATAAAATTAAAAAATTAAAATTAATTAAAAATAAATGAAAAACAAAATAAAAACCGGTAGAAGTTCCATACATTTTTAGTTTAAATTTTTATATTTTTAAAGCATTTAAAATTTTTTTTATTTTTATTTCTTTCTTAATTTTTAGTTTTGAGTTTTTTATTTTTAAAGCTTTTTTTCTTATTATTTTTGATTTAATTTTTATTTTTGATTTATCTATTTTTAAAGCTTTTTATTTTATTTTTCAATTTTTTTATTTAATTTTTGGTTTTTTTTTTAAAGCATTTTTTTAAATTTTTTTTAGTTTTTAGTTTTCATTTTTTATTTATAAACTATTTATTTTATTTTTTTAATTTTATTTTTTATTTCATATTTATTTTTGCTTTATCAATTTTTAAAGCATTTTTTTTATTTTTTTAGTTTTTATTTATTTTTAGATTTGATTTTTTTATTTTTAAAGCATTTATTTTATTTTTTATTTTTGATTTAATTTTTATTTTTGATTTTTCTATTTTTAAAGCTTTTTATTTTATCTTTTAATTTTATTTTTTATTTAATTTTTTGTTTTAATTTTTTTATTTTTAAAGCTTTTTTTTTTTTAATTTTTATTTTTAATTTTTCTATTTTTAAAGCTTTTAATTTTATTTTATTTGGTGCTGCCCAGACCAACTCAAGCTGGTGACTGTGGTGGTGTTTGAGGGTCTTGCAGTTACCCCGATTAATAGGTAGAGATGATGTTTGGAGGCCACAGTGTTACAGGTAGGGGTTAAACTGTTTTTTAGGGTCTTTCAGGTGATTTTTCAGGGATTTTTAGGGATATTTCAGGGTTTTTTTTACAGGAGTTTTTTAGGAATTCTCTGGAAATGTTTAGGATACCTTCAGGGCTTTTTCAATAATTTTTAGGGTGTTTTAATGACTGTTTTACCCGGGCGCCCCAGCCACCCAAGGCACCCCGTGCCAGCGCCGCGGCGCTCCAGCCCAGGCTCCCGTCAGTGCCGCCCGTGGTCGCTTCCCCTCTCCTGCTGCCGCCGCTGCATGGCGGGCCGAGCCGTGCCTTCCCCACCGCACCCTCCCGCTTCAGAGCTGCTGGATGGCATGGCTCCGCAGCCTCGTTCCTGTAGCTCCGCCGCCTCCCGCACGCCCCGTCCTGCCCGCCGCCACGATGACTGCCCGCACTGCGGTAGTGACAGAACCCACGCATGCGCAGTTGCTACAACCCCAGCACCAGCGATATCACTCCGCGCCGACTCATCGAACCACAGCGCTGCTTCCGGGATCAGCCGCACGCATGCGCAGTTCTATCTCCACGGCTCCGCCGCCAACCCCCACTGCGTTCACCACAGCTTTGGTACAGCCCGGTCCCGGTTCCGAGTCGCTGCGTGCCGCTGTCCGGCCACAGCCGGCATCCCTGTGCCCTTTCACGCCACTTCTGCCACCACTGTGTTTATACACGGCACCACAGCAGGCGAAAACTGCAGCGCCTTGCATGTATCCCTCCGCGCCTCACAGAAAGGTGGTTCACATGTCCTTTAATATCATATGTGCAAATATTTCCAGTCTGCATTCTGCCTTATCAGAAGGCTAATTAATTGCTTTATTATACTATATTACATTACATCTAAACCCAATCTGCCAAGTACTCAACCCCGCACACAACTCATGACTGTCACCCAACAGTCCCGACACACACACACACTTGGCCCTGACAGGCCAAGGAAACAAAACACCATCACTTTGGGTGAACAATCTCCACGCTGCATTCTACTTCAGCACAAACACAGGCACAGCAAATGAGATAAGAATTGTTTTTACCTCCTCTGAGGTTCAGAGAACGTGAATCCCAGAAATATTCTTGGGAAGACTTGTGCCTTGCTTTTCTCTGTGAAGAGAAATGCGGTGACAGGTGCACCCTCGCCTCCAGGGCAAAGAATCACGGAATGGTTTGGGTGGGAAGGGACCTTGAGGTTTATCTTTGATTTATCCAACACTTCAACAGGCAAGAGGGGGCTCATCTGCTTCAGAGCTGCTTGCTTTTCTCACACCTTTCACAAGCAAAGCCTGAAGCAAACCCTCCCAAGTTGCCCTATCGACCAGGGGACCCCTCAGCACTCGGTGACGCTGCCGGCAAAACCTCAAACGTTTACTCGCACAGGGACAAGGCCGTGCACTCGGTTGTACTTTGAAGAATTGTTTTGGGGGGGGGGTTGGGTGTTTTTGGGGGTTTTTTAGGACTATTGAGGGTATGAGAAGGACTTTTTAGGGCTAGGGTATTCTTAGGGTTTTTCAGGGAATTTTTAGGTTTTTTTAGGGTCTTTTCATGGCACAACACATGGAGGCTGAGGGGCAGCTTGAGGGGCACTGTGGGGGCTTGAGGGTGACAGAGGCTGGGGGCTGAGGGAGGAACAGGGAGTGACACACAGAGATGCTGAGGGTGGCAGGGGCAGCTGTAGGGTGACACAGAGAAGCTGGGGGCTGAGGGGCAAAGGAGAGGGGTCAAGGGTGACACACAGGAGCTGAGGGCTGGGGGGCAGAGGGACCGGTTGAGGGGTAAAGGGACAGGGCTTGAGGGCTGGACAGTCCAGTGGAGATCAGGGGTGCACGGTACAGCTGTACCACCCCTCACCCCAGCCCTAACCTCAGCCTAAGCAGCCCCCCTAAAAACAGCCTTTTCCCCCAACAGCAGCACAACACAGCAACCCTAACAGCGAGACCAGACAGCAACCCTCACACAGCAGCACAATGACAGAACCCTCAGAGGACAACAGAGCCACTGCAAAAAGTAGGGACGACATCTGTGGGCTAGACAGCAAGAGGTAGAGTTCGGAGACTGAGCATGTCTTTGTGAGGCTTTTATTCCAGGACTTTTAAACTTATTTAGGGGATTTTGGAAGGGACTTTTCTGGGACTTCTTAGGGTATTGTTGGGGCTTTTTCAAAGCCATTTTATGAGTCTTTAGCATATTTTGAAGATTACGGTCAGGGTCACAGGAAACACCCTCTGAAAAGGCAGAGTTTTAGGACTGCAGTGGAATGCTTGAGCAAGGGGCCAGCGGTGGCACAGCGGGTTGGGTCCCACGCTGCCAGTCAGAAGGTTGTAAGTTTGAGACCCAGCTAAGTTGTTGCGGTTAGGGTTAGATGCTGTCAGCTTTGGTCTGGGAGAACTTCTGCACAGAAAAACTCACCCCCCACGTCTCCCGACGCCAGTTCGCAGGAGGTGCTCGGCACTGCCAGGGCAGCCGAGCTCTCGGCGGGGGCAGCTTTGCTCCCGGAGAAATCCTGCGCTGGCCCTCTTCCCCGTAAAGCCAAACTCACCCCCGCTGCGCGTCGACGTCCGTTCGCAGGAGGCACGTGGCACTCCAAGGGCGGCAAGAGTTCTCGGCGTTGGCAGCCGCGGTCCATGAGAACTCGTTCTCTGCAGTTTTGGAGGCCGAATCGCAGTTTCGGCCACGGGCACACAGAGAGGAAAGACGGTTAATTTCCTTGGAAAGGAAAGTCTGGCAGCCCATGGTTTAAGGGGCAGACGAAGGGCTGTGCAGGGGAAGGAACTCCTCACAGGACCTTTCTTCACCTCAAGCCCCACTCCAAGGTCTAGCAGCCCCCCGTGTGCCCAGCTGCTTTCAGAGGGTTACCCAGGGCACACCCGCACAGGGAGCCGCTAGTCCAGAGGGGCTAACAGGGACATCCCAAGGGTCCCTCCAGGAACTACGGTCGGAGCATCCAGCACGGACTAGGGAGCAGCCAGACCCACCCGGGCATGGAGCATCACTTTGAGAAAATGCCAAGGCAAGAGCCCTTTTGCCAAGGGGCAGCATCTGAGCAGGCCAGGCAGCATGTGGGGTTCCAGGAGAGGGCTTTCAACTTTCCCCTTTTACTGTGTCAGTCCCTCCCCAGGGCCCCCAGACCCTCCACAGCACTCCCAGAAAGGAGAGGGGTTATTAGGAGAAAAAGGGTTTAGAAAAAAGGGAAAAAGCTTCCTTTTCCTTTATTTTTTGTGTTCAAACTGGGAGGGACTCTGCTTCCCCTGCAATTTTAATGGTCTCAGTTGAAAGAATCCCTGCCTTTTCTGTGCTGTTCGGGGTGTTAATTGACAGGGAGTCCTCATTTTTGATTATTTTCCAGTTTAAGTAGAAGGGGAAAACCTTGACAATGTTTCTTATGGGTTTGAATTAAGGGTAGCCAGCCCCTTTTTGTTGTCCTGAGGCCTAAATTGAGGGAGAAGCCCAGCTATACCCTCCATCTTAAGAGTTTGAACTGAGGGAAAAATCCCTCTTTTTTCATCACTGGAGAGATTTAAAGAGAGAGGAAAACCT
This sequence comes from Molothrus ater, assembly GCF_012460135.2. Classification (NCBI taxonomy): domain Eukaryota; kingdom Metazoa; phylum Chordata; class Aves; order Passeriformes; family Icteridae; genus Molothrus; species Molothrus ater. The sequence goes on along the minus strand of NC_050493.2, from coordinate 26,497 downwards.
CTGGATTCCACTGGAGAGGAAAACCCCTCTTTTCCCAGTACTTAAGGAGAATAAATTAAAGGGCAGAAGCTATTTATTTGCCATTGTATTAGTTTCAGTAGAGGTAGCTGCCCCATTTCCTCTGTTTAAGGGTTCACTGGAAGGAAGCTCTGCTTTTTTCAGCATTTTAAGGGTTTAAAACTACATTTCAGGGCTCTTCTTTCTGTGCCATAGGACCAAGTATCTCAGAGCAGGGTAAGCCGGGCACGCACTTAACCCTTACACTGCCTGGGAAGCTTTTATTTTTCTTATTTTTACTTATAAAGTAGTTAGGCCTAATTAGAGGTCCCAAGGAGACTTAGACAATTTTCTCCACCCAGCTTAGTCACACGTGAAATACTACTTAGTAGCCACTAAGGAATGATTAGGAAAGTTAACAGCAAATTACCCAATTTATCTAGTTATGCTGTCTAAACAGAAACTTTTATTTCTTAGCAGTTTTGTACCCTTTTGCTCCAAATAGATGTTGCAAAAAAAAAATCACTGATATTTTTCTGGAGAGTTTTCTTCTATAACAAGCCCTCTACTCCCCTTGAAATCAAATTAGAAATGCCAAACACCTGCAGCCACTCTGAGGGTTTTTATACCCGGTGGGATTCGCCCCCTCCCTTTTCCCTGGGTGCCACGGGAACGAGAGGCGGGCACCATCAGGGGTATATTAACCCCAGCCTTTGCCCAGGGCCTTCATTCCCCCTCTGGGATGTGCTGGGATCAGAGCTCTCCTCTCATTTCAGGTAAGAGGCTCTTTCAGTTTACCTCAGCTTGTTTTCAGCAGGTGTTTCTGGGCATCTAAAGCAACAGAGGCTTTGAAGATACTGTGAAGAAAACAGCATAGAATACAGGGCGTATTTAAGTTCACAATTTTGGGTTTTGTGTTTAGGGGTGGTAAAGTGCATTTGTAATTTCTGACTTTGTTCTGTTTGTTTTTTTTTTTTTTTTTAGGAGGAGTGCAGCTTCCAGAGGCTCCAGGTTGTGTCAGCTACAACACTTTTTTCAGCAGATTCATCGTGTCCCAAGAGGCACCTGCCCAGTGTCCAAGATGATGTTTGAGATTGAGGCTTCAGGTGAGTTGAGGATTGTGACTAGGAGAGGGAGGGTGAGCAGGTATCCGGTTAGGAGTTATTGTTGGGGGGGTGGTTTTGAAGGCTGCAGGGTGAGAAAGGGTGTTTATTTGAGGCCCCTCCACCCCAGGCCTTTTAGAAGCCGAGCAGAGGCATTCACACGTCTTGCAGCACACAAGGTCACCCACTGCACTCACAGGAATGCCATTTAACTTTGCCTTTCTCTAACCCAGGTGCTACTCATAATAACGGCCACAGCCTTGGAATCAGGATGCAGCTGGAGCCTGAAGGAGCCAGGCACACTCAGGAGAGGGCAAGTAGCTGACTCGCTGGGATTTGGCCCACATAACTCTGTACTCATACTTTGGTTTTGTTTTTCTTTATTGTAGCTGAACGAGAGGCTAACAGGCGATCACGGGGCCCTCTGAGGCAGACTCATTTCAGGTGCAACGTGGATCCTCATCACCGATCATCCAAAAGATAAGTCAGGGCCATGGCCTGGAGATGGGAGAGCAGCGGGTTGGGAGTTCCTGGGGCAGATTTAACGATTAGCAGAGGGAAAAGCAATCTCCTCCAAGGGGCCTCTTAGGACAGCTGAAGGGCGAGGCTCTACTTTTGACAGCAGCTTTCAGGCGGGCAGCGCAGAACAGTTCCGGTCCCCGTCGTGTTGTCCGGCTTACCGTGTTACCTAGTGTGTTTTTGGGGTCCCTTTTGCCTTTTCCCCTCAAGACCCTCACCACAAGCATGATGTGTTGTGTTTGTTGTCCCCCTGTTTGTCACGTTCCGTGTCACGGGTGTCCGCACATATTTGTGCCGGAGCTGCTCTGCCCTGCCGTGCCGCATAGCCTGCTGCAACAGGACAAGTCCCAGGGACTCGCAGTTTGTGGGGTGTTGCCAGACTCTAGATGATATTCCTAGATAGACAGAAGATGTTTGGAGCTGTGAAGTCATCCCGCAGCCCTTTGACTTTTGTCCTCGCTTTCTTTCAGACGCAGAAGGATAAAATCCAGGGCAAAATCCATCCACCCATCCCGAGTGAGGAGGTTCCCCCGAGCAGGTCAGTCACCGTTTGTCTTTGCAGGGGGAGTGTAAAGTGTGACTCTGTTACAGCTCTGTTCTTTTTCTTTTTAGGAGGTAAAGCTGGATATCAGCAGTCAAGGTGAGGTGGGCAAGGTGAGCATTGAGTAGCGTCCAGAAGCAGTTGTTATTGCTCCAGTCTCACTTTCCGGTGCAACTCTAAGCATCCGTTCCTGTGTTTTCATCAGCCTCGGAGCGCGGCCGAAGGGTGCGGCCCCAGGAGCCGGGCATTCTTAGGAGAACGGTGAGTGGCAGAATTGTTGGGTTTTGGCCAGTGTGCTGCAGAGATCATGCACTGATATTTGCATTTCTTTCACGTAGCTGACTAAGAAACAACAGGGAGTTGTTGAACAACAGTGCCAGCAGGAACTTCCCAGATGTCGCGGCCGCCTTCTGTTGCACCTGACACGGACCTGCATCCCCAGATGTCTGTGAGATAAGTAGAGGGCTACAACCCACAGAGGGGATGAAAGTGGGGTGCAGGGTAGGGACCCACTGGGAGGGGTTTTTGAGTCTCCTTTGGAGAGGGGGGTGTCCACGAAGCGGCCCCTTAGGCCCCATAAAAGGACAGCCTGACTTTTGATCACAGTGCTGAGGTGAGCAGGGCAGAGCAGTCCCGGTGTGTATCGTGTCACTTGTCTTTTGTCTATTATGTGTGTTTGGCATATGTCATGTCCTTTACCTTAGGCCTTGGAGGGGCCTGTCAGGAGCCCTGGCATCGTTGTTAGCATCTGTGATCTCTGCATTCCTTGGCCTGGCACCAATGCCATAGAACTTTGGACTCAGGAGCTCAGACAGGCATCAGACTCTCTTGTCTCTTTAGAAGCATCTGGTCAGATGTCTTTTCAGGTCTTGTTCTGAGCTGTGTGGAAAGCTCTGCCCCTGCCAGGATCCATTATGGCCGATTAGGACTTGTGAGAATGTGAGGGCAGGTAGAGGCTTCTGGCCGTAGGATTCTCGGGCATCCATCTTTGCAGTTCTTGAAATAAATCATTCGGTTAGCATCTTCTTCCAGGAGGTTTCTCTGAGCCTCATCAGCTCATCATCGGTCTCCCCTCGGTCATCTCCTGTTGCATTCTCTCAGTCCTTGCAGCCCTTTTCCTTGCCCAGAGATTTCTGTCCGTGTTGTGTGCCCGTTGTCTGTCATGTCCTGTCTGTCCTGTGTCACGGGTGTCTGCACACATTTGTGCCGGAGCTGCTCTGCCCTGCCGCATAGCCTGGTGCAATAGGACAAGCCCTGGGGGGTTTAAATTTGTAATGTGGGCTGTACTTGGACTCCAGATGCTATTCCTTTATTGACCTGAGGTGTTTGCAGCTTTTGAGATTTTCTGCAGGTGTTTGACTTATGTTCTAACTCTCTTTCAGTTGCAGATGCATTGCATCCATGGCAGAGCCCCCATCCTGGGTGAGTGGGTTCCCACAAGCAGGTCAGTCACCATTTGTCTCTGCAGGGGGAGTGTCAAGAGTGACCCTGTTACAGCGCTGTTCTTTGTCTTTCTTTTTAGGAAGTAAATCTGGATCCTAGCAGTCAAGTTCAGGAGAGCAAGGTGATCAGTAGCCTTTCTTGTTGCTAAGGTCTCAATTCCTGGGGCAAGTCTAAGTCTCCATTCTCGTTTTTGTGCCTTAGGCCATCCGCTCGGAGCACGCCAGGCTCCCATCCCCAGCCGGCCGATGGACCGGGTTTGCTGCTCTCACGAGCCCTGAGTTCCGGGTCAGGAACCGCCGAGGAGCTGCGGTGAGTCGGGGAAGTAGGGAGGAGGAGCGAGGGTCCCCTCAGGTTTCAGCCATGCCAAATCACCTCATCTCCTCTTACCCCAGGCACCCCCTGTGACGACGGCCTCGGTCTCCGAGCGTGCCCGAAGCGTGCGGCCCGAGCAGCTGAGCGTTCTTAGGAGCACGGTGAGTAGCAGACTTGTGGGGTTTTGGCCGAGGGGCTGCCAAGATCGGGCACTGATGTTTGGTTTTCTTTAATACAGCTGTCTAAGAGACACCAGCCCGGTGCCAGCAGGACCTTCCTGGCTGACGAGGCGGCCTTTCTTCACACCCGAGACCGGCATCCCCAGCTGTGCGAGAGATAAGTAGAGGGCTACGACCCAGAGAGGGGATGAAAGCAGGGTGCTGGTTTGGGAATTACTGGGAGGGGTTTTTTAGTCTGCTTTGGAGGTAGAGGGGCGTCCATGAAGCGGCCCCTTAGGCCCCATAAAAGCAAAGCCTGGCTTTGGATCACAGTGCTGAGGTGAGCAGGGCAGAGCAGTCCCGTGTGTATCGTGTCACTTGTCTTTTGTGTATTATGTGTGTTTGCATATGTCATGGCTTTTACCTTAGGCCTTTGAGGGGCCTGTCAGAAACCCTGGCATCGTTGTTAGTATCTGTGATCTCTGCATTCCTAGAGAATGGCACCAATGCCATAGAACTTTGGACTCAGGAGCTCAGACAGGCATCAGACTCTCTTGTCTCTTTAGAAGCATCTGGTCAGATGTCTTTTCAGGTCTTGTTCTGCGCTGTGTGGACAGCTCTGCCCCGCCAGGATCCATTATGGCGGACTAGGACTTGTGAGAAGGTGAGGGCAGGTAGAGGCTTCTGGCCGTAGGATTCTCAGGCATCCATCTTTGCAGTTCTTGGAATAAATCATTCGGTTAGCATCTTCTTCCTCCAGGTTTCTCTGAGCCTCATCAGCTCACCATCGATCTCTCCTCGGTCATCTCCTTTTGCATTCTCTCAGTCCTCGCAGCCCTTTTCCTTGCCAGGAGATTTCTGTCCGTGTTGTGTCCCCGTTGTCTGTCACGTCCTGTCCTGTGTCACGGGTGTGCGCACACACATTTGTGCCGGAGCTGCTCTGCCCTGCTGCATAGCCCAGTGCAATAGGAGAAGTCCCGGGGACTTGAAGTTTGTAATGTGGGGTGTAGTTGGACTCTAGGTGGGATTTGTAGATGGACACAGGATATCTGGAGCTCTTAAGTTATCCTGCAACAGTTTGACTCTTGTCCTACTTTTTTTTCAGGTTCAGATGGATTAAATGTGTGGCAGAGGGCCCCATCCCAGGTGAGTGGTTTCCCCCGAGCAGGTGAGGCACATTCGTCTCTGCAGCAGAAGTGTATGTGGTGACTCTGTTACAGCTCTGTTCTTTGTCTTTATTTTAGGAAGTAAATCTGGGTACCAGCAGTCAAGGTGAGCAGTGGAGAGAAGTAGTTGTTATTGCTCCAGTCTCAGTTTCTGGTGCTGCTCTAAGTTTCCATTCTCTTTTTTGTGCCTTAGGCAATCCACTCGGAGCCTGCTGAGCCCCCGTCACCAGCCGGCGGATGCACTGGGTTACCTGCACGTGTGAGCCCTGTGGATGCGTTACAGGACCTGGTGAGGAAGCCCTGATCTTTTCTATTTAAAGGTGCCATCCAGGTGGCCTTGGGCACCTGCCAAGGAGTTGCGGTGAGTCGGGGAAGCAGGAAGGAGGAGCGAGTGTCCCCTCAGGTTTCAGCCATGCCACATGACCTCGTCTCCTCTTACCCCAGGCTTAACCCGTGACAACGGCATCAGCCTCGGAGCGCAGCCGAAGGGTGCGGCCCCAGGAGCCGGGCATTCTTAGGAGAACGGTGAGTGGCAGAATTGTTGGGTTTTGGCCAGTGTGCTGCAGAGATCATGCGTTGATATTTGCATTTCTTTCACGTAGCTGACTAAGAAACAACAGGGAGTTGTTGAACAACAGTGCCAGCAGGAACTTCCCAGATGTTGAGGCTGCCTTCTTTTGCACCTGACACGGACCTGCATCCCCAGATGTCTGAGAGATAAGTAGAGGGCTACAACCCACAGAGGGGATGAAAGCAAGGCACAGGGCAGGGACCCACTGAGAAGGGTTTTTGAGTCTCCTTTTGGAGATGGGGCGTCCATGAAGTGGCCCCTTAGGCCCCATAAAAGCAAAGCCTGACTTTGGATCACAGTGCTGAGGTGAGCAGGGCAGAGCAGTCCCGGTGTGTATCGTGTCACTTGTCTTTTGTGTGTTATGTGTTGTTTGGATATGTCATGTCCTTTACCTTAGGCCTTGGAGGGGCCTGTCAGGAGCCCTGGCATCGTTGTTAGTATCTGTGATCTCTGCATTCCTAGAGAATGGCACCAATGCCATAGAACTTTGGACTCAGGAGCTCAGACAGGCATCAGACTCTCTTGTCTCTTTAGAAGCATCTGGTCAGCTGTCTTTTCAGGTCTTGTTCTGAGCTGTGTGGACAGCTCTGCCCCGCCAGGATCCATTATGGCGGACTAGGACTTGAAAGAACGTGAGGGCAGGTAGAGGCTTCTGGCCGTAGGATTCTCGGGCATCCATCTTTGCAGTTCTTGGAATAAATAATTCGGTTAGCATCTTCTTCCTCCAGGTTTCTCTGAGCCTCATCAGCTCATCATCGGTCTCCCCTCGGTCATCTCCTGTTGCATTCTCTCAGTCCTTGCAGCCCTTTTCCTTGCCCAGAGATTTCTGTCCGTGTTGTGTGCCCGTTGTCTGTCACGTCCTGTCTGTCCTGTGTCACGGGTGTGCGCACACACATTTGTGCCGGAGCTGCTCTGCCCTGCCGCATAGCCTGGTGTAATAGGACAAGCCCTGGGGGGTTTAAATTTGTAATGTGGGCTGTACTTCGTATCTAGATGCCATTCCTATATGGACCTGTGGTGTTTGCAGCTTTTGAGATTTTCTGCAGCTGTTTGACTTATGTTCTAACTCTCTTTCAGTTGCAGATGCATTGCACCCATGGCAGAGCCCCCATCCTGGGTGAGTGGGTTCCCACAAGCAGGTCAGTCACCATCTGTCTCTGCAGGGGAAGTGTCGAGGGTGACCCTGTTACAGCGCTGTTCTTTGTCTTTCTTTTTAGGAAGTAAATCTGGATCCTAGCAGTCAAGTTCAGGAGAGCAAGGTGATCAGTAGCCTTTCTTGTTGCTAAGGTCTCAATTCCTGGGGCAAGTCTAAGTCTCCATTCTCGTTTTTGTGCCTTAGGCCATCCGCTCGGAGCACGCCAGGCTCCCATCCCCAGCCAGCCGATGGACCGGGTTTGCTGCTCTCACGAGCCCTGAGTTCCGGGTCAGGAACCGCCGAGGAGCTGCGGTGAGTCGGGGAAGTAGGGAGGAGGAGCGAGGGTCCCCTCAGGTTTCAGCCATGCCAAATCACCTCATCTCCTCTTAGCCCAGGCACCCCCTGTGATGATGGCCTCGGTCTCCGAGCGTGCCCGAAGCGTGCGGCCCGAGCAGCTGAGCGTTCTTAGGAGCACGGTGAGTAGCAGACTTGTGGGGTTTTGGCCGAGGGGCTGCCAAGATCGGGCACTGATGTTTGGTTTTCTTTAATACAGCTGTCTGAGAGACACCAGCCCGGTGCCAGCAGGACCTTCCTGGCTGACGAGGCGGCCTTTCTTCGCCCCTGAGACCAGCATCCCCAGCAGTGCGAGAGATAAGTAGAGGGCCACGACCCACAGAGGGGATGAAAGCAGGGTGCTGGTTTGGGAATTACTGGGAGGGGTTTTTGAGTCTCCTTTGGAGATGGGGCGTCCATGAAGCAGCCCCTTAGGCCCCATAAAAGCAAAGCCTGGCTTTGGATCACAGTGCTGAGGTGCGCAGGGCAGAGCAGTCCCGGTGTGTATCGTGTCACTTGTCTTTTGTGTATTATGTGTTGTTTGCATATGTCATGTCTTTTACTTTAGGCCTTTGAGGGGCCTGTCAGAAACCCTGGCATCGTTGTTAGCATCTGTGATCTCTGCATTCCTTGGCCTGGCACCAATGCCATAGAACTTTGGACTCAGGAGCTCAGACAGGCATCAGACTCTCTTGTCTCTTTAGAAGCATCTGGTCAGATGTATTTTGGGTCTTGTTCTGAGCTGTATGGACAGCTCTGCCCCGCCAGGATCCATTATGGCGGACTAGGACTTGTGAGAAGGTGAGGGCAGGTAGAGGCTTCTGGCTGTAGGATTCTCGGGCATCCGTCTTTGCAGTTCTTGGAATAAATCATTCGGTTAGCATCTTCTTCCTCCAGGTTTCTCTGAGCCTCATCAGCTCACCATCGGTCTCCCCCTCGGTCATCTCCTGTTGCATTCTCTCAGTCCTCGCAGCCCTTTTCCTTGCCAGGAGATTTCTGTCCGTGTTGTGTCCCCGTTGTCTGTCACGTCCTGTCCCGTGTCACGGGTGTCTGCACACATTTGTGCCGGAGCTGCTCTGCCCTGCCACATAGCCCGGTGCAATAGGAGAAGTCCCGGGGACTTGAAGTTTGTAATGTGGGGTGTAGTTGGACTCTAGGTGGGATTTGTAGATGGACACAAGATATCTGGAGCTCTTAAGTTATCCTGCAACAGTTTGACTCTTGTCCTAACTTTCTTTCAGATGGAGAAGGATAAAATCCAGGGCAGAGCCCCCATCCCAGGTGAGGGGATTGCCCCGAGCAGGTCAGTCACTGTTTGTTTCTGCAGAGGAAGCATAAATGGTGGCTGTTACAGCATTGTTCTTTGTCTCTCTTTTTAGGAGGTCAAGGCCGAGAGCAGCAGTCAAGGCCGAGTGGGCGAGGTGAGCATTGAATAGCGTACAGAAGCAGTTGTTATTGCTGATGTCTCAGTTTTGGTGCAGCTCTAAGCATCTCCTCTTGTTTTTATTTTAGGTGGTCCACTTGCCATTTATCCTGGCCAAGCATGCCCATGCCAGGTGGGTGAGAGCTTAAGGTATCGGTGTGGCATCCTTGTCAGATTTGGGAGGTTGTGTTTTCACAGTATCTCAGCATGCTTTTCTGCTTTGTTTCATTGCAGGTGCCGTCGCTGCCCTAGGCACGCCAAGGAACGGAGGAGGGCAGGTGAGTTGGGGTTTAGGCAGGCTGACTCCTAGGTGAGCGTTACACAGCAGCATGCTAAGCGTGTCCCTTTTCTCTTTGCAGGTATCTTCCGGGCACCCTCCGGAGCCAAATCAAGATTTGAGGTGAGCCGGGGCAGCGGTGCGGAGGAGTCCCGGGGATTACTGTTGTTGAGGGCAATAGTCACGTTTTCTGTTTTGTCTTAGGTACCCTGAGGAGGGTCGTAGCCCAAGCTTGGAAACGGCAGCACCGAAGCACACACGGAGAGCATCTCCACGTCCATGTGCGACCGAGGATGGATTTTGTCCGCTCCTCTTCCAAAAGCTAAGTGTCGGGGGCCAGCGGCTGGGAGAAGGGGAAAAGCCTTTACTCTCACAGGAGGCAATCAGATGTCAGCTTAGGGGAGAGGTCTGTAGGGGCGTGGGCTTTCTGGAAGTAAAGGGAGAGGGTTTCCCCTCAGCCTCGCCAGAGCCTTTGCCGGGCAGGGCAGTTCCGACCCATCTTCACATTTTCGTGTACTTTGCGTCGTCCACCTCCCTCGACTCGACGTCGTCACAGATCTTTCCCCCGAGGAGCTCGCCTTCACATCCGGAGCTCCAGCCACTGTCACCCGGCAGTCGGCTTCCTTCTCTAGGCTCACTGAGCCTCTCGAGCATCCTCTTAAGTACTTTGGCACTAACTTCTTTTAACGAGTTACATTTCATCATCACGTGCCATCGTCATAGGGCTTCCTTTCCTTTGGCATCATCAGCCTCTGGCTCATCTTGCGCTAGGAATCTCGGGTCCCTACGGGGACAGTGCCAGGCAGTTGTCACTTGTCTCTGTGTTATGTCATCTGTGTCTATGTTATGTTGTCCATGTCTGTGTTATGTAGTCTGTGTCCATTGTCTTACGTGTCACAGGCCTTTGTTATGTCTCGATGCTTTATCGGCACTATTCCGTGCCATGTAGGCCATATTCTAGTCACGTTCCTTTCCAGATATCCCTTATTCCGGCATCTTTACATTTTTACTCTTTGAGACAGGAATGTCTCAAAGGGACAAGATGTTCTCATCCGTCTTCCTTCCCACTACCGGCTTTGGTAGTGCCTTATTTTCCACACCATTCTCTTGGACTTCCTGAGGGAGCGTCTTACACCCTCCTCACGTGACTGCCGGAGTTCCATAGGTTCCATCCTCCCGAGGGGTATAGGGCTCAAGAATTAATCTTCCAGAGAGCTATCCCAAGTCCTGGCTTATACTGTATGTACTTACATTGTTTGTGCCTATGCTGGCTTATACTGTATGTACTTATACTGTATGTACTTACATTGCGTTTACCTATGTTGGCTTACACTGTATGTACTTACATTGTGTGTACCTATGCTGGCTTATATTGTATGGACTTACACTCCATGTACACTTGCACTGTATGCGTCTGCTTTTATTGTGTGTACTCATGTTGTACCACTTACGCTCAGAGCTGCCCTGCCCTGGCACATAGTCACAGTTAGGTAGAACAGTTAGAAAAACTTTACTGTTCATCTGTCTTTAATGGGGTTTTGGGTAGAAAATTTATTGGTCCAGAGCGGGGACAAGTCCTAGCTGTCAGCCACTCGTCGACCGCTTCCTGTCGTCTCACAGGTCCCCGAGGCTGCCGATTTCCCCAGAATCTACCATTTGACGTCGAGGAGCGGCAGCCAGAAGAAGCGTGGAAGCGCGTTCTTCAGCGTCTCGAGGAAGAGCCGCAGGGAACGTTTAAATGGGAGGAGTGCGTGAGCGTGTGTGAGAGCACGTGCCTGTGTCTGTCTGCGTCTGCTTGTCTCTGCGTGTGTGAGCGCATGCTGACTGGATTTAACCTTGTGTGTGTGACTTTTGCTTTTCAGGTTTTTCAACTCATTTGTAAATTTAGAGTAAAAAATCCCCAGCTGGGTTTACCCCCCCCACCCCGCCCGGCTGTTTTTTTTTTTTCTTTTTTTTTCCCCCCGGCTGGGTTTTTTTTCCCCGGTCCCGGTCGGTCAGCGAGGCGACGTTCATCGCCAAAGTTTGGGCACAGACCCTCCAGGGACCGGGTATTTCTTCAGGCAGGAGGAATTTTTGGAGGCTCCCGGGAACCACGTTCCCAAGGAGCAATGATTGCTGGGGTGTAATTTAGCAGTTGTGATCAGAGGGATGGTGAGTTTGTGTGTCATTTGAAGGGGGTGTTAATGGTAGATGAGTGCTGTTTTTTGTGTGCTTTTGTTGTTTTGGGTGTCCTGTAACAATAAATCCACAAGTAATGAAAATAGAAAAAGGTTATGATCTTGTGTTAATGTGTGTGTTGTGTTGTATTGCTCTGTATTGCAGGGTGAGCACAGGGTGAACTCTCTCCTCCTTGCTGTGACACCTGGGCTGGCAGGGATGACACAGTGACCTCTGCCAGCCCATGCTGCCTGTGCCATCACCTCGCACTGACGTGTTTGATGAAAATCCTTTTGCTGGGTTTTTTCTCCTGAGAAGCCTCAGAACAGAAATGGAGCCAATAACAATCTGGTGGCTGTGGAGTGTGGGCTGGAGATGGTTTAGCAACAGGGGCATCTTGGGTTGGTCTCCTGTGCATTGTTTCTACTGGATGACCAATCATGGTCCAGCGGTGTCGGGGCTGTGAGCAGTCCCAGGTTTTTATTATTCATTCCTTTCCAGCTTTCTGATGTCTCCTTGCTCTTTTAGTGTAGTTCTAATATCTCATTTTCTTTTAATATAATAGGGATCATAAAAATAATATTTCAGCCTTCTGAAAGGCGGAGTCAAGATTCTCATCTCCTCCCTTGTCCTGGAGGACCCTCAAACACCACCACAATCAGCGGCCGAGCGGGTTTGTGCGAGCCCCTCAGGAACCCTCGGCCGGTCCTGAGTCGGCAGCCCTGACACGGCCAACAGCGGGGAGACACTCTCTGTGTGTGCCCCGAGGGTGCTGAGGGCACCTGGGCTGGGGGCAGACACTCTCTGTGCCCCGAGGGTACTGAGGGCACCTGCGCTGGGGGGGGAGACACTCTCTGTGTGTGCCCTGAGGGTGCTGAGGGCACCTGGGCTGGGGGCAGACACTCTCTGTGTGCCCCGAGGGTGCTGAGGGCACCTGGGCTGGGGGGAGACACTCTCTGTGTGTGCCCGAGGGTGCTGAGGGCACCTGCGCTTGGGGGGAGACACTCTCTGTGCCGCGAGGGTGCTGAGGGCACCTGGGCTGGTCGCCTTTGCAGCACAAGAGACACCAGAGACAGCGGTAGATGATAAAGGGCCGACTCTTAGCAGGGGTTAATGCAAGGTTTTATTAGGAGTCCTAAAGGAGCTCCTGCACCTCAGGGGGCTCCTGCCGAGAGCCCCGGGAGCTGTGCCAAGGTTACATTTTAAGGGAGGTGGAAACCAAAAGTAGATAACATCCTACCAACCATTAAGTGACCCTAAGGGATGGGTACTGGGGGATAGACATATAGGACAGCGTATGGGGCAAGGCTTGGGGGGCTGACCCCTAGCCTCTGGCTAATCACTTGAGGACTTGGACTGAAACTTCTGCATGGGGGGATGGGAGGCTGAGTGATTGACAGAGAGCCAGGGTGGGGTTTGGGGATGATCTCATCCTGGGAGAGGGATAACACAGGTAAAGGGAGGGGGGTACAGTTTGGGATAAACCATTTGGGAAAATATGAGGATACAAAACAAAATTACTTCAAAGTATTACAAAGTATAAAAATGCACTACAGCAGGTTTGGGCAGCACCAAATAAAATGTAATAAAATGCTTTAAAAATAGAAAAATTAAAATAAATAAAATAACAAAATTAATTAAAAATAAATAATAAAAAACCCCAAACTGTAAAGTGCCGTACAAGTTCCATAAAATGTAGTGCCGTAATGCAAGACCCTCAAACACCACCACAATCACCAGCTTAAATTGGTCTGGGCAGCACCAAATAAAATAAAAAAAAAAGCTTTAAAAATAGAAAAATTAAAAATAAAATTAAATAAAAAAAAAAAATTTAAAAAATGCTTTAAAAATAGAAAAAATAAAAATACAAGTAAATAAAAATATTAAATAAATATAAAATAAATGTTTTAAAAAAAATAAAAATAAAAATTTAATAAAACAAAAATTAAAAAAAATAATAAATGCTTTAAAAATAGAAAAATTAAATATAAAAATTAAAAAAAATTAATAAAATTAAAAGGTTTAAAAATAGAAAAATTAAAAATAGAAATAAAAATAAAATTAAAAATAAAAAAAAGGTTTCAAGATATAAATATAAAAATAAAAATTAAATTAAAAATAAAATTTAACAATAAAAAAGCTTTGAAAATAGAAAAATTAAAAATAAAATTAAATAAAAAATAAAATTTAAAAAATAAATGCTTTAAAAATAAAAAAATTAAGAATAAAAATAAATAAAAAATAAAATTTAAAAAATCAAAAACTTTGAAAATAGAAAATTTTTAAAATAAAAATTAAATTAAAAAAATTAAAAAATAAAGCTTTAAAAATAGAAAAAATAAATATAAAAATAAAAAAAAACAAAATTAAAAAATAAATGCTTAAAAAATACAAAAATTAAAAATAGAAAAATAAATAAAAAACGAAATTAAAAAATAAATGCTTTTTTTTAAAAATAGAAAACTTAAAAAAAAAAATTTTTAAAAATAAACTTTAAAAATTTAAAAAATTTAAAATTAGAAAAAAATTAAAAATAAAAACAAATAAAAAAATTTTAAAAAGGTTAGAAAATAAAAAATTAAAAATTAATAAAAAAAATTTTAAAAATCAAATAAATGCTTTTAAAATAGAAAAATTAAAAATAAACATATCAAAAACAAAATTAAAAAATAAATAAATACTTTAAAAATAAAAAAATTAAATTAAAAATAATAAAATAAAAAGCTTTTAAAATAGAAAAATTAAAAATAAAAACGAATTTAAAAAAATTTAAAATGGCTTTAAAAATAGAAAAATTAAAACTTAAATAAAAAAATTTAAAAATCAAATAAATGCTTTAAAAATAGAAAAATAAACATTCAAAAAAAACCAAAATTAAAAAATATAATAAATGCTTTAAAAATAAAAAAATGAAATATGAAAATTAAATAAAAATTAACAAAATAAAAATCTTTAAAAACAGAAAAATGAAAAATAAAAACTAAAAAAAATTAAACAATAGTTTAAAAAGAGAAAAATTAAAAAAAATTAAAACAAAATTAATAAAAACCTTTAATAACAGAAAAATTAAAAATTAAATATAAATATTTAAAAATAAAATAAATGCTTTAAAAATAAAAAAAATTATAAAAAAAAATTTAAAAAGAAAAAGGTTTAAAAATAAAAATAAATAAAAAATAAAATTTGAAAAATACAAAGCCTTAAAAATAGAAAAATAAAAATTAAAAAAAAACAAAATTAAAAAAATAAATGCTTTAAAAAAAGAAAAATTAAATTTAAAAATTAAATTTAAAAAAAATTTTAAAATAAAATAAAAAGCTTTAAAAATAGGAAAATTAAAAATAAAAAACAAATAAAAAATTAAAAAAATGAAATAAAAAGCTTTAAAAATAGAAAAAGTTAAAAAAACCCAAAAATTAATAAAATAAAATTAATTAAAAATACATGAAAAACAAAAAAAAACTCTAAAGTGCTGTAAAGTGCTGTAAAATTTCCATAAAACGTCGTAAAAGGTGCCGTAAACGCGAAACTGTCGTAAAAGGTGCCGTAAAGCGCGACTGTGCGCGACGCGCAAAATGCAAAAGGTGCCGTAAAAGCGCGACTGTCGTAAAGGTGCCGTAAAGCGCGACTGTCGTAAAAGGTGCCGTAAAGCGCGACTGTCGTAAAAGGTGCCGTAAAGCGCGACTGTCGTAAAAGGTGCCGTAAAGCGCGACTGTCGTAAAAGGTGCCGTAAAGCGCGACTGTCGTAAAACTGCCGTAAAGCGCGACTGTCGTAAAAGGTGCCGTAAAGCGCGACTGTCGTAAAAGGTGCCGTAAAGCGCGACTGTCGTAAAACTGCCGTAAAGCGCGACTGTCGTAAAAGGTGCCGTAAAGCGCGACTGTCGTAAAAGGTGCCGTAAAGCGCGACTGTCGCCAAACTGTCGTAAAAGGTGCCGTAAAGCGCGACTGTCGTAAAAGGTGCCGTAAAGCGCGACTGTCGTGTGAAACTGCCGTAAAGCGCGACTGTCGTAAAAGGTGCCGTAAAGCGCGACTGTCGTAAAAGGTGCCGTAAAGCGCGACTGTCGTAAAACTGCCGTAAAGCGCGACTGTCGTAAAAGGGCCGTAAAGCGCGACTGTCGTAAAAGGTGCCGTAAAGCGCGACTGTCGTAAAACTGCCGTAAAGCGCGACTGTCGTAAAAGGTGCCGTAAAGCGCGACTGTCGTAAAAGGTGCGGTAAAGCGCGGACTGTCGTAAAAGGGGCCGTAAAGCGCGACTGTCGTGGAAAGGTGCCGTAAAGCGCGACTGTCGTAAAAGGTGCCGTAAAGCGCGACTGTCGTAAAAGGTGCCGTAAAGCGCGACTGTCGTGAAACTGCCGTATAAAGCGCGACTGTCGTAAAGGTGCCGTAAAGCGCGACTGTCGTAAAAACTGCCGTAAAGCGCGACTGTCGTAAAAGGTGCCGTAAAGCGCGGACTGTCGTAAAAGGGTGCCGTAAAGCGCGACTGTCGTAAACTGGGCCGTAAAGCGCGACTGTCGTAAAAACTGCCGTAAAGCGCGACTGTCGTAAAAGGTGCCGTAAAGCGCGACTGTCGTAAAAGGTGCCGTAAAAGCGCGACTGTCGTTGAAACTGCCGTTAACGCGCGGGACTGTCGTAAAAGGTGCCGTAAAGCGCGACTGTCGTAAAAGGTGCCGTAAAGCGCGACTGTCGTAAAACTGCGTAGTTTAAAGCGCGACTGTCGTAAAAGGTGCCGTAAAGCGCGACTGTCGTAAAAGGTGCCGTAAAGCGCGACTGTCGCAACTGTCGTAAAAAGGTGCCGTAAAGCGCGACTGTCGTAAAAGGTGCCGTAAAGCGCGACTGTCGCAAAACTGTCGTAAAACTGCCGTAAAGCGCGACTGTCGTAAAAGGTGCCGTAAAGCGCGACTGTCGTAAAAGGTGCCGTAAAGCGCGACTGTCGCAAAACTGTCGTAAAAGGTGCCGTAAAGCCGTCGCGACTGTCGTAAAAGGTGCCGTAAAGCGCGACTGTCGCAAAACTGTCGTAAAAGGTGCCGTAAAGCGCGACTGTCGTAAAAGGTGCCGTAAAGCGCGACTGTCGTAAAACTGCCGTAAAGCGCGACTGTCGTAAAAGGTGCCGTAAAATAAAGCGCGACTGTCGTAAAGTGCCGTTAAAGCGCGACTGTCGTAAAAGGTGCCGTAAAGCGCGACTGTCGTAAAAGGTGCCGTAAAGCGCGACTGTCGTAAAACTGCCGTAAAGCGCGACTGTCGTAAAAGGTGCCGTAAAGCGCGACTGTCGTAAAAGGTGCCGTAAAGCGCGACTGTCGTAAAACTGCCGTAAAGCGCGACTGTCGTAAAAGGTGCCGTAAAGCGCGACTGTCGTAAAAGGTGCCGTAAAGCGCGACTGTCGCAAAACTGTCGTAAAAGGTGCCGTAAAGCGCGACTGTCGTAAAAGGTGCCGTAAAGCGCGACTGTCGTAAAACTGCCGTAAAGAGCGGACTGTCGTAAAAGGTGCCGTAAAGCGCGACTGTCGTAAAAGGTGCCGTAAAGCGCGACTGTCGTAAAACTGCCGTAAAGCGCGACTGTCGTAAAAGGTGCCGTAAAGCGCGACTGTCGTAAAAGGTGCCGTAAAGCGCGACTGTCGTAAAAAGGGCCGTAAAGCGCGACTGTCGTAAAAGGGCCGTAAAGCGCGACTGTCGTAAAAAGGTGCGTTTTTTCGACAGTCGCGCTTTAGACATTACTTTTATGGAATTTTTACTGTATTAACTGTACGTTACGGATTTTATTTGTGTTTTTTAATTATTTTTAATTAATTTTGTTTTTAATTTTACGACATTACCTTTTATGGAATTTTTACGGTACTTTACAGTACGTTACGGATTTTATTTTGTTTTTTAATTATTTTTAATTAATTTTTTTTTTAATTTAATTTTTATTTAATTTTTTTAAATTTTCCTATTTTTAAAGCTTTTTATCTTTTTTTTTAGTTTTAATTTTTCTATTTTAAAGCATTTATTTTGTTTTTTAATTTTCCTTTTTATTTAATTTTTAGTTAGTTTAAATTTTTATATTTTTAAAGCATTTAAAATTTTTTTATTTTTATTTTTTTCTTAATTTTTAGTTTTGAGTTTTTTATTTTAAAGCTTTTTTTCTTATTATTTTTGATTTAATTTTTATTTTTGATTTATCTATTTTTTAAGCTTTTCTTTAATTTTTTTTAATTAATTTTTGTTTTTTTTTTTAAGCATTTTTTTTTAATTTTATTTTTTAGTTTTTAGTTTTCATTTTTTATTTATAAACTATTTATTTTATTTTTTAATTTTATTTTTTATTTCATATTTATTTTTGCTTTATCTATTTTTAAAGCATTTTTTTATTTTTTTAGTTTTTATTTTTAGATTTGATTTTTTTATTTTTAAAGCATTTATTTTATTTTTTATTTTTTATTTAATTTTTATTTTGATTTTCTATTTTAAAGCTTTTTATTTTATCTTTTAATTTTATTTTTATTTAATTTTTTGTTTTAATTTTTTTATTTTTAAAGCATTTATTTTATTTTTTAATTTTATTTTTTATTTCATTTTTATTTTTTGCTTTTTCTATTTTTCAAGCTTTTTTTATTTTTAATTTTATTTTTTATTTAATTTTTTGTTTTAAATTTTTTTATTTTTAAATCATTTTTTTTTTTAATTTTATTTTTTATTTCATTTTTATTTTTTGCTTTTTCTATTTTTAAAGCTTTTTTAAAAATTTTATTATTTATTAATTTTTAGTTTTGATTTTTTAATTTTTAAAGCTTTTTAAAATTCTTTTATTTAATTTTTTATTTCATTTTAAGTTTTAATTTTTTATTTTTAAACTATTTCTTTATTTTTTTAATTTTATATTTTCTTTCATTTTTATGTTTTGCTTTTTCTATTTTTAAAGCATTTATTTTATTTTTTTAATTTTTTTAATTTAATTTTTAGTTTTCATTTTTTTGTTTTTAAAGCATTTTTTTTTTTTTTATTTAATTTTTATTTTTGATCTTTTTATTTTTAAAGCTTTTTTAATTTTTTTTAATTTTTAGTTTTAATTTTTTTTATTTTTAAACATTTTTTTATTTTTTAATTTTGTTTTATTTTCATTTTTAGTTATAATTTTTTATTTTTAAACTATTTTTTTTATTTTTTTAATTTTCTTTTTTATTTAATTTTTAGTTTTGATTTTTTTATTTTTAAAGCATTTTTTTATATTTTTTATTTAATTTTTTTTTTTGATCTTTCTGTTTTTAAAGATATTTTTATTTTTTATTTAATTTTTTTTAATTTTTCTTTTTTAAAGCTTTTTTAATTTTTAATTTTATTTCATTTTTAGTTTTATTTTTTTATTTTTAAAGTATTTATTTTATCTTTTTTAATTTTATTTTTTATTTAATTTTTATTTTTTGCTTTTTCTATTTTTAAAGCTTTTATTTTATTTTTTAATTTTCCTTTTTATTTAATTTTTAGATTTGATTTTTTATTTTTAAAACATTTTTTATTTTTTATTTATTTTTATTTTTGATCTTTCTATTTTAAAGCTCTTTTTATTTTTTATTTAATTTTAGTTTTAATTTTTTTATTTTTAAACATTTATTTTATTTTTTAATTTTATTTTTTTTTATTTTTAGTTTTGTTTTTCTATTTTTAAAGCATTTCTTTTATTTTTTTTAATTTCATTTTTATTTCATTTTTAGTTTTAATTTTTCTATTTTTAAAGCATTTCTTTTATTTTTTATATTTTTTTTAATTTTTAGTTTTACTTTTTTCTGTTTTTAAAGCTTTTTATTTTTTAAATTTTCTATTTTTTTTTATTTTCCCATTTTTAAAGCATTTATTTTATTTTTTTTTATTTTATTTTTTATTTAATTTTTATTTTTAATTTTTCTATTTTTAAAGCTTTTAATTTTATTTTATTTGGTGCTGCCCAGACCAAGCTGGTGGACTGTGGTGGTGTTTGAGGGTCTTGCAGTTACCCCGATTAATAGGTAGAGATGATGTTTGGAGCCACAGTGTTACAGGTAGGGGTTAAACTGTTTTTTAGGGTCTTTCAGGTGATTTTTCAGGGATTTTTAGGGATATTTTAGGGGTTTTTTTTCAGGAGTTTTTTAGGAATTCTCTGGAAATGTTTAGGATACCTTTAGGGCTTTTTCAATAATTTTTAGGGTGTTTTAATGACTGTTTTACCGGGCACCCCAGCCACCCAAGGCACCCCGTGCGTCAGCCGCGGCGCTCCAGCCCAGGCTCCGTCAGTGCCGCCCGTGGTCGCTTCCCTCTCCTGCCGCCCCGCTGCATGGCGGGCCGAGCCGCGCCTTCCCCACCGCACCCTCCCGCTTCAGAGCTGCTGGATGGCATGGCTCCGCCGCCTCCTGCAACCACGGACATCCGGTGTTCCCTTCCACGGCTGCAGCCGCAGCCTCGTTTCCCGTAGCTCCGCCGCCTCCCGCACGCCCCGTCCTGCCCGCCGCCACGATGACTGCCTGCACTGCGGTAGTGACGGAACCCACGCATGCGCAGTTGCTACAACCCCAGCACCAGCGATATCACTCCGCGCCGACTCATCGAACCACAGCGCTGCTTCGGGATCAGCCACACGCATGCGCAGTTCTATCTCCAGCCCCGCCGCCCACCCCCCTGCGTTCACCACAGCTTTGGTACAGCCCGGTCCCGGTTCCAAGTCGCTGCGTGCCGCTGTCCGGCCACAGACGGCATCCCTGTGCCCTTTCACGCCACTTCTGCCACCACTGTGTTTATACACGGCACCACAGCAGGCGAAACTGCAGCGCCTTGCATGTATCCCTCCGCGCCTCACAGAAAGGTGGTTCACATGTCCTTTAATATCATATGTGCAAATATTTCCAGTCTGCATTCTGCCTTATCAGAAGGCTAATTAATTGCTTTATTATACTATATTACATTACATCTAAACCCAATCTGCCAAGTACTCAACCCCGCACACAACTCATGACTGTCACCCAACAGTCCCGACACGCACACACACTTGGCCCTGGCAGGCCAGGGAAACAAAACACAATCACTTTGGGTAAACAATCTCCACGCTGCATTCTACTTCGGCACAAACACAGGCAGAGCAAATGAGATAAGAATTGTTTTACCTCCTCTGAGGTTCAGAGAATGTGAATCCCAGAAATATTCTTGGGGAGAATTGTGCCTTGCTTTTCTCTGTGAAGAGAAATGCGGTGACAGGTGTACCCTTACCTCCAGGGCAAAGAATCACGGAATGGTTGGGTGGGAAGGGACCTTGAGGTTTATCTTTGATTTATCCAACACTTCAACAGGCAAGAGGGGGCTCATCTGCTTCAGAGCTGCTTGCTTTTCTCACACCTTTCACGAGCAAAGCCTGAAAAAACCCTCCAAGTTGCCTACCGACCAGGGACCCTCAGCACTCGGCGCAACGCTGCCGGCAAAACCTCAAACTTTTACTCACACAGGGACGAGGCCGTGCACTCAGTTGTACTTTGAAAATTTGTTTGGGGGGGGCGTTGGTGTGTTTTGGGGGTTTTTTAGGACTATTGAGGGTATGAGAAGGACTTTTTAGGGCTAGGGTATTCTTAGGGTTTTTCAGGGAATTTTAGGTTTTTTTAGGGTCTTTTCATGGCACACACATGGAGGCTGAGGGGCAGCTTGAGGGACACTGTGGGGGTTGAGAGTGACAGAGGCTGAGAGAGCAGAGGAGGAGGAACAGGGAGAGGGGACAGCGGGTGACACACAGAGATGCTGAGGGTGGCAGGGGCAGCTGTAGGGTGACACAGAGAAGCTGGGGGCTGAGGGGCAAAGGAGAGGGGTCAAGGGTGACACACAGGAGCTGAGGGGGGGGGCAGAGGGACCGGTTGAGGGGTAAAGGGACAGGGCTTGAGGGCTGGACAGTCCAGTGGAGATCAGGGGTGCATGGTACAGCTGTACCCCCCTCACCCCAGCCCTAACCTCAGCCGAAGCAGCCCCCCTAAAAACAGCCTTTTCCCAACAGCAGCACAACACAGCAACCCTAACAGCGAGACCAGACAGCAACTCACACAGCAGCGCACAATGACAGCCCTCAGAGGACAACAGAGCCACTGCAAAAAGTAGGGACGACATCTGTGGGCTAGACAGCAAGAGGTAGAGTTCGGAGACTGAGCATGTCTTTGTGAGGCTTTTTTTCCAGGACTTTTAAAGTATTTAGGGGATTTTGGAAGGGACTTTTCTGGGACTTCTTAGGGTATTGTGGGGCTTTTTCAAAGCCATTTTATGAGTCTTTAGCATATTTGGAAGATTACGGTCAGGGTCACAGGAAACACCTCTGAAAAGGCAGAGTTTTAGGACTGCAGTGGAATGCTTGAGCAAGGGCCCAGCGGTGGCACAGCGGGTTGGGTCCCACACTGCCAGTCCGAAGTTGTAAGTTTGAGACCCAGCTAAGTTGTTGTGATTAGGGTTAGATGCTGTCAGCTTTGGTCTGGGAGAACTTCTGCACAGAAAAACTCACCCCTGCATTTCCGACGCCAGTTTGCAGGAGGTGCTCGGCACTGCCAGGCAGTTTGAGTTCTCAGCGGGGGCAGCTTTGCTCCCGGAGAAATCCTGTGCCGGCCCTCTTCCGTAAAGCCAAACTCACCCCCGCTGCGCGTCGACGTCCGTTCGCAGGAGGCACGTGGCACTCCAAGGGTGGCAAGAGTTCTCGGCGTCGGCAGCCGCGGTCTGTGAGAAATCGTCTCTTGCTGTTTTGGAGGCCGAATCGCAGTTTCGGCCACGGGCACACAGAGAGGAAAGACGGTTAATTTCCTTGGAAAGGAAAGTCTGGCAGCCCATGGTTTAAGGGGCAGACGAAGGGTCTGTGCAGGGGAAGGAACTCCTCACAGGACCTTTCTTCACCTCAACCCACTCCAAGGTCTAGCAGCCCCCGTGTGCCCAGCTGCTTTCAGAGGGTTACCAGGCACACCCGCACAGGGAGCTGCTAGTCCAGAGGGCTAACAGGGACATCCCAAGGGTCCCTCCAGGAACTACGGTCGGAGCATCCAGCACGGACTAGGGAGCAGCCGGACCCACCTGGGGCACGGAGCAACACTTTGAGAAAATGCCAAGGCAAGAGCCTTTTGCCAAGGGGCAGCATCTGAGCAGGCCAGGCAGCATTTGGGGTTCCAGGAGAGGGCTTTCAACTTTCCCCTTTTACTGTGTCAGTCCTCCCAGGGCCCCAGACCCTCCACAGCACTCCAGAAAGAAGAGGGGTTATTGTAAGTTTAGAAAAAGGGAAAAAGCTTCCTTTTCCTTTATTTTTTGTGTTCAAACTGGGAGGGACTCTGCTTCCCCTGCAATTTTTAGTGGTCTCAGTTGAAAGAATCCCTGCCTTTTCTATGCTGTTCGGGGTGTTAATTGACAGGGAGTCCTCATTTTTGATTATTTTCCAGTTTAAGTAGAAGGGGAAAACCTTGACAATGTTTCTTATGGGTTTGAATTAAGGGTAGCCAGCCCCTTTTTGTTGTCCTGAGGCCTAAATTGAGGAGAAGCCCAGCTATACCCTCCATCTTAAGAGTTTGAACTGAGGGAAAAATCCCTCTGTTTTCATCACTGGAGAGATTTAAGAGAGAGGAAAACCTTGGATTCCACTGGAGAGGAAAACCCTCTTTTCCAGTACTTAAGGAGAATAAATTAAAGGGCAGGAAGCTATTTATTTGCCATTGTATTAGTTTCAGTGAGGTAGCTGCCCCATTTCCTCTGTTTAAGGGTTCACTGGAAGGAAGCTCTGCTTTTTTCAGCATTTTAAGGGTTTAAAACTACATTTCAGGGCTCTTCTTTCTGTGCCATAGGACCAAGTATCTCAGAGCAGGGTAAGCCGGGCACGCACTTAACCCTTACACTGCTGGGAAGCTTTTATTTTTCTTATTTTTACTTATAAAGTAGTTAGGCCTAATTAGAGGTCCCAGGAGACTTAGACAATTTTCTCCACAGCTTAGTCACACGTGAATACTACTTAGTAGCCACTAAGGAATGATTAGGAAAGTTAACAGCAAATTACCCAATTTATCTAGTTATGCTGTCTAAACAGAAACTTATATTTCTTACGCAGTTTTGTACCCTTTTGCTCCAAATAGATGTTGCAAAAAAAAAAAATCACTGATATTTTTTGGAGAGTTTTCTTTATAACAAGCCCTCTACTCCCCTTGAAATCAAATTAGAAATGCCAAACAACTGCAGCCACTCTGAGGGTTTTTATACCCGGTGGGATTCACTCCCTCCCTTTTCTGGGTGCCATGGGAACGAGAGGCGGGCATCATCAGGGGTATATTAACCCCAGCCTTTGCAGGGCTTTCATTCCACCTCTGGGATGTGCTGGGATAAGAGCTCTCCTCTCATATCAGGTAAGAGGCTCTTTCAGTTATCTCAGCTTGTTTTCAGCAGGTGTTTCTGGGCATCTAAAGCAACAGAGGTTTGAAGATACTGTGAAGAAGACAGCATAGAATACGGGCGTATTTAAGTTCACCATTTTGGGTTTTGTGTTTAGGGGTGGTAAAGTGCATTTGTAATTTCTGACTTTGTTTCTGTTTTTTTTTTTTTTTTTTTTTTGTAGGAGATGAGTGCAGCTTCCAGAGGCTCCAGGTTGTGTCAGCTACAACACTTTTTTCAGCAGACTCATCGTGTCATAAGAGGGACTGCCCAGTGTCCAAGATGATGTTTGAGATTGAGGCTTCAGGTGAGTTGAGGATTGTGACTAGGAGAGGAGGCTGAGCAGGTATCCAGTTAGGAGTTATTGTTGGGGGGGGGGTGGTTTGAAGGCAGCAGGGTGAGAAAGGGTGTTTATTTGAGCCCCCACCCAAGGCTTTTCAGAAGAAGCCTAGCGAGGCATTCAAATCTTACAGCAACAAGGTCATCCACTGCACTCCAGGAAATGCCATTTAACTTTGCCTTTCTCTAACCCAGGTGCTACTCATAATAATGGCCACAGCCTTGGAATCAGGATGAAGCTGGAGCCTGAAGGAGCCAGGCACACTCAGGAGAGGGCAAGTAGCTGACTCGCTGGGATTTGGCCCACTTAACTCTGTAACATACTTTGGTTTTGTTTTTCTTTATTGTAGTTGACCAAGAGGCTAACAGGCGATCACGGGGCCCTCCGAGGCAGACTCATTTCAGGCGCAACGTGGATCCTCGTCGCCAATCATCCAAAAGATAAGTCGAGGCCATGGCCTGGAGATGGGACAATGGGAGAGTAGTTAGGGGTTGGGAGTTCCTGGGAAAGATTTAAAAATTAGCAGAGGAAAAGCAATCTCCTTCAAGGGGCCTCTTAGGACAGTGAAGGGAGAGGCTCTGATTTTGACAGCAGCTTTCAGGCGGTCAGCGCAGAACTTTCCGGTCCCGTCGGGTTGTCCAGTGTACCGTGTTACCTAGTGTGTCTTTGGGGTCCCTTTTGCCTTTTCCCTCGAGACCTCACCACAAGCATAATGTGTTGTGTTTGTTGTCCTGTTTGTCACGTTCTGTGTCACGGGTGTCTGCACATATTCGTGCTGGAGCTGCTCTGCCTGCCATGCCGCATAGCCTGCTGCAACAGGACAAGTCCCAGCGACTTGTAGTTTGTGGGGCGTTGCCAGACTCTAGATGATATTCCTAGATAGACAGAAGATGTTTGGAGCTGTGAAGTCATCCCGCAGCCCTTTGACTCTTGTCCTCGCTTTCTTTCAGACGCAGAAGGATAAAATCCAGGGCAAAATCCATCCACCCATCCGGGTGAGGAGGTTCCCCCGAGCAGGTCAGTCACCGTTTGTCTCTGCAGGGAGAGTGTAAAGTGTGACTTTGTTACAGCTCTGTTCTTTTTCTTTTTAGGAGGTAAAGCTGGATATCAGCAGTCCAAGGCGAGGTGGGCAAGGTGGCATTGAGTAGGGTACAGAAGCAGTTGTTATTGCTCCAGTCTCACTTTCCGGTGCAACTAAGCATCGTTCCTGTGTTTTCATCAGCCTCGGAGCGCGGCCGAAGGGTGTGGCCACGGAGCCAGGCATTCTTAGGAGAACGGTGAGTAGCAGAATTGTTGGGTTTTGGCCAGTGTGCTGCAGAGATCATGCACTGATATTTGCATTTCTTTCATGTAGCTGACGAGAAACAACAGGGAGTTGTTGAACAACAGTGCCAGCAGGAACTTCCAGATGTTGAGGCTGCCTTCTTTTGCACCTGACACGGACCTGCATCCCAGATGTCTGCAGATAAGTAGAGGGCTACAACCCCAGAGGGGATGAAAGCGGGGCGCGGGGTAGGGATCCACGGGAGGGATTTTTGAGTCACCTTTGGGAAGGGGGTGTCCACGAAGCGGCCCCCTTAGGCCCCATAAAAGGACAGCCTGACTTTGGATCACAGTGCTGAGGTGCGCAGGGCAGAGCAGTCCGGTGTGTATCGTGTCACTTGTCTTTTGTCTATTATGTGTTGTTTGGATATGTCATGTCCTTTACCTTAGGCCTTGGAGGGGCCTGTCAGGAGCCCTGGCATCATTGTTAGCATCTGTGATCTCTGCATTCCTAGAGAATGGCACCAATGCCATAGAACTTTGGATCAGGAGCTCAGACAGGCATCAGACTCTCTTTCTCTTTAGAAGCATCGGTCAGATGTCTTTTCAGGTCTTGTTCTGAGCTGTGTGGACAGCTCTGCCCCGCCAGGATCCATTATGGCGGACTAGGACTTGAAAGAAGTGAGGGCAGGTAGAGGCTTCTGGCCGTAGGATTCTCGGGCATCCATCTCTGCAGTTCTTGGAATAAATCATTCGGTTAGCATCTTCTTCCTCAGGTTTCTCTGAGCCTCATCAGCTCATTCGGTCTTCCTCGGTCATCTCCTGTTGCATTCTCTCAGTCCTTGCAGCCCTTTTTCTTGCCCAGAGATTTCTGTCCGGTTGTGTGCCCTGTTGTCTGTCACGTCCTGTCTGTCCTGTGTCACGGGTGTCGGCACACATTTGTGCCGGAGCTGCTCTGCCCTGCTGCATAGCCTGGTGCAAAAGGACAAGCCCTGGGGGGCTTATAATTTCTAATATGGGCGTGTGCTTGGACTCCAGATGCTATTATATTGACTGAGTGTTTTGCAGCTTTTGAGATTTTCTGCAGGTGTTTGACTTTGTTCTAACTCTCTTTCAGTTGCAGATGCATTGCATCCATGGCAGAGCCCCCATCCTGGGTGAGTGGGTTCCACAAGCAGGTCAGTCACCATTTGTCTCTGCAGGGGAGTGTCGAGGGTGACCCTGTTACAGCGCTGTTCTTTGTCCTTCTTTTTAGGAAGTAAATCTGGATCCTAGCAGTCAAGTTCAGGAGAGCAAGGTGATCAGTAGCTTTCTTGTTGCTAAGGTCTCAATTCCTGGGGCAAGTCTAAGTCTCCATTCTCGTTTTGTGCCTTAGGCCATCCGCTCGGAGCACGC